>NC_137929.1:30906297-32106297 GCF_963969265.1 Rhamphochromis sp. 'chilingali' | reverse complement strand
GAGAATATAGCCCAGAAGAAGCGGATAGTATAGCTTTTATTTTGGAAGGAGACATTTCTCTGTAATAAACTCTCTTTTCCAAAGATGAGTGATTCCTCAATCAGATACGGGGCTTGCAATATCGCTAGCCCGACGTCCTGGGGCTAGCGATTTTTTCAGTCGGGCTACCAAAATCTATCTCTTCCCTGCCCGTCGGACTATTGTAGGAAGGAAAAATATATGTCAATGCTTTTGCATTCTTTCAGAAATGTAGCTGAGTAATTATGTCATTGGCATTGGTGAGCCACTGTCAATATGTGACATATTGGAATCGCGTTTGAATTTGCGCTTGTTTTTTTGCTTTCACTTTGCAATCGTGCTAACTGTGTATAGAGAGCGACAGCACTGATCTGTGAGTGATGATAATTTGTGCACCAATACCTCTGACCTCATCGTTGTATTTTTACTCAGTTGTATATAGTATTTGTATTTGTATTCTATTTTTATCTTATTGTATATTTATTTTATTTTATTCTACTGTATATAGTATTTTATTCTATTCTGTACAGTTGTGTACTGTATTTATTCTTATTGTATTCTAATTTTTGCCTCATAACTTTTGCACTGTCCACTTCCTGCTGTGACAAAACAAATTTCCCACGTGTGGGACTAATAAAGGTTATCTTATCTTATCTTATCTGACATCGTCTTATTAATCGTTAGCTTACTATGCAAACATGACAAGTGAAATCTCCCGCAGCAAGCTTAAACATGTGAGAGGTTGATCGCGCAGAGAATTGCTGAGCTTATGTGAGTGCGTGTGTAAAAGCAGCACGATATATATTTTAGTTCTGCTGAGCCAAATAAGACAGGTCAGGGTGAAGAAGTGACAGCCAAAGAAAAGCTTACCACAAAACGGAGAAGTTATGACAAATCAGACTATAAGGCAAAAAGAAAGTGCAGCTTTATGGTTTCATGGACAAAATAATTTCTGTGGCTGCAATATGACGAGCTAAATAACCAGGGCTGCACATAAGTGGTCCGCAGGTGCGCATTCGCTGTCAAAATAAAAAACACGCACAAGGGTTAGGGTTAAATTTAAAAACTGTACTTTTGAGTTAAAATATATATTTATAATTTTAATAAATGACAAATTAAAAAGGCATGAACTTTTTTTTGTATCGAAAAAATATCGAACCGTGACACCAAAGTATCGAACCGAACCGTGAATTTTGTGTATCATTGCACCCCTAAAAAAAATAAATAAATAAATAAATAAATATATATATATGCGCAGCTGGATAGCGTAGTGGTTAGACTACACGCCTTTGGGACAGAGGATCGCAAGTTCGATTCCTGCCTGGGGCGTCTGTATCCAGTAAGGGTCCTAAGGCTAGACCCCCTATGCTAAACGAGCCTACCGCAGACATGAGCGCGAGACAAATAAATATGAAGGCATGCCGGCTCGGATGTCGCCCGGATCAACAAGGTCCGCTACATGAATAGGATGAGGGACCTATGGATTCTTCGATACCCAACATCCACAATGACGGCGAAACAACTAGTAGCTCAGTGTTCCAACATTCGAAAGAAGGGACTGCTCTCACAGCTAGAGATTGACGAGGTACAACACAAATGCTACGGCAAGGAGGAGTCAGGACGCCAGGTCAGGGGGGCGATATCATCACCCCCACCTGAGATTGGGTACATAGCCCCAAGTGCGATAGGAGAAGGATCGTTGAGTGCGAGAGGAACTGACCTGAAAAATAGGATCATGGCCAAGCTTGAAACCTGGATTACCAAGATTACGTGAAGTACCCTCAGAAGGTCTGCTAGATGATGTTAATGCAGCACTACGGACAATACCTACAACCACGATTACCGACACTAACAAGCTGATCTACAATACGGCAGCAGTGATCAGTGAGATGCTTGGCCACAAGTTGAACAGCGACAAGGGGCAGTACCCTCCATGGAGAAGGAGGCTAGAGGGCAAGATCAAAGTAGCACGGAGGGAGGTTAGCCAACTAAGGGAGTTGCAGAAAGGTGCGACAAATAAGGTGCCTAAGAAATACAGCAAGCTGTCATACCTGAGGCCTTGGAAACTGCCAAGCAAAGACTCACAGCCTTGGCCAGCCGCCTGAGGAGGTACACCAGAGAGATAGAAGGCAGGAGAATAAACCAGCTGTTCTCCACAGAACCAGCAAAGGTGTACTCTCAGTGGCAAGGGAACAATAAGAGAACAGCACCACCAAGGCTGGAGACGGAGCAATACTGGAAGAGCATATGGGAGAAGGATGCAACCCATAACGGCAATGCTCAGTGGCTAGAGGATCTGAGGGCAGACCACAGCGACCTCCCTGAACAGGGTCCAGTAACCATCACAGTGGCAGATATCCAAGAAAGGGTCTCCAGTATGAAGAGTTGGACAGCACCAGGGCCCGACATGGTTCACGCCTACTGGCTGAAGAAGCTGACTGCACTCCACGAGCGTCTGGCAGCACAAATGAACCAGCTGCTAGTTAACGAGAGACACCCGGAATGGCTAACTGAAGGCCGGACGGTCCTGATCCCCAAGGACCCCAAGAAGGGACCGGTCCCCTCCAACTACCGACCAATAACCTGCCTCAGTACTACATGGAAGCTCCTGTCAGGCATCATATCGGCTAAGATGAACAGGCACATGGGTCAATACATGAGCGGGGCACAGAAAGAAATTGGCAAGAATACCAGAGGCGCAAAACACCAGCTACTGGTAGACAGAACAATCAGCCGAGACTGCAAGACCAGACTGACCAACCTGTGCACTGCCTGGATTGATTACAAGAAGGCCTATGACTCAATGCCCCACAGCTGGATACTGGAATGCCTAGAATTGTACAAGATCAATGGGACCCTAAGAGCCTTCATCAGGAACTCAATGGGGATGTGGCGTACAACACTAGAGGCCAACTCCAAGCCCATAGCACAAGTCACCATCAAGTGCGGGATCTACCAAGGAGATGCTCTGTCCCCACTGCTGTTCTGCATAGGCCTGAACCCCCTCAGTGAGATCATTAACAAGACTGGCTACGGATACCGACTACGGAACGGAGCAGTTGTCAGCCACCTCCTGTACATGGATGACATCAAGCTGTATGCCAAGAGTGAACGAGACATCGATTCACTGATCCACACTACCAGGCTATACAGCAATGACATTGGAATGTCGTTCGGACTGGAGAAGTGTAGTCGGATGGTATCAAAGAGAGGGAAGGTAGTCAGAACTGAGGGGATTGAACTACCAGAAGGCAACATTGCAGACATAGAGGACAGTTACAAGTACCTGGGGATCCCGCAGGCAAATGGGAACCATGAAGAGGCCGCTAGAAAGGCTGCAACCACCAAGTACCTGCAGAGGGTCAGGCAAGTCCTGAGGAGTCAGCTGAATGGTAAGAACAAGATCCGGGCCATCAACACGTACGCCCTGCCCGTGATCAGGTACCCTGCTGGGGTAATAGGCTGGCCAAAGGAGGAGATAGAAGCCACTGACATAAAGACAAGAAAGCTCCTTACCATGCATGGAGGGTTTCACCCCAAGTCCAGCACCCTGAGGCTGTACGCTAAGCGGAAGGAAGGGGGCCGGGGACTGGTGAGTGTCAGCACCACAGTCCAGGATGAGACAAGGAACATCCAAGAATACATTGGGAAGATGGCCCCAACTGACCGAGTGCTCAGTGAATACCTCAGGCAGCAGAAACCCAAGAAAGAGGAGGGAGACGAGGAACCATCATGGAAGGACAGGCCCCTGCACGGTATGTACCACCGGCAGATAGAGGAGGTGGCTGATATCCAGAAATCCTACCAGTGGCTGGACAAAGCTGGACTGAAAGACAGCACAGAGGCACTAATCATGGCAGCACAAGAACAAGCTCTGAGCACAAGATCCATAGAGGCTGGGGTCTATCACACCAGGCAAGACCCCAGGTGCAGGCTGTGTAAAGATGCCCCAGAGACAATCCAGCACATAACAGCAGGGTGCAAGATGCTAGCAGGCAAGGCATACATGGAACGCCATAACCAAGTGGCCGGCATAGTGTACAGGAACATCTGTGCCGAGTATAACCTGGAAGTCCCGAGGTCAAAATGGGAGATGCCCCCAAGGGTGGTGGAGAATGACCGAGCTAAGATCCTGTGGGACTTCCAGATACAGACGGACAAAATGGTGGTGGCTAACCAACCGGACATAGTGGTGGTAGACAAACAGAAGAAGACGGCCGTAGTGATCGATGTAGCGGTTCCGAATGACAGCAATATCAGGAAGAAGGAACACGAGAAGCTGGAGAAATACCAAGGGCTCAGAGAAGAGCTCGAGAGGATGTGGAGGGTGAAGGTAACGGTGGTCCCCGTGGTAATCGGAGCACTAGGTGCAGTGACTCCCAAGCTAGGCGAGTGGCTCCAGCAGATCCCGGGAACAACATCGGAGATCTCTGTCCAGAAGAGCGCAGTCCTGGGAACAGCTAAGATACTGCGCAGGACCCTCAAGCTCCCAGGCCTCTGGTAGAGGACCCGAGCTTGAAGGATAAACCGCCCGCAGGGGCGTGCTGGGTGTTTTTTATATATATATATATATATATATATATATATATATGTCTGGCTTGTTTTGTCGCAAAGTTTCCTCAATAGTTAGACCCTTCTCCAGGAGATGCTCTGCAAGAGGCACACTGGTGAAGAAGTTGTCAGATGGTGATGTTGCAACCTGTGTGTCTGAATCCACTACACAACTGACAGACAATGTTTTCCCCTAGATTCTTCTCGATGTCTTTCCCTGGTTGTCTCCGTAGGTACACGACCCCATCAATTACATATGGGGTGTGTGCATTACAATCCCAGAAGATTTTTAAGCCGTATTTGGTGGGCTTACTCGGCATATACTGCAGAAGCTGAGTCCTACCACTGAAAGGCACGAGTTGTTCATCCACTGTAACACAATCACTGGGGATGAATTTCTGTCTGCAGTTGATCAGGAACAGGTCCCATGTGTAGCAGAAAGCAGTCCTCTTGTCATCAAACCGCAAGAAATAGCAAATTGACATAGTGGCTGACCACTGGTGAGACTGCTGACATCAGATGTGTGGGACGGTCTGAGTTGCTAAGAATTAAAGGTTCATAGAAGATTGCATAGGAACTGCTTGGAGCCATTTTTGACCTCATTTGTGGAAGAGTAGGGTAGTGATACAGAAACTGTCATTTTTTAAAAAATAATGAAAAAATAAATAAAAATGCAAATGGCCTCATGTCCCAAACATGTTTTATGAGGAATACCTGGAAGGTGAATATATTACAACTTTTCATTTTAAAGATTTTGAAGAAAAACAACACGTGGGGTCATTTTTGACCCCAGTAAGGGTTAAACACATAATGTATGATTGGATAAACCTTTAGTAACCAGAAGAAGCATTCAAATAACATATTTTACAAGTCAAGTGTGGACTTACGGTCCTTTGTTTTCTTAGCAGTTGTAAAGTGATCTTGAAGAAAAGGGGAGGTGTCACACCGGTTGCTGTATTGTGTAGCATGCTGGGATATTACAATAAAAGTGTATCAAATGAGTGTAAAATGTCGCTGTCTTGTCAAACTGTGTTGATTTTCAGCAGATCACACAGGGATAAGAAACAAACAATCAAACAGTTACAGAGCCAAAAATAACCATGATCGTGGTAAGAGGCGGAGCCAGACATTTGAAACACCCGGGGCTTAGCCCAAAGGGTAGTATGCATGTGGGATTTTTTTTTTTTTTTTTTTGGGGGGGGGGGTAGAAATGACTGAAAGATTAATAGGCTCTGTTTTGAGTTTTGTTCAAAAAAGAATGACTTCATAAAGGGAAAAATATATATCACATGTGCAGGACACCTTAAGCTAGTTTTTTAATTAAGCAGCAAGGCAGAACAAAGTCGGGCCTGTATCAAGACACGAGGACTAAACACCAATTCAACCAGACCCAGAACTGATCCAGAATTAAAACAGGACTACAACAGTTCAAAATCAGGACTACTGAGGACTTAACCAAGACAGAACCACAATCAGAACTAGATGATAGTAGCACTAAAAATCATCATAGACCTGCACTACATTTATTTTTTAATTTTACCAAAGTACAATATTTAGATTGAGAAAAGTTTATATAATTATTTAGCCTTGTTGTGCAAACAAGCCTGCAAAACTTAATAAATATAGAATTTGAAAAATAGCAAACCTAAAAAGAAACACTAGGTACGAGATACATGAGTACCTATGATACGGTGATACTTTTGGTAAACGACCATTTGACTAACATGTGTGTCACCTGCTCTTGTTCATCTCTGTTCTGTCCTCATTCTCCTCTCTCTCCCTCTCTGTTCCTCTCTCTCCCTCTCTGTTCCTCTCTCTCCCTCTTTGTGCTGACAATCATCAAATATACAGATATTTACAAACTCTTCAGATAAAAACACAAACACTTTTTTAATTGTAACATCAAATCAGACTAAATGTTTTTTTTTTTTTAGATTGATAAATATAAAAAACATATTTGTTAACTTTAAGAGTAAAGAGAGAAACTGTCTGTATTTCTTAATTGCAAATGTCACCAAATTGTATTCAAAACTGAGCCACACTTATGGAGCTCCACAGTTCTTTTTCTGGTGTTTTGGTTGACATCTCTTGGTTTTCCCATGTCAAAGAAACAGGCTCTGTGTTTTGCCTTATATGCATCCACAGCTGTGCCACCAGTTTACTCACATGGACTCTACTAACCTATCAGAAGCTTCTTCAGCTCAGAATGGAATCGTCTGGAGTTTCTTATTAATTAACAATAAACTTAGTGTACATGTACTCCTTAATATGATGAAAGTGATAATAAATAGACAGCTCTGTCTCTCTTTATTCTGACATTTAACTAATTCAAAATATATTTCAATATTTATCTAAAACAAAAGTTTACTCTAAATTGATGTTGTACAGTAAAAATGTTTTATGTTTTCTCCCTAAAGTGTATGTAAATATCTGGTTACAAATGTGAATATCCTGCTGTGTACTGAAATCCCTCTTGTTTTGCATAGAAATATACTGAACAACATGCAAAGCATAATATATAAAATAACATTTACCTGAGTTTTTTCTTTGAAAGAACCCTCTAATGTCCATTCTTATATTTCAGTACATAACTGAAACCGATTTAGTCGGGGAGGGTAAGAACTGAAAATATGAAATAAACACACGTAAGCTAAGACTCTCTAAAAAAAATAGCATTTGTTCGGCTTTTCATTTCGCCATTTGTTGATTCACTCGAAGAGCAAGTAACGTAATATGGGTCAAGTGATCAGTTTCATATCAGTCTTTCGTGATTCACCGTCATATTTACATTATTTGTACAGTACGAATGATTTTCTTTGGTACCTGGTCAAACTTAAGCTCTCCTTAGTATGGCTGGCTCCGTTTCTCCAACAGCGCACTCACTGCTGGCAGCAGCTGCCCCGCCCCCTCGCTCAGTCGCTTAGTGCCTGAGCTTGGATCATACCAATATCAGGGGGGATTCACGCACAGTCGTAAATTCCCACAGTGTGCACTATGTGCTTCGAATATTGTGTGTACTTCTTGTTTTATACAGTGTCAGCCAGGCATCTAACTATGAAAAATTGCACTCCAAAAGACCCCGGCTTCTGACAAAACAACCCGGGCTTAAGCCCAGTAAGCCACCCCCACGCTCCGCCCCTGATCGCGGTGGGCAGCACCGTCATAAAAGCACCACTGAAACGGCCCATTATCAGGAAGAGGACGGCGACTGGAGAAAGAGGAATTGCAAGACTGCCGGCGTTTGGAACGAAGCAGGAGTCTCTAAGTGCCGCGGCAAGTGGTTATCGGTATCGCGCGTAGCTGAGCGGCGGCGACGACAACAGCAGCGACGGCGACAACGACGGCTTGTTAAGGATCTCCGGCGGTAATACACAGGAGCTGTGAGCGCACCATTTCCGCACCGAGCGTCCGTTGGCATCGAGCTACAGAGCTGCGCGAAGCGTTCGTTCGTCACGAGCATTTAACTGATTTCAGTTAAATACAAAGCTCTTGTGTGAGCGGCTTTAGACCGACCCGAGCTGCTGACCGCACCGGGCGTCACATCATAACGTGCTACGAAACTCATCGTCAGTGTGAGCGCGCGGCTCTGACCACAGCTGGGTTGCTGTAACGCCATCGCCCCGGGGAGCACCAGCGGAGACCTGCGTACCGCGACCAATAACCAAATACCTGATATCATCATCAGTAGGCTCGGTGCTCTGAGAGAAACATGCCAAACTCAACTTTACAGCTGCGTCGATTCGGTGAAAGCAGTAACCGTGCGCTCTTTCCACTTTCACGGGCTTTCACCTCATTCTTCGGCCTGAGCCGCAGAGTTGTCTTTACCTGTGGACACATTCTCGGCTTGGTAATGCGCGGTATTACGCTCCATTCTCTCACTCTGACCATTCAGCACGGTAATCATGTGATAACCGTCGATATCCAAAGAGACGCAAACACGGGAAATCACACCTTTTCTTTCAGGGCCTGACAGGTGAACGCAAATGACCCAAATATGCTTCAGCGGGAAATCTGCATCGTAACCAAACGCTGTATAACCGGACGTGCACCTCGCCAGCAATCGAACTACTTGGGATGATGCAGTCGGCGATTATCGTCATTGACCAGTTCAGCACCATCGAGTCCTCCAGTGCTCCAACTCAAATGAAACGGAAGAAGAAAATGACTCTGTACCGCTGTTTTTATGTGTACTTACATAATAAAGAATTTATTTCATTTTCCCAGTTTCAGTCGTTTTTTGTTTGTTTTTTTTGTTTGTTTTTTTTTGTCTCCACGTTTCACCTGTTGAAACTTCGTCCTGGTTTTTCAATAGCCGTGAAATGACATCCCATAATGCAAGGGCGTAGATTTGGTTTTGATATTGTTGGGGACGGATGATTCAACCACCAAACACCTGCCCTGTTTGTTTTTTTCCTTTTCGTCTTTGCTTCTTGATTTAAAAAAAAAACAAAAACAGGAGAAATATACTTGCCTACATATGCTTTTATTATTATGTTAAATTACTATTAAACAAATGACTAAGTATTTTATACTTTAGTTTACTTCAACCATATTCCATATAAATCAGATATCATACAAAAATAAAAATAGCTTAAAATACAGTCATGACAATAAAAGAATATGACTTTAAGGACTTAACAACATTACTTCAGTTATACTACAAACACATCTCTTATACATTAGCACCAGTGTTGGGAGTAACGCGTTACAGTAACTATGTTATTATTGTGGTAACGAGCACGGTAACTAGTTATTATGCCAAAACCGGGAACGCGTTACTCGTTACTGGGATTTAGATAGGGTCGTTACTCGATGCACAGCTGCCTCTTCTTCTTTCATTCTCCCCCCTCCCTCTCCCGTTTCTACTTCAATCATGAAAACTGATCAATGATCAGCATATCGGCTTTTCTCTCTTGTTTATTTATCGCCCACTTTGCGCCAAAAGAGGAAACCAGCCGATGTAGCACTAAACAACAGCGGCACGTTTAAGCTTGATCAGCTATTGTTAGAATTTATTTAATATTAATTTCTAGTATCGGCTGATGTTTGCTGGAGCCACAGCTGCAAAAAAGCTGCTGGTCATGATGTCGGTTTGGTTATCTGGTGAGAGGGAAACATGAAGATGAAACCAGGAGATGTCCTTACTGGATCATCAGACCTGTGATGGAGAAACAGGTTTACCTTTTAGGTGACATGAATGAGTTGAAGGGAAGTTATGAACTGTTTCTGAGAGACAAATAACACCAGGATCCTTTTTTAGGTAGCTGACAGCTGGTAACTGTGCAGGTGCGGATCTAGCAAAGTGTTGCCAGGGGGGCATGTAGGGCATTAACAGGGAAAGGGGGGCACAAAGAAATATTTTTCTTTCTTATTCTAATTTAAAATGTCTCGCTTTTAAAAAATAATTATCTGAATCTTACAACAAACGATTGATAGATTGATGCATATATACCATCAAGACAGTGTACATCACTGTCACAACAGTGTTTATTTTCATTCAAAGGCTTTATGATTTTTCCTATAATGGTGGGCCAGTCAAAATGCCCGGGCCAATTTTCTTTCCCAGTCCAGCCCTGTATGCAGCTCATCTTCAGTCTGGTGTTACCTACATCTTCCTATTCAGAAGGCAGAATTTCCGAGTTCTGAGTACAATCGAAAGCACCACGACTGCAGTTTTTGTGTTGGATGTAAAAGGCGCACATGACGCTGTGACGTAGGCTAGAATCATGACAGCAGTCAATGACGGTCCAGGCGTGGGATTTCTCTCGTGGAAATATGCACATTATCTTTTCCTTTCTATTGGTAGGTGGCACAGTGCACTTGTGGCAAGTAAGCAAGCTAGAAGACTGGCAAAGTTATGGAAGAAACACATTAACAAGAGAATTCTGAGTAAAACCAAAGTTACTTTCCCTAGTAACTAGTTACTTTGAAAGTAACGAGTAACTTGAAGTAACTGAGTTACTTTTGAGAGAAGTAACTAGTAATGTAACTAAGTTACTATTTTAAAGTAACTTACCCAACACTGATTAGCACTAAGGGAACACTGAATGACCTGGTGGTTTTTGTCCATAAAACTACTCATCTAAGATTACCACAAAGTAACAGATCTCTTAGCAAAATTATGCAACATTTTAGGCACTATTGCCCCGATCAAGTCAGTGAGCTGGGATGTTTTACTCTAAACATGAACTACTGTTACAGCAACAGACATGGACTACTGGTGTCCCACACAACAACTCGATGTCCACTATGTGAAGGAGCCAAACACATGCCTTCTCATTAACTGAGATAAACTTCTGGCATATTTGTTTTACATCTATACTGTCCAGTCTCTCCTGGTGGTCATGGTAACACGTTATTCATGGCTACATACAATTTTAGATTGATGTGGGCCAAAGCCTAAAACGATGTGCCGGGAGTTTGCTGTTCTTCCCAGCTCAGATATTTGAAGTTTGCACAGCAACATTCTCGCCTGAAAATTTTTTTAAAGTATATTTTGCAACCCAGAAAGAGTAATAAGAGGGGCACTGAAATTCGGGATTGTCCAAGAAAAAACGGGAGGGTTGGCATGTATTACCTTGCATAGCCTGTAACGTTGTTATGATGGACAGATTTTATGAGTGAACTTGACTTTAAGTCACTTACAGGTTTCTTTGAAAAATACTTTATTATATCCAGGTTCTTTTTGCTGCCATCCTCCTCTCCTCCTTGCAGGTCTTCACAGTGCAGGATTGCCGCCAGTGTTGCCAACTTCTCAGTAACGAAAATCGCTATTGGTTGTCCTAAAAGTCGCTAGAAGTCGCTAAATGACGTCATCGCCAAATTTGCATAATTGGTCATGCTAATCTAATTGTAACCTATGTTGTTGGAGAGAGAAATAACATCGCGGAAGAGACATAAAGTGAGTAAAAACGTCCTACATGCATTTAGAGTTTATTTAGAACTACAAATTAAATTTCTTTTAGCAATTATTGTTTTTTTAATGTCACAATTCCAACCCTGCTCCTTTACCCGGGCTTGGACCGGCAAAAATGACCCGAAATAGGCACTCTGGTGGAGTTACTTTGTGTGTGTGTGTTTATAAGTAGTTTTAAACCTTGTGATCCACAAAACAGCATAAGAGTAAAAGAAGAACTGACTGAGTTACAGCACCCGCTGCTTGTTGAGAGTAAAAGCGATACGCGCTTTCACGTCTTTTTTTAGGGGTCTGAAAACTCACTAAATATAGCGAGAAAGTCGCTAAATTGGCAACACTGATTGCCGCTGCTAAAACTAAACAGAGCTCCCCGAAAGGCACAGCCAATCACATTGGCCATATTTGTCACATGATATAGGACTCCAGTACGCAATTTAACCCTTTCTGCACCGCTGGGTGAATGAGACGTTAACAGATCGCTTTTTTTTTTTATTTCTATCGGTTTGGTTTTTCTTTACTCGAAGAGATCAAATTATTGGTGATGACAATTCAATAATCCCTGGATATTGGTGGGGACATGTCCCTTCCGTCCATGCCAAATCTATGCCCTTGCCATAATGACTGTCTAATGTGCTTCTGTAGCACTTGGTAAAGTGTAAAGCTAAAATATGTCACTCACACCATGCACAGTGGCTTGGTAATTTTTATAGGCACAGAGCACAGAGACAGTGAGAACAGGATAACAAATAATAAACAGATAAAATAAAACAACTCCATATATGGTGCTAGTCTCGTCAGCAGAGAGCTAGGGAAGATAAAACAATCTAAAACAATATGTCCCAGAAACAAGATGTGTTTGCTGGGAAAGTCTAAAAAGATAATTCTAAACTAATCTAACCATAGGCAAAGGGCAGACAAAAGGCATCATAGAACATTTAAAAGAAGGTAAAGAAACATAGAATCATTTTTCCTGTAACAATGTCCAAAACATTGCATAAATCTGTTGGTATTTGTGTTATTCAACTATATGTTTGGATTTTTGGCTGCTACATGTTTTTCCACCAGTAGGGGGCAGTCACGAAAAAAGAAAAACTATGTTCGAAAAAGGAAAAGAAGAAGAGTGTATTTTTGGGCTCTGTATGTGAAAGCCACGGTTCTGAAGTACCCAAATAAACTCGGTTCAGCTGTTTACACCAAGTTGTCCTGGAGTGGTGTAACATTTTGGAGGTTCCACCGAGATAGTTTTTGGGACTACTTCACACAGAGGAACACAGTAAAGGAGCGTGACAGAGCAAAGGAGCTAATGCTAACGGATTGCGACAGTCTAGCTAATGCCACGGAAACTGTGTTTTCTCCGGTCGGATACACTGAGAGAGTTTTACTCGTCTTAGTTATCTTTCAAGCATGTCTGTGAACCGTGAAGATTTTTTGTTGGAATTGGAGCAGAAGTTATGTGGACTTTCTTTGGAAGAACTGCTCAGAGTATGTGAACTATGTAATATTACAGAAAAGGGCAGCAAAGAAATACAAAGCAAATCTCGCAGAGCTCTCGTTAAGCTTATTAGCCAGTTTTGTGAACGAGAAGAGCTTTTACAGCGAGAGGATGAAGGCATGTCGGTGCTTCTGGAGCTAAATGATGTGCTGGTTTTGCTGGTGGAGGCGCGGTCAGCGGCTGTCGGCGCAGGAGCGGTGGTCCGGTCTTCATCTTCAGACAGAGCGGAGATGACGGTGGAGGCTGTGCACGAGGAGCAACTGGCAGCGGCGCGGGCACCTCCGGAGCAGCGGACAGGGCCGATGACATCGCTAGAGCATCAGGCGGCTCAAGGGACATCAGCGGAGCAGCAGGTGGCCATGAGGACGTCGCTGGACGGCGAAACACAGCGCAAGGGGAGAGACTGTATTGGCAACAGCTGCTGTAATGTTTCATCAGGTGGATTCAGAAAAGACTTCAGGATAAGTGGACATGTGGGTGAGTCTACAGCTAAAGACACGCTGAGTTTCAGTAGCTTAGAGCACCAGATGGAAAGCGGCTTAAAAACGGGCTACTCTGAAGCTGAGATTGTGGAGGCTGTCATACGTGCCATCAGTCCTGGGTTAAAACTAAGGAGCTATTTGGAAGGGAAAGAAGATCTCACATTGACCAGCCTGAGACAAGTTCTAAAAGCCCATTATGCAGAAACGGATGCAACAGTACTGTACCAGCAATTAACCAAAGCTACACAGGGGGCAAATGAAACACCACTTGAGTTCCTGATTAGAGTGCTGGATTTGCGTCAAAAAATCCTTTTCGCATCTGAGCGCACCCAGTCTAGCCTAAAGTATAACAAAGAACTTGTTCAAAGTCAATGTTTTCAGTCCATTAGAACGGGTCTTCTAAATGACAATGTCAGAGCAGAAATGAGAGCATATTTGCAGGATGAAAACTGTAGCGATGAACTCTTATTAATGAAAATGCAAACAGCCCAGTACAATGAAAGCGAGAGAGCGTTAAAGACAAAAGCCCACAGGTCATTTAGAACAGGACTAAATGTAGTTGAGCAGAATGTAGCGCTTACTGATCCCCGCACAAGCCAGCCTGACACAAAACCGGCTAAAACCCTCAAAGATAACTCCTTATTTGCAAAAATTGAGAAAAGTAACTCAGCAATTAGGGAACTCACAGGACAGGTAGCTTCACTAGTGCAAACTGTCCAATGAGATAGAAGTGGTGATGGTGGTAGACAAGTCAGGGCGTACAGAAAGGCAGCTCAGAGACCAAAAAGGCGATGCTCTGCATGTCAACAAGAAAACAGGGACTGTGACCATTGTTTCAAATGTGGCAGTGACTCTCACTGGGCAAAGGGATGTAAAGTAAGGGGAGCTCAGAAGCAGGAAAACTGGGCGGGGCTGTGACTGCGGGACAAGCCACAGCTTTACCACCAATGTCCCAATGTGATAACATTCCCAAGGCCCAAAGCTTATCCCTAGCATCACCAACTGACTCAGGAAATCCTAAAATTAGGAACCAACCCCCAAACGTGTTAAATTTAAGTACCAAAAAAAGAAAAGTAGCACAGCTCGTGGGCAGAAAGTGTCTAGTATGGTGTAGAATGAATAACTGCAAAACACAGGCACTGTGGGACACGGGAGCCCAAGTTTCAATAATGAGTGCATGCTGGAAATCAGACAATTTACCTCACTTAGAAGTTCACCCCATCAGCGATTTACTAAGTAAGGATGAACTTTTAGACTTGAGAGCTGTAAATGGATCTGAAGTCCCTTTCCAGGGTTGGGTAGAAGTTAGCCTTAGCCTTTGTGATTCGAGAGGAAAAGCTGTAGCTCAGAATGAGGTTCGGGTTCCAATCCTAGTAAGTCAGGATGTGATGCAAAAACCAATAATAGGGTTTAATGCTATTGAGGAACTGATAAAAAAAGACACTACTCAGTCCAGTGAAAGCTTGTCTTTACTCAGAAACTCTCTAAGAGTAGGATCAAGCAAAGCAGAAGCACTGTTGAACCTTATCCACACCACCAGTAGCGAGATAGTTACTTATCCTATCAGATCAGGACGCAAAGCTATTGTCGTACCGAGTGGACAAATGTACGGCGTTAGTTGTTCCATCAAAACAGACCTAAAGGTAAAAAGTGAAATGCTTTTTGAGCCAGATGAAAACTTGTCTTTAGATGAGGGTCTGAAATCTAACTGCCAGTTGCTGTCTATATCAGGCAGTACCCGCAAAGTCAATATCTATGTTACCAATGCTACCAAACATGACATTGTGCTGCCACCTAAAACCCTTCTAGGTAACATAGAGAGGGTAACACATAGTTATCCTGTAAATCTCAAAGAAGCTCAGATAGGCTCGATTGTAGAAAAAGACAATCAGAACCCACCTAGCTCAGCAGAAGAGCCTTGGGAACCACCTGTCAATTTGGGCCACCTTAACACAGAACAACAGGCAGTTGTCTTGGAAATGTTAAGGGAGGAGTCAGGCGCATTTGCTAAACACAAAGAGGAAGTTGGTTACATAAAAAATTTAAAAATGGATATCAAACTCACTGATCAGATTCCTGTAGCCAAATCCTATAATGCGGTCCCACGTGCTCTCTATGATGAAGTAAAAAGTCACATTCAGGACTTGTTAAAAAAAGACTTTATTCACAAATCAACCTCACCATATGCCTCTCCAATAGTGTGTGTGAGGAGGCGGGATGGAGGCCTGAGACTGTGTGTTGATTATAGGGGCCTCAATAAAAAGACCATTCCAGACAGACACCCTATTCCACGAATACAGGAAATCCTTGATGGACTTGGCGGCAATAGGTGGTTTAGTGTGCTTGACCAAGGCAAAGCGTACTATCAAGGTGAAATCAGCGAAGACTCAAAAAAATATACCGCCTTCACAACACCCTGGGGGCTGTATGAATGGAATAGAATCCCATTTGGACTCACCAATGCACCTGCAGCTTTCCAGCGGAGCATGGAGGAAAGTTTGGAAGGCTTGAGGGACAAAATATGCACTCCATATTTAGATGATGTTTTGGTGTACAGTCAAACATTTGAACAGCATATTGAAGATTTGAGATCAGTTCTCAAACGTCAGCGGGCTTGGGGAGTAAAACTAAGACCTGATAAATGTGACTTGTTTAAAAATGAGGTCCGCTATGTGGGCAAAATCATTTCAGCAGACGGCTACAAAATGGATGACAAAGAGGTACAAGCAGTACGAGCTTTGAAGGACAACCCACCAACAAACATTAAAGAGCTAAGAAAGCTTTTAGGATTTTTAGGATACTACCGAAGCTATGTACAAGATTTTTCAAGACATGCAAAGTGCCTATATGATTTACTCTCAGTTGACCACACCCAAACACCAGCGCGGTCAGCCAAGGCGGGGCATGCTGCACCCACCCAAAAAATCATATGGAGTGACAGCCACCAAAAAGCACTAGACTATTTGGTGGATGTTTTGACTAATCCACCTGTGATGGCTTATCCTAAGTTTGAGGAACCCTTCATTCTGCACATCGATGCTTCAGAAGAAGGCCTTGGTGCAGTTTTGTATCAGAGGCAGGACAGTAAATTAAGAACCATTGGATATGGGTCAAGAACATTAACACAAGCTGAGAGGAACTACAGGTGGCACTCAGGGAAACTTGAGTTTTTGGCACTAAAATGGGCTGTGACTGAGCGCTTTAGAGACTATTTGTTCTATGCTCCCTCAGTGACAGTGTACAGTGATAACAACCCTTTAACCTATGTTTTAGGCACAGCTAAACTGAATGCAACAGGGCACAGATGGGTTTCCGAGCTGGCTGATTTTAACATAACACTGAAATACCGACCCGGAAAAAGTAACGTTGATGCAGACTTTTTGTCCAGAACACCTTCTAGTATGGATTCATACATGTCAGAATGTACTGAGCTGTGTTCGCCTGAAGTGTTAAGCGCAGTACTGAATGCCATTGAAACACAGGAAGACAAACAACTGGATTGGATATCAGCCATAACATGCAATCCAGAAGTAAACAAAATACTTACAGAAAATCTGCCAGATGTGAGGATCACAACGCAGGAGCTATTGCAAGCTCAAAAGCAGGACCCTGCCATAGCTTATGTTCTTAACTTAAAGAGTACTGGTGCGAGTCTTGACAAGACATCAGCGCTCAAAACCCCTACAGGAAAACAGCTACTACACGAGTGGAAAAAGCTGTTTATCTCAGATGACGGGTTGCTGATACGAAAGACTGTGACTTACACTCAGATTGTGATTCCGGAATCGCACAAAGAACTGGTGTACAAACACCTTCACTGCGAAATGGGTCACTTGGGGGTGGACCGTGTGATGAATTTGGCAAGGAGTAGGTTTTATTGGCCGAATATGTACAAAGATATTGAGTTTGTCATCACACAGGTGTGCAAATGTAATATTCAGAAAAAACCTACAGTTCAGTGTAGGGCCCCCATGTGTCACGTGCCGGCTACTGCACCCTTTGAAATGGTTTCAATAGACTATGTCCATCTCGAAAAGAGCAGGGGAGGGTATGAGTATATTTTAGTGTTACAGGACAACTTCACCAAGTTTGCTCAAGCCTACCCTACACGCAACAAATCTGGCAAAACAGCAGCAGACAAAATTTTTAATGACTTTTCCTTGAAATTTGGTTTTCCTGGTAAATTACATCACGATCAAGGCAGAGAATTTGAAAACCATTTATTCAAACAGCTGCAGAAGTACACAGGAATAGCCAATTCAAAGACCACACCTTACCATCCACAGGGGAACCCAGTGGAAAGGTTTAATCGCACCTTGCTGTCAATGCTCCGGACCCTGGATGAGGAAAAGAAAGGAAACTGGAGTGACTATGTAAACAAAGTTGTGCATGCCTATAATTGCACAACTAGTGACTCGACAGGGTACTCGCCCTTTTATTTACTCTTTGGTAGACATCCACGTCTCCCTATTGATGTAATTTTTGGACTGAGTGAGACGAACAAATGCAAATCATATGAGGATTATGCTCACAAATGGCAACAACAAATGAAAGAAGCATATGACATTGCATCCAGAAACATTAAAAAGACTCTGGCAAGAGGGAAATCACATTATGACCTGAAGAGACAAAGTGCTGTACTCTCACCTGGGGACAGGGTACTTGTCAGGAACATGTCAGAGAGGGGAGGCCCGGGAAAGTTACGCTCCTATTGGGAGGATCAAGTTCACATAGTGATCTCTCAAAAGGGGGAAAACAGCCCTGTTTATGAGGTTAAGCCGGAGCGTGGTGCTGGGCGAGGCCGTATCCTCCACCGCAACATGTTAATGCCCTGTAATGCATTACCGCTTCCCACAATAACAAGAACTGAACGAAGCCACACTACACAGACACAAAAACAAAGAGACCTACAAGACGCATCGAACCATATAGAGAGCTCAGATGATGAAGAACAGTATTGGTCTCAGAGAGTGAGGCACCACCACTGTCAGCCTCAAGGGGATTTAATGGTGTCTGCACCTGCTACTGAACTGGACCAGGACCTTCAGCAAAAGAGCACGGAGCTTAGAGTGGATGCTGAAGAGTTTCAAGTAGAAATGGTGAATGGACAAGGTAACGCTGAACATGACACCTCAGCATCATCAGACACTGTTGCTTCGCCAGGTCAGCCCAGTGAAATGAACCCAGAACTGTCGGAACCGCAGCCGAGAAGATCTCAGAGGGAGAGATGTCCACGGAAAATATTGACTTATGATGCGTTTGGCCAACCAGTTCAAAGAGCAATTGGTCACAGTGTTAACCCATTGTATGCCAGTGCAGCAGCACCGCCATTCTATGACCAGTTTGGAGTACCTTGGGCAGCTCTACAGATGCCTTACTATGCAGCTTATGTGCCAGTTAGTTATTATTGAACTGTGAAAGAGTTTTTTTGAATTTAAATGATGTTACTTTTCAAAAATGTATGGGGACTTACAAGGCCTTACCAATATGGTGACACAAGTATTTGATACTTTTGGGATGGTAGCGTAAGACATTGGATCGTTATGTTTGATGAGGTTAATTGTGATTAAATGGTTACTATCTAAGTTGATAAGCTCCGGAGCACGTGATAAAGTGATAGTAATGTCTTAGAGGGTAATAATTGTATGTGGACTGTTGGAAACAACTCAGCATTGTTATAAGCCGATGCTTATCTGGTAAGAGAGTAACATGTGATTCTGTCACCTGAGGTCCAATAGTGCATCATGAAAGTGATCTTAAAGCACTGCTAAATCCTATTCCGACTTACGCCATCTCTACGTTGTCACAAGGAAAAGAGAAGTATAGTTGTTTATTTTTGTTTCTTATTGTCATGTTTCCTCAATGTTGGGACAACATTTATTTAGCAGGGGAGGAATGTAGCACTTGGTAAAGTGTAAAGCTAAAATATGTCCAAAACATTGCATAAATCTGTTGGTATTTGTGTTATTCAACTATATGTTTGGATTTTTGGCTGCTACATGTTTTTCCACCAGTAGGGGGCAGTCACGAAAAAAGAAAAACTATGTTCGAAAAAGGAAAAGAAGAAGAGTGTATTTTTGGGCTCTGTATGTGAAAGCCACGGTTCTGAAGTACCCAAATAAACTCGGTTCTGCTGTTTACACCAAGTTGTCCTGGAGTGGTGTAACACTTCCACACTAAACAGCTAAAGTAAGCGGGTAAGGGCAGCTTGAAAAACCAGGACCTCATTTCTCTAATCAAATAACTACTTTCATTAGCTGTATTCAGTCTCAAGCCACGGATTAATCCTCATCAGAAGATCTGAGTGTGAGTTGCTGTGTTTTAGCCTTCAGTGTATAAACTCTCTATGCTACTTTATGCATGTACAGTCTGTACTTCAGACTCAGCACAACAGCGACATCTAGTGGTTTGATACACTTACAGCAGCCCGTTAACTCCACTGGATGAATGATCATTGTCCATTCATGCATTAACTGGAGGTAACTGGAGCTTTCTGCACATCCAGACTTTGTTTTCGACAAACCCTTTATATTTATTTCCCTTCATAATAGACTATGTGCACATTAGCATATGCTACTTCCGGTGCGGAAACTCCTGTGGGGAGCTTTGCTTCCGGTGTCCTATTCGCGCCCTGTTTACGGTCCAAAACAACTTAAGCAAATGAATGAATCAAGCGGCGATTTACATTTCTATAGATGTCTTGGGCATTTACCCAATATGTCTGTAAATGATGTTCATCGACTTGTCGATATTTTTTCCCCGTGCCTCAGAGCAAAAGAGAAAAGGGATTCAAATGTTCTCAGTATCTGTAAACAGTGGTCCCTCGTTTATCGCGGGTGTTATGTTCTAAAAATAACCAGCGATAGGTGAAATCAAGTAGCCAATTTTATTTTTTGACAGTGCAAAACGTTTCGTGGACATCATGGACATACAGTACTGCACTTCAGAGTCACACTGCTAGCGATCGATGCAGCAATTCTGTACTGTAAAGGAGAGACGTCACGGGGGAGATCGTCTGCAGTGATCAGGACGCAGGACACAGTGTGATGTAAAAAAAAAAAAGCATGCGAACTTGCACTAAAAAAATCTGCGAACCAGCGAGGTGACAGGTGAACCATGTTATAGCGAGGGACCACTGTAATTTTGAAGGTAAGTCACAACATATCCTTCTTAAATACTAATGTATAGAAACCGTTACCAGCAATCATTCATTTTTTGTGTGGCTTTTTTTCATGGTTTGTTAACACATATCGACATAACGGGGAAACATCTGGTTTGACTATTCTTCACCTGTAGTTTGAATGCTGAGCATTTGCCTGATTAAATCATAAGACCAGTCACTATACAGAGATGTGCTTCTGAATGTGGACGATGTGTCTTCTGCTGCAGTGATGCAGTTCTGCTTGTGTTGAGTGATGTAAACAACTGATTGATCTAAACTCTTTAGACGTCAAAATTGATCATTAGATTTTTTATGACACAACAGTGGTGAGTGTTCCCACCTTCTGCTCTTTGTAACTTAACGCGATCTTTCCGTTTTCGAGTTTTGGACATGATTTTGGAGTATATCTTCGCAGTAGCGATTGGCCGCAAAGTAAAGCTACCGGAAATGTACAACCCCACATCCGGTCTCAAACCAGGAAGTTAACATTTTCTCGTGCACAGGGTCTATTTTACAGTATTCAGAGCTGTGTCAACATCAGGAGACTGCAGAGATGCGTCATATGCAGAGATCGGCAGTAACGCATTAAAAGTAACGTGTAACTGTGATCCGTTTACAGTTTACAGCCAATCGTGGCTCAAGAGTTGACAGTTCGTCTTGTAATCAGAAGGTTGCCAGTTCGAGCCTTGGCTCGGACAGTCTTGGTCGTCGTGTCTTTGGGCAAGACACTTCACCCGTTGCCTACTGGTGGTGGTCAGAGGGCCTGGTGGCGCCAGTGTTCGGCACCTCGCCTCTGTCAGTGCGCCCCAGGGCAGCTGTGGAAGCTTGCCATCACCAGTGTGTGAATGGGTGAGTGAATGTAGTGTAAAGCGCTTTGGGGTCCTTAGGGACTATGTAAAGCGCTATACAAATACAGGCCATTTACCATTTTTCAAGTAATGACTAAAGTAGGAAATTACTATTGCAAGAAAGTAATTTGATTACTGTTACCTTCCCATAAGGACGCTGCATTACTGCGTTACTAAACCGTGATTTCGTTTGTGAGAGTGTCTCATGACAATGGCGTACGAGTGCGATGTCAGTGGTAGCAATAGACATGTTTAGATCATATGGGCTGTGTCCCAATTAAGAGACCGCACACTTGAAGTACGCATTTTGAGTGCGATTATGTCACTGCCACGCGACGACGGCTGTCCCAATTCGAAGTGTACTTCAAATGCATACTCCAAATGCGCCGTCGGTTTCCCCAAATATCAAGCGTGGTCCAGTGCACGCTTCGTGGTCCCATATATCTCACAATTCATAGCGCGGCGCAGGGTGTGGATAATTTTGCAGCAAAATACAGCAGAAGGGAGCGACTGAAGAGTGAACTGTCGAAAGTAAGTACTGAATATGATGTCACTTATTTATGTGCGAATGTTTAATAATGAGGAACATTAAAACATTACTGTTGGCCACCAGCCGGCAAAGTTATGTGACATTAGTGATGTTTACTTTCAGCGTTAACTTGGTTTTAAAGCCTTTACTTCAATATGTGTATATATATATAGTCGACCTTAATCTTACAGAGAATGTGATGATTTTGTGGATGATTTAAGTCAGTCATATATCCACAAACACAACAGGCTGAAAGTCAGTGATGCTGCTCGGTTTGCAGTCCTGAATATCACGGCACAAGCAGGATTCACTGCACTGTTAATGTTAGCTATGTTATATTGCTGCCTCTGTTCGGTGGTGTTGAGCCAAACGGACTTTAACGTGTGTTTGAACGAGCTGACGGTTCACTCGTTAAGCTGAAAGAAAGATGCTTTAATCACAGGAGTCACACATGTGTCCACTGTACCATCTGGGAACTCTTCTTGTGTAACACTCGTAATAACGCAAACACTAAATCCTCCTGTTTGTAGCAGTGTATACACCTGAGACTGTCACCTGTCTGTCCTGCACTCTCTGTTTCTTTCTCTCTGATTGTGGAATAAAAGTATGAACATGTATTTATAAGTTACACTTGTGTTTGAATCCTGCAGCTTATCACACATTTGATTTCCATGTGTGACAACTGCAAGTGTCCAGAGTGAGGACAGACTGAGGGATCCACTGCTGCACATCATCTGTGAGGCTTTGCACCCCTAATGATCCACCAGGACAAACTCAGCAGTGTGTGAGGAAGAGGAGGAGGAAGAGCCAGCAGCAGCTGACAGATGGAGAGAATAGACAGACTGTTCCCTGTTTGTGAAGGACTGCTAGAAAAGTTTAAAATCACTAATTGTCTGTCCTGAATCAGTCTTATTAATAATAATAATAATAATAATAATGGATTGGATTTATATAGCGCTTTACAATGCCACTATTCATTCACTCTCACACACTGGTGGAGGCAGCTACAGTTGTAGCCACAGCTGCCCTGGGGCAGACTGACAGAAGCGAGGCTGCCATATTGCACCATCGGCCCCTCTGGCCAACACCAGTAGGCAGTAGGGTAAAGTGTCTTGCCCAAGGACACAACTACCAGGACAGAGGACAGCCCAGGGATCGAACCGGCAACCTTCCGGTTACAGATACGCTTCCCAACCCCCTGAGCCACGGTATTAGGTAATGTTCAAATAATTTTATCATTCAAGTGTTTGCAGTGTAGGAGAAAGTACTCAGGGCCTTCAAGTTACACACTATGAAAGGCAGCAACAAGTTTAATATTCAGAAACCTAAAGTATGTATCAGCAGCAGAATGGACCTAAAAATTAGTAGCACTGCTGTGTTCGTTGCATGATATTGCTGTAATTGTTTATATGCTTTATATATTCTGAGGTAAGTTGATCTATAGTGTTACATCATATTCTATAAGGATGTTATGTGTTTGTATACTTTCTGCCCAGTTTGACCCATTTAGCAGAAGTCAGCCTGTTTAAGGCTCTGATATCTATTCTGTGTGACTTAAAGCAGTTATCAATCAACCAATCTTTATTTATAAAGCACTTTTCATACAGAAATGTAGCACAAAGTGCTTTACATGGTTAAAAGCACCCCACCCCGCCCTCCAACTCACTGCCCACACTCTCATTAACATAAACGATCCCCCCCACACACACACACATACACACACACACACTTAAAGAGTAAAATTGGGCTGGGCACACATGAGCCAGGTGAGGAAACACTATCACAGGGAGCCGTCTGCACCGGGAGCCGGTCACAGACCGCAGCCTCCAGGCTGGGCACACAGCAGGAGGGAGGCAAAGAAGCCCCCAAGCCAGGCTGAGAGGACCCACAGAGCCCCAGCAGCCACGGTCGATCACAGCCCCGGTGCAGAGAGCCCCCTCCAAGGAAATACTGGAGATATGACCCAATAAGGATATATACAGGATTAAAAGATAAAATAAATAAGAATGGGATACAATATGAATATAAATAGAGTAAGAAGATAAAAAATGAATAAGAATAAAAGTCAAAGGAGCTTGCAAAGAAAAGCGTCTGGACTTCTTTAAGTTGCTTGAAGACGTTTCACCTCTTCACCCACCTTATCATGCGAATTCCTGAGATCAGATGGCCCAGGATGTGAGTGGGCGTTAAGGTGTCTGGGAAGGGATCTCAAAACACCCACTCACATCCTGGGCCATCTGACCTCAGGAATTCGCATGATAAGGTGGGGCCAGGTTTCACAATGAACTCACCCGAAACTCTGGCTGATTGGGACCCACACCCAGTTTCACACCTTGGCTCAGTGGATTAGAGGATCATCAGGGGGTCCTTTTGTCCCTCTGTGGGGGGAAACTCCCACTGGGTTTATATCTGGGACTCTCCACCATTTGACCTTAGAACTGAAGAAGCTTCTCGGATGAGAGGTGAAACGTCTTCAAGCAACTTAAAGAAGTCCAGACGCTTTTCTTTGCAAGCTCCTTTGACTACGATGACCTGGATGACTGAGAACCTTCACAGACAAATAAGAATAAAATCAATAAATATTAGGTAAAACCTAATTTAATACTTACTTTAGTACTTAGTTCCTCCTACGCCGAGCGGCGCATCGGGCAGCTAGTGATCTCCATCGATGTCGGTCAGCAGCGACTGCTTCAGCTTCGTCCCAGGCAATGTCGACAGTTCTCAGATCGTCCATAAATGTTCGACGCCATGTGATCTTTGGTCGGCCTTGCTTTCGCTTACCAGTGCGTGGACGCCATGTCATGGCAATCTTAGCTGGGCGATGAGGGGGTAGGCGTAAAATATGTCCCGCAAAGCGAAAGCGCCTTTCTGCAACAACATCGGCTAATGGGCGGGTGCCTGCTCTTCGTAGGACCTCCTCATTTGTTATTCGGTCCCGGTAGGAAATTCTCAGGATTCGCCGCAAGCCACGTTGTTGAAGCACGTTCAGGTGTTGAATAATTGCACTTGTTGAGCGCCAGGTTTCACTAGCGTAACGTGCAGTAGGGAAGACTATAGAGTTCAGTAGTCTGATCTTGACCCTTACATTCAGGGAGGTCGAGTTCCAAATAGGTTGGAGACGTCGCAGGACACCAACTGCCTTCCCTACTCTGGCGTCGACATCCCGATCAGAGACCCCGTCATTCGAGATGATGCTGCCAAGATATGTAAAATTCTCCACCTCTTCAGCACGTTGTTGGTTGATCATGACAGGAATGCGGGCATGTGCATAGCCAACTCGGAGTACCTTGGTTTTTTTGGCACTGATTCTTAATCCAACTTTCGTTGCCTCCCTCTGCAGGGCCGCGGTCAACTTTTGGAGGTCTTCCTGAGTCGAGCCCAGCAGGGCGATGTCATCTGCGAAGTCCAAGTCAGTGAGATTACGCGCTTCGTGCCAGGGCACACCGATGCCAGCTTGGTCAACTGATCGTCGCATGATGAAGTCAATTACCAACAGGAAGAGGAAAGGGGATAGCACGCATCCTTGTCGGACGCCAGTATTGATCTTGAAGAAGGCTGTGCAGCCGTCATCCGTCCGGACGCAGCAACGGGAGTTGGAGTAGAGACAACGAAAGGCATCTACAAACTGCTGAGGGACTCCATAGTGGCGTAGGATAGCCCATAGAGTCGGCCGGTGGACGCTGTCAAAAGCCTTCTCGAAGTCAATGAAATTAATAGAAATCTTCTTTTGGTATTCCAATGTTTGTTCAATGATCATGATCATGATCATGACCGGCCACTCCGAAACCCAGCCTGCTCTTCTCGCAATCGTTCGTTCACAGCGTGTCGTAGCCGATTCAAAAGAGCGAGGCAAAACACTTTCCCGGGTACCGACAGCAACGTGATGCCCCGCCAGTTGTTACAGTCACCCAAATCACCTTTTTTTGGAAGTTTGATAATGGTGCCTTTTGTCCAATCATCGGGTACATGAATCACAATTTAATAATATAAATAGAATAACAGGATAAATAAGCATAAAATAAATAAACATTAGGTGAAAGCTAAATTAAAAAGGTGGGTCTTGAGCCTGTTCTTAAAAACATGTACGTTCTCTGCGGCCCTGAGCTCCTCCGGCAGGCTGTTCCACAGACGAGGGCCATACCACTGAAAAGCTGCCTCTCCGTGAGTATGTGTCCTGACTTTAGGAACAATCAAAAGGCCAGTACCAGAGGACCTCAGGGTCCGCGAGGGTTCATATGGTAAAAGCAGATCTGAGAGATAAGAAGGCCCAAGACCATTAAGACATTTAAAAACCAATAAAAGAACTTTAAAATCGATCCTGAAACACACGGGGAGCCAGTGCAGCGATTCTAAAACCAGTGTAATGTGGGCCCGCCCTCTGGTCTTCGTCAGCACACGAGCTGCAGAGTTTTGTAAAAGTTGTAAAGGTGAAATATTATCTTTGGGGAGACCAGAGAGCAGGGCATTACAGTAATCAATGCGACTGGTAATAAAAGCATGCATCAGCATCTCCGTGTTGGCCCGAGAGAGAATAGGGCGGACTCTGGCTATATTTTTTAGATGATAAAATCCAATTTTGGTTACATGTTTAATATGTGGGATAAAACCAAGCTCAGAGTCAAAAATAACACCCAGATTTTTCACTTGTAGCGAAGGACATAGTGAAAATGCCTCTAATTTAGACAAGAGTTTCTCTCTCTGAGCCTCAGGACCAATGATTAAAACTTTAGTTTTGTCCTGGTTAAGCTGTAAAAAGTTTTCTACCATCCAAGATCTTATATCTAAAATACAGTTAAAAAGGGCATCCATTGGTCTGGTGTCATCAGGAGACACGGAGATGTACAGCTGTGTGTCATCAGCGTAACTGTGAAAGTTCACTCCATGCCTCCTGATGACACCACCAAGAGGGAGCATATACAAATTAAAAAGTACAGGGCCTAGAACCGACCCTTGAGGCACACCACATGTCATTTTATGGATCTTAGAGGAGCATGTATCCATACTCACCATAAAAGTTCTGTCAGAGAGATAGGAAGTGAACCAGTTGTGTACAGCACCAGAGAGGCCCACCATGTGTTTCAGTCTGTTTACAGTTTATTCTGAATGCTTAAACCCTAACTGTGATTCCTGTAGCACAATCTCTAAAACTATTCAGACTTATAGCAAAACCACTCACTGAGTTTGCAAAACTAAAAGCACAAAAACTGCTTTGCACTCAGTTTGCAATTTTGTAACACACACTTTGCAAAACTGTAGGCACAATTCACTGCACAACACTCAATTACCGAATTTCCAACACACTCCTAGCAAAAGTATACACATGTATGGCTATCATTAACACTAATTTGCCAACTGTCTGGCACACTTTCACATGTGAAAACTTTTTTAGATAATTAGTTCACTTTGCAATCAGCCTAAGCACTATAATACAGGTAAGCTGTGTGTGCGGAGTGCAATGGAGGGAGCAGAAAGAGTGAGAAGTAGAGGAGGCCGAGGAAGAGGACGTGGAGGTGAAGAAGTAGGATGAAGAGGACGACAAGGACAAGGAGGAGCAAGAGGAAGACGAGGAGGGGGGAGAGGAAGATGAGGAGGGGGGAGAGGAAGGGTAGGAAGAGTAAGAAATAGAATTGCTGATGACATCAGAGCTACAATAGTGGACCATGTAATCAACCGTGGAATGACCCTGAGGGTAGCTGGCCAACGGGTCCAGCCTAACTCGAGCCGCTACACTGTAGCAAGTACCATAGGGACATCTTGAAATGAGAATCGGTTAGTACAGTCACTTCGCACAAAGATTTGTAGCACTGCCATATGCCAATGAGAAACACACCAATACCATTGATGTAAAAATACTGAAATTGTTACTTTACAGAATTGCTAGATGACCAGATGCTGGGGGCAGAGGAAGCATGTTCACTGCAGACCAAGTAACCCATATAGTCGTTATGGCGATTGCAAATAATCCTATACTTGGAAATAAACACTTGTGTTTGTTTTGATGTGTTTGAATAAACACCAGTACTTAAAGTTTGGATCCCTATATGCTTATGGATCTATGACAGAAGTATGAGCTCAAACTGACATAGCCTACCTTGTGCACAGAGAAAGCAAAAGCCAGATGTGTTTTGTATTCATACCATCAGTGTGCAGTTGGCGCATTGTGTGCTTAGTAGATGATGGCTTGTGTGTACTGTTTGATACGGAAACACCATTTTTACGAAGGTGTGAAGAGTTAATCTAGCTGTGTTTGCTTTTGCAAGAGAACTACAATGTTTTGATTATTGGGTGACAGGTTTTCTTATTTGTGTGAAGAGTTTTACAAAATTAGCCAATAGTTACGAAAAATGTGCTTAAGCAATCAGAAAAAACTGTAAAAGAATAGCGTGGTCTACTGTATCAAAGGCTGCGCTTAGATCCAGCAGCACCAGGACTGAGAGCTTTTGGGCGTCCCAGTTACATCTAAGATCATTTAAAACCTTTAGGAGAGCCGTCTCTGTGCTGTGGTTCATCCTAAATCCAGACTGAAATATCTCCAGGATCTGTCTATCATTCAAAAAGTCATTAATCTGAGTAAAAACAAGTTTTTCTAAGATTTTACTTAAAATGGTAAGTAGGATACAGGTCTGTAGTTATTAAAGTCATTACAATCCAAATTGCTCTTCTTCAGAAGGGGCCTCACCACCGCCGTTTTAAAGGCAGCAGGGAAGACACCCAACTGAAGAGAGCAATTCATCATGTATAAAAGCTCAGCTTCAAAAAATCCATAAAGTGTTTTAAAGAGTGAAGAGGGGATTGGATCTAAAAGACATGTGGTGGGTCTCACTGTGGAGAAAACTTTCTGAAGGTTCTCAGCATTACCCAGGACAAAGCTGTCCAGTGTCTCCTCAGGTACAGTCGAGCCCTCAGATATGTTTAAAATCATATCACGAGAAGATAAAATATCAGATCTGATGGCGCTGACTTTTCCCCTGAAGTTGTCTGCAAACTGCTCACAGAGTGAGTCTGTGGGGGTTCTTTGGGAGCTGTTAAAATCAGGGTTAAATAAATGATCTATGGTGGAAAAGAGGACCTTGGGATTATTTTTGTTATTACTGATTATAATTCCCTCGAAGCACAGGCAGACGCAAGTGGTTTTCTGTCACTGGTTTATTTGAAGACTTCTCTCCAAAGCCACCGTGAAAACTATACAGCATTAACAAAATAAAACTCAGCATAAGACACAGCAGTAAAAACACTGTACAACAAACACGATAAATAAATAAATAAATAAATACCTCGTTGGCTGCATGCTGCAAAAAGGGAATTAGCCGCCGTTCTTCTGAGGTTTCCTTTAACCGTTTAACCGTGTGTAGTCAAAGTCCACTTAACATGTCTTTCAATAAAAACCATCCTTTCTGCGCGCTTACAGGTGTTTTCTTCGTTCTACCCAAAACGGAAACTAGCGCAACTTGTAAGCGAACTTGACTTTCAAAATAAAAGCACCAAAACGTTGACTACAAAACCCAAACAAAGTAATGTACAGCTTAAACAATTTACAATCATGACATGGATCTTGACAAGATAAAGAAATAATCCAAATTATATACAATGTCATCATGCCAACAGTTACACTGATTATTTTGGCGAAGTATGAATTTCTTGAGTTCCTTAATGTATTATTGTACACTTTAAGTTGCTCGCAAAATATTTGATGGTTGATTGCATTTTTATTTTCCTCCATCTCCTTTCTGCTGCCCTGCAATTTCTTTTGAGTTTTTTGACTTCTTCGTTTCTCCAGGGTGATGCATGTTTTACGTTAATCTTTTTGGTGGTGAGTGGAGCAACGGAGTCAAGGCTTTTCTTCAGTTTGCTGTTGAAATGATTAAAAATAAAATCGCAGGGTGCAGGTAAAATCACGGGGGAGCATTCGTCTAAAACCCTGGTAAAATTTGCAGCCACTTCAGAGGTTAGATAGCGCCTCCTCACAGTTCGCACCGAGGTCTCCTGCTGAATAAAACCGGTGATGTTAAAAAACACACAGTAGTGGTCAGAGACAGCCAAGTCAACAACAGAGGACACGCTGGTGGACAGCCCATGGGTGATGACCAGGTCCAGAGTGTGTCCTCTGTTGTGAGTCGGCTGCGTGACGTGCTGGGTAAAATCCAAACAGTGAAGAATGTTTAAGAATTATTTTGATGCAGGGTCAGAAGGATTATCTATGTGCAGGTTAAAATCACCGGTTAAAATTATCATGTTATATTTTGAGTGTATGTTTGTTAAAAATTCTGAGAATTCCTTGATAAAAGCAGCGCTGTCTTTGGGTGGTCTGTAAACTGTGACAGATAAAACTGGAGGGCTGCTGAAAACAATAGCATGGAATTCGAAAGTGGTAAAATGATCAGATAAAATGTGTTTGGTGGTGAGTGTGTTGTTGGTTAAAGATGCAGTCCCACCACCTCTCTTACCACTTCTAATAGAAAAAGAGAAAGTAAAATTTGGTGGGGAGGCCTCAGTGAGAACAACTGGTGCATCCGAACCCAGCCATGTTTCAGTTAAAAATAAACAGTCACATTTAGTATCTAAAATTAAATCATTAATAATAAAAGACTTGTTCAACAGAGAGTGGACATTTAAAAGTGCCATACTGATCGAGACTGGTGGACAGTAGAGTTCAATGGATGTTGACATTTTTGAAGGGGCCGGAGGTTATTAATGTTTTTGGAGTTACTGGATTTAATAATAATTCTGTCGCTCTCTGTTTGTGATTATGACGGGTTTTGTGTTGACTGTGGGAGAGAGAGGTCTGAGTCCAGAGTTTTGTGTATTACTGTTAAAAGTGGAGCAAATATAGGGGCTGGGACCAGGGGGACATCAGTCAGTAACTGACATCAGTCAGTTATGACATGGTCTGATTTTCTCACCCAATAAAGGAATATTTAATATATCAGTCTACTCTTCATTCTATCAGAAACAGTTTTCACAGCTCGTACATTTTCTTTTTACACATATATGTAAGCATTGAGCCAAATGTAATGTAATGCCAGCATATTAAACGAACAATATTTGTTTATTTTTAGGTGATAGGAAATATAAATAACTGCAACTTGAATCTTTGACCCAGAGTTCAAGCTGCTGTAATATATCCTGTAATATATATACAGGTCCTTCTCAAAAAATTAGCATATTGTGATAAAGTTTATTATTTTCTGTAATGTACTGATAAACAGTAGACTTTCATATATTTTAGATTCATTACACACAACTGAAGTAGCTCAAGCCTTTCATTGTTTTAATATTGATGATTTTGGCATACAGCTCATGAAAACCCAAAATTCCTATCTCAAAAAATTAGCATATCATGAAAAGGTTCTCTAAACGAGCTATTAACCTAATCATCTGAATCAACGAATTAACTCTAAACACCTGCAAAAGATTCCTGAGGCTTTTAAAAACTCCCAGCCTGGTTCATTACTCAAAACCGCAATCATGGGTAAGACTGCCGACCTGACTGCTGTCCAGAAGGCCATCATTGACACCCTCAAGCAAGAGGGAGACACAGAAAGAAATTTCTGAACAAATAGGCTGTTCCCAGAGTGCTGTATCAAGGCACCTCAGTGGGAAGTCTGTGGGAAGGAAAAAGTGTGGCAGAAAACGCTGCACAACGAGAAGAGGTGACCGGACACTGAGGAAGATTGTGGACAAGGACCGATTCCAGACCTTGGGGGACCTGCAGAAGCAGTGGACTGAGTCTGGAGTAGAAACATCCAGAGCCACCGTGTACAGGCGTGTGCAGGAAATGGACTACAGGTGCCGCATTCCCCAGGTCAAGCCACTTTTGAACCAGAAACAGCGGCAGAAGTGCCTGACCTGGGCTACAGAGAAGCAGCACTGGACTGTTTCTCAGTGGTCCAAAGTACTTTAGCCCGGGTCATTTTTTCAGAACCCTGGGGTCTTTTGGAGTGTAATTTGTTTCATAGTTAGATGCCTGACTGACAACTGTATAAAACAAAAACTGCATATGTGATATATATTTTTTCCTATATGAAGTCATTCTTTTTTTGAACAAAACTCAAAATAGAGCCTATTAATCTTTCAGTCATTTCTACCCTCACTTGATTTCCTTTCGCTGCTCAGCTCTCACACAGTGGCTCAGCTATGCTCCAATCCATCCATATTGTGGCCAATCACATGCGAGGATATGGGATAATATCATTATGTGAAAAACAGAGAACGTGAGAGACGCGAAAGTCAAGTGGAGCGTGCGGCTGTCCTCTCAGTGAGTGAGACAGTAGACAGCGGTGAGGAGGGCTGTGCGAAAGCAAAAACACATAAATATGCCTGACACCCGTAAACGAAGCAGCATCTGGCTGCAGTTTAAAGACTTTTTTGTCTCGGCCTAGGTCTCATCTCGACTTGGTCTTGGTCTTGTCTTGGTCACGGTTGACTACAAGTCATAGGAAAATAATAATAGAAAATAGAATAGAATAGAAAAATAAATAAACAACGTTCCCATACTTGTGCTTGGAGTAAATGGGTTGCGCTAAGTATATCAAACCACTAGATGTCGCTGTGGAGCCGAGTCTGAAGCACAAAGCCAACAGAAATTTACTGCACAGTGCAGTCTATTATCTGAAGACTGAAACATTCACGTCCTGCTTCTGCTGAACTAGAAACTAACTTTTAGATTTTGCCAGGATTCCTCATTAGACAAAGAGTTAAAACGTAGACATTTACTTATTTATTAATCTGTCAGCACCCTGTTCAGATCATGTATTGCCTGCCTCTTCATGCAGGCATTAAACCCCTGAAAATGACAGGCTTTACTTGATCTATGTAGGGACACATTCAACACACTCATTGCGTTACTTTACGCCTGGCACTCCACCTTCTTCCTCATACGCTCTGAGTGGAAACTTTAACATCATTGAGAATAAACAAGACAGTATAGAGACCGTGTGAGACAAGCGTCAAAGTAAAGACTGAAATAGGAATATCAACAAAGTGCTTTATTAAAACTGTAAAACAAAAAAGGTTTCTCCTCCCACTCAATCAGTGTTATGGTGCTGTGGGTCTTTGCATTCACCAAGCTCAAAAGTGATTGTTCCTGCTTCTCTGTTTGGAGGCTGACGCAGAACAAGCTCAACCAAATCCTCAGAGTCGCAGAATGACAGGTTATAATGCACGTGACCTAACAGAGAATTGTTCCACAGGTACAGAAAACTCTGCGGCTCAGTCAGAGGGGTGAAGTTAAAATACCATCTGTGGAGAGAAAACAGGCCTCCTGATGTCACTCGGCCACCTTAACAACACACCAAAACAATCTAAGTCAGGGCAGGGGTATCAAACACACGGCTCACCATAGCGTATGAATAAAACTGCCTGGATTGCAACATAAAACAACTCTTCATGGGAGCGTTGTGCACCTTTCAACCGTGATCTGTAAATATATGTGTAGTGACACTGGGCTTAATGAATGTGGGAGAAGAAATCTGTGGAAATTGCACTTTTTCTTCTCCTTAAGACATCTCAGACTGCTCATCGTCTGCTGTCTGAATGGATCGCTCATTAAATGATGAAAACAATTTAACAAGAAAAATACTTCCCTGCTGTTTGCTTCAATTTTAGGGGCAAGACTTGCGCCTGAAGACCGGCTGTGGCCCAGGTGAGCACTTTTGTTGTGGTTGTGATGTGGTGCTTGTGCGTCTTTACACTTGCACTTTAATGTTTGTCTGAAAGTAATGCACTCTGAGTAATTTATTCTCTCTGTCAACAGCTGACTATTATTTTTTATATCAGCTGTGTCCTAACAAAGACCTCACAGTTTTCAGTCTTGCTGTTGTAATGTGCATAGACTTTAGTGTGTGCTTCCGATTTTATGTTTGGGAAATTAGATAAATGGTTACCTAACAAACATAAACATCAATCTTCCCAAACACATGTTTTCTATTCAAAAAAGAAGGAAAATGTAGTATTGTGTATAGTATACTTGTAGCTAAGATGGGGAAAGAACATGGAGTTATTCTTTCATCATGTGATCTAACATCTATTTACTTCTACTTATCAAGTTCAGTGGGGTAGGACGGCTCTCCAGGGTGGGATTGATCCTGGACAGGATGCCTGTCCACTGCAGGGCAAACACAAAGAGACAGACCTAGTTAAAACTGCCAAGCAACTTAACCTTCACACCTCTTTGTGCTGTGGGAGGAAGCTATGGCGAACATTCAAACTCCACATAGGAGGCCCCCGTGAGTTTGAACGCGGACTTTCTTTTTGTGAGGCAGCAGTGCTAACCACTGCACCACCATGCTGCCCTGACGCATTAAATCTAATATCCTTTGTGAATTGCTATAACACCTCTAAAACTTCAAGGTTTAATAATACCACCAACTGAACTAACCCACAGTTGTTTGGCCCACAGCCACCATTTCCAAAAAAGTGCTTAGTCTAAACCAGAGAAAGACTTTTGCCACTGCAGATACGCGTTTTTATGAGCTGACACTTTATCAGCATATGTGATACACGTTTATAACACTTCTAAATGCGTTACTAAAACAAACTGACCCCAAAGAAATCTTTGAAAAAATATTGTGAAAAACGTGTTCTACTTTATCCAAAAGGTCCTTCCTTTCAACGCTGAAAACAGAAATTAGGTCAAAATACATATATGTATTTAAAAAAGGTGTTTCGTTGGTCTGATATAGAGAGTAGATCAAGCTAAACTCTGGCTCAACTTACTTCAAACTAGTGTGGCAACTTTCCTTCAACTACTTTCATCTGATATTCAGGTGTTTTTTTTTAAAAAAAAGTACAACATATAAACACTACGCTGATAGGAAGTAACATGCAACTGTAAGAATGTATAAAATGTCAGTTGCGTGCTCTCATGAGCTTATTTCACGCACACAGGAAGTTATGCTCGGGTCTCTACAGTCTCCTTTTGTGCACAGTTAAAAGAAAGAGGAAGTTTTGTGTCACCAGCTGAGTGCGTTCACATGCTGCACACCGCGACACTCAGCCGGCGCGCAGAGAGGACTTGTTTTTTGGCTATGGATGTCTACCAGGAGGCTGTGCAATATCTGGAGTCACAGAACATACCAGGTGAGAGTAGATTTAACCTGAATGTTGCAGCCGTTTTCTTGTTTTGTTTGCTGGGAGGGGGAAGAAAAAACAATTTAAAAAAAGCTCTGCTATTAATACTTTTTCAAAGACAGAAAGACAAAAACAGAAGTAGATGTGAGAGATTGTGAGCTTTTCTCCCTCTGACTGAACAGTGTCTGCTGCAGTGGCAGAAGAAGCTGATGTCTTGGAAGAGGACGTTTTCCCAGAGGAGGCAGTGTCCTGTTTTCTCTCCCCGCTGAACACTGAGAGCGTGGACTTCCCTGACACCCCTGTGAGTTCACGACTCCAGTGTTTTGTATCACTGCACACTCTTTGTACCTTCTTGAGTTTGTCTTCTAGACTGCATTTAGTTTTGCAATACTTGTATTTTCATGATGAAAATGGAGAAGGATCAATGGCCTAGTGGGAAGTACGTATAAAAACCTTTCAGCACTATAATTCTCACATTTCATACGTGAGTAAATTTGAAAGCAGCCAACACAGAACAGAAAGTAGACGGAGTGAAGCAGAGCCAAGTTTTCAAGTTTTGCTACATAGAGCTTTCTGGCTATTATGTTGGTTAAAAACACACAACTGCAGGTAGCACCCAGAAAGACAAACAAGGAGAAATCTAACTTTGTGTTTCAAAATCTAGAACAAAGGTACCTTAAAGAGTTTTAGTGTGGTTCCCATGTTTATCTGACTTATGTTTGAGGGGCAGTTACATCTCAGGAAGCTCTCGCATCATACACACAAAAACATAAAACAAATTAAAAACATTGTACAAACCTGTGAAACTCCAACAACCCGTCTGAGATTCATGAGAAAAGGGCTGCAGCTCAATTTGCTCTTCATCGCTTGCTTTAGCGACGGGACTCCTTTAACAGGAACGTCCAACGTTCCGATTCACCCTGTAAGTCCTGCGGTGATGATAACTGTGGCCTCTTTTTCAGAGGTTGGCATCACAAATTTTGTAAAAACTCTTTGACAATAACCTTGAGTCTGAGGGGGCGCTGTGATGTATTCTCATGCTCTGCACACCTGTGATCCAGACAACATGCAGCAAGGAGGAAATGCTGGAGAGGAGGCTCACGGTGCTGAAAGGCATCCTGGAGAGCGAGGAGGTTTACCTCAGAGAGCTGGACACCCTGTTGATGGTAAGATCAACACACACAGACACAAGCGCAAATTTTCATTTCTCAGTTCTTATATTTAGCTCTCTGTTCTTGTCATAGACAGATTGTCATCACTTGTTCGCTGGACTGAATATTATTTTACAGCAATAAAAACTATTAGACTATTAGTGTTTCACTTCTGCTTTGTTGTTCAACTGTTACCACACTTACTATAGTGATTTAAGCCTGTTCTTTGTTAGTTAACATTACCTTTTTTTAGCATGTTACACAGGATCATGTCCGGCAATCACATGCAACAAAGTCTTGATTATTCAGCTTCCTTCTTTAGTGGTAGATAGATTGTTCTCCTTTGTGGATTAGGCTTCCCTTTTTCTTTTCATAAAACTATTGAAACCACTCCCATGTATAAAGTAAACATGTAGCACAAGGTGCGAGAAGTTACCTTAGCCTTACGTGGCTCTGAACAAGGGGATCGTTTTGCTGAAAGAATGCAGACAGTTTTTAACGCTCATCGGTGTCTCGTTGCTTGTTTTCTTTTGTAAACTAAAGGACAGGTGTGCTCAGAAGTTTACATACACTCATCATAAATGTGAATGTCATGGTAATCTTGGGCTGGTATTCCAGTAGCACTGATAGCAAAACAGCCTCAGGGCATGATACTACCACCACCATGCTTGACAGTTAGTGCAGTGTTTTAAGGTTTCAATTCATCTTTATTCCTCCAAAAACTCTTCTTGTTATTGTGGCCAAATGGTCTGACCACAAAACTTTTCACCAGAAGGCATTTGGCTTGCGCATCTGGACTACTGCAAATTTTAATTGAGCTTAAAGGATTCAGTTTTGGAGCAAGGTCTTCTTTCTTGGTCGACACCTTCTCAGTCCACGTTGATGTAAAACTCACTTCACTGTGGACAGTAACATGTTCTCACTCCCAACGTGTAGCATATTATGCTATGTGACAAATCGTCGGTATGTTACGCTTTTGGCCACCCAACACGATCCTATGTTATGCGTTTGGAAAAAGGAGGAAACATGAGAACTGTTTGGACTCAGTCTGCATATGTTGCTTTGGAAGACACTACCTAACACCATTAAGATTGTGGTCAAGGTTAGGGATAAGGTTAGGATTAAGATTAAGGTTTGGGTTAGGGCTGGAATACACGGCTGGAACGTCTGTTACCGCCGGGAGCGTCATTCTATTGGATTTCATCCACAACTCGCCGCGTCCTATGGGAACGCTGAAGGTTACCTTTCGCGTTCCCATTGGACGCCTTGGGACGTGACAAATCATTGGTATGTTACGCGTCGGTAATGACACTGGGCTGGTTCCAGTAGTCTCCAGTTTATTGTAGGCTTGAGCTTTGGTGGGTTGTTGCTGAGCATCCTAACCAATTTCCTCTTGTCTGACTGTTTGGAACTTCTTCCATTTCTTGAGAAAGAGGAGACGCATCCAAGTAACTTGCACTTACGATCTTAGAATCTGCAGTCGTGCAGAAATGTCTCAGAGAGACCTTCCCAGCTTGTGCAAATCTGCAGTTCTCCTTCTCAGAGTTTCACTGAGTTCCTTGGACTTTCCCATTGCTCTGAGTGTGTTGGTCAACCAAGTGCCAATAAGTGCTATCAAACAAAATTAAGTCAGGAAATGATGGCGCAATAATGAGTGCCTGAATCTATTTTTCCTTCTCTTTTTAGTGCTATTAATAACAACAGCTACACGCATTTCCCCATTCTTACAGTTTCCGACTCATTTAACAAAAGACAAGAAAAAAGATGTGAGAAAGTAAATGAAATTGTGTGGTTGATCCTTTAGCATGACTGCTGTGTTTTGTGACGTTGTGAGCTCACCACTGTACTCTTATCACTGAGTGACTAAATGTAACATTTTTGCTCTTCCGGTTATAGTGGTGGTTTGCATGCATGTGCCAAAGGCAATGAGATGGTTGAATAAAGCTTTGCGAGATGTATCACATGTGAACTGCACATTTCACACATTCATGTCCTTCTCACTTCACCACAGCCTATTTCTCTTTTCAGCACACCACATTGTTCTTCTTTCTCACCCACACTGGCTGCCATTTAACACAACTTTTATTTTTTTTTAATTTTGCTGTCTAGCCCATGAAGGCTCTGCGGGCTTCAGCTGGGACCTCTCAACCAGTTCTGTCCAGCCAGCAGGTCCAGACCGTTTTCTACCAGGTGCCTGAGCTCAGAGACGTGCACCAAACTTTTTACTCAGGTCTGAAGGCCCGTTTGAGTGCTTATGACCAGATTGAGATCAGCCCTGGTAATGAGACAGAAATGAGATGCAGAGGCTTTGAGCTGGTGGTCGGGGACCTGTTCCAGAAAATGGTGAGTCTTTTGTTTGCATCGTATGTTATGTTTCAGTTGTGGAAATCCACAGAGAGATAAACGACAGTTCCCTAATGGCTCAGTAGTTACTCTCCATTCTCCTTTTTCAGAACCATCAGTTAGCGTAACATGCATGCCGTTAGATTGTTGGAGGAAGTTGTGGGATAATCCGCACATGGACAGGGAGAATTAGGCCTCAGCTAACCAGATGTTTGAAGGAGGAACTTTCTTCCTGTGAGGCGGCAGTTCTAACCACAGTGTGACTGACACTTTTTTTCTGAGCCCACGATGGCTCTCCTTAAATATGTTTTAAGTGACAGCAGGAACTGAGCAATTATTTGCTAAGGCATAGACTCTGTGTTTATGGACTTTACTATGATCACAGGGGAGCTTTTAACCACATATTTTATGAGTTGAGTCAATGAAGATAAGCAACATAGAGAGAACGCGCACAGCTTCCTGCACAAACACATTAACATCTTATATCAAAGTGGTCAAGCATGAGTATCAATCTGACACAAGATGTTCTGCAGAAATGCTTTTCTGGAACGGACACTGAACTTCTGATCAGTGGGATGCCAAATCGCAGCTGCTCGGCCTGAAATGGTGCTTGCTGGGTAAAGATATGCGCGTAATGTCCACGTTCATTTGTAGCTTCATCGCTGCAACAATCTCACCTGAGGTTGGTGTGCAATGGACGCATCTGAATCAGTCATACAAATCAGTCATACAAATCAGTCATACAAACCAAACACACACACACACACACACACACACACACACACACACACACACACACACACACACACACACACACACATATACATATATATATATATATATATATACATATATATGTGTATATATACATATATATATGTGTATATATACATATATATATATATATATATATATATATATATATACACACACACACACACACACACACACACACATATATATGTGTATATATACATATATATGTGTATATATATATATATATGTGTGTGTATATATATATATATGTGTGTATATATATATATATATATGTGTGTATATATATATATATATATATATATATATATATATATATATATATATATATATATATATATATATATATATATACACACATATATATATATATATATACACATATATATGTATATATACACATATATATGTGTGTGTGTGTGTGTGTGTGTGTGTGTGTGTGTATATATATATATATATATATATATATACACACATATATATTGCTGATATTGCTGTCGGTTCCGAATGACAGCAATATCAGGAAGAAGGAACACGAGAAGCTGGAGAAATACCAAGGGCTCAGAGAAGAGCTCGAGAGGATGTGGAGGGTGAAGGTAACGGTGGTCCCCGTGGTAATCGGAGCACTAGGTGCGGTGACTCCCAAGCTAGGCGAGTGGCTCCAGCAGATCCCGGGAATAACATCGGAGATCTCTGTCCAGAAGAGCGCAGTCCTGGGAACAGCTAAGATACTGCGCAGGACCCTCAAGCTCCCAGGCCTCTGGTAGAGGACCCGAGCTTGAAGGATAAACCGCCCGCAGGGGCGTGCTGGGTGTTTATATATATATAAAACGACTGCATTAAGCTCTGTTGTTCCTATTTTCTGTTTGTGTGTAACTTCATAAACACAATAAAATTAGTTGTGTTTATAAAGTTAGTGAAATTAAAAGCTGTGGCCCGCAATGTCAAATGAGTTTGACTTCCCTGTTGCAAACGGTCATGGTGGAGGGACTATATCCCCGCTGACATTAAACAAGAGGTGGGCTTTACCCTAGCAGGTACCCTAAACTATTTCACTAGCTGGGCCCACGTCCTCATTTTAGGTTTGGCAGCATTTTAGTAGGTAAAAGTGAATGCTTTGACATGAATTGAGCTGTAATTTGGGGAAGGCCTCGAAGGGGACTGGCGACAGCTCTCGGGCCTGGCAGATCCCCGTATACTAAATAGAAGTGAAGAAGTTAAAGAATTGAGAACAAGGAGGGAGGGAGGGTGAGGCACATAAACGAGAATAAACAGCTTTCAGAACTGGGGGAACCTATATAGATGAGAACTGGAAGGAGCGTGTTTGGAGACGTGGTCCTGCTCCTGAAATTCCGATACATAATCTCCAATAAAATATGCCTGTTGGCATTTGCTGTGCATTATAAAAATAGCAGTGGTTCAGTGGTTAGGATTGTTGCCTCAGAATTTAAAAACATTCTTGATTGTGTTTGATTATTCTAAACTGGACGCAGGTGTCAACACGTGGCAGCGAGATGATACCAATGCAGGACACAGAGCCATCTGTAGTGTAATAAAAAGTGAGTTATTGGCTGACTCAGCAAAAAACCAAAAGGGAAAGAACAAAATATCACAAAAAAGATTAGAGTCAAGAGGCAGACACAAACTGACTATATACTATACTATACAGATGTACATTGGTGGGTGATTGGAGGAAACAGTCAAACACAGGTGACTACAATGAAAGGTAAAGGTGGTAGTAATGAAAAGAAGAACAGCAGAAAGGAACCTTCAAAATAAAACAGGAAGTAACAATGAGTCAAAGACAACCATTATGACTAACGCGAAACATGGTGACAGAGGCAAGAGAACACAAAAGCAGGGAGAACCAAAAAATGCAACAAAACCAACACATACAGCAGTGACCAAAGGACAACAAGTGCTTTACCAAAACTCGAGAGCATGACATAGGTGCGAATGAAAGGAGGATAAATAACATAATGAATCGAATAGAGTGCTGTAAGGATCTTTGTGGCTTCTACTGTAAAATGCTTTGAGTGCTCATTAAGATACACATTGTGGTGAAGCTACAATACATTTCCAGACACTTTTATCATTTTCTGAAGGCAATATGACTTTTGAAGTCTCATATTGTGATGAGTCAGAGAGACGTGGTGTGACAGATGGCTGAATTCCATTTGGCTGTTTCAGTTTTAGGTTTTCTGTCATTATTTTACTGGAATGGAAATGAGCTTTTGTTTGTTGTATGTAAGACCCAGGTTTTTTCCAGTGACTCTGTTTGTGGGGAAGATATGGCTGATAAAAAGGAAGGATGACATCATTAACAGAAATCTCATTTTCTCAAGTTTAGACATTGGGTTAAAGTTTTTACTCACCAGGCAATTTTAGATGGCGATAAACAGCCTGAACTGCTGCTGATTTATTCAGGCTACTTATCAAGCGTCACACAGCTGTGTGTGCACTGAGGTTAGACTTTGGACCTTTTTCATCCAGTGTATTTTACCTTTGCAGGTGAGCCAGATTGGTCTGTACGGTGGCTTCATTGAAAACTATGTGAAAGCTGTTGAAGTGGTTAGGAAGTGCACCCACTCAGACCCTCGCTTCCGAACTCTAGCAGAGGTACTAAAGATCCTGCACCATCACAGTAACATTTAGCTGAGTCACACTGCATCATTGCTACTGCATCTTCTGCTGCTTTTTCAGAGCATGATGTCTAACAACGGCACAGACAAAGCTCGGACTACGTACACATTTGAAGGTACTTACAATAAAATGTGATTTTTTTTTTTACAAAATACATACATGTCTGCCAGGGTCTGATAGCTCTGTTTGTGTTTTTAGCTCTTCTTTACAAGCCCTTGGACAGAGTTACAAAGACCACATTAGTGCTGCAGGTAAGACCTGGACGATTTTATTAACATCCTCCTCTTAGTGTTTTTTAAATCGCTCTGGTGTTTGATTGCATTATTTTTAATGACGAGTCCATACATTTTTTTTCCTGGAGCAGGAGCTCTTTCTTGTTTTGTTTTTTCTGATTTGGCAACCTCTGTCATCTTGTAGGATCTCCTGAAGACGACGCCAACAGAGCATAGAGATTACACAGCCTTACAGGAAGCTCTGAGATTGTCTCGCAGCTTCCTGTCTGGTGTCAACGAGAGTTCACAAAGTAAACGGGAGGTCACGTTAAGTCGTGGGATGGTGAGTTTAGTCTCCAACCCGATCCCTTCAAATGAATATGGAGAAAAGTTATATAGGACGTATGCCCTGCTGAATGTATACAGGCACCCATTTTACAACATGTCTGTGTGTGTGTGTACTCTCCCAGAGACGCCAGCTAATGCGTGATGGCTTTGTGGTGGATGTGAGTGAGAGTGAACGCAGCCTGCGTCACCTCTTCCTTTACACCGACCTCCTGCTGTGCACAAGATTTAAACATGCAAATAGAGGGTGAGCTTAGCACGAGAGCGCATTAAGGCTTGTGGGGAATGTGGTCAACCTGCAGCATGCAGTGTGCATCTGCCTTTTCACAGTTAAAAAGGAACCCTCTTAAAACTGTTTAAAGGTGTGGAAAGACTCACAAAATCTCATGACGCCTGTTCATGCTGTGTTTCTCCTAGGAAGCAGGACCAGTACAGATTCTGCTGGTATCTGCCTCTCGCCGGTCTAAGACTTCGTTGGGTTGCAGACAAGGAACGGCCGCCAGAAACCAACGTGCGCTTACACAACATACGAACAAAGATGTACGTCCTGCGTCAGCAGCTACTACAGCAGCTCCGGCAAAATCCGGTGTGTGTTTATGACACAGAGAGTGAGAGAGTAACCAGATGACTTAAATGTAAACATTTCTGGTAGCACTTCATAATACAGCCTGCAACCTACATTTAACAACGGGGTTGTTTTTTCTAGTACCTAAACATACTCATCAGTCTGCACAGTAGAACAAGGGACTAACAACTTTTAGTTTTACAGTAAAGAGGAAACAAACAATTTTAATAACTTTTTAAAGTGACCAGACAATGAGATAATGGTGATACTTAAGTATTTTTAGGTGCTGAAAATGACAGCCTAAATTCAGAAAACATACATTACAAATGTCACTGCATTTCTCTGTATGAAGAAAACATCCAGGAGCCTGGCAGCTCGTAGCCAGAAGAAACTGGAACAAATGGAGCTGATGTTGCTCACACACTTGATTGCTTACAGACTGGAGCTGCACAGCCCCAGTGGCAAGGTATACGAGCACACACACATTCTAATGTAGTTCACTTAAGTCCTAAACAACAGACTAAGATTACACAATGGCCTGTTTTTGTCTTATCACAGAGTCACGCTCTCCTCTTCTCCTCTCTCTATGAACTAGAAGAATGGAGGCAGGCCATACTCAAACTCACCACAGCTAGTGAGTACACAGCTTTTGACCACTCTGGAGTGTAATTATGGCTACTCTGCAAATCTATTTGTAGCTTTTCAAGCACTGTTAAGTATTTGTGGCCAGCTGTATGTCATGAAAGTGATTGAAGTCAATCTCGCCCCGGAGCATATTTTAATTTAGTTTAGTAGCTAAATAATGAACTAAACGTAAGTAATTATTTAGTTTAATTTATTAACATTTGTAATTACTTATTAAAATACCATCTTCTGTTGTGCTGCTAGCAGGCTGTGTGTAAGAGTTGAGTCGACTTAGGAGAGAAGCGAACGTGAGATGTCTCGTGGACAGCATGCGGTTTTTATAAAATGCCTACTTGTTATGTTTAAGGAAGTTGAGGGTCTTAGAAAATGTTCTGTAGGTCATGTGAGGCAGTGTTGCATCATTTATATGAGCAAAAAAAACTTGTTACTTGTTTCTGGCCACTATAAGCTGGTTATAATACTAGCTAGCTTGGTTGCTATGTATGGGTACGTCGCAGAGCCAGATAACAGCTAATTACCGTTACTACACACTCACTGATGACTTTATTAAGTACAGCTGTTAAAATCTGTGTTTACTCGTATCTCATATCGGATATCTCATCAGAACACCACATGACATTACCTTGCATTTAAGTTTGTAGCCATTGGTCAAGGTCGCCTGCTGAATTTCAAAGTGATCATCAGAATGAGGAAGAAATGTGACATCGAATGTGGTGCGGTTGTTTGTATCAGACGGGCTGCTCTGAGTATTTCAAAAACTGCTGATCTGCTTGGATTTTCCCACAAAACCATCTATAGGGTTTATAGAGAATGGCATGAAAAAGAGAAAATATCCAGTAAGTGGAAGTCCCCTAGTTGATTTCAGAAGTCAGAGGAGAATGGCTGAAGTGCTTTGATCCAACAAGAATGCAACAGTAACTCAAATAACCACTTGTCAAAACCAGAGTGTGCAGAAGAGCATCTCTAAATGCACAACATGGACGTTATAGCAGCAGAAGACCACACCAGGTGCCGCTCCTTTCAGCTAAAGGAAACTGAATCTCATATGCTCACCAAGATTGGATAATAAAATGCTGCCTGGTTTGATGAACATCTGATTCATCAAACCAGGCAGCATTTTATTATCCATTTATTATCACATCAGAATTGGGCAAGAACAACATGAATGCATGGCTAAATTAACAATTCAAGCTGGTAGTGGTAGCATTTTCTTGGTACACTATGGGTCCCTTAGTACGAATTAACATCACTTAAATCCCATAGCTATATTCTTTTAAAATGGGAGTAGTTAGGAGCTGACTCACTTTTGGAGTCAGCCTCAAGTAGTCATTATGAGGAATGGCAGTTTAGGGTTTTGTTTTTTTTTTTGGGGGGGGGGGGGTGCAGCCTGCCTTTCATATGCTTTATTTTTTTAGCTTTAATTGAGCCGAGCTTCAAGTTTCTCTCACTGGGGTCCAGACTAATGTGTTACTCTTCTGTCAACTGATTGTTATTTGCTTTGTGTCATGTTTGCCAGACATAGAAACTGTCCCTCCAGACTTGCTCACGTTGACCAGTTCGTGTGTGAAATTGAGAATGACCCAGCAGCCACCTCTACATAGCACTAACGCCGGTACACATCTAAGACTCACTTTTTTCTCACCACACAATCACATCTGTGTCTGAAATGCAATACACTGTGTGAGGTTCTCTCTTTGATCTTTACATGAGACCCACAATACCTTTTACCACAGCTTTCCTCGTGTGTGTCCTGTATTACCATTATGCTTTTATTCAGCGTGAATAAATCCAGTGAGATTTGTCTCTGTCTCTTTCCTCAGGACTGAACGAGGAGGCGCTATGTGGGACTTTGAGTGTGGCCATTGATTCTGCCGCTGGCCTACAGCAGCCAGCTTGTATGCTTCTTAGCAATTTTGAAGCATCATGAGAGACTGGGCTATCTTCTGTCTAAGCTAAATAGTTTTGTGGTCATTAATGATGCTCTCTTTCTCACTCAGGTGTGTATGTGTGTGTGGAAGTGGATGGCTTCAAGTTTTACGATCAGCAGACCCAGACACACTCTTCAGTCCTCAGCCTAAACCCTCACTGGGACCAGGTTAGACTCAAGCCTTTTGAAATATGAAATATTACATTTGGCTTTAATATTGAGTTAATTTGTTAAAGTAAAGAAAATAAGAGACATCAGAGCATTATAGGAAAAGTCCTACTATCTTGTAGATGGGATTTGTCAACCAGTTCAAGGTAGCAATTCTTCATTTCTTCTTCATGTCTAGCCAGTATCCGACATGATGTCAGGTTTGAGCTTAGGGGATTACAAAAGTCTGCACTTCTGGTGTGACAATACCATGCTTTAAACATTATCAGAGGCAGTAAAATCAACACTAAATCCGACTAGTAGGCCGAAGTGAAGGATTTAGAATAAGACATAGATTCTCCACATGCAGCTTAAGGAAGTTAAAGTCTTTTTTCATTGTTAACATCTTTTTTTTACATTTTAAACAGGAGCTGTCTTTCCAGGTGGACGGTGCACAGAACTTGAGGGTGTTATGTGTGAGTCAGTCAAATGGACAGGATGATACTGTTCTGGGAAAAAATACAGTAAAGGTACGGAGAGGCCTAAGAACTTCAGCTTTATCTTTATTAATACCAGTAAGCTGGTTTTCAATATAATATTAAACATATAATCCAAGATCTTTCCCAGCAACACTGAAGAAAAAAATATGTTAAAAATGGGTTTTAACAGTTGCAGTTCCTCTTTAATTTGCAGAGATGATTAATGTCTATTCTGGGTTTGAGCCCACAGAAACTGTGGTTCACGTTGTAACAGGACTTGTCCAGGATATTTAATACCAATTAGTGAAAATGGAGTTTGAGTCAGTGTTGATGGCTAACTTAGCTCGTACTTTTCTAAATGCATGCATTTGCATGTAATCATTGGTTATTATTAATCTCTGGCTTGAAATGAATTGAACTGAATGATTAGCTGAAGTACTTTTACTATTTGGCATCGTGGCCATTTGTCACAAACTGGCTCAAAGTAGAGGACGAGATAACAGTTCCTACAAGAGGTTTATTCAAATAAAACATCTTAAACATAAAATTATTTTAAACATAAAATACCTAAGACACAAACATCAAAGTGGGTGATGACAGGTGGAGTGAAAGCAGAAGGGAAATGCAGGCAAGTGGCTGGGCATCAGCTACAAATTTTAAACTACAGCAACAGTAGTGCACCATTGTTTCCAATGACAGTAGGAGAGACCTGCCCTCCCTGAATGGGCCCCACTCACTCCCATTGTAAGCAATGAAAAAGAAGAAGAGAAAAGAGGAAGAGAAAAAAGAAAAATGAGGAAGCTTTTTTTGTTTTTGGAGCAATCAAATGAATCATAGATAACTAAATGCTTAAATAACATTAAATAACTGTGAGAGAGACACATGAATAATAGAGCATCACATAATTTGTTTTTTGTGACATCTTCTTACCCTAACCCCACATGGTCACTGCGGATGGCTGGCCCTCCCTGAGCCTGCCACAGCTTTCTTCCTGTTAAAAGGGTTAATGGTTTTTTTTAATAGAACGGTTGTTTTAGGTGTCAGATAATTTATAACATAGTAATGAATGTTCTGTGAATTTTTGCTTGGGTCTCCCACAAAATCTGAAATTGCCACTGAATTTAAGAGACAGAGAGTAAAGTTTTATAGCCTGGAAAGCCTGGTGAGCTACATTACCTGATGGCGCTTCTATGTCAGGCAGTTATCAGTAAGAGTAGGCCAGGATGTCCTTGAGACAACAGTAGGAGGGTAACATAATCTAGGTTAACCAATAGGGCATAGGACATTGTCTAAACTTGACTTTTGGCACACATAGCACGCAGGGACCTATCCCAGCTACCACAGGGCAAGAGGCAGGCTACATAGAGACAGACATATTGTTTTATTTTCTGTCTTATCTTGTGCAACTATTTTTGAAAGGTATTGCATAAATGAAGCTTATTATTATCATTAATTTGGCACGTGCCTTTTTTTTGCCAATCCAGATATATAGGTTAGGGGTAAAAATGCCCAATGTAATTATTTCACCAGACAGATTTTTTTCTAACTAATGATCCTACCATTTCCTTTATTTTAAAACCCCATGTCAAGTTGAATTTTACTTTTTTCTGTGTTCATCAGTTGGACTCTAAAACTCTGAATAAGCGATGGAAAAAACAGACCCTACAGCTGGGCCAGGTGGAGCTTACCCTCTCTCTCAAGTACTGTCCCCACCCACTGGGACCACCCAGCTCCACAGTTCAACAGCCGCCAATCTTTGGCGTCCCCATTGAAACCGTGGCAAAGTAAGTTCCTGCCTATCATGTCAGTGTGTCAGCTGGCTCCCTCTTGGCCTACCCGAACAGTCTAGACACCTTGAAACTGAAAGCTGTAGCTTGGTTCAGAGTTTTATTTCCCCTGTGTGCCCTTTCGTGGAGCTAGTTTTCAGTTTAATTTGTGGGAAAGTAGATTAAAGGGAAGCAGAAGTGTGGCGGGAGTGGAGATTGAAATGAAATGAAACAGCCTATCAATCAAATGCAACATAACTTACACAATGCTTAAAGTCTCAATCCTCTGTCAGACAGGAGGGAGTGCTGGTTCCTCATGTGGTGCGATGCTGCGTGGAGGAAGTGGAGAGGAGAGGCATGGACGAGGTGGGAATCTACAGGATTTCAGGAACAACCAGTGAAATCAGCACGCTCAAGGCTGCGTTCAACAACAGTAAGAAAAACATAACACAGAAAAATGATCTTTTTGTTGGAAAGTGCAGTGATAAAGAATTGTTGCAATGCAAGGAGCAGATTGGAGTGAGCTGCAGTCATCAGGCTCTTCACTCAGGTCTTCTTTAACATGACCAGAGATGGGCAGTAATGTGTTACTTGTAACGCATTACTATAATCTGATTACTTTTTTCAAGTAACGAGTAAAGTAAGGGATTACTATTGCAAAAACGGTAATTAGATTACCGTTACTTTCCCGTAGGAACGCTGCGTTACTGCGTTACTAAAACTGTGATTTTTTTGCGAGAATGTCTCATGACAGTGACGTAAGCGAGTGCGACGTTGGTGACAACAGCTGTGTGCAGATCAACAATGGATCACATATGGATTGTGGGAGAGAGTATGAGCGTGCAGCGTTTAAAGCGTGGAAGCACTGACCTTACTTTGAGTTTGATTCCATAAAAAGTGACAAAAACATTAGTGTCCATCGTGCGTGGGAAGAAAACTTCTTTTACACCGAACCCCCCCCCCCCCCAAACAAGCTCCGAGTGCGCAACGACGTAATGGGAAATTCACAGAGAAACTCGCGGATTTTTCAACTGACCGCTGCACACCTGCACCAGAGCACACCTCCGCCTGCCCCACTCCTGCTTTACAGGTGAAAATAGAGCAACAGGACCGCTGAGTCTTTGACTTTATTTATTTTCTGCTGTGTTTTACTGGCATCTATTTGAAAGACTGAGTGTAAACAGAAAAAATATTTTATTTTATGTGCTGGAATGTGCAGAAAATAGGTTTAAATGTTAAACTTATTTCTTTAAGTCAGAGAATGTTGCATATAATTAAATTTTTTGCTTGATGCATAAAGTTAAAAGCTTAAAACTAATAAAACAAGTTTTAAAAAGAGACTTTTCCATTTGATTACATTTTGTATGATGGATTATGCAGAAAAAGTAGAATTGGGCTGAAAGATCTATCGCTTTATCACCTATTCAGGTTGTAAATCATGTTTTTAAAAAGTAACTAAGTAACTAAGTAACTAAATAATTAATTACTTTTGAAAATAAGTAATCAGTAAAGTAACGGGATTACTTTTTGGGGGAAGTAATCAGTAAGTAGTTACTGATTACTTTTTTCAAGTAACTTGACCAACACTGAACATGACCCAGACATTTTCAGCTTCCTCATCCTCTTTCCTAAACATTATTCAGGACAGTCCTTTTGTTAATAGTAAAAGTCAGTGAGAATCAGGAACTGCAGTCAAGGGAAATAACATGCATGTTTGTCTTTGAACTTCCTTGATCCTGGGTTTTATCTTCCCGCCAAATAGTGCCTCATATCAGCATGGTAACAAGTTTTTACAAGTTTTGTTAGGAAAACTGCAGCACGTTATTGAAACATGTGTAAACATACATGGGAGTACAGTATATAAGGTAAAAACAGCATTTATGCAGTTCTAATAAGGTTAAGTCAAAATTTCAACTTTATACTTCAACACAGTCTGAGCTCTCTTGGGCAGTTTGCTTGTCATTTCTGTAAGAAGTCTTCAGGAAAAGTTCTCCAGGTTTCTTTAAGGACATTCAAAGCTCTTCCATGAATGTTGGCTGGATTTAGATGATACTTCAATATTGAGGTCTGGGCTCTGGGGAGGCCAGACCATGACTGATGGTGTTTCATTGTGTGTTTCTATCCAGGAACACTTTAACTGAACTATATTTGGGATGCTTAAAAATGAAATTGAAATACCTCATTCTTTTCTCCTTATTTCTCTTCCTTAAGAATTCCCTTCCTTTTTTAAAGCCACACTGTTCGGATGAGGTTTCAGTGAACAGCAGATTGATAAACTTAAGGGTTCTCAGGTCCTGGGTCTTAGATACACCTTTTTCCTATTTATTAAGGACAGTTGTTGTTGTTGCTGTGAATAGTTTTTTAGGCCTACTTAACAAAATGAAAAGTGATTCCAGACTTTTGCACAGTGCTGTATGTTTGTATTTAGCAATAATGTTTGAGCACTAAACATGCAGTATAACTTAAAAAGATATAATTAAAATGCTAAACTGAAGGCTCAAAGAGGCATCAGTTCATTGGTTGCAGACCAAGAATTTTTAAAAACTCAACTATCACCAAAATAATTCAAATTAATTTCCTTGAAATCGTAACTTTCTTCCAAGAGAAACACTAGTGGTGACATTTGACCTTGACTCTTGAGTTTAGGTGCAACATCTCAGAAACATTTATCTCTTGCTAGTGCTGCACTGTGCCAAAGATAGCTGACTTTAAACCCACATGTTTCTTTTGTCTAGGAAAGAACTGACTGAAAAGTGAACACTGTCATTGTTGCTAGCGACTAAAATGTCTGTTTAGCTAAAAACACCTGATTGCTTTAAAAACGTATGCACACATTCAATATCAGACAGATTAATCAATGAACGGCAGTCTTGGAGGATGAACACTTAATATGCAGGCAAACGTATATTATGGTCTGTTTGTCTTGTTTATCGTAAGAAAAACAAAAACTGACTCAAAATCTTTTACCTGATGATCTACATCTGCAATGCAGCGCATACCCATACATGTTCTTGTGCCTGTGAGGAAGGAAGTGAAGGTTAAAAGAAGATACCTGTAATAAAGATAATTATCATAATCTGTCCCTTTTCTGATCAGATCTCCGTGAAGCGGTGACGAAGCTGAGAAGCGCAGAAGTGAACGCTGTGTCTGGTGTTCTCAAACTTTACTTCAGAGAGCTGCCTGAACCCCTGATACCCACTGAGCTTTTTCAGAGTCTGACAAGAAGTCTAGGTAAGACAACACATCCCCAGTACAGTGGGGCAAAAAAGTATTTAGTCAGCCACCGATTGTCATCATTTTAGGTGGGGGAACTTGCACAGAGGTCAGTAATTTGCACCAGAGGTACACTTCAACTGTGAGAGACAGAATGTGAAAAAAAATCCATGAATCCACATGGTAGGATTTGTAAAGAATTTATTCGTAAATCAGGGTGGAAAATAAGTATTTGGTCAATAACAAAAATACAACTCAATACTTTGTAACATAACCTTTGTTGGCAATAACAGAGGTCAAACGTTTACTATAGGTCTTTACCAGGTTTGCACACACAGTAGCTGGTATTTTGGCCCATTCCTCCATGCAGATCTTCTCGAGAGCAGTGATGTTTTGGGGCTGTCGCCGAGCAACACGGACTTTCAACTCCCGCCACAGATTTTCTATGGGGTTGAGGTCTGGAGACTGGCTAGGCCACTCCGGGACTTTCAAATGCTTCTTACGGAGCCACTCCTTTGTTGCCCGGGCGGTGTGTTTTGGATCATTGTCATGTTGGAAGACCCAGCCTCGTTTCATCTTCAAAGTTCTCACTGATGGAAGGAGGTTTTGGCTCAAAATCTCACGATACATGGCCCCATTCGTTCTGTCCTTAACACGGATCAGTCGTCCTGTCCCCTTGGCAGAAAAACAGCCCCATAGCATGATGTTTCCACCCCCATGCTTCACAGTAGGTATGGTGATCTTGGGATGCAACTCAGTATTCTTCTTCCTCCAAACACGACGAGTTGAGTTTATACCAAAAAGTTCTACTTTGGTTTCATCTGACCACATGACATTCTCCCAATCCTCTGCTGTATCATCCATGTGCTCTCTGGCAAACTTCAGACGGGCCTGGACATGCACTGGCTTCAGCAGCGGAACACGTCTGGCACTGCGGGATTTGATTCCCTGCCGTTGTAGTGTGTTACTGATGGTGACCTTTGTTACTTTGGTCCCAGCTCTCTGCAGGTCATTCACCAGGTCCCCCCGTGTGGTTCTGGGATCTTTGCTCACCGTTCTCATGATCATTTTGACCCCACGGGATGAGATCTTGCGTGGAGCCCCAGATCGAGGGAGATTATCAGTGGTCTTGTATGTCTTCCATTTTCTGATGATTGCTCCCACAGTTGATTTTTTCACACCAAGCTGCTTGCCTATTGTAGATTCACTCTTCCCAGTCTGGTGCAGGTCTACAATACTTTTCCTGGTGTCCTTCGAAAGCTCTTTGGTCTTGGCCATGGCGGAGTTTGGAGTCTGACTGTTTGAGGCTGTGGACAGGTGTCTTTTATACAGATGATGAGTTCAAACAGGTGCCATTCATACAGGTAACGAGTGGGGGACAGAAAAGCTTCTTACAGAAGACATTACAGGTCTGTGAGAGCCAGAGATTTTCCTTGTTTGAGGTGACCAAATACTTATTTTCCACCCTAATTTACAAATAAATTCTTTACAAATCCTACCATGTGAATTCATGGATTTTTTTTTTCACATTCTGTCTCTCACAGTTGAAGTGTACCTCTGGTGCAAATTACTGACCTCTGTCATCATTTTAAGTGGGGGAACTTGCACAATCGGTGGCTGACTAAATACTTTTTTGCCCCACTGTACATGACAAAGCACATGCATACTGTATGCATACTTCACTCTAAACCTTTAAACTACTTGCATAGTTTGTTGTTAGAACTGGTATCTCTTCAGTGCAAATTCATCATCTAGAAGCTTTTTACTGCTTGTAAAGGAATGAAAAAAAGAGGCTAAAACAATTATAGATGAATCATCTATCAAAATAGATATTCTGCTTCCTGTGAGTTTTCACAGCCTGAAAACTGAGGCCAGTTCAGAAATACCTTAGATGTGCTTTCTTTTTAATGACAAGCAAGAGAGATCGGGCTGCATAAAGGCCGATGGCAAAACAACTGTTGATCTATGACCACAGTGAACTGATATGTTTTTCAGCACTAGTTTCAAGTGTTACTGAATGATGCACATTTGCATGTGATGGTTGTCAATAGAGCGAGAAAAGAGGAGAAAGCAGGGTACACTTCAGGGTGGGCCTGTTTTACATTGTGGTTGTGGTTGATTACTCATTTGAGAGGGTTCCTGTGTGAACACAGAGGAAAGGTGCTTCAGTGCGTCCTTATTACCCACCATAAGTGTCTTTTGACCTATCTCTCTCCCCTCACCCCCCAACTGGTCACAGTAGATGGCTACCCCACCCTGAGCCTGGCACTGCTACATGTTTCTTCCTGTTAAAAGGGAGTTTTCCCTTCCCACTGTTCAAGTGCTTGCTCATAGTGTTGTCTGACTGTTGGGGTTTTTTGTCTATTATTTCAGAGTCTTTACCTTACAATATAAAGTGCTACCTTGAGCTTGTTTTGATTTAATGGTAAATATATAAAATGTAATTGAATTTGAGTAAAACAAGAGGATAACACACAAGGTGAAGTATCTATGGTGTGCATTTTGGTGCATCTTCAAGACATTGTTAAGGTAAAGAAAAGAGCATTGAGATCAGTAGCTTCTGCTGCCACATTATTTAGCATTGTTATTAATATTTCACATTATTCTTTTGTCTTCTGCATGTTTTAAATTGAAATCAGAAAAAAATGATTAGGAAATGACATCTGCGGTGAATTTTTTCGCAAGCTTTGCTTGTGCTGTGTAACGTGCTTTAATTGTCAGAACCACCCCTCGCTCACCACATCTGCTTTCAAAGCACAATATGGCAACAGTCAAAATGCTTTGGAGATTTCACTGTGGCACCATACAAACTAATGGGGAGCGTCCATCTTTTATATAAACTCTATTTTACATACAGGGGAAAAGGGGTTTGTATATAAACCCTGAAATTCCTTCTGCAGAAGTGAACAATAACCCTATTTCCCTAAGCTTTATTGACATGAACAGCACCTTTAAATGATGCCCTGTGAGTCTCACAGACACTACTCAGTTAACTGCATCCTGGCTGATTTTCATGTAGACATCCAAGAACAAAACCCACGGCTGGTCTCCATGTTGTCCCTGCTGCAGTCTTGTCCTGATGCCAACCGCCACACCTTCCTCTACCTGCTGTATCACCTCCAACGGTATGAATCCACAGCTTCACCCATGACATGGTTATATTGGTTTAACCTTCAGGATAATTATTTGAGTGAATTTTGCTCTCTCTGCTAGTTAAAACTGAAAAATGCTTACTTTTAAAAATATGTAGGAATATGAAAAAAAATACACTTAGCTCATTAAACAAACTGCACAAAATGCCGTAATGGTCAGTTAACTAGAACACCTTACACCGGGAAGTAAGAAATATAAACTTTATTTTTTATCTTTACAAATCAGCTGATATTTTCAGTCTGTGCCTAAAACTTTTTAATGTTTTCAATCTTTTTTTTTTCCTTCCAGAATCTCAGAGAGGCAACACATTAACAAGATGTCTCTACTAAACCTTGCCACTGTGTTTGGGCCGAGTCTCCTACGCCCCCCAGTGGCTGGGCAGGGACACCATGGGCCCACTGTGGATATCTCTCAGGAGGTGGTGGTACAGGTGAGTGGATACCTGAGAAAAAGACTGATGTCTGGAATTAGCCGTGTTTAACACAATGTCTGCAAATTTGCTGTATTTATTTATTTTATTTTTTCTAATGATTAATTAATGCCAAAGTGAAATAATTAGTAAAAACAAATGAAAGGTGAAAGTAAATGTCAGAGTAAAGAGCGAGCATTACTTACCAAAAAGGCATGGTTTGAAAAGAAATCAGGAAATCACAACTGTGAGCTGGGAGTGTATAAACTACAGGTCAGCTGAGTGGGAAACTTGATAAGAGAAAATGTAATGACAAGTTGAGATTTGCATGAAAACAGGCATAAGATCATATCGTCCAAACTCGACTCCCTACCTCCTTTTCCTTGGTGTCAATGGAAAAAGTTGTTAGGTCAATGAAATGTGTGATGAAGAACAGTATGATGCCAGCTGTTTTACCGTGTTGAAACTACAATGTCCAGAAAGCAGTCTGCAAAATTTCCCCCTTACTTCAACCAAACTTGTTGGCACGCTGATCTCATAGGAAGAAGATCCTAGGTTTGAATCCACCAACCAGCTGGGGTCCTTCTGTGTGGAGTGTGTATGTTGGCCCTCTATGGGTACTCCGACGTCCTCCCACACACCAAAGACATGCATGTTGGCTTACCCAATGATCTGAAACTAGACATAGATGAGAATGATTGTCTGTCTCTATTTGTCTGTTTCAGAGACAGAGGTTGGGGGCTCAAGCCTACACCAGCTAACCTGATGTAAAAATGAATTAACAAATATTCTTAATGCTGGCAATAGAGCAGTAGACTTAATTAATACAAATTCAATTACAGCAAACCTTAAAGAAATTTTGATATAAGCTAGAACAGGGGTAGGCAACTCCAGGCCTCGAGGGCCGGTGTCCTGCAGGTTTTAGAGCTCACCGTGGGTCAACACACCTGAATCAAATGATTAGTTCATTACCAGGCCTCTGGAGAACTTCAAGAAATGCTGAGGAGGTCATTTAGCCATTTAAATCAGCTGTGATGGATCAAGGACAGATCTAAAACCTGCAGGACACCGCCACTCGAGGCCTGGAGTTGCCTGCCCATGAGCTAGAAGCTTGATCTGAAGAGGCAGCATCTTCATTATTGTTCATATTTCACCTCTGGGTTTAAAAAACTGTTGTTAAAAAATAAAAACATACTAAAAAGCTATAGTGTGAACATGGAAACATACTTCTGTTTAACATTTATAAGATCTGACCCACTTCGTTAATTTTTCTGATAATTTTTGGGACATTTTGGGTTTTTTGACTGATTTGCTATGAAGGCTGGCTGGACCATACTTTATGGTCCAGCCAATGCATCCTGTGCTAAAGGAGGTAGTAAAGGAAACTTTACCTTTCCTTGGTATGTAGAGAATTCAAGCAGCTCTTTTTTTATGGCTGCTCAGACTATTTAGTTACACCTCGTGACTCGATCAATGACTGAAACTCCAAAAAAGTATGACATAATGACATCATCAGTTTTCAGTTTCCAGAAATTGTGCAAAATTTTGAACTGAAATACATTTCAAAGCTCTGAGGTGTGTGATAACTTAGAAACGTGTGTTTCTTTCACCATGGACCTGATGTGTGTGTGTGTGCATGTGTGTGTGTGTGTGTTCAGGTCCAAGTCGTTTTCAGCTACCTGCAGTGCAACAACCTCCCTGAAGCCCAGCTCTCTCTGCCACATGACTCAGACACTGAGGATGAGGCCACCCACATATGAGACCACCAGCTGTGTCATGGCCAGCAAGACATATAAATGGTTAGAAACCACACTGTGAGAGACTGCTGTAAGATTACCAATAAGAATAAACCTATTTATTGAATTTTAAAAAATGAACTCTTGTGTGTTTTTTGCTACATTTAAAATTTGCAAAATTTGTTGTTAGATATGTCCCGAACAGCAGGTCGTAAAAGACACGTCAAGCATTTAACTGGCCAAAGCTAAAATAGTTCTATACCTACATCACACATTATATTAAACTTACATAATATAAAGTAGGAAGCAAAGCAAACCAGTACTTTCAACAGTAGATTCAGATAATGATGACTTTTTGTGTCAGTTCAGTACATTCATGACCTGTTAGGTATACAGCATACCAACAAAGTCTATTTAGTTTTCAGTAAAAAGTCATCTTAAGGAATCAAAACTGAAATCTATTCAATGTTATTTAATTCCCTTATTTTTTTAATTCTAAGGATGACTGCCCAGGCAAAATTAAAACCCAATTTTTTAATTTCTGTCTTTTTCCTCATTTTTACTCAAAGCTGCTCACAGGAACTTTAGCAAAAAGGGTGATTTTAAGTAGGTTTTTTCAGAGTAAGTGAAGTAGATTGCAGTGGCACACCAAGTGCTGTGAAGGTGAGATGTGGCTGCGGAAAAATCAACCACATTTCATTTGTAAGAAGGTCAGCGGTCACCACTCTGAGCCTGAAATCTAATCAGTTATGGTTCAGATCCAACTAGACGGAGTTCAGTATGCTCCATAAAAGTCATGCACACACAGGCTCCACATACAGCATGCTGGAAGCCTCCACCCACACACACAGCCCACGTTTGACCCATCTACACCACATATGGGAGTCTCTTTCCAGCCACGCCACCTGGGCAGGCCGGGCTAATGTTACCTCCAACCTTTTACCCCAGTGCCCCCGCCATCAGTCTTTTGATCGCTAATCCTGGACTCCGAGTCCTGCGCACAGGGTACTAATAGACTGTAGAGTGTGTTTAGACGCCATAAAAACATCCAGAATGAGCCCCCATCCCTCCCAAAAAAGAAACGAATGGCAGGGATCACCCTGTTGCTCCCTCCGCTATAAATCACCTGTCCCCTCTAACACGGTGGCTGCCAAAATAAGGTTCTGCTTAATGACTACAAAGACAAAACGAGCCTCCCATTGCAGACTACAAAGGGAGCAGAGCTGAGGACGGCCTGACACATCCCAGACATTTGTGGCCAAACAGGGACCAGACGACCAGTCCACACCTGCGACTGGTGGGAAAACTTTAATGGGAAAAGTCAAGCTGTAGCCACGTGACGGCAGGTCCTCACGGTCTCATGCAAAAACATTATACAGACGAGCATGTATGCTCTGCATATTAAACCTATGAGTTCACTTCTCTTAAATACATTTAAAGGTTTAAAATGTCATTTTGGGATCTACCAGAATAGCTTTATGCGCTTTCATAGTGCAAGAAATACATAATTTTTTTTACACTATAAGTTGTTGCAGCACTCGAAAATCTTCTGGTTTGCTTTAATGCAGCCATTCTCCAAAGACCAGCCTGCTCTGATTGATGAGGCATTAATTAAGTACCTGACCTGTAAGAGCACAGTCAAGGCTGTTTAAGACATAAAGGATAACAACCTCAGAGTTCAGCTGGATAGAGTTAAAGCAGGATCTAACCCAGAGCAGGAACAAAGAGAAAATCCTGCAGAAGTTACTATGTAACACAACGCTTGTTGGAAAACCAATCTGAATTTCATTAAAATAAGTGGAGACGTGGTTGACAGGCAAAAGAAGAACCTGTAAAATCTTGGTGTACATCCAGGTTGCTTTAAATAGACTATTAGTCTTGTAAGCCCCTCTCCTTTAGAGAGAAAATCCTTTCAAAAATGCCAGTTGCAAAAAAGAAAAAAAAAGAAAAACACAACATGAAGACAGTCATATTTTTTTTTATTTGGTTTCAAACTCGTATCAAAGACTCTGATTGTGCACACTACAGTTTACACAAATATTGTGTGGAAAAAAAGTGCACATTACACCAACAGGACCTGCTCAGCCATGGAAACCATGACTCCCGGTGCACACTTTTTGTGCTGATGTTAAGGACAGATGAGGTTTGGAGCTCCAGCCACCCAGTCACCCGGTGACCCTGCTCTACAACTTCATGGTTGAGTTGCTGTGGTTCCTAAACACTTTCACTTTGCAATCAAACCACTCATGGCTGATCATGAAATGTGTACTAAGGAAGAATTTCACAAACTGACTTGTTGCTCATATTCAAATGGCTCATTCTTTCTCGAATGTTTGTAAAGGCAGACAGCATAGATAGGTGCTTGACTGTTGCAATGGGACTCGATTTTCGAGACTTTTCTCCATGCAGTGTTGCTCCGGCCTGCTACTGGTAGCATCAGCTGCCCGTCATGCAATCACTAAGAATTTTCTGCTGTTGTTAGGATGTCAAAAATAAAAGTAATCCACTGGATCTTCAGTTCCTCAGATGTCAGAAATGAACAAGAGTCATATCAACAACAACTTGTTGAGTTACAGAAGTGAATCTGGAGAGTATATAAAAGCGTCAGAGTACGAAGCAGCTGCTCATTCTTTGTTTGCGGGTGTTTCCTATTCACTTCTGGAAGAGTGTCATGCACATTTGTTACATGGTGCCAAAAATAAGTGAAGGAAGACAAACCTGGACATTAAATTAGACCTTTCAATTCAGCAGCCGCGTTTTCTGAGGGATAGACTCTCACTGGTGTGGAATTTGTGTATTTTCAGACATTTTATGTTCTGTAGGAAAGCATTAACCCTATAAAACCTGAACTATCAAAAACTGCCAGGAAATTTAACAGACTGAAACCGAAACAAGGAGCAAAATCCACATTATAAAATGTTGCATGCACTGTTAATAATGATACTTGATGCAAGAAATAATTTTTCTCTCTGTGGTCATATTTTTGGCAAATACTTGATCAGAAATTTTAAAGAGGAAGGGTTGGCACATGTTTGTAGTACAGTATATCCATGTGTTTGTCTACATGTGTGTGTCATGCCGTTGCTGCCCTGAGCTGTGCCATGCTTGATTAGTCCTAATCTGGCCGGGAGTCGGGTTGCGGTGTCGGCGGCATGTCTGTATGGAAGGCATGTAGGCTGCAGGATCACAGGGATTGACCCTCTGCCTCTCAGGTTAACAGAAGCCTCCGTGTCTTTGTGTGTGTGCATCCTGAAAACAGTGTGACTTTCTGAACTTGGACTTAAGCTCTTGGGTGCGAGGCAACAATTTGGAGTGTGTGTGTAGACGGGATGAGAATAGTGTTAAATGTGTGTGTATGTGTTTGAGGACAAAGCAAATTGGTGTGTTTGCAAGAAGTCTAGTTGAACTTTGGCTCTGGCTGCAACACAGGAGGAATCACCTCTCGTAAAACGTGCCCTCGGCAGGCTGTAAACATAATACCACACGCTCACAAACACACACACTGCTGCTTCCCGTTCTGCAGAAGAAGAATCTGATCTCCTTTTTTCCCACATGCCACCAAAACAGGGAGCCTACCCCCATCCACAGCGCTTCAGAAAAGAACATGTTGTCAGTTTAACTGGAGCAAAGCCGCAGACTATGCGAAGCCCCTGCTGCAGAGCGAGCCACTGGCTTAAGTTGTCTGTTAGTGTCGGTGTAAGTGTGTGTGTTTGGGGAGTTCTGGGATCAAACCCTCATGTCGACAGGGGCTGCACCGCGGAGACGACTGCTGACAGGTGCTTCCTGCAGCAACGCAGCAGGTGCTACACACGCGCACACACCGAGACATGATTGTGCATGTGTTGACTTGCACTTTTTTCCTCTGACACACACACATAATTTGTGTGTTACGCACTGTTAACTTTTACAGCCGTGCCCTTCTCGTTTTGGGTTGTTTGGTGTTTCAGGGTGCAGAAACTCCTTTTCTTGTTTTTAGCTGCCAAAATGAAAACGTGACATTGGATGGTTTTTGCTACAATTTGTTGTTGTTTGCAAGCTGGAAACACAAACCTGACATGAGTTATTTATCACTTTCACTGGATTTTGAAAAACACAGAATACCAAGAAATTACTTGCAGTATGTTTGCATCCACCTGATAATCACTCTACTTGTAGCTATATTTTGGTCTCCACCAACTCCTGAGGACAATATCTGTTTTTAGCTACTAAATGATCCACTGTGTTTGCCAGTTAATTGCCAAAGTTTTTCTGTCTGCTGTTTTCCTGGTAGTGTACAGCTGTGTTTTGAATTTTTTTAAACTGAAAACAGCTGCCTGCTGTTGAAAGCGTGCTAATTAGAGCAGTGAAAGTGAACCAAAACAGTATATTGAACGCCTTAAAAACAAAACAGTGAGCTGAAAGATGCTAAAAAGATGGTCCATACATTACATCTCTTTACGGTTTATATCTGAAACACTTTACATAGTACACACAGTACACATATCCACACATATTGTGTAATTAACATTTATATGTATTGTTTGAGAGCTTTTTTATCACCAGCTAGCATCAAAGTATTAGTCAAAGACACTTAGATGAATGGTCTGAATCAACACACATTATGAAATGACTACAGTTGTTTTTTTTGAAAAAACTATAGGCCAGTAAAAATGCCAAAGATGATTACATTAAACTTTATTAAAATTTTCTCTTTTTGTATTTCTGACATTTTTGGCTGTTTTCATGTAATATTTATAGTATTGTTGTCATTCCATTTACTGAGTTTAAGGTGTTGAAGAATATGTGTGATGAATATAGATCCGTCAAAATGAGATATTTAAGGTCTTCACAAGTACAGAATTGTGAATGTGCACTTAAATCTGACTGATTTCTTACAAAGGTCACCCTAAGTGGTTAAAAAAGAGTTTGTATTTGAATAAGTATAAAACTAAGTCTATGTTTTTTTTCTGGTAAATGATTAAAGACAGTGTACAGAAAACATGCTGCATGTTGGGTTACTGTATAAAGACATCTGAGCAGCTTGTTTGGAAGCATAATTAGCATGGTAAGCTGCCAGCTGGTTGCACGGATGTTTGGACCTCATAAGAAAAGGAAAAGAGGCCCCAAAACAGTCTCACACACTCTTCGGTGTACTGTATGTTCAGTCCCGCTGCGAGGTCATCAGTCAGCGAGTCTATTTTTCTCTCTTTATTTTCAATCATAGCCTTCACCACAGCTGCACAGCCAATCGCTGACACAGGTCCCACCAAAACAAGGTGGCTGCTCAACAAATAGGAACTCTTCCATCTGTCTTCATAACCTCCAACCACCCCCCATTTCCCCTGGGCTATGACGCGATATCTCCCAAATGGAAACAGAAGTCATGACGACAGGTTGGACCGATGTTTTTTAGATCCGTATCTGGGCTCCTTATGGTGTATCTGAGGATTCCTAGAAAATGAGGTTAAGTTAGTTTGGTCTTTGTGTCAGCTGTCCAGTGAGGGAACAGATTGTAGATAAAGTCTCTTTTCATCAAACATTGTACAGTTTGAATTAAAGGTGTGAGTGCAGTGAGGTTTTTCGTCTCCCACTACTGAAATGCATGCGAAAAGAAAGAAAGAAACTCAAAAAGAAAATTAAAGCAATTTTTTTTTTACATTTTTAGAATTGAAATGTACTATATGTACATACATAATAAAGTGTTCTTATTTAAATGTTTTAATTTAAAAATCAATGAGTTTTCTTTGTCTAAATTGAATTAGCCTAAATGAAAAATTTCAGTTTTCAGTTTTTTAATTTCATTATTTTAGACAAGCAAGAGTAAAGATATTTGTCAAATTTAAAAATGGAATTTAATAATATAATAATATCTTGTCTGTGCTAACCCGGCTGCCCAATGCACTCGTGGTGTCACAGCTTTGTTTTTCTTACATGAAGGTAAAAAAAACACAATCTGAGCAACACGTTATGAAGGCTATTTTAACTGATGTCCATATCAGACAGAAATAACAAAAATAAATACACTGAAATTATACTTTTACGTGGGATATACATATTCTGCAAATATTTCAAGTTGATTAAAGGGGAACAAATGTAAGTAGTTCAGCAAAATAAATAAATAATGTATTAATTAATCTGTTTAGTTTTGAAAGTTTTGGATTTAAACTGTAAAACTACAGCATCGATGTAATAGTAAATATTAGTTATTTATAATAAATGCAAATTTGCAGTCTCCAGCATGGTTTTACATAACAGACACATTCTGTTGTAATTATCCATGTGAGCTACATGACTTTCAACTTTGTTCGGTTATTTTAATTTAGTGAAATTGCTTCAGAGATTACTTTTCAGTATTTGCTTTTCCCAAATTTACATGTGAATTAAAAATAAAGTCTAAAATGGTATAATGGGCAATTTACAATAAAATATTTACTAGTAAAAAAAAAATCAATCACATTTTTGCACATTAACTAAACCATTTGTCATTATGTTAATTACTATTGTAAATACTTTTATGATGTCATTTATTGTAATATTTTCACTTTAGCTAAACAATTCAATAAATAAATATGATCTAAATATAGATTTTCAAGACAAAATGCTAATTGACATTTTTCAAAGTTCAGTCAGACTTTAATTTTCAGAATTTTCCTTAGTAGAAATATTAAAATAATGATACTTTCATTTTACATTTCACCATTTTAGTCTCACAGATTCATCATCACTGAGTGATACCACTTTATGTTGCTGCAAAACTCATTATGCAATAATTAACCTCTTAAGAATGTACATAAACCTAAAGGTGGGTATGTGTTTCGGTGTTGAAGGGTTTCTTTGAGCTTTCTTCTCACCTGATTGTCAAGTCCACTGACAAAAAAATGGAATAATGTACATTTTACTCCTTGTAGTTCTTCTGTTTTTTGAGAATTTCAATATAATAGAATTTGAGTCTTTAAATCTTCTCACTGTTAAAGTTTTCATGAAGGGTTTTGAGTAGAACACACTGGATTGGGTGAAGAAGAAGAGGGTAGTGTCGCCTCAGTGGATTTAACTTTGAACATGTGCGGCACTTCTGTGCTTTCAGTCTTGTGTGTGTTTGCAGCGTGAGGCTCGACATCTTTCTCAGTCAGCAAGTGAGGGGGGACATAACCAGACTGAGGTTTTGGGTTTTCCCTGTAGCGCTGGTGGTTGTTTGCCTGTTTTGGTGGACAGCGGCCCCTCTTGTCCTGCCCCCGGAAAGCCCTGAGTTTGGGGCTCCAGTGTTCCTGCCACTGGAGGGCTAGAGTAGAGCGATCTGCCACCAGGCGCTTCTCCTCTGGCACCCAGGGCTGCTCTCCTTCATCTGCTCCGATCAGGAGGACTGTCCGACCCACCTGGAGGGCGGGGCAGCCGCAGCCAAGGTCGCGGTCAGGGACCCAAAGGGACTGAGAGCCCCTGCGAATGCGGGCGTGGGACCCAGTGCGGAAGACGACTTGCACCAAGATGGAAAACTGCCACCAGGGACCTGAGCGCTCCATACCTTTCACCTGCACCTTCAGCACTAACAAACACAGGCACAACATAGTAAAAAAAAATAAATAGTATTTTTGATAGATTATTTTGGTCCACAATTTAAATATTTGTTACAATTTAGATTTGATTCATTTGAATAAATAATTTAAAGACTGGTTATACTTTTCTATTTTCTGTCATACATACACTGTGGATGCTCATATCAAATATGGATAGCAGGAAACACTATAATTGTTAAATTATATTTAATAATATAATAAAAATATATAGTGGTTAAAACAGAAAAATGGCCACTAACCATAGTTCTTTCGACAATAGGTCTCCAAGTTCATCTTGACTTTAACCTGAGAAGGCTGGCAGTATGAAACGCACTCCTCCGCTACATGAGAGACAAGCAGAGGGGGGAGAGGGAGAGAGAATCGTCAAATGAGGGTGGATATCATTTCATAGCAAGCATATCAGCACATGTCTTTTCCCCTAATTACAATATGGCTGCTTCTATTTGTCATCACAGTATCCTTTGACTAACAGATGATCCCAACTGCAGCAGGTGGGACATTCTTCGAGCCGCCGCTAGGAGGGAGTGGTTAGCCACTCCGTGGAGAGAGTGAGCAGCAGCTCCCAGAGCAGTTTCAATTCAAGGACTGATCTGTTAAAAAATATGTGGCACGCCTTCAGAGGAGATCTGATATATGATCGCACAAAAAAGCCATAAATCTAAATGCTGCGGTGACATCAGCGGGGGAGAGGATAGAAAAGGGAAAAACTTTATTGTTATTACTCAATCAAATCTTGTTGTCAGTTACACAATTTCCTGCATGAGGCATTCGGATATCATAAGTTATTATGGCAGGTTACAGCAGGCAGAAAATTTTACAGTAGAAAAATTAGATATTGGTTTAATATATTTAAGTACCAGAAGTTTAGTTAATAGATTAGTTTAAAGGTTTAAAGTTATAAAAAGTTATAAAGTTACTTTCTGTATAAAACTGTCTTTCAGGATACAATTTTCCAGACTTGCCTTCTTCTCCATTTTTGTCTATGAATGATTGTCTGCTTAAAAAAATAATTCAAGGAGCTTCATCACATTGATGCAAAGCATTTCTCCAGGACTGCCATACATCAGACCTACCTATGCTGTACTGAGGTTGGTACACTGGAGTTGGAGCAACTTCTGGAATTCCTGCAAGCATAAACACAGTTTCAGACAAAACAGACACACAAAGAGAAACTTCAGGACACTTTCCAGAGCTGTCAGTCTGTTTCACTTCTGTGCATTATATGTGTGCGTTGTGTTTGAATGACCCTCGCTGCGTGAGGCATGCCCATGCAGAAGATAAGCAAATGTCAAAATGAACGTGTGTGTGGTCCTTTTATGGTCCACAAACCCATCCCGTGGTGCTCTCTCTAACACACAGACAGATGCAAACTTTACTTTTTGGAATTTAATAGGGTCAGACCTTCACTTCTTGTATGGTTTTGTCTCAAACATTAAACAGAGTAGTGCGTGTCGGTGGTGTGGATTAACATCCTGGTTGGTGACGCGTGCATAACCCAGGCTCTTGTAAAAGTTTGTGTGTGACAGTGCCGCCATATAAGCTCACGCATCGTCCTCTGTCCAGGTCTGGTCTTCTATGACACAACTGGGCCACTGACACCCAACACCCCCTTCCAGCTGACGGTCCCTCGTGTTTAAAAGTCAAGAAGGTGCTGTGGGTTTCTGTAAGTGTACTTATAGTACATGTCAAGGGTTCCAATGAGGCAAATGGGGCTACCTGCATGAGCAGGGCTAGTGACAATATGATATCCATATATGCGACTGACAGACAGGGATATCTTTTGTATGTAAAAACTAGAGATGGCACGATACCACTTTTTTATGTCCGATACTGATATCATAAATTTGGATATCTGCCGATACCGATATGAATCCGATATAGTGTTTTTTAATCAACAAAACTGTTTTTTAAAATATCTTGCTGCATTTTGTATAAGTTCATACTCAAGTTTAAAACAACAACTACACTAAAGCTATTCTGTTATACCTGTATGCAAAAAAAAATATTTCATAGTTCAGCAATACTGATCAATCTAATAAACTTAAACCTACACCATCCTCCCTATTCTGGTATTTTAAAGAGTACTTAGCGTAAATATTAAGCAACCTAACTAATAGGGTTCCAACTCCCAGCAACAACAAAAATAAATAAATAAAAAATAGGGAACCACCCCTCACGCTCCACCTCATGATGCTTAATCGACGTAATCAACCTTAATTTGATGCAGTGTGAAAAAAAATGCACAGAAATCAATTATTTTTCAATATATTAAAATATTAAATAGATTCAACATCTTTCTTCAACAAAATTGCAGACTGCACAGATGGTACCTTCCCAAAGGAAAAAGTACTATAGCTTACTAGGGTATATATATTAGACTTAATAGTTACTATATACAGTAATGGACTTCTATTCATTTTACATCAAATTAAAACTTTGGGTGTCAGATAATTATTTATTAAAAGCGAGACATTTTAAATGAGAATAAGAAAGAAAAGTATGTCTTTGTGTCCCCTTTTCCCTGTTAATGCCCTATCGGCCCCCCTGGCTAAACTTTGCTAGATCCGCCCCAGCACAGTTACCAGCGTCAGCTACGTAGAAAAAGATCCTGGAGTAGAAAGTAATATTAAATAAATTCTAACAACAGCTGATCAAGCTTAAACGTGCTGCTGTTGTTCAGCCGCTGGTTTCCTCTTTCTGGTGCAAAGTGGGCCAAAAACAAAGAAGAGACACGGACTCACGACGGTCTCGCACACAAGAATTTCACTCGCATGTGCTGTGCCAGTGTGCCTGCACATGTGATGTGACAATAAAAGTGATTTGATTTGATTTTGATTTGAAAAGCCGATCAGCTGATCGTTAAGCAGTTTCATGATTGAAGTAGCAGCAAGAAGAGGCAGTCGCTCCATATATCGCTTGTTAAGCTTAACACAGGAATGCTTTACAAACATTCAGAGATGGACTTACACACTTGCTTTACTTCTCTTGGGATAACTTTGTCGGAGATGAAATGCCGGGTTGCTAGCGAAGCTCCACATGCTATCCAGACCACCGACAGGTCCCGCACGCCACAGCCGCTCTATCACGTGATGCATACTGCTCCGAGTGCTAACGTTCTGAGGTGAGTTACGGCGTGTTGCAAGTTTTGTGAGGTGCTTTCGTGATATTTAATGGATCGGATTACATTTTTTATTTTTCTCCGATATCCGATCCAGTAATTTAGGTCAGTATCGGACCGATACCGATACGTAATATCGGATCGGTCCATCTCTAGTAAAAACTACCAAGCCTGATCTCCTAAAATTTCATGAAAATTTCAGAAAATTTTCTGAACTGAGCAATTTCTGTCATGTCAGGCCTGCTTCCAGAACAAAATGACTGGGTCTCTATCAGAATTTAGTGACTAGCTGACTAGTGACATGCTATTCTATGTACACTACCAGTTAAAAGGTTAGACACGCCTTTTTATTTAATGTTTTTTCTTTATTTTCATGACTATTTACGGTGTAGATGCTCACTCCCGGCATCAAAACTATGAATGAACACATATGGATTTATTACAAAACAAAAAAAAGTGTGAAGTAACTCAAAGCATCTTTTATATTTTTGATTCTTCAAAATAGCCACCCTTTGCTTTGATTGCTGCTTTGTACGCTCTTGGCATTCTTTTAATGAGCTTCATGAGGTAGTCGCCTGAAATGGTTTTCCAACAGTCTTTAAGGAGTCCCCAACACTTGTTGGCCCTTTTGCCTTCACTCTGAGGTCCATCTCATCCCAAACCATCTCGACTGGGTTTAGGTCAGATGACTGTGGAGGCCAGGCCATCTGTTGCAGCACTCCATCACTCTCCTTTTTGGTCAAATAGCCCTTGGGGTCGTGGTCCTGTTGAAAAATAAGTGGTGGTCCAACTAAATGTAAACCGGATAGGATGGCATGTCACTGCAGGATGCTATGGTAGACATGTCAAATTCAATTTTGAATAAATCCCCAACAGTGTCACCAGCAAAGCACCCCCAAACCATCATACCTGCTCCTTCAAGCTTCAGGGTGGGAACCATGCATGTAGAGACCATCCGTTCACCTTTTCTGCATCACACAAAGACAAGGCACGTGGAACCATAGATCTCAAATTTGGACTCATCGGACCAAAGCACAGATTTCCACTTGTCTAATGTCCATTCCTTGAGTTTCTTGTCCCAAACAAATCTTTACTACTTCTTGCTTTTCCTTAGTGGTTTCTTAGCAGCTGTTTGACCATAAGGGCTTGATTCGCGCCGTCTCCTCTGAACAGTTGATGTAGAGATTGTGTCTCCTACTGGAACTGGTCCTCTTTTCCTGGGGCAGTCCTCATGTGAGCCAGTTTCATCGTAGCACTTGATGATTTTGGTGACTGCACATTTAAAGTTTTAGCAATTTTCCAGACTGACTGACCTTCAGTTCTTTACTTAGTTGATTGGTTCTTGCCATAATATGCTATAATCTGACGGTTGTCAAATAAGGCTGTAAACTGTGTAATAAGGCAAGAAATTCCACCAATGAACCCTGACAAGGCACACCTGTGAAGTGAAAACCATTTCAGGTGACTACATCATGAAGCTCATTTAGAGAAGGGTTTGCAGCGCTGTCAACAAAGCAAAGGGTGGCAACTCTGGCAGATCTAAAATATAAAACATATTTGCAGTTATTTACTTTTCTTTGCTACATAATCCCATATATCTTGATCTATATATTTGATGTCTTCAGTATGTATCTACAATGCAGAAAGTAGTAAAAATAAAGAAAAACAATTAAATGAGAAGGTGACCCATATACATACATACATACATAAATATATATATATATATATATTATTCTAATCATCATCAAAATCACATCTTTATTGATTAACACCGAGTCATTAAGGGTACAGGGATTTCCAAGATTCAAGATCTTCAAGATTTCTTTTAATTCTAAATAATAAAAAAAACATAAAACAATTCTTAATGCTAATCGTTCTCTTGCTAAAAAGTCTAGCACAATTGTCTAGGCGACATTCAAGAAGTACCGCAAACCAGCAGTTAGGCAACATCTGTGATTGATTAAAACTGAAATGCAAGGTTATTGGTCTCGGTGGAGAATGTGTCGCTGAGTGGGCTTCTAGTTTTTAATATGTTTCTAAATTTACAAGGCAAGTCAAATGTCTGAATCGTCACATATCGCAAAATTCCAAATAGTGCAGAAACAAAAGATGCTGTTCATGCATTCCTAAATCAATATAGGAACTATACAGAATAAAATTAGCAATAAATAAATTAATAAAAATATGATCTAACCCAAGAAATATCAGGTCAAAGTAAAAACACAACAAAACATGACACTAGGAGAAAAGTCAGCACTAACTAACTAAATCAGATAACTCATCTTAGTGTGAGAAGACTTTTCATTGACCAATATTTCATGTTAATGGGATTTCAACTATTTTCTTTTCTTTGGCATTCATCGAAACTCTATTAACAAAAACAGAAGCCACCATCAGAGCGACATGCTGCTAAGAGGATTCTGAAGTGAAATCAGCAAAGATGTTGGTAGAAATATAACTTTCAGAGGAAAAAAGTTCAGTTATTTTAGATAATGCTTCAAAATAACAGTTCCAGTAATCGTTCACGATGGCCCTCGCAGGATTAAACCCGAGGTCATAGATGACTTTGGCTGAGGTGACAGCACATCAACTTGCTTTAAATATGTGAAATAACTGTTTTCTATTTTGTAACAAATCATAAAACTTGATCATTTTTCATTTCATAAATTTGCAGTTAAAGCTTTAGCAAAGGTTAGCTGGGGCTATCTCATCAGCTAGCTTGGATTCCGTTTTGCTTTAGCTTTAGTTTGACCAAAATATGCAGCCCTGTCAGACAATTCTGCTGACATCCTGGTCTATTCAGAGCATAGATAAAATGGTTTAAAGGTAGCTAACATTGAATTTAGCCTGACTGCTGCACACATTTAGGGCTGTCTGATGAGGTGTAGGCGAGATGTACGAGGTGGTGGGAGCAGAGAGGTGCTATACATAGACTGAGATGGTCTGGGAGTAAAAACAAACAAGGTTCTCTTTCACTCACTCCTTTCACTAGGAGAGTTATGAGTCTGGGCCCTTCGATGGGGGCAGTTTGAGGCGTGCAACAGGTGCGAAGCTCCCTGCTGCTGGCTCCCTATGTCACCTGATTGGGACTAACACAGCGTCAGAGCCTGTGTAGTTGTCGGCACTCGTGCGATTAGCCCGGGATGTGCGCGTGGATTAGTGCTCATGGCTGATGTTTGTTGCTGGCCAGGCGCAGAGATGTGAGTGGCAACAATCCTCTTGATCTGACGCTGATACCAGATCAGCGGGAGATGAGGTTTCCCTGTAGCGCTCAGCTCATGTTATCGCTGCTGTGGAAACCATCCAGGGATGATGAAAAGGAGACACGCCGAGGAGATCGGGCCAAATTAAACTGAAGCGCAGCGGCCCTATTTATACTGAGCTACAATTTGATAAAGGCTTACACAGCTTGATAGAGTCGCTTAATCCATTTAGACCACGAACAAATGAGGCTGAAGGAGAAATTAAAGAAGTCACTTTGTCATGACTGACAACAAACTATTAAAAGCCAAAGGGTGTCGAGTGCAGAGAGAACATTTTTAATTACGGTAAGACTAAGTGCTGTTATGAAATCAATCCTTATAAAAACAAACAAAAGAGGTTGTCATAACTTTCAGATTTGAGGCCTCTATTCATAGTTTTCATAGAGTCCTGGAAGGCTCCCACATGTGTGCAAAACTCAATAGGCAAAATAAGTGCAGTATTGAACCATTTGACCAGGTTCAATAAATGTAACATTTTACATTCTACTTATGTAACAAAATTACATGGGAACTTGGACTTGACTTGGACACATGCAGGCTGAAATGAGACACTGCAAAATGTGATCTGTGTCTGATGGGTGTTATGGCAGTTGCACCAATTTCCACAAACACACGAAAATCCTTGAAACAGAGCGAGGAGGAGAGAAATCCCTCAGACAGACCCAGAACCCCTGGGACAAAAGACAGAGCCCACTGGCAGAGTCCTCCCAGAGAGGAAAAGAATATCCAGACATGATGGAAGCGATGTTTCAGTCATTAGTTAATGGTAAAAGTGTTATTGGTCATCACAGTTGTGTCTTTAACAGGCTGATTACCTATTGACTACATTCAGACATTCAAATAATAAATTCAGCCCTGTATTAAATGTTAAATGAATGTTAAATGTTTGCTTTATTAAATCTGTGTCCTTCAAGTATGAACTATGAAAACGTCTAATTATAATAATCCTTTTGTGTAAACTCTCAAGTCCAGATGAGAACAATCAATAACTATTTAAGAGGAATTAGTAAACTAAGTCACCAAAACAAATCAAAAACAGAAAAACATTGTTGCTGTACAAACACATTTTGTGGTCTTGAAAATGTATTCAGACTACTGATGATGCATTCGCCTCATAAATTATGCCTCAGAGTCTACATAAGCTGCCTTTATAAATTAAAGGTTTTGGCATATGCAGTGCTGTGTTGGATAAATATCAAATTTTGCATACAACCACACTGAGCTACTGGCTAACATCAACTTAACTTAATATCAATCTACATGTTGCTAGTTTTAAGGGAGAGCTATTCTGGTTAGGTTAGCATAAATCCATGCCAAAAACCCATTTCCAATTTCATTTTTAATATTGCAATATTAACAATCTGAGTTGCTGTAGATGAGGACAAACTGGTGTGATCTGCACTTGTGTTGGCATTTCCTTGGGTGAGGAAAATGTTAGCATGCACTGACAGCCTTTATGCTTTGCTAGCAGTTGTAAACACACTGTGTGGCTCATTTGTGCACTCTTTAGTAGCACTAAACCTTGTGGAATCAATAACTGACAGAAAGAGGAAGAAGTTCTTGTTTTGCCTTCAAAGTGAAAACTCTTTCTGACAACACTGCTAAAGTTAGCAGGTTTAAAATGGACATCTGCGTGGCCGGTAAACTTACGTATGCAGGGCTGTAAAGGAGACTTCCCCTGTTCATATCCTGGGGCACAGCGGTTACACCTGAGGCCGGTCACACCTCGTCGACACAGGCACTGACCAGACGTCTGGTTACACCAGCCACCCACTGCCCCCACAGGATGGCACTGACACGCTGGGAAAGAAATGAACAGATTAGAAGCTGAATAAGCACGTTTTTTGGTAGGTACTCACATGAGCTTTAAATCCAACACTGACATATTCTCACCTTACAGTACAGGCTTATTAGCCTGTATTTTAAAGCTCTGTACTGTTTTTGCCTCAGTTTTCTTGTCCACCAACAAGCAGGTTGTAAACCAAAATAACAAGCTAAAAGATGCTAAAATGGTGAGCAGAGCCAGTTGAAATAATCTATATTCTGGATAGGTTTAAGATATGTTAAAAATAACATAACAAAGGAAAGACATGACAACAGGACTTATAAATGCATCCATCAGTGACAGGACCTGGTTTAATCCTGAATGACAAGCATGTGTCCTCAAGCGTGTCACTGAGCATTACAGAAGGCCTATACTAACGCCAGGTGGGCGTCTGTTTCCTGATGGGTAAACAAAGACAAATTCCTCAGTGGAGATATTAACAAAATTGCACACCATTGCAGGGAATCATTATCACTCTGGTGTTTTTTTAGGTAAGTTTTTTTAGTGAAGATGAACCTTCTTAAGTAGATATTAGCAGTGTTGCCTGTTACACGGTATAATGATTACTGCCTGGATTTGCCATAGTTTACATTGCAAAGCTTTTTATTTACCAGTGCTTTCAAAGGATAAGGGCCAATGAGAGAAGACAGATGGGGAGAGGAAGCCTCTCCTCAGCAGCTCTGTTCACATGCGAACAATGTTTATACAAATCCTTACAATAAGTCCAAACAACCTGCCTGGAGAAAATGAGTAATTGTCTCACCGCTGGCCTCTGAATGGTTACTAAGTGAAATGTAGCAGCAATAAATCAGGACTAAAAGCGTATAAATTTGCAGGATACTCTTGTTTCATGCCTTAAAAGTGATAAAATATTGAGCGTGTTTAATATTTTTTATTATCCCTGAATGTGTGTGAAACTCACAAGGCCTGTTAATTCTGGATATACAGCAAAGTATTAGAGCAGAGGACAAGCTTGCACACAGCTAAGCTAGGGTGTCACAGTCACTTAGGACATGACACCGGTCAAAGGTCACCGGGGGTCATTGCAGATGCCACAGGTGGTAATAATGTGGATGCATGAGGCAGCTCGGTGTGGTTTGTGTGTGCTTTTGTATATTGCTAACAGGAATAGCTGTCCTCTGTCACAATGTAACCACCCCATTAACACTTTTGTACACTTGTACAGAGGCAGAGCGGACCACGTAAGCTCAAATAGCAACACACATTCTGACAGTCGGGCATAAACACGATCACACTCTGATTTACTTTTCATCTTTCAGCGAATGTACAGTCAATCAAAGGTATGGGTCACGCACTCGCTCTACCCTCCATCTTGTGTCCCCCACCACATATACACTAAACACACACACATCCAGTCACTGACGTTGGCAGGCTTTGCGGTGGCTGAGCGGCTTTTTGTGGTTGCGGGTGTATCCATTCTGGCAGTACTGGCAGTGGCGTCCGGCCGTGTGGTGGCGACACTTCTGACACACGCCTCCACTGCGCCGGCCCGACTGCTGAAACACCTCCATGCTGAAGCGGCATTTGTTGGAGTGGCCGTTACACTCACAGGCTGGACATAGGCAAAGCAAAATAAATACTGGTGAACACCAACGAAGAAAAGAGTTTCAGGGCTGGAGAAAGTATTAACAATGGGTTATTCAAATCCAGCAGTTTGGCTTTAATATGGTATCCAGAAAGTACCAAATAAGGGAAATTTTGGCTTAAGCCAGATTTATGACTTTCAGTTTGATTGCAAATATGTTGACACAAAGCCCTCTTACACTTAGCTCTCTTCCAGAGTGCGTCTTTTGTTCTTTTTTTATAGCGAGAATAACTTTCACATCAACTGTATGGGGGGGATCTTTTAAAGCGCCCTCATTTATATTGTATTAATGTTTGAAGTCATCTATAATTAATGGTGTGTTGCCTTGAGTAACAGTCACTGAACTGGACCTCTGCAACATGTTTGTAGGCTGCTGAGTATCGGTCAGGATCTGATGTGCAAAGGTTTTTATGTTAATGCTGAAAACAGATGTCTGGCTTGTGCTGTTTGAGCAACATTAAGTTGCTGGATGAGTTATAGCCTCTATAAACCTGTACTTGAAATTGAGATTCAATCATGCTGTCTTTACTATATGCACAGTTTTTGACAGTTGCAATATGTTTTCTAGTGATTTCATTGATTTCTTTCATAAGACCAAAGGTGTGCTTATGTTAGCATTTTCAAAGGCAGTGTGATGCAGGACTCACCAACACAGGGGTTTGGGTTAGTGGGCGTAGCTCGATGCCATGGTCTGTCAAAGTAGAAGTCCTCACACACATCACAGTCTGGCCCCGCTGTGTGATGCTTGCATACACACACTGCACGACCCGTGTCGTCGCGGCGACACCTGGAAGCGTGTCCGTTACATTTACACCTGCCCCCGACCTGCAGGTCCGAGAGGGCAAAAGGAGCTCGGCCGGGGGGCTTAAAAGCAGAAGGTTGGGCCGCCTGCAGATTCCTCGGCCTTGTATTGTGATTGTTGTTCCTCCGTTTCCTCAGCTCCTGCCCTTTGTTGTTTCTGCTCCGCCCCTCAACTGTCCAATTGCAATCTCCATTGGGGCAAGGCAGCCAATGATTGTTTTCCTTCTTGCGGCCACGCCCTCTGCCTTTCCCGCCCTTTTTAGGAGAAGTGAGAGTGTCCATGCTGAAACTGTCCCCCCCTTCCTTGCTGGTGACGTTGTGCCCGTCTTCATCTTGACCTGAGCTTTTATAATGGCCCTTCCTGACTTGCTTATCTATTCTAACCCCTTTGTTCCTCACCCTTGTCTCTGAGTTTTTTGTCTCCCTGTCAAAAAATGCCAGTGTATTTTCTGTGTTTAACTTGTCCACCTGATCTCCAGTCTGATCCTTGAAGTCCGTTCTCCATCTCACAACACCAGCCTCTCTGATGTCGTGTCCACGGTCAAGCCATCTTTCTTCTTCCGTCTTATCCATGTGGCCTATCTTCACCTCACTGGACACCTTATGGAAGACCACGCGAATGTCGGTGGCTGTCACCCAGTCCTGGAGAGTGGGGCTATAGTCAAAATCAGGAGAGGATGGCCGTCCATCCAGAGTGGAGAAGGCCAACACCATGCCTCCTCGCTGCTTCTGTAGAGGGCGTGGGTCTGAGCAGAGGGGCTCTGTTTCTTGATGTCTCGTTTGGGCCACTGTTTGTGAAGGTAGCTTGAAGTTCCTGAGGCAGTCGCTGGAGTAGTGCTGCATTGGCCTCCAGGTGCGCCCAAAGTCCATCGACTTGAGGATGGAAATGGAGATGGGGTCCAATGGCTCCCTTTGGTGACAGAACTGAAAACTTATGTATGTGATCTCAAAGCGGCGGCCCAGCGGTAGGGTAAGGACCCAGTCTCCTGTGTCAGTACCTGCATCGGCCATCCAACATGTGAGGTTGTGGGGATTGTTGAGGTCGGTTAAGGTGGTGATGTGGCTGTCATAGTCATTTCCTTGTAGCGAGTGGTTCACGTTGACTGGAACCCCGTAGGCAGCATTGATAAACTCTGACAGGCAGTGTCGCGGACGGCCAACTGTGTGGTAGCAGGGGTCATTAGGTGAATTCCAGCTCAACGGCGGTTGGGGAAGGGAAGAGGAAATGAGGGAAAGACAGAGGAAGAGGAGTAGAAGGAAAACAGGACAAAAAGAGGTGGAGGGAGGAGGGGAAAAGGGTTGGAACATCATGTCATCCAGCCTGTGAGAGGAAAAAATCATTTTTTAAAGAGGAAAACCACAGGAGCGTGATCAGAAAAGAACAAAAGACTAACTGATTGATTTATATGATACGCATTTGAAGCCGAAGAAGGAAATCTAAGAAGGACCACCTGTCCCCTTATTGAAAACACACCATACCAACTGATTGCATCACTGCAAGTTCACCTTATTGGCTTTCAGTAGTTGCCAGTAAAGACTTCATCCTGTAAAAATGTAATCTCCCATCTTCCCAGTAGTGTCAGCCACCGGTTTGAACCCTTGAACTTGAGAACTTATAAGAACTTATCCATCTTAAAACGCTCCTTAACCCCAAAACGAGTGGATGAATGCGGGTGAAGAAGGGCGCGCACCCAGCAGGTCTGTCTGAAATAACAAAAAACATGCCCGACAGCTGGGGCTAAAACCTGAGCTGGACCACATCCATCATATTTATTGCTCCCTTTCCAAATATCTTTACCGTTGGTCATTGCTGCAGCCACCACAGCGAGGGCCCCGACCATGAGCAGTGTAGTAGTGTCGTGGTGTAGGAAAGAGGGCACGGAGAAACAGAGAGGGAGGAAGAGGACTTGGAGATTAGCATTTGGGATGGTAGAAATGATTTATGGAATGAAATGTGTGTTCGACTTGAGCCCCTACTCGGATACTTCCGTTGAAGAGACAAACCCTGACTTGTGTAGGTCTGCAGTGCAAACAAATCCGCTTCCCGTTTCGTGTAATTGGTGATGAGTGTAATTTATTTTTCTGTCATGATTTGATACTAGAATTCGTCCGCTTTGGCATCCGGACAAAATGGACAATGCACCTACTTTCTCTGGGCCCAGTGATTTATCGTTTTTTCGCTGCTCACACAAAGCCCAGAAGCACATTTCCCAATGAGCACTACGTAAGTTTCTCCATTGCAGGGTGAGTTCAGCACCTTTCTCCTTTCGCTTTTAGGAAATGATTTCTTTTCTTCATTAAATGGGCTGTCATCTTCTCATTTATATCCGCCATCCTTCGGCGGTTTCAAACAACTTTTCCTCCACTCTCCCGTCTCCCTGCCCATCTATCACCTGCCCCTTTCATTCTGTTCTGGGAATATTCTTAACTGCTGTGAGATTGATGATGCCCTAACAAGCGTTTGACACTGACAGCAAAGTCAGCAGGGCTGCATAAACCAAACCCGTAGGAGAGGAACGGGGCTGAGAGCCTCTCCGGCCTCGTCATGCCGCTCAATTAGCCAACGACCGAAATATGAGGCCTCCCTTTTGGGACCACACAACTCTGAGGGGTCCTGTGTGCAGGTCACGGCGGTCTCTCGGCTGCCTGGGGACAAACTGCAAATGTCCAAAAGCAACCAAATGCTAGAAAATAAATCAGCTAAACTTGATTGAGCACAAAAGGGGAATAACAGGCTCAGCAGGCGCCTGTGTTTTGTGGCGTTGCTAAAGGAAACAAGTAACAAGTGCAGTGATTAGTGGTCTGACTGTGACCCTGGTCCCAGAGAGCCACATTCCTGTGATCCAGAATGCCTCGGCTAGCCATTCCTGACGTGTCGAGACATGCCCCACGGGAACCTGAACACACTGATAAAAAGCAAGACGTATAAGTTGATCGGCTGATTAATTGGCTCTCTGGTTTCATGTGGTATCGATATACCGGTTGTATAAGAAGGGGAGACAAGTCAAAGGGATGATGAGCAGGATAAAAAGCTACCAGAGGATTCAGGGAAGTAGTGGTGAGATTTCAGTCAGGAATTCAGCGAATGGGCAGTTATAAGCGTGTAGGCGGGTGGTGGGGGTGAAGCGTACACATGGCTAAAAGAGAAAGGGGTAGGTCGTTTAACATTCCCGTGACATGCACTTGCTCTTGTCTTTGTCACATTACATGACTAATTAAACATTTGCCCATTACACCCACTCTGATAAATGGATGCTCATCTAAGTGAGGCCCTTGAGGTTTTTAATGCGCCCCTCTAGGCCAAATGCAGAGACTAGATCAACTGTCTCGTATGGCCAATGCAACCCAGCAGATATGGTTTCAACTACGGTTTTTCTCTACCGCTTTCAATAAATTCACACAGCCAGCATGCCGGGGGCGGAAATGCTGAAGACGAGCGGGATTTCCTCTGAATGAATTTCCCGTTAACTCCAAGAAGAGGCCTCGATCTCCGTTTCAGTTTTGTCTACTTTTTCTTAGTTGCAAACTTAATGCACACAATAGCTGTTGATATAACAACTATGCATTCAGTTTGAGGACCCTGTGAGCAGAAGTTTTGAAATAACTTGGCAGCAATCTGCCTCTCAAAAAGCTTATACAGCCAAATAGTGGTATGATGAGATCAACAACATCTCCGGCGGGTGATCTTTAGAAGCAGCTATGCTTGGCTGGCAAGGGGCTGGAAAAATACTTGCTGACAACCTGGGGGCATGTTTATAGCATAGTCGAACAGGAGAGAGCAAGGAGAGCGGCGCTGGTGTTCGTGCTCTGCAGTCCTCGTTTATTTCCCGATGTAAATCTCCCGTTCTTCATAACGCTGAAATGTGTCTGAACTTGAAAGCAGCAGAGATGTCGGGAGCAGAAACAAAAAAGTGGTTTAATGATTTGGTAGAGGCTGAAGCTGCAGGAGTTCATGCACATGCATATAAGTTTTTCACATCTGAATAAATGGATAGGAATATGTAAGTGAATAGGAAACTCAATAAGATGTTTCGGTGCAGCTGAAAATGCTGTTTGCAAAAGCATTTGCTTGCTAGACAGTTTTGCACTGAGTCTTTCTGTAGATTTAGGAGTCTGGTGGAGCTTTCAGAGAGAGAGAGATGTGATCTTATGGGGTAATAACAGCAATACATCCATAGTTTTCCATATCCATGCATGTTCATTTTTCATGCTTGGCCTGTCTCTGTAAGTAATATACCATGCCTTTTGCTGTATTATGATTCTAACTGAAGAACGAAGATCATATCCTTCTGAAAACTTATCACTCATAAATTAACTTTTTTTTTTTTTTTTTTGCTTGTTTAATTGTTCCGCAGCAAACGTGTCTTTTTTGTGTTCCTGTCTCTTGCTGTGGTTCCTCTCTCTTGCTACCTGCTAACTCGCTTTGTCCCTTGCAGAGCTTTGGGCCTGTCTGTGTCTGGAGCTATTCTGCTGAGCAGATGAGCTGGATTTGGCCTGTCTCGCACATTTTAACATTCCTCGTCATGCGCAGCAGTCCCGGTCAACCGCAGCGAGGGAAAATATGCTAAATTCAAATAGTTCTGCAACCTCTGTAAGGGGTTTCAATAGATTAAAATGAGGATTGCGCAAATAAACACACGGCTGTGTTGTTTAATAAGGTGGATTTGTATCGAGCTGATAGCATCTGGGAAGATTTCCCAGGGTTTTACGTTGCAGCTCTGCTCCAAGACACGGAGCCTTTAAATAAATATGATCAATTATATAAGCTCTGTCTTATAGCCAGCGCGTTTGAAGCTGAACCAAGCGGGCACCTGTTGGCGCATGTTACCAAACTGACACCTTTGTTAATTTGCAATTGTCCTCAGCCGTCAGAAATACAACCCTGGGCTCTGGGTGAGAAGAGAAAGGCTATGCATGCGCTCTGTATTCCCATACTGCATTCCTGCCCGCACAGTTGAAGCCCATGTGTGTGTTATTCCACGCGGAGCGGATTCCAGGAGTTCTGTTTTAGGTGTAATAATCTAATTTTAGTGGGGTGGCCAGGGAGGTGGAAGCAACAGACAGCGCAAAATGGATTATCGCTGCTCGTATCTTTAGCTAAAGGCCTCTGTCCTTCATGTTTGCACCTCCAACAAACAGCCAGTCCGGTGCACGTGTGCCGCATCCTCCTGGGCCATCTGTGCCCCCTCAGATCTGAAAGGTGTCTCTGCACCGACCTGCAAGATTTACTTGCTTCACTTTTGAATAAAAAAAACACATGTTGCCCGCTTGATAATACAAGGGGAGTTTCCTGTCAATTTCCCTTTTACTGCCTCATACAAGTTGGCAAGAAGCTTTCAGCGCAGCTCCAACTTCACATGATCTTATTGAAAACCAGATGGAAATTAAATCACTGGGAATCCACGCTGCAGTCAGGCCAAAGACAACTTCGGGCATTGTGGGGGGAAAAAAATTCCTGTGCGTAATTGTGTGCCAATTAAATCCGCATAGTGTCATACAGCAAGTTAATAATGAGAAGCAGGCGCAAAATGAATCAAAAAACACCGCCAGGTTTGCGCCTTTTATGAGCACTGGACAAGATTAAAAAATATATGTTTTTAAAAAGAAAGAAAAAAGAAGAAAAGAAAAACAGCCAATTAATCATTAGTGTTACAGTTTCATAAAAAACAAACAAACAACTTTTTGTTTACTAAACTTTAGCTTGTTTTAATTAACACTTCACAGCAATCCAGTAAACCCCAGTCCCCAAATTCCTTAAGAAAGGAAAGACAGAAAAAAGCAGGCTGTCTTTATTAAGACAAATGCGGTGATATTTTTATTAAACTGGACTTTTAGGGAAACCAACAAACTGTAAACGGACCTTAAAAGGCAAACAGCCCGCAGATACACGCTGGATGCCGGAGTTGACTTTAACCTGAGTCCTTAGACTTTAATGATCCCTTTGCCACGGTTCATGAAACGTAAATGTTTATCATATTTAGTCTGATTGCTTTGGCCAGAGCTGAGAGCGAAGCCCGGAGACTAATTGGCTCAATTCAGCAGAGCTAATTGCGCTTTTGTTGAGCGCAAATTAGCTGCAGCCAATTATGAGCTTTATTTACACAGCGAGGCTATCGCAACGTGATCAGAAAACTTTCACTCTGATGTTTAATGTTGATCATTATTCTCGCTTGTGTTTAACGTTTAGGATAAATAACAGCGCCGAATTCCCGGCCTGCTAATTGGAAATCGTGTTATGAGCGTATATTGTGTTTTGATTTATTTATTAAATTTTTCTTTTACCTCAACATAATGGGACATAGTGGCAAAACCACGTGCGTACGATTACATTCAAAAGAAATATACAAATGAAAATATGTTTTTTAAAATTGTAGTTCTGTGCAATGTTGCAGTAAAAAACAAACAAAAAATAAATACAGATTGTTTTTTAGAATGTTTTCTTATTTAAAAATAAAATAAAATAAAAATAAACACAATAAGCAATTTACATTTCAGTAACACTCGAGGTAAAACAATTTATACTACATGAGGTCATTTTATAGGATTAAACGTATTTTTTTCTAGTTCAGTCCTACAGCTTATTTGTCAGCGCGTAAAACAATCAGTAATCACATTTAAAAGAATGAATTTTTAATGAGATTTATTCTCAACTATGAAAATATAAGTGCGTAAACGATAACTGAAAAGAGAAACGTAGCTATAACTCTACCCCTGATGTAATTTATACGAGTTTTTATTCCCCACAAATGCGTTTCTGCCTTTATTTAACCCTCTTTTAGCCCTCAGTTCCACCGACAGAAAATACAGTCTGCACTTGAAGTTCCGTCGCTGCTTCTCTCCAGCGCCACAAAAGCGCAGATAAAACTTCACACCCCTTCAGCTACCGCAGACCTCGAGCCGATAAACGATCAAAAATCAGTCACAGGAGCTCACCATGTGCGTCGTCGCTGTGCTTCTCCTTCCTGCTCCCGCGGTGCCTCCTGATCATTAAGAGCAGCGCAGCAAGTGTCCGGACATCCAGCTCGGTGTGCAGAGGAGAGCTGAGCAGAAGGCAAACCTGCCGGGAGGGGGCAACGCACCGGGTAGGGGTGGGGGGACTGTGGGTGCAAATTAATGGGATAATCTGGGAGGTGTCTCTCCTAATAGCAACAAAACTGAGCCAAGAGCTCCCACCGAGGAGAGGAGTCACATCATTCTGTGCCAAACTGGCTCCAAGTGCCGAATGCGTAAAACCCCGATCCAAAGCTTTATTCTTTAAACACTTGTTTTACTGCTAAGTGTTCTGCTGGTATCAGCTTCAAATGTTTGGATAACATTTACTTTTCTTTTTTGTGGGAAAGTCCAGTGTTGACGCCCACCATTCTATGCTAACAACCTGTATATTTCCAGTTAATCACTGATTATATAAATAGTTATGTAAAAGGTTTTCTGCACCAGTGCATGCTTTCAGTAAATATCTTAAAATAATCAAAAGTTGTTTTGAAACAGGACGAAAGAGCATTTGATGTAAGAATAGAAATGGAAAGTAGCCACACAAACCCCCTCTGTGTGCACAAGTGCATTAAGCAGGGCATTTGTCGTGTTGTTGTGTGATTTGTTTACTGCAGATGAACTCCATAGGTTTTCTTTTTTCTCACTGTGGGAATATTTTTAGTCAAACGTAGCTTTTGATTTCTGGTTGCCTTCACTGGCTCAAAGAAACACCTTTTCTTCTTTGTTCTTCTTTCAGGAGCAGAACCTTTTTTGGAGTCTGATTTTATTTATAGGGCCTGCAGATAGAAGACACACTTCTTTGTTCTGTTGTCAGGTGAGGAGTTTAGTTCTTTTCTGACAACAGCTCCATCAGTTGCAGGCGTGTTAGTTACATTTGCACTGCTGTTTTAGTTGTGAGTTATGTGTTCGCATTTGTACTCTTTTATTTTGTTGGCCAGTTACTGAGTGCATTGGAGACTAAGATTTGACATCCAAAACATGAGATGAGTTTGCAAACGACACTTTAAATTAAACCAGAGATCAAAATATCTCAAATTAGCCCATTAGTAGCCAACTCCCATTTATCATACTTATGATACTCGTGCATTTTTTCATAATATGTTTGTGCTTTCTGTAGTTTATAGTTTTGTAGTGTTACGTCATGCAGCAGGAGACATGACACAGCTCCCTATAAATACAAACAGGTTGACCTTTGCCATTATTCCAGATTTTTTTTGTTTAGTAGAAAACTACAATTTTTAAGACTCAGCTCAGCATTTCATGGTTTGTTAAGGATGCCTTTTCTTTTCTCTTTTTTTGCACTGCATGGATTCTCCTCCTTCAGGTTTATTAGCATTGGCAGGTAAATTGAGGGGTGCAGACAAAGTTCAGTTGCAGTAGTCTTATCTCGTCATCCAGGCAAAGATCTCGCTATCCCCTTGGTGAAATAGGAAAAATAGCTGAAGTTAATTTGGTGGAGTGGATCGTTCTCAGATGTGAGGCAAAACTGATACAGATGGAAATATAGGAACGAGAAAGTGGAGGGAGGGAGGAGGGAAGACGCTTGATTGGAGAGGAGGAAACTTTCCCAGAGAAAGACATAAAACTGATTGATGACTTCCCTCGAGGAATGTTTCCCCAGGTGTGTTTTGTGTGTGTGTGTGTGTGTGTGTGTGTGCGTGCGTGTGTGTCTAGTTACAATGCACTTAAGAAATGCTATCCTTGGACACAGGACAAGTGCAATAAAGTAAACTGAGGAGTGAAATAGCACGTTAATGCGTCAATATTGCATTTTGGCAACATCAATACAAAGGCACATGAGATATCAGCGTGCTGAGGAGGAGGTACCCTTATAAAGAATAATTTGAAAAACGCAAATACTAATTGAGAGCAGAAATCACCCCTAACAGTGATATAAGAAAAAGCGTTTAACTGTGTAATAAAGTCCTAAGGAGGTCCTTGACAGGTGCTTTGCACTGCCAGATTGTTCACCCTGCAGCTAGTAGTGTTCTTAGAGACTCAAAGCATAATAAACAAAACACCACGGAGGTGCAATTTTAAAAGTCAACATTAACTCGCTGTAACAGATAAGGGGCACATTTCACAATACATGGCTGTCCGTGTTTGATGGATTAGCAGTGTTTAAATATTTAAAGTACTACAATATGGCTCTGTAGCTTGGTTTAATGATCAACTAAGGGAAGGGGGGGGGGGATTTCCAATATAGCGAAATTACATGAATTTTTGCCCCCCCCTCCGCCCCAGCTCTCGGCCACCTTTTGGTGCAACAGATGGGATGTTATATTATCCTGGAGAAAGATGCCCGTGTAGTAGAAACATCCAGGCCTAATGTGAGCCACCATCGGCTCCAGTTATGCCACAGGGAAGTGTTGTGTGGTCTAGACACGACCCTAATATCACAATCCACCTGACAGCTGGCGCAAATAAAGTGAACTTGCGCCTGAGCAGAGGCACACCCGGAGTCCATGTCATCAGTCAGAGCCCACAGAAAACTGCAGATGTGGGGCCGAACATTCACTGTTATCTGGGTTTCAACACAGAATTAATAAAAAGATTTACCGCAGAGGTCCAAGAAAAAATAAATAAATAAAAGCAAAAATCAGTGTAAATACCACATGTGGGAAATAATGACTCAAAGACTGAAAGCAATTAAAGCTTAACCCATAAGAGCTCGGACCCATTTTTACTGTGAGGAAAACTATGGGAGAGTCAGTTTTGAAACTTTAACAGAAACTTCTCAGTGTGTAAAGAGGCAGTGACACCTGTGTCACCGTGGGTTCTTATGTATTTAACTGAGATCAGCTGAATCTTTTTTTTCTCCTCTACATATGATTAATGAGGTGACAACAAATAAAACTAGAGAACTATTAATGATCTTGGACAAAAAGAAAAACATGCATTTGAGGAGATTTTTGACTCAGTCCAAAGAAAACATTAAAAAAAAAAGTCAGCGGTGTACCTCAAGGTTCAATTTCGGGTCCCTTAAAGTTGCTTTGTACTGTGTGTATTATTGATCCCACTAAATGCAGGTGTAAAAACACCTTTAGAGCCTCTCTTTTAAAAACAAACAAACAAAATTTTCTCCACCGGGATGTACATAATAATTTAAATGTTATGGTATAATTCTGCATTTAAATGAAGACGTTTCTTTTTTAAGTGGCTAAAGCCTAGCAAATTATAGACAGATTAGCCATTAGCTCTGTAGAATTTAACCATGATGTTATTATAAATGACTTAAAAGAGGGGGGGGGGGGGAAGCATATAAAAAACTAAGAGTCAATTTTAGATCCATATTTCCTTTTAGATCTTTCTTCTGTTGACAAAAATATTAGGGGTCAACGTACTAAATATGCAGTAACTTCAGCTCATTGCTGCTAATTCATCACCATAGCAGCATCTTCTGCAAGAAAAACTTTGCATACTACTTGGGAAAACCAAGGTTCAGAGGCTGTAAGAAGATCCTCTGTAAACATTGAGATGTGTCTCATCTGTTCCAGAGATCGACCCCCTCCGTCATCTGAACAGATCCTCGGGGAGATCGTTTTTCTTTCCCTCTGACCTCCGCTCTAGTCCATAGAGGGAATAAACAATGGGCACGCTTTTTGGTATAAGCCTCATCGGGATTCTCATTTGTATATTCACCCAGAAGATGGCAGTCATTTTGGATTTTAAAAAATTTCTATGTTCTACAAATATGTACACAAATCATTATTTCCTAAGTAATGCAATATGATTCTTTTTGTTATCTTTAAGGAGGAAAAAACAAAATAAACTTTATTGAATGCTTTGGCTCTGAAACATGCTTGGTATAAAGAACAGAGTGTAAAATTATCCTGGTTGCCATGAATCCAAATGCAGTGTTTTGTTTTTCCAGAGTTTTCCTCACTTTGTCTCTGGCACGAGTGCTAACGGGTGCTGTTTGCTGACGGGGAGCAGGCTGTTGTTCTGGAAAACAAACAAAAAACAAATCAATTACCCTGTTTAGTTCAAGTACCGGCGGTGTGGAATTTAGAAGAAAGGATTTTTGCTCAGCACCTTTTCCTGACAGCAGCAACATGTTCACCCTTAAATCTCTGTCGCTCTGTCTCTCGTTTCCAGCCACATCATGGTGGCCTTCTGTTGTATTTAAACTGCTTGTTAAAATACTTTTATCATTGTGGTTGATTAAGATTTCCAAAATTAAGAGTGACCTACATCTCTCTTTAGCTCACATATCAAATATTTATCCACTACGCACCTTGCCAAAGCAAACAAAGAAGGTTTCTAGATCCTTTCAGAGAGGAAAACAATCAGAGGAAATGAAACACGAGGAAAAGGAAACAAACCGAAGGCTTTGTTCACAAAAAAATTATTAAAAATGGACGTTTCAACACAATATCAAACACTGACAAGCAGCTTGTGTAATATGATAAAAACATTGTGTATATTTTTGTCATAGGGGTTTTCATCATCAGAGGAAGTTGCCTGTAATACAATTTCAAGCGTGATGTTGACAAATGTGGATATTTCTAAAATATCGTTACAAGGCTGGCAAACACATTTAAAGTTTTAATTTGAATGATCTCACCAGCCTCATTGTGCAAGGCGCACCTTATAAGGTATCTTCTTTAAACATCTGTGACACCTTTGGGCACAGGGCCCACAGACTGTAGCAGTTTCCAAATAGTGGCATGATAATCACTATTAATCACTCTTTAAAGTTTTGCACATTTTTGTAACTTTCCTTTTTGCCTGGAAACTCATTTTTGTACACATCACTTTATCTGCTATCATGATATTACAAAGTCATAAAGCTCTGACTGTGGAAGCTTCCAGACAGGTTACCAGGCTCTATGGATTAAATAAAAGTGAACACACACTTGATATTTCAAATGCACCTGCAGGTGTAGTCTGCAAATAAATAAATATAAATAAAATAAAAGGTCAGCAATGCAGCCTCTATACAGATGGCTACATGAATGCTTTAAAAAAAAAAAACAGTTCAATGACACTAGCCTGTAATTAAAAAAAAACAATGTTAGCATTTTTAAAATTATCTTCTTCGGTACAGGTATTTGAGATTGATGTAGGCCTTCTCTGGAAGAAATACGATTGGTCCCAAAGTGGTTATCTCTGCAAGAACAAAACATCCGAGTGAATCTTCTGCTGATCCTGTGACTTACAAGCTGTCTGCTTTTAAAATTCTGTCCAAATCACAGCAGAAGCAGCGGTTTGTCTGGGCTGTGTTGCTCCTCAGCGCCATCTCGTGGCTGGACTTGGCAGTAGCTGTCTAAATCGTGTTGTCAGTGCTGGGACAACTCATAGAGTTGATCGTCGCCATCCTCTGATCTCCATTTGAAAAAAAAAAGTTTGCATCAGGCATTTTTCAGTGGTTTAATTTGAACTTGGAAACACTGACCTTTAACTTTTTTCTTTCTTTCCTTCTTCTTTTTTTTAGTTTTTTAAGAAAAGGACTTTTTTCATTGGGATCTTCCTTGAACTGCGCCCAGCTTCCAGGTAACACGTGATACCTACAGGGAGTGCAGAATTATTAGGCAAATGAGTATTTTGTCCACATCATCCTCTTCATGCATGTTGTCTTACTCCAAGCTGTATAGGCTCGAAAGCCTACTACCAATTAAGCATATTAGGTGATGTGCATCTCTGTAATGAGAAGGGGTGTGGTCTAATGACATCAACACCCTATATCAGGTGTGCATAATTATTAGGCAACGTCCTTTCCTTTGGCAAAATGGGTCAAAAGAAGGACTTGACAGGCTCAGAAAAGTCAAAAATAGTGAGATATCTTGCAGAGGGATGCAGCAGTCTCAAAATTGCAAAGCTTCTGAAGCGTGATCATCGAACAATCAAGCGTTTCATTCAAAATAGTCAACAGGGTCGCAAGAAGCGTGTGGAAAAACCAAGGCGCAAAATAACTGCCCATGAACTGAGAAAAGCCAAGCGTGCTGCTGCCAAGATGCCACTTGCCACCAGTTTGGCCATATTTCAGAGCTGCAACATCACTGGAGTGCCCAAAAGCACAAGGTGTGCAATACTCAGAGACATGGCCAAAGTAAGAAAGGCTGAAAGACGACCACCACTGAACAAGACACACAAGCTGAAACGTCAAGACTGGGCCAAGAAATATCTCAAGACTGATTTTTCTAAGGTTTTATGGACTGATGGAATGAGAGAGAGTCTTGATGGGCCAGATGGATGGGCCCGTGGCTGGATTGGTAAAGGGCAGAGAGCTCCAGTCCGACTCAGACGCCAGCAAGGTGGAGGTGGAGTACTGGTTTGGGCTGGTATCATCAAAGATGAGCTTGTGGGGCCTTTTCGGGTTGAGGATGGAGTCGAGCTCAACTCCCAGTCCTACTGCCAGTTCCTGGAAGACACCTTCTTCAAGCAGTGGTACAGGAAGAAGTCTGCATCCTTCAAGAAAAACATGATTTTCATGCAGGACAATGCTCCATCACACGCGTCCAAGTACTCCACAGCGTGGCTGGCAAGAAAGGGTATAAAAGAAGAAAAACTAATGACATGGCCTCCTTGTTCACCTGATCTGAACCCCATTGAGAACCTGTGGTCCATCATCAAATGTGAGATTTACAAGGAGGGAAAACAGTACACCTCTCTGAACAGTGTCTGGGAGGCTGTGGTTGCTGCTGCACGCAATGTTGATGGTGAACAGATCAAAACATGGACAGAATCCATGGATGGCAGGCTTTTGAGTGTCCTTGCAAAGAAAGGTGGCTATATTGGTCGCTGATTTGTTTTTGTTTTGTTTTTGAATGTCAGAAATGTATATTTGTGAATGTGGAGATGTTATATTGGTGTCACTGGTAAAAATAAATAATTGAAATGGGTATATATTTGTTTTTTGTTAAGTTGCCTAATAATTATGCACAGTAATAGTCACCTGCACACACAGATATCCCCCTAAAATAGCTACAACTAAAAACAAACTAAAAACTACTTCCAAAAACATTCAGCTTTGATATTAATGAGTTTTTTGGGTTCATTGAGAACATGGTTGTTGTTCAATAATAAAATTATTCCTCAAAAATACAACTTTCCTAATAATTCTGCACTCCCTGTATAGAACCCATGCTGGGGGATATGCTCCCTCCTTGTAGGCATTCAAAAGTTGGGTATTTCAGTGCTAACAGTGCTCCTGGGGTTCTGATGGAAAAGGAAAGGTACAAGCTGAATCTGGAAGAGTTTGTTCTGAACTTGGGGCAGGAAACAAGATCTGGAGCTGCTCAGCTGGGAGTCTGTGAAACATCTGCAAAGAACAGACAAAACCTTTATCAGATTTACCTTCTGCCCTCAGCTTTTATTAGCATTTTGGAATAATGGGATGCAGGAACTGGAAAGCAATATGTTCAAAGGAAGTTGCTTTCATTTGGAGAATTAAGTGGAGGAACTACTGTGGACATTAAAGACTCACCCCTGGTGGTCTATGGTGGGATAGCTGGGGTAAGAATTCACATTGGGGTCAGAGTGGCCACACAGCTGCTCGCGTACAGCTCTGAGAGGAAGAGGATGATGAGGCCTCAATGTTGACTGCTTCAGCCAAGAAGTAAACAGATGTCTGTCGCTCACTGTTCCAATCATCTGATGAGGGATGAGCTGCAGATTTAATCAGCTTTCAACTTTTGGAACAAAAAAATGTTTCCTTGAATGTCTACATGAAGAGAAAATCTGTTTCTATTGCATTGTTTTATTTATAGCTCGGATTTCAAATCAGAATTTAAGGAACAGTTATATCAAGTAATAAAGGTCAAAAGTCGTTCTTTATGGAGGACCCAGCATGCCAAAATTACAAACAAATAAATAAGAAGGAATAAAGGGAATATTCATAAAATGTTATAAACAGGTATTTCAATGCGCTCCTACATTTGTTTATTTTTGTGCTAATACTCCAATGTACATTCACCAGCCACTTTATTAGGTACACCTTGCCATTATTCATCTGGACCTCTTTTACTTTCAGATCTGTTCAGCTTTTTGTTTCATTCAGAGAATGTAACAAAATAGCTGGACACAAAAGCATTTTGTGTTTAAGACTTCTGTTCCAGTCTAACTGTTTACATTGAAAAATGATTTTGTTTTAGCTCAGAGAAGTCATATTTTTCTTGTCTTGATGCTCCAAATGTTTTCAGTTGGTGAAAGGTCTGGACTGGAGGCAGGCCAGTTCAACACCTGCACTCTGCTACTATGAAGCCATGCTGTTGTGATAGACACGGTATGCAATTTATCAATGTCTTGCTGAAATATGCAAAGCCTTCCCTGACAAATGACATCTGGGTGGGAGCACATGTTGCATGGAAAGGTGTATATATTTTTCAGCATTGATGATGATTTTCCAGATGTGCTAGCTGCCATCTCTATAAGCACAAATGAACCGCACCTTTATACCATCAGAGATTAAGGTTTTTGAGTGCTGATGACAAGCTCCTTTTTATTCCAGGCCGTGGTGTTTGTGTTTTCCAAAAATAATTTAAAATCTTGATTCTTCTGACCACAGAACAGTTTTCCATTTTGACTCAGTGCGTTTTAAATGAGCTTTGACCCAGAAAACACAGCACTGTTTCTGGATTGTCTAAGGAGCTTGGAAAGAAAAGCGTCTGGACTTGTTTAAGTTACTTGAAGACGTTTCACCTCTCATCCGAGAAGTTTCTTCAGTTCTAAGGTCAAATGGTGGAGAGTCCCAGATATAAGCCTAGTGGGAGTTTCCCCCCACAGAGGGACAAAAGGACCCCCTGATGATCCTCTAATCGCCTGAGCCAAGGTGTGGAACTGGGTGTGGGTCCCAATCAGCCAGAGTTTCGGGTGTGTTCATTGTGAAACCTGGCCCCACCTTATCATGCAAATTCCTGAGGTCAGATGGCCCAGGATGTGAGTGGGCGTTAAGGCGCCTGGGAAGGGATCTCAAAACTGGATTATAGATGGCAGAGAGTTGGTGTCGTAAACCCCCGCCTCTGTTCAAAGATGGTCGCTCACAGTGGACATAGATGGCTTCTTTCACTCCTCTTTCAAACCATCTGTCCTCTCTGTCCAAAATGTGAACATTGGCATCCTCGAAAGAGTGTCCTTTATCCTTAAGATGCAGATGGACTGCTGAGTCTTGTCCTGTGGAGGTGGCTCTTCTATGTTGTGCCATGCGCTTGTGAAGTGGCTGTTTGGTCTCTCTCTTTGCTGACAGCAAAGAGGCACAGAAAAGAAGATCAGACACCAGCGAGGGAGGATAAGAAGGACAGACGCAACAACATTGTCATCCCCTATGTAGCCGGTGTATCAGGAAGACTCAGAGTTTTCTCCAAGCATGATATCCCAGTGTATTTCAGACCCAGCAACACGCTCAGACAGAAACTGGTTCACCCGAAAGACAAAACGCCAAAACACAAACTTAACAATGTGGTGTATGCTGTACAGTGCAGCGAGGAATGCTCAGACCTCTACATTGGAGAGACCAAACAGCCACTTCACAAGCGCATGGCACAACACAGAAGAGCCACCTCCACAGGACAAGACTCAGCAGTCCATCTGCATCTTAAGGATAAAGGACACTCTTTCGAGGATGCCAATGTTCACATTTTGGACAGAGAGGACAGATGGTTTGAAAGAGGAGTGAAAGAAGAAGAAAGGTATTGTTGATCTTTGTGTGGTAATCCGTTGTGTTCAGGACCACGGTGCATCTTCCCTTATCAGCTGGTAATATAGTGATGTTGTGGTCTTTGCTCAGGAAAGCAACGGCCTTCTTTTCCTGTATTGTGAGGTTAGACGACGGGACTTTGGCACTGGAGAGGGTGGCTGAGACTTTCATCCTGATTTGCTCTGCTTCTGTCTGTGATAATTTATTAATCTGTATGGCGGTTTCTGTAGCTGTGATGAGGTCCACTATGGGCAACTGTTGCGGAGAAATGGCAAAATTGAGTCCTTTGGCTCAGCGGTCTCCAACCTTTTTTGCGCCACGGACCGGTTTATGCCCGACAATATTTTCACGGACCGGCCTTTAAGGTGTCGCGGATAAATGCAACAAAATAAAACTAGTACCGGTACCGAAAAAAAAGAGGATTTATTCATAACACACGTGAAAAGGCCCAGGAAAACCGAGTTAACGATAAAAACGATAACAAAATAACGCTGAAAACCCTGAAAACCATACATTTCACACCTGAGCCTCAACTCTCGCGGCCCGGTACCAAACGACTCACGGACCGGTACCGGTCCGAGGCCCGGGGATTGGGGACCGCTGCTTTGGCTAATACTCTCTTTTCAGGTTCAGTGAGATTCCGGTCTGAAAGGTTCTTCACCCATTTTTCCTGACTGTCCTCAGGTGTGTGTTCTTCTCTGAGTTGTGTAGGTTCAGACCAAGGAGTGTTTTTGAAAGCAAGGTGTGGAATTTCCTGTGTTGTCTTTCTTTTCCTTTAGAGTGTTGGGCCCGCTGAGCCTTGTCCACAAACTTGTAAACCTCTTCTAAAATAGGAGAGGGTAAAACAGTTTCCAGTTCCTGCAGAGACTGGCTAATCTTGTTCTGGAGGGCATCTATAGTGAAATGGACCTGTCTTATCCTTTCACTTAGAAGCTGATTTTGTGCTTTGTAGAATCAGAAGTCCCACTGGGTTTAAATCTGGGACTCTCCACCATTTGACCTTAGAACTGAAGAAGCTTCTCGGATGAGAGGTGAAACGTCTTCAAGCAACTTAAACAAGTCCAGATGCTTTTCTTTCCAAGCTCCTTAGACTACGATGACCTGGATGACTGAGAACCTTCACAGCCATATTTCTGGATTGTGTTCACTTATGGCTTATTCTTTGCATTATAGCGCTTTAACCTGCCTTTGTGGATGACGCTGTCAACTATGTTCACACACAATGATTTCTATAAGCATTTCTGAGTCCATGGCAGAATCATACCTGTTTTTAATGCCATGGTGTCAAATGGACATTTTACTCATCAGTCCAGTTTTTGGAATTTGGGTTATATCGTCAGTTTTTAATGGATCAGCGACACAATAAAAGCTCTTAAGACTTTTATGTTTGTGTAAATTATCATTTCTGTTCACACTGGACAGAAACAGTGTGAACAGTGCCACCAGGTGAGGCGGGAGCAAGTTGATAAAAAGCACAACACTCTCAGCACTATCAAGAGAACCCACTAGGTGGCAGCATTAAGCAGCTACATTCAGGCTTTGTGAGGTTTTGTTGAGCCCTCAAGAGCTGAAGTTGGACAACAGCACAGCTTTGTGTGAACCACAACTGTTCTCACACAGTCAGCAGAAATTGTGGTAGTCTCCATTCTCAGACACCTTGGCAGTGTAGTGATCCTGCAGGTGAGCCAGTGTGCAAGAAAGCAGTTTTTATTAGAATCTTAATGCTGTCCTCATAACATTTCACCACAGAGACCTGGATCTTGTTTCATTTATTTGCAGTTATAACTTCAATCGGATCTCCAAAGTGGGAGTTTGGCCTGTTTGCCTGCCAGCTGTGAGGAAGAGAGGGCAGCTTTGATAAGTGTAGCACTTAAAAGCTATATCTCCTGGGTCTAGGTGCGGTTTCCCCCTCTGGGGACGAGGGAACCTGAACCTGGGGTGTAAAGTATGTTTGGGGAGTATGATTGTGTGTTCAGTGTCCATTTGTGTCTGTCTTCAAGTTGGGTGAGTGCTGAGTATTTTTATATGCGTGCATGAGGGTGGAAATGCACATCTGTGTCTATATGTCAGGTCGGGTCTTAGACTCCACCTCTTTGGGAACATCTCAGGCCCTCCAAAATATGGAGGCCTTTCCCCTCACCACACTCCCTGCTGGTGGCTGATGCCCTCAGGAGTTGTTGGTTCTTGGTGTCCGGGGCTGGGCGCGCAGGTATGTTCTGGCTCACTCCCGGTGGCTGCTTGGGGGGGACTGGCGGCCGTAGCTCAGTCTGGCCTCTTCTATGGGGTGGGGGGGGTGGGGGGGCCCTCGGCTCGGTTCACTCTTCCAGCCCCCTCTGGCTTCTGCTCTGAGGCTGCTGGGTGACCCCTGCTCTGGGGCTCTCCTCAGCTCTTCCCAGGAGGGTGGCACGGATGCCCCTCGCACTCTGGGGCCTTTGGCTGTCTGGGTCCTGGATCTTCTCCATGCCCTGGAGGACAGGGCTATGGCTCCCTACACCCTCTAGCAGATTGTTACATGGAGAAACATTTTAATTAAAGTGCGCTCATCCACACAGGTGTACACACGAGTGTTCCCTGTTCATAGACAAACCACACCTTTCTTGGTTGCTACCTCAAAGAACATTGTGCGCTGTCGGTCCTGAGTGCTGCACAACAACATTCAATGTTATTGCATTAATGTCAACTTTAATGCGATGGTGTTGTGTTCATTATGCTGCTCTTTTTTGCTTGTTCCCCCCCCCCCCCAAACAGGTGAATTTTCAACAGGAGATTTTTCTTCTTTTTAAATAGCCTTTCTCACTGTTTTAAAAAAAAAAAAAAAAAAAAAAAAACACTTGGCAGTTATTAATCTAGTCAGATCATACAGAAACGAGATGAAATAAAGATGTGTATTTCATGAGCGATTTTGTACAGAGGCACTGTAAAAGTAGTATTTTATTAAACATGAAAAAAAAACTGTACATACTGCACTTCAAGTCTGCAATTAGGGATACAACAATACTGATATGTACCATGACTGTGGCAAAGGGAGAAGTCACATGATGATCTAACATTCAAATATTAAAGATAAAGGTTTAAAACCTCACAGGGAGCGCTGTAACAGTTCAGAAAGGCCACACATACAAAATAATGGAAGACGTTTAGGGTTAAATCCTATAAAGTGTCATGTTGCACATGTTCATCGTAAAGCTATATATCTAAGTGTAACTTTTACTGAATATTTGAAACCCTCTCAAACGATTTCAGCTTCTGTCCACCAGTTTGCAGTTAGAAAAACCTGTAACTGAGGTGTAGTGTTGTCTTCTTTGTTCCCCTTGTCTTCTTCAAAGCTCCCCGGCATCATGAATCTTTCCCTCTTCTACCTCCTCCTCCACACTTGTCGTCTCCTCCTCAGCTCCTTCTTTGTCCCCCATGTCTCCTTTCCACACCTCCTTTAGACATTCTGAGGGAAGGAGAGAAAGAAAACACAAAGGGCTGTGTGGTTTCAGTTCACATTTCAGTCACTTTACATGCAAACAAACATTCTCCGATAGCTGTGGTTAAAAATAAATAAAAATAATAAATGCACAGCATCATCCATGCTTACAGTTGGAGGACTTTGTGCAAGCATGTCTGAGTAAATCTCTCCCTCTTTGTAGCCAAATATCTACAAATGGACACAAACACTAACAAATGTCCAAACCGCAGGGCAAGCAGCAGGACTCCCTTACAGAAAAGGGCAGACATCAGTGATAACAGGATTAGCAATAATTCAGTGAGACACAGCATCAAAGATGAGTTTGGGTGCAGGTGGTTTGCAAAGTGGCTTGCAGGTAACCAAATGAAAACAGAATTGGCTCTTTGCATGTACTCACACCACAGTTCCAGTTTATCCTAGAATCTGACGTCCTCTCTTTTGCTCACATACACACTTTAAAAATGTTGTATTGTATAAATTTTGTGATTTGACTTCAGGGCCTGTTTGAATTAACCCTGGGCTCGATTCAATTTACAAAACAGAGGAAATGAGAAGTTCTTATTTTCTCTGTTGCTTTTCCTGGTATATGAATGTAATCATTTTGGCAGGGTGTTTACATTCTCAACAAAGTGCGACTTAAAATATAAATATCATCTGCCAACCAGTAACTTGTTTTGGCACCATGCATCTCCCACCTTGCTCTGATGTCTCGAGGACGTGGTTCTCACAGAGGAAATTCTCCAGCCTCTGGTCCTGATGATGGAAGTACCAGTTCTCGACCACATCCTCATACTGCTCCAGCATAGTCTCACACTAACACACAAAGTAATTAATATCAATTAATTTAAGTGTACACTACATTAAACACATTTCCTCTTGGTTTCCATAGCAGCACCTGCATAATGCCCACCACAATATAGTGTAATATGACAAAATGATTACATATACAGTGTCATCAAATAACTTATGCACTTTACAAAATGTGGAGCAAAACGTGCATTTAACACACACACACACACACACACACACACACACACACACACACACACACACACACACCTGTTTTTTCATGTCTGTCACCTCCATGGAGGGCTCGTCCCACAGCTCGTACGGCATCCCCAAGTCCACTTGAACCCCTTTGTGTACCAGATTCTTCAGGGTCGTCATGGTCTGACTGGAGCCCTGCAGACACACAAACGAGCTAAATGTCAGTCTGACACACAAACTGAAGCAATAAGGACCACGTGACCAACTTTTTAATGCACAACTATTAAAAAAAACTGTTAGATTACCTTAGCATATCTCAGGCTGCCAGGCCTCTCTGCATGAACATTATACTCCAGGATGCGCTCGCATATGTTGTCTACAGCCTCAGTCAGCCGAGTTTCCCTGCATTCAAACACACGGGGTTAACTACTGGTCTCACAGTCAGACACAGGTCACAGCCTGCAGTACAGCTCAAACATGCCACAAAGAAATCCCATAAAAAAAGCTTCAAATAAGTTGCATGTCCTCATTCAGAGATACCTACGAGGTGTTGTATTTGATCTTTTTCCTTCTTTTGCCGGTGCCCAACACTTCTCCGACCTCCAAGACTTCACGGGAGCGAGCGGTTTTCTCCAGAGCGTCCTGCAGCTCGACTGTCAGAAACTTACACACTGACCGAGATCAGAAGTCACACGTTAACAAGAAGTTTGGTAACTGTGGGCAGGTCCAAGAATAGCTGCTGGTGCTAGTTTCTGCTCCTACCTTCGCATTTATTCGGCAGCCTCTCGTTTTCTTCCGCCGAAATAAAGCCGCAGAGCCAAAACAAAGACACAACGGCAAATTTCATTGCAACGGTTCGCTTTAAAACCTGCGGGAAAAGTCAAACTACCACGAGCTTAAAGGCACAGGAGCCACATCGGCGTATTTGACGGCGAATTTAAACTGCGCGTGCGTAGTACGTCATAACAGACGTAACTAGTCGATGCATGATGCTGCGATGTCAGGGAAGATAGTCTATCCACAAACGTTAAAGAGCTCAGTTTTGAGTTCAGTTCTTTACTAATAAATGTATAAGCTCTTAGAATCAACGTCACTTATTATTCTTTTAATAACTTTAGTTTAATGTATTTATTTTTTAACATTAGTGTATTTATTAGTATTTTTTTAAAAGGGTCCCACTCCTAAAAACAGAAAAGTGGTGGCTCTGAAGGAAAAACGGGTTCCAAACCACTTCCAGCAACATGTGGCTAATAAAGTGGACAGTAACTGTATATAGAAATGGCAGAAATATTTACAATATAATGCACATAGATATATTAACATGAAATAAAAGGATTGTGCATATTGTCTCTAAACATATTATTTAAATAAAATGATCATAACCATGTAGACACATGATTAACAATCATATCCAAAAAGTGAAATATGTGAAAATGAATTTACCGTATGTTTTTATGTGACATAAAGAATTTTTTAAGTCAAAACAATTGAATGAAACTACTGAAGTTTCAGTATGTTGCCAGGTCGCATGGATGTTATACATCATCAGCAAGTGTATTTCTAAAAATATAGAGTTTAACAAGTGGATACAGTATTTCATATTGTGTACAGTAGTGTACACAATATAAAATCTAGATAGACAATTACACAGATGGTCAGACTAAACAGAAGAATAATTTAAGCACAATCTGTTCTTTGTTTTTTAATATATCAGTAGCTTGTCAGTTTTCACTCTGCTCCTCAATGTGTTCCTTAAAAAGCTGCTGCTGCTGCTGCTGCTGCTGCTGCTGCTGCTGCTGCTGCAGGGTGTTATTATTGTATATGAATGCGGGATTATTGGCCTGGTGTTCAGCAGTGAAGTAGTTAACATAGGAGCGCTAGTCTCTTGGTTTCTCAGGTGTCAGGAGCAGCACACTCGACAGCAACAGATCAACAGATACTCCAGCAGACTGTGCGGGAGAAGATAGAGAGGAGAAGAAAGAGGAGAAGAGACTACACAGATAAGACAGAAAAAGAGAAGCGAGGGAGTCACAGGCCATGTTCAAGTGAGGAGAGAAAAGAGAAGATATGAGACTCGAGGAGAAGAGGACAGAATGTGCACAGTCACCAAACAGAAAAGCTGAGGCAGCAGTAAGTGATATGAGCGCAGATATACAAACACACAACCTTAGGAAACACATTTGTTGATGTTCTTCAGATGATGTCAGAGGATAAACTGTTCGTCTTGAATGTCTGAACCTTGAGTCACTGCAGTAACTGTGTGAGGATTTCCAAGTCTCTAATTGTGTTATTACACCTGGTGTGGCGGCTGTCTGTCTATTGTCTGAGTGAAGGGAGATAAAGTTACACACACACACACACACACACACACACACACACACACACACACACGCTCATGCATTAGCTCTAAAAACTGCACACACAGTCATGGTGTGAGGAGTTGTGTTTCACGTTCAATTTTTTTTCATCCAGGTCCAATGGCACAAATATGACACCGAGTTAATTACCTGGTGGAGATGTAGCAAACACTCCTGACACATTCAGAGGAAGGGACAACATTAACTGCTGCTGACTCTGGGATAAGGAAGAGGAAAAAGTGGACACATGTTGGCTGTTTTTGTTGTTGTTTTGGGGTTTTTTTTAATTATCCTCAAAAAAATGAGGATGACTAAATGACTAAGGGAATCCACTGACGGGGCTCAGCACAAAGGTCCATCTTAGGAAGCAAGTGGATAAACTTCCAGACTTGAAGGTAAAATATATGTTTATAGAGCCATGGCAACAATGTAGGTCTACTTTTCTAAATGACTAAATGACAATATTAAGAATTGTAATTTAATAAAAACTTAAAGTCGATGCACTACGAACACTAAAAAGTGAGTACTGGAAAGGTGATCTGCCAAACTAATGCACTAACCAAGCAAACTATTGTAGGAAAAATCATTTACTAAGCAATTAAAGTCTCATGAAGTCCAAAACGCAGACCCTAAAGTTGGAGTTTTTATTGGGAACTTTTAAGGAAAGAGAAAATTATATACATTTGTAAATTTATCTTAAATACTTTGTGTTGAATGACTAGTGATATCTCGTTATTATCTTAGTTGATTACCTAAAGTGAGCTTATACATAAAACACTATAAACAGAGGATCTGATCAGCAACTATGATTTTTATTAACCTAAGATTGTTTTAAACTATATGAAAAATTTGAAATTAAAAATGGATTTCAAAAGTTACTACAAATCTGACTTTGAACCCTTTTCAGTTTATTAATCATTCCTGAATGATTAATTATTCAAATACAAGAACTTTGATTTGATGCTCACTGGGAGCAAATGATGATTTGTTTTGTGTGTGTTAGGATACTTTTTATAAAGTGTTGCATAAATGAAAAAGGGTCATTTTAGTCGATTACTAGGTGGTTGCTAGGCAACGTAATGACACGTTGATATCGGAAAAATATAAAAACATTCATTGACCTAAGATGTATTTTTGTGCCAGATAGGGTTGGAGTTCACAATCAGTGAAACAAATAAACACACAGCAAGACAAAGATTTCATTCACTATAATAAAATTAATTATTCCTCGTAGTGAATTTGGTTTTCAGTATAACAAAAATAGACTCAGATCAGGCTCATCCAAAGTAACAACCATCTGTTTAAAGAGTCAAAGTACTGCACAACAACAAAACAAACATGTAGCACCTGCAGATAAATTCATAGAAATGTTACTAAAAGTACTCAGTCTATTGGTGAGAGAAGGCAACATCACCAAAATCGGCATCTAATCCAAAAGCATCAAGGAAAAGACATTCATCAATTCCTGCAGCTTGATGTCGTAAAAATGTGTGTTTATAGATTTTCCTTCTCATTTGGTACGTCTGTGAAAAGATTGTATGAGAAAAAAAGCCATAAAATAGATTTCACCAAAAAGTGATAACGCTGACCTCCTGGCACACTCTCTCTGGCACTGAATCATTCTGCTACACAAACAGTTAAAGTTCAACTATGCTCATACTGCTGACTCCTGCCTGAGTTCATATCACTGATGACGAAAACAGTGCTCTTACTTTACTGCTGTCCTCACCCTGTGGCCCCAAAATACACACTGACCCCACAGAACACCCCCAGCTACCTCTGCCATGAGCTACATACCCCTTTAGATTCAGTTCAATTAGTTCAATGTTATGTAGCCTGCATATTAATACTTACACAGTAGTTACTGTGTGCTTACTCAGTACTTGGATGTTATACTTGCATCATCAGGACTTTCAACAAAAACTTAAAACATGCTCCATTAGGTGGTTTTATGTACATTTTAAATTAATACACTTTGTGAATTTCAATGAACTTTTATCAATAAGTTAAACGATGACAGTGTTTGAAATTTTACTTTGACATTTTGATTAAGTGGGAATTATATGAACTGTGGGGTTCACCTTAATGGGACTGCACAGAAAAGTCTCTAGGCAGGTTGCAGCCGGTCAGTGTGATGTGATACTGTTTGTAATGTTTAGTTGGGCAAAACAAATAATAATATTAAGTGAAGTAGTGTGAAAGATCTCAACTGTCATTGAAACAGCAAAGTCATTGGCATCTATCAGTCTGGAAGGTATTACAAAGCCATTTCTAAGGCTTTGAGTCTCCGGTGAACCACGGTGAGAGCCATCATCCAAAAAGGAAGAAAACTTGGAACAGTGTGAACCTTCCCAGGAGGGGCCGGCCTGCCAAAATTAACAGAAGAGGGCATTAACAACTCATCCAGCTCACAAAAGAACCCAGAACAGCATCTAAAGAACTGCTTGTCTCACATTTACCAAAAAACATTTTGATCATCAATTCAATAAAATTTTGTTTATAAAACACCAGATCACAGCATCAGTTGCCTCAAAGTACTTTATATTGTAAAAATCCTACAATAATACAAAGGAAACAGAGTAAACCCCAACAACCATATGATTCTCTAGTGAGCATGCTGTGAGCGTATCACCACACTACTTTAGCAGTGCATAGCTCCAGTTTCTTACAGTATGTTCTCTGACCCTCTCTCCCCTTTCTCATCTGCTTTCCACCTTCCTTTAAGGCCTCTGAGGCCCAACCAGGATGCCAGAACGAGTGTATGACTTCCAGGGCCAGAGTTTTCACAAGCTGCGGCGGGCCTGCCTCCGTCGAGGAGCGCTCTTCAAGGATCCTCTATTCCCCGCCACAGACCAGTCCCTCTTTTACAAGAGACAGCCTCCACCGGGTCTGACCTGGAAGAGGCCGAGGGTGAGTTAGACGTGGAGTGTAAAATTGAAATTCTTTTGTTTTTTAACTTGAAATACATCTCCACTCCTCCCACATCTAAACCGAGTTGCTGCCTCCACATGTTGCATTTCAGCAGATTGGGTTAATTAAAGCACTTTCTCTTAAAGGACAGGCGTCATGTCAGCTGGTGAAACCTTAGCCCTCAGGGAGCAAGTTGATGACGGACCGCTGTGTTAGTGGGATTGTGGGTGTGTACAGTTGAGTATAGAAAAAGCACAAGCCAATGTAAATAGCATGGGTGTTTTTAGCACACTGTTGTGATGGGTACAGCTGTCTAAGTATAGGTTTTTAATGTGGCCACAGAGAGCTAAGGGTGTGGTAATACACTTGAATTAAACCAGTGAAATGTTAAGGTGAATCGAGGTTGAAGGGATTGTTGTTTAGTGTGGATATTTATCAGACATTTGATGGTCCAGTAACTTTATGATTACAGAGTTTTATACCCGTCTGATGTGTCTTAATTTTCAGGACACTGATCCTCACTGTGCTGTGCTGAGGAAAATCGGTTTAATCCAAACAGTGAAACATGTGAAAGGATCAGAAAGCCCCGGGTATTTCCCATCGGGGTCATTAGTTCAAGGAGTTCATTCAAAGCCAGGCCTTTAGTGCTCTTAATGTGAAACCCTGCTGACGATTAATTTGTTGACTCAGAGCTGGAGAGAAAGGGTTAAAGGTATTGCGGTCCTAATGCACTACTCGGGTATTTTAAGCGTGTATCAACACAGATGATAAGGTGTCACCTGTCGCTTCACCCTGCTGGCACACAAACACAAACACACCCTAACTTCCCATTTGCTATCAAAACTATCCAGTTCATAATTTCAGTGGTCTTATCTGAAGCTTGTTACGAACATGATAGCGTCGTAAAGAAGGTTTATTTCTTGTCTAGTGTTACAACTGAAGAAGTTATGGCCACCCAGAGTGTATCTTTCTGCGTGTGTGTGAGTGCAGCGACACTTCTACAGTTACCTGACCCTGTCCAAAGTGAGAGCAGAAGGTCTACACACACATTATCTGTCTCCTCAGCAGTGCTTGGACACCCTGACTGAATCAGCCCGCAGGCCCCATAAAACTCTGTGACGATATGAGCTGCTGAAGTCATTAATGGCAGTGCTTGCTCCACTTAACTGTGTCGTTTAAAGCTGCTTCATGAAACAACCTGCTTTTAGAGATGAACTCACCAATAATAATGAACGCCGACCTTCCTTTAAGCTCTAGATTTAGGTTCAAGCCTCCTGCTATCATCACAGGATCTCAGATCCCAGGTGGACACAGATGCCATTCACCCCATTAGCTGTCACGTAGTGATGAACAATCCCTGTATTTCCCTAGAAATGTGCAGGTAGGAGCTCATTGACTCCTTGATGCACAAATAAGAAATGAACCTGCTGTTGCTGATAAGGTGGAAAAACTGTGGTCCAAACTTAGGATGTGAAAGTGACGACCAGAAACTGTGGTCACTTGAAGTTAGCTTCAAGCGGGAAGAAAAACTCCCTTTTAACAGGAAGAAATCTCAAGCAGAACCGGGCTCAGGGAGGGTTGGCTGTCTGCTGTAACTGGTTGGAGTGAGAGGAGGAAGACAGGGCAAAGACACACTGTGGATATACAGTCTATTGCTAAAGTGTTACTGTTATCCTGCAGTCTGCCAGGTGATGACTAACTACGTCCCATATTTCTTGTCATAAGCCTGATCTCTCTTCCTCTCCAGGAGATTTGTAAGGACCCCCGTCTGTTTGTCGATGGCATCAGCACTCGTGATTTGCACCAAGGAAGTCTGGGTAACTGCTGGATGGTGGCAGCCATTTCCTGCCTGGCGTCTGAGCCATCACTGTGGAAAAAGGTTTGGTGTGTTTTTCCCCTCACCTTCTTCACAATCATCTTTCCTCTTTCTCCTTATTCTTTACTATCGTCCCTACTCTGCATTCTCTGCATTTCCTCCTGGTTCCTTCCTTGTCTTTCTTCACCCTTCCTCATCCACCTCTATCCTCTTCCTAGGTCATCCCCGATCATTTGAATCAGGAGTGGAATCCAAAGCGTCCCGACTTGTATGCAGGAATTTTCCATTTCAGGTTCTGGCGTCTCGGTCGCTGGATGGATGTTGTTGTAGATGATCGCCTGCCTGTCAGTGAGGATGGAGTGCTGCTCTTCTGTCGTTCGGCAACACCACGAGAGTTCTGGAGCGCCCTGCTGGAAAAGGCCTACGCCAAGTGAGCATCAGCAGAAAATGCTGGTTTTGATATTAGATTAGATTAGATAAAACTTTATTAATCCCTCGGGTGGGTTCCTCTGGGAAATTCAGTAGCATTGATGGGACTGCTGTTAATTTTACACTGCTGAACCTACGTCTTGACTGCCACAACCACTACTTATGGCAATCCTAATGTCTAATGATCCTGAATCAATCACTCAATCCCTCTCTCAACTTTTAGACTTAACGGCTGCTACGAGGCCTTGGAGGGAGGGAACACTGCAGAGGCCCTGATCGACTTCACTGGTGGAGTTTCAGAGCCGCTCAGTCTGGATCGTGAGGCTCTAAGACTTCACAGTGACCAGAGGAGGGCGCTCTTCCAGACTTTAACCAAGGTCCATGAATGTAAATCACTCATCACTTGCTCCATACGGGTAGGGCTTCTGAGTCTTGAACATTTAGAAAAACTGGAGAAGAAATGGGTTAAAATGATTTCACTGTTTCACGTTTCTCAGCCTGCAGAGGGGGAGACCGTGGAGTCAGTGCTGGAGTGTGGGCTCGTGCGAGGACACGCCTACGGGATCACGGCAGTGAGGAAGGTGAGGTTGGGGGAGAAGGTACTGAAGAGAGGCGGGACATCCAGACTCTTTATGGTCCGCATGAGGAACCCGTGGGGGACCACAGATTGGACCGGTGCCTGGAGTCAGAGGTGAGAGGTGACTTTGAAGTCTTTGCACTGGCTTCTGCCACATGTCAGACTGCTGAGAGCATTTTGTAGGAGCTCTGGGGGGAAAAGTCTTTGCTGACTTTAACAGTGTCGCTGTGGTTTGCAGCATTTTATAATGCCACTGCTGATATTCTGGAGAGATTCGGACATTTTACAATAGTTTGGGATTTGTTTTACTGGGGTGGAGGGACATCTGCTGTTCACATCATGGAAGTCTGAGAACTGGATCACTAAAGGTTTCTAGAAGCTGAAACACTGCTTTTATTTTTATGTCCTTTCCAAGTGTTCTGCTTTCTGTCCTTGTGTGCCCCCTGCAGGTCAGAGCAGTGGCAGCAACTGAGTCGTGCAGAGAGGGACAAGATGGGGCTCGTTGTTCGTGATGTCGGGGAGTTTTGGTACTTCTGATTTTTATTATTTGAAGAACAAAAAGTCATGTGGGTTAGCTGGTTTCTGCCTCACATTTTATTCTTTTCCTTTTCCCTCAGGATGGATTTCGAGGACTTCTGTCAACACTTTACAGACGTGGTGGTGTGCAGACTGGTGGAGAGGACTCTGCTGTGGCCGAGATCTCGCTGGAGAGAAGTGAGCTGCTACGGGGAGTGGGTTCTACCTCCCCCCACCCATGGAGCACCTCCACCCACTGTGCTCCAGAGTAACTCTACACTGACTCTGAGTAAGAGCAGCAATGGGCCTGGAGGGACCAAGCAGCGTGGGAACAGAAAGGAGGATCGACTAGGTGAGAGTCAACAGGAAGGAAGGAAAAGAGGAAGAAGCAAGCCTGATGTGAGCAAAGTGACAGCAGAAAAGGGTGGTGGGAAGGTGAATGGAGTATGGAAGGTGGAGTTGGATAAGAGGAGCCGGTGTGGTGGATGTATCAATCACAGGGACACCTTCCTGCACAATCCACAGGTAAATATAAGATTGAAACCAGGGTTTGCATCAGCACATGAATGCTAAAAATGACTTTTCATTCTTATTAGTTCATGTTTGAGGTGCGAGCCAAAGAGGAGGAGGTGCTGATCTGTCTGCAGCAGGAGGACAGGAGGATGTGGAGGAAAAATGGAAAAGGAGAAAACCTGCCTATTGGCTTTGAGGTGTTGAAGGTGAGCCGGGCCACTGAGCAACCTCACGTTTTTTGAGTCATAAAAAAAATATTTCAGTCCTTCCTCATCATCTGCAGGTGGAGGTGAACCGCTGCAGTCGGGTGCAGTGCGTGGTGGAGCAGGCGGCCAGCTCCATCTACATGGATTCCCGGAGTGTGACACTGAGGGGAACTCTGACTCTGGGACGTTATGTTGTGCTGCCCACCACCTTCCTGCCGGGCGTCACTGGATGCTTCCTGCTTCGCCTCTTCTCCCACTCTCGTATCAGACTCAGGTGAAATGCTGGTCAGGAAAGAAGGGTTAGAAATAGCTTTGAACGTTCTGATATTTGTAGATACTGAAAAGGTACGGAGGACCGAAGCTGCCCAAAGGTTTCAAAACCAAAAAAGTTTTTTTTATTACAGTTTTATTTTTATATTTGCCACAATTTATGTTTCCAGTGTTTTGAATTCTGCGTTTAAATTTCAATTTATTCTGCAAGTGGCACTTTTACAAGTTCAGCATTTCACATACTGGATGATCCATCCATCCATCTTCATCCGCTTTATCCGAGGCCGGGTCACGGGGGCAGCAGCCTAAGCAGAGAGGCCCAGACCTCCCTCTCCCCAGCCACCTCCTCCAGCTTATCCAGGGGAACACCAAGGCGTTCCCAGGCCAGCCGAGAGATATAATCTCTCCAGCGTGTCCTGGGTCTGCCCCGGGGCCTCCTCCTGGTGGGACATGCCCGGAACACTTCACCCAGGAGGCGCCCAGGAGGCATCCTTGTCAGATGCCCGAACCACCTCAGCTGGCTCCTTTCGATGTGGAGCAGCAGCGGCTCTACTCACCCTATCTCTAAGGGAGAGGCCAGCCACCCTTCGGAGGAAGCTCATTTCTGCCGCTTGTATCCGCGATCTCGTTCTTTCGGTCACTACCCACAGCTCTTGGCCATAGGTGAGGGTAGGGACGTAGATCAACCGGTAAATTGAGAGCTTCGCTTTTACACTCAGCTCCCTCTTCACCACGACAGACCGGTGCAGCGTCCGCATCACTGCAGCCACAGCCCCAATCCGTCTGTCGATCTCCGGCTCCCTTCTCCCATCACTCGCGAACAAGACCCCGAGATACTTGAACTCCTCCACTTGGGGCAGGAACTTATCCCCGACCCGGAGTGGGCACTCCACCCTTTTCCAGCTGAGAACCATGGCCTCAGATTTGGATGTGCTGATCCTCATTCCTGCTGCTTCACACTCAGCTGCGAACCGTTCCAGTGCGAGCTGGAGGCCCTCACCCGATGAAGCCAACAGAACCACATCATCCGCTAAAAGCAGAGATGAGATTCTGAGGCCACCAAAGTGAAAGCCCAGTGTCCAGTATTCTGCGACCAGGACGAAAACCGCATTGTTCCTCCTGTATCCGAGGTTCGACTAGCGGACGAACTCTCCTTTCCAGCACCCTGGCATAGACTTTCCCAGGGAGGCTGAGGAGTGTGATCCCCCTGTAGTTGGAACACACCCTCCGGTCCCCCTTCTTAAAGATGGGGACCACCACCCCGGTCTGCCAGTCCAGGGGTACTGCCCCTGATCTCCACGCAACATTGTAGAGGCGTGTCAACCAGGACAGCCCAACAACGTCCAAAGCCTTCAGGAACTCGGGGCGGACCTCATCAACACCAGGGGCTCTGCCACCAAGGAGTTGTTTAACTGCCTCAGTGACCTCGCCCCCGGAAATTGGCGGGTCATTCCCCTCATCCCCAGACTCTGCTTCCTCCTCAGAAGACATGTCAGTGGGATTAAGGAGGTCCTCGAAGTATTCCTTCCATCGCCTGACAATTTCCTCAGTCGACGTCCGCAGCGCTCCGCCAGCACTATACACAGTGCAGGTAGTGCACCGCTTTCCCTCCTGAGACGCCTGACGGTTTGCCAGAATCTCTTCGAGGCAGTCCGAAATTTTTTTTCCATGGCCTCTCCGAACTCCTCCCACACCCGAGTTTTTCCTTCAGCCACTGCCCGAGCCGCATTCCGCTTGGCCTGTCCATACCTGTCGGCTGCCTCCGGAGTCCCACAGGCTAACCAAGCCCGATAGGACTCCTTCTTCAGCCTGGTGGATCCCTTCACCTCTGGTGTCCACCATTTGGTTCGGGGATTACCACCACGGCAGGCACCAACCACCTTGCGGCCGCAGCTCAATGCAGCAGCTTCGGCAATGGAGACGCTGAACATGGTCCATTCGGACTCAATGCACACCCTCACTACGCGTTTAGGTGCACCAGGTCTGTCCAGCGTCCTCCCCCGCCACCTGATCCAACTCACCACCAGGTGGTGATCAGTTGACAGCTCAGCCCCTCTCTTTACCCGAGTGTCCAGAACATATGGTCGCAGGTCTGGTGATACGATTACAAAATTGATCATTGACCTACGGCCTAGAGCGTCCTGGTGCCACGTGCACTTATGGACACTCTTATGTTCGAACAGGGTGTTCGTTATGGCCAAACTGTGATTAGCACAGAAGTCCAATAACAAAGCACCGCTCGGGTTCAGATCAGGGAGGCCGTTCCTCCCAATCACGCCCCTCCAGGTCTCGCTGTCATTACCCACGTGAGCATTGAAGTCTCCCAGCAGGACAACAGAGTCACCTTCCAGCACCCCCCCCCCCCCCCCCCCCCCCCGGTTCCAGAGCTGAAGCCATGCGTAGAGGTGAGCCCAACTATATCTAGCCGGTACCTCTCAACCTCACGCACTAACTCAGGCTCCTTCCCCACCAGAGAGGTGACATTCCATGTCCCTATTGCCAGTCTTGGCAGCCGGGGGTCAGTCCGCCAGGGCCTCCTCTCCTGGCCGCCACCCGGCACACAATGCACCCAACCCCTATGGCGCCTCCTGTGGGTGGTGGGCCTGCGGGAGGATGGGCCCATGTCTCCTCTTCGGGCTGTGCCCGGCTGGGCCCCATCAACTAAGGCCCAGCCACCAGCCACTCGCCCTCGGGCACCCTCCCCGGGCCTGGCTCCAGGGCGGGGCCCCGGTAACCCTATCCCGGGCAGGGTAAACTGTTCCCTTAATGTTCTCTTCATAAGGGTCTTCTGAATCGCTCTTTGTCTGGTCCCTCACCCAGGACCAATTTGCCATGGGAGACCCTACCAGGGGGCAAAAGCCCCCAGACAACATAGCCCCTGGGATCCCTGGGACACACAAACCCCTCCACCACGATAAGGTAGCGATTCACGGAGAGGGTGGGATGATTGATCCCAGTAAAAACAGATATTGTTGCTTTTACTCAGGAGATCTTTACAGATGTTCAACTAATTTACATGAAAATTTTAAAATTACTAAAAATAAAATAAAAAATCAAATAGTTAATAATCAGGTGAATAAATACAAAATTAAATAATACAGGAAAGATTTAGGAAGTAACAGAAAAATAAATGTAAATGACATTTTTTAAATTAAGTAATGGAACAGTTTTAATATTTATTTACTCATAAAGTATATTTATTTATTTATTAATTATTTTTGTATTTATAATTCAAAAAATTTTCATTTTGGTGGTTTTGTCCTTCCGCGGAACAGAGAAAAAAAAAACAAAACCAAACAAACAGTAAATATGACATAGACATTTTTTTTGATAAATTATAAAAATCAATATGAAACCACTATTAGCATCATAAATTTTATATTATTTCTTACATTTAATTTTTTCCACTTTAACAGAAAAAATCTCTTTTTCCCTTCACTATTCCCAGTCCTCTGCATTTAATTTAGTTATTTCTTTTTTCCATGAAGGGAACTGAGGGAGGACTTACCGTCTCCCTCTGTGCTCCACTGTTTTCTACCTCAGCCCACAGTGGTAACCACAGTTTATCTACACAGGGCGTCAGGACTCAACCCTCCCAAACAAACAGGTAACTGCAAAATGAAAGACTCATATTTGGGCAGACTCTTAATTATTGCACATATCTCCCTTGGTGTTTTCTTTCTTTCTTTCTTTACACCATGCTGGATTTTGTTCCACAGCCCCCGATGTTTACGCTGTAGTGAGATGTGAGAATGAGAACGTCAGGACGCGGGTGTTCAAGGAGAGCGGAAACCCTGAATTCAACCTGAGAACCATCTTCTACAGGAGATACCCCAACACAGACATCTCTGTTGAGGTTTGGCACATTCCTGTTCCCTCTCACGCAGCACACAAACACACAGGGCTAATGGGTTTCCTGTGTATTGACAGATATACAGCAGAGGTCTGCTGTGGGACTCGCTTCTCGGTGAGACTCGACTCCAGACGGCCGAGTCTGAGAGGAGTCGAAGCCTCGTGATGAATCTGCGAGGCAGACGGTCTCGTTCAGGGCTCAGAGGTTGCGTCTATCTTGAGACGTCTTCCAGCGTGTGCCTCACAGACTTGTGACAGTCTGGCTGCCCTGGCAAACACTGCCCTCTCAGGTAGAAGCTGATGAGCAAATAAAGGTGCTGTAGTTTTTTGGGGTTTTTGACCTGTTGTATTTTAAACCACAGTGAGCTGCTTGGTCTCTTGCACTTTGCTGTGGGACTTTAATAATTAGGTTATTAATGTACTGACAGATGCTCTGTGGTGATCTACTGCTCAGTTATGCAGGCACAAACACAGCAGTTCAACAAGAACAGTGGGACTGCTGCCAAAACCAGTTTGTGTTATTTTAAAATATGCATTGTTATGTGTTGTATTTTTATTGATTTGTTATTTATTTTTTGTTTTATTCATTAAAATGGTGATGTTTGGCTCACATTTGCATTTCTCATAATTAAACTATAAACACTGTGTAAGCCTGTTTTATTTTATCATCACTCAGCAGACCTACTTGCCTTAAGTCATTGAAATGTCAGTCAGCTAAGAGCCATAATCTCTCCAGCATGTCCTGTCTCTTTGCCGGCATCTCCTTGTAGTTCTTTGCATCTTCTTTTTAAAGAATAAACCTATAAAATTTAAATCAAAGTTTTAACAGCACTGCGCTCCTTTCTTTGTCAGTACATAGTACAGGATGAGTGCGTGTAATTAAATAAATGGTGACATCACTGGGAGCCATAAGGGTGAGTCATTTTTAACAGCACTTTTTTCTCATTGGACTCAAGTCTGTCTTGTAGCATTTGTCACAGTTCTGGGTCATTTGGACCCAGCATTTTGAGTTTCTTGTATTTTGGTATTGTTTTCCTGTGCTTTCCTCCTGTCTCCACTTCCCAAATCACTCCGCTGTGTATTTTAGTCCTTTGTCATTCATTGCTTGCTATCGCGTCATACACAATGTCTCCATGCTGTGTTCTCCCTTTGTGTCCTGAGCATTGCCTGGCTCGAGTTTCTTAGTTTCTAGGGTCCAGTGCCCAGTTTAGTTTTTAGTTCTGCATTTGAGGTTTTGGTTTGTTCTTGTAATGTTAATTCCTACAAAGAGTTTTTGCAGCAATAAAAGCTGAGCTTTGAGTTTTACTTTCTGTTTCTGAGTTCTGCATTTGGGTCCTTCATCCTGCCCGCCACAGCCCACACCAGGGACTTCTTCAGAACAGACGGCTGTGGTGAGTAGAACATAATTTTTCCTTACCCCTCCAAAATGTATAACAATTAAGACCGTGACTGAGGACCTCACCTCACAAGACCTAAAAGCTGTTTCTCTCTGCCCAAGGAACAAGAAATCTGATTTTGTTTCTGATTTTGAAAAACCTGAGATTTCTGTTTGTGCCAGTCAGTTGGAGAACGTTTGCTACACTGCACAAGGGGCAAAATCACAAACTAACAAGCTAACATTGAGTCTGAACCAATACTCTTTCACTAAATCTGTAAATTTTAAGTCAGTATATTCTGAGGTAGAGTTATCTGTTTCTGAGCCTGTTAACCTTGAGTCTGTAAATCCTCAGTGAACTAAAGGTAATTGTTTTACTGCTAAGATAACTGCAGAAGCGTTAACAACTGGTTCTTCTGTCTGAGACAGACAGAAGTCCCCATTCACAGGACTTTACTGACTGTTTCAATGTTGCTCCTGCCAAGCCCAGAGTTCTAATGACCAGGAATGTTAACTCTAAGACTGTGAATGTAAAGGGCTGTTTTTCAATTGCTCATTCTCAGCAGAGAAACAAATTACAAAGAGCATTTCTGTGTCCCAAGAAGGAGGAGACTGTCACTCTCTCCAGGGCTTCCCCAGAGGCTGAGTTTCAGACCTCAGCAGCCTCTGGGAGCCTGGAGGATATGGAGCTAGTACAGTTGGTTCAGCTACCACCATCATCGACTGAGAGCTCAGCTGAACTCTCTCAGCCTCCTTCAGCTGTGTCACCTGAAAGCTCTACCAGGCCATTTCAGCTGTCTGCAGCAGCTTCCACAGAGAGCTCAGGCGAGCTCACCCAGCCTGCAATAAACTTTGTCTCGCTGCAGTGCTATGGCTAAGTGTCCAGAGCTGGCTGGGTGTTCCACGTAGCCTCAGCTAGCTTTGTCTCAGCCAGGGGCCTCCATACCTGCTGGCCCTGTGTCTGTTTCCCACTGGGGGCTCTGGTGACCCGCTCCAGCACTCAGTGGCTTGCATGCCACCGTCTGTTTCCGCTGGAGGATCTGAGGGGTCACACCAGCTGTCTGTCTCAGCTAGTCGCCTCCACTGTTTTGCGGTCGGCCTCCTGAGATCCTCTGTCACTGTTGGCTCAATGGGCTTACTCCTGAACTGTTTTCCAGGCTCCTGGGCTGTCAACCTTCTGGGTCAGCCACCCAAATTGGGTTGTTTGGGACACTGTTTTTGGACTTTTTTGTTTTGACTTTTGGTGCTCCTGTTTTGTTTTGCCCGTGTACGGTGCGACAGTGAATGACAATGTCTCTGTGCTGTGTATTCTCCCTCCGTGTCCTGAGCATTGGTTGGCTTGAGTCTTTTAGTTTCTAGGTTCCAGTTCCCAGTTTAGGTTTTAGTTCTGCATTTGAGGTTTTTGTAATGTTTATTCCTACGAAGAGTTTTTATAGCAATAAAGGCTGAGCTTTGAGTTTTACTTTACTTTGAGTCCTGGATTTGGGTCCTTCACCCTGCCTGCCTCACAGCACTCACCAAAACCAATTACAGTGCTCACAAAAACCAATGAACAGATACACATTTTGCTGGTATTTGAAGAGCCCCAATCTGTTTAAATGCAAACAAGAAACTTTTTAAAAGGAACAGACAGCCCATTTAGCTTTTATCTGCTCTCATTTGACAGCATTTGATTATCAGGTGTGTGGACAGCTGCTATGTGTGAGCTCCTGCTGTCAGAAGTGAAGGACCACAAACTACCATGACCATTGTTTCAGCCTTATTTGCATTTTATTTCACTTTGACCGATTTGTTTTAGGTAGCTTTTGGTCAGTCGTTCTTTCTTTCTCAAACATTTTACATCTTTTTAACATATACATGGAAATTACAAAATAACTGAATATTAGAAATGTATCTCTGAAAACAGCCAACAGGAATAAAATATTCAATATATATATATATATATATATATATATATATATATATATATATATATATATATATATATATATATATATTTTTTTTTTTTTTTTTTTTTTTTTTTTTAGGTGGGTGTTATAAAAAAAACACATACTAGTCTAAAATTGCATTAAGTAACTGTTTTTCAGACTGGTGTATTTAAGTATTTATATCTTTCAAATTCATAAATTCAATACTTTTTTCACTCAAACTAAGTTTCAACAAAAAGTTTGTAGTAAAAGTAAAAGTTCTTGAATATTTAGGACTCATTATTGGGTTATATTTGTAAATTAGTTCATGAGTAGGCCTACGTTACTTTTAATTTACACATTAATCATACACATTTATTTGTACAGTAGTGTATTTTGAGCAGTGCAACATCAACAGCAATCAACTCACAGCATACTTTCCTTCACAGTGAAAACTGCCCCCTTGTGGTGACACCCTGAATACTGCATCTCCTTTAAACAACAATAACAAATAATGCGGTCCAACATATTTACAACTCAGTACACACGATAAATATCTCAACACCCCGTCTTGTACTCAGGTTGCTGGAATCTAAAGAATATTGTCCTGTAAACTACCATACAGATGTGGACTCACCAAAACATGATGTCTGCAAACTTTCCAAGTTTTAGCTCAGACACAGGTTTGGTCATAACATCTGCAACCATTTCTTCAGTAGTGCAATATAACAGGCACATTTTCGTCCATTTACAATGGGCCTTACAAAATGATATTTAATGTCCACATCTTTGCACCTCTGATGATTCACAGGTTTTTAGCTATCTATACCTTTCAAAAGCTGCCCTAAATATATAAACTCTTGTATTGTAGAAGCCAGAGCCATATATTCTGCTTCACAGGTAGAGAGCGCCACAGTGGGCTGTTTCTTTGTCTTCCATGAAACTAGAGAACTGTTCTTACATAGGTTCACACAGCATTACTGTAGGCTACTAGACCTAAATTTTCATTGTTTCTCCTAAAACACAACTTCTTATCCTTGGACCGTCTGAGATATCTTAATACATGCTTCACAGTTACCCATTGTTCCTTTGTTGGTTCATGGAAATGTTGTGATAACTTGCTTGCCACAAAACTTAGGTCTGGACTGCCTACAGCAGGGGTGGGCAATTCCAGCCTCTACTGGCTGCTCAAGATTGCTTTGCACACCTTCAGTTGGACTTCCAACTCAATTCTTTATCTTCTTCTGCAGGTGAGAAAAATGGAGAGCAGTAACCTTCTGGGACACATCCGGAACCGTCCAAAACCCCCAGCAACCGCTCTAGGTAAAATCTAGCGATTTTAACATCATGAACACTGGTGTCATAGCTTCATTTCTGTAAATATCATTTGAAGAAACTGAGTTCAGTGTTTGATTTTTTTGCAGCGATCTTTAGCGCGATATTTTGCATCATGCCCATTGCTCAGATTGCAATTGGTGAGCTCCATACTTACTTACTTGAATGAGTGTTCAAAGGTGTTGAAGTTTTCCAGGCAGCTCTGATTGTACTTTTTGAGTCATCCTCCTTGTGTCCACCAGGGGCAATATACCTTCATGAGTGTCCGCGCCAGCACTACATCCCCATCTATCTGATAGTGTTAGGACTCTCAAGCCTGTTGTTCGTGTTGCTCTCCTGCTTTCCCTGTGCCAAAGAGCCAGAAGAAGGCACCTCCAACCCTCTGAGCACAATCTACAAAGCCTGGAACTCACTGGCAATGTTCTTTGTCTTCTGCTGGTTTATCGCTGGTGAGTTAAAAAGTCAAGGAAGTGACCTGTTTCTGGTTGGCTGCCTGTTAAAATTGTGTAAATACAGTCGTGGACATCAGACAAACGACCGGCATAAATTCACACCGAAGAGATTAAACATTAGCTCTCAGCACCACAAACAGAACAGGCAATGTTTACAGTGCGCAGTGTGTTTCTATTATAGTCCACATTCGTTTCAGCTGCATGAAGCTCTAAAAGGCCACAAAAAATATGATACTGTGTAAAGTGCTGTCCCTCCTTCATGTGAATCAGATTCATCATAGCAGACATTGAGTCTTATGTACCCAGGGTGCAGGATTCCCTGTCTAATCATTAAAACTTGTGGCTCATTAATACATATTAATAGCACAGCGTGAAAGAAGCTAGCCACAACAAAAACAAGGATGTAAATTAGGACTGTAGTCTTTAGGGTTGAGTGTCTGATTGATCAATATGCTCTCTATTCTCATTAGTCAGAAGATCAATAGTCATTGTTCTTGGCAGAGGGAAGAGCAGATCACAATCTGTATATGAACGATGGATGTAGCTTCCAGTTCTTAAAAGTTTAGTCAAAGCAGAAGTGCCTTAAATCTGCACGTGACTACTGTGACGTGACTGCTCTGGTTCTAAAAATAAATAAGGTTGTGCAAAAGTCTCTGAGAAAATGCTCCTCAGCTTCCTCATTGTCTCACGCTTCCCAATGGCATTGTCGCCCTCTAGTACTAGTATTGCCTGGGTAGGGCCATCCAAACGCCTCACAAGAAGGGATAAAGGAAGGAAGGACAAAAAGAAAAATTTAGTAAAGTTACATTAGAAAGCGATGGTGGTGTAGGACATAGATTAATTAATGGTTAAAGTAATCTAGAAGGTCTAATAAGATCAAGACAAGACATTATTTTAAAAAAGGTTATGAATTAAGAATGTTAAAGGTGATCACAGTAGATAAACCTTAACTCATTAAAGACTTAAATCTATCCATAGGCTCTCAGTGTTTGCTGCTTTCTGTCAGAGCCAAAAAGTGCAGAAAATGTCTCAGCTCAAGTTTTGAATCATCTTGTTTTGGTCACGACTCTTTTGCTAGCTAACATCACCAGCAGTAGCTGACTGTATCTGTCTTAATTGTGGCTTTTGTGGTAGTGCAGTTATTTAGGTCATGCAGTACAGTGCATTTGAGTCATGATAGAGTAGGTGAGGTAAACTTGGTTGTGGATAAAATAGCAAATTTCTTGCTAAGTAAATATTCCCCAAAATAGCTGTTTATCATCAAACTTGAATTCATCAATTAAATACACTTATCTTATCATTATCAGGCTCCAGACCCTTTTTATCCAGATTACACCTTGTCAACAACTGTGCCCATGAGCATAAAGGTATACCGGGGTGAGAATTAATACATGTTGTAACATTAAATTAAATTTAAAAAAAAAAAATTTCATAGGTGATGTATGGATCTACTCTATTTATCAGCCCAACTATGACAAAAACACAACAAACGTGGACCCCTACTGCAACAAGACCCTTTACCTGTTTGCCTTCTGGATAAACACTTTGTATAATATCTCAGTTGGGTTTATTTTCCTGGGCGTCTTCTTGTTCCTCCTCTGCTTCTGCCTGTATAGGGGTGCCAATCCTGCCGCCGACGTGTAATGACTTTTGGAAATGATGAGGGGACTGGACGCACTCAACGAATATGCTGCCAAGGCAAATATGTTGGAAATGGGTTCCAAAAAATGGCAGGATAAGTGTGTGATGTGTCCGTGCATCTTGTGTTGAAAGATGAGCATTTTCTATACCTCTGCAGCAGCTACTGTTTACAGGAATTTAATTATGCAATCAAGAAGATCACTGATGTTTAAGAATTTGTACGAGAGCTGATTCCAATAGCAAAAATATGTTTTACTTTCTTATTTGTTTCCATATTTGTCCCAGGAAAACACACAGGTCTACATTATAAATGTGAGCAAGGTTTTTCTCACAAGTATTTCAGCTTATCATTAAACTCTTTTAGTGACATTACGGATAAATCTCAGCCACTGACATCGTTTACTGGCATCTTATTTGCCAATAAAAACCCAGCATCGGTCAGTGTCAGTAATTAGCTGATATATCTGTGAATCTGTAGATGTGCTGTTACATGCTGAGCCACAAATTGGCATTATTGAGTGTACATGATGAAATTAAAAAGTCACTTTGGTTATGGTATCATTTATGAAATAAATAAATAAGAAATAAATCATGTGTAATGTGGTTTTTCATAATTATAATTCTGTAAAGTGTAGGTTTGTTTTCTGTGGAAACCAACACTTTTTTGTATTTCACTGTTCAAAATGTAATCACATCATTAAACTCTGTCAGAGGTTTATCGCTGCAAGGATGGATCATGAATCGTGAGATTTGTAATAAAAGTCATGCTGTATTTTGTCATGTTAGGAATAAAAATGAAAGAGAAGAAAGAGTGGGAAGCTTTTATGCACCGGCTGTGTAGCAACAGGAAATAGTTTCATCTGAAAAGAAGAAATTCTGCACCTACATGCTAAATGATAGTCTGTGCAAGAAAGCATTAGACCGAAGCGCACAATGGATAATACGGTTATTTTCAGTGTATCTGATCTTTAAAATTTGTAATTGGATACTGTCCCAGTACTGAAGCTTACTTTTTTTGTTGTTTCTGTGAAAGACGACAATGGTTAAGGATTAAAGGGTACACCTCTATAACCAACTCTGTTTAATTATTAGTTGTTAATAATCTCTGGCTTGGCTTGCTTCCACAGCGTGTCTTTTTCCTGTCTTTCTTCCCTAACCCCAACCGAAAGATGGGAAACCACTGAATAAGAATCGGTGTTACAAAAAAGACACAGTGGAGACTCATGATTTCATCCAGGAAACACCAAGAACCTTAGAGGCTTGCAAAGCGTATGGCTGGGAAGGCCAGTTTTAGTCATGTATTTATGAGTGGGGGCTCAGTGCAGATAAGAAAACTAATATTTAGGTTTTCAGAAAATAAAAACAGTTGAACAACAGAGAAATCTGTGATAGACTTGAAATCCTCTACAAGGATCCTCCATTCCCCAGTACAGACCAGTCCCTCTTTTACAAGAGACAGCCTCCACAAGGTCTGTCCTGGCAGAGGCCGAGGGTGAGTTAGACGTGGAGTGTAAAATATAAATTTTTTTGTTTTTTAACTTGAAATACATCTCCTCCGTGAATCGCTACCTTATCGTGGTGGAGGGGTTTGTGTGTCCCAGGGATCCCAGGGGCTATGTTGTCCCGGGACTTCTGGTAGGGTCTCACATGGCAAATTGGTCCTGGGTGAGGGACCAGACAAAGAGCGATTCAGAAGACCCCTATGAGAAGACCATCGAGGGAACAGTTCACTCTGCCCAGGATAGGGTTACCGGGGCCCTGCCTCGAACGGTTTGCAGCCGAGTGTGGGAATGAGAATCAGCAATTCCAAATCTGAGGCCATGGTCCTCAGCCAGAAAAGGGTGGAGTGCCCACTCTGGGTCATGGACAAGTTCCTGCCTCAAGTGGAGGAGCTCACGTATCTCGGGGTCTTATTCACGAGTGACGGGAGAGAAAGCGGGAGATCGACAGATGGGTTGGTGCTGCTGCTGCAATGATGCGGATGCTGCACTGGTCTGTTGTGTTGAAGAGATTGCTGAGTGTAAAAGCAAAGCTATCAATTTAGATGGATGGATAGATACATCTTCTCACCTCCCACATATAAACTGAGTTGCTGCCTCCACATGCTGCATTTCAGCAGATTGGGTTAATTAAAGCACTTTTTATTAAAGGACAGGCGTCATGTCAGCTGGTGAAACCTTAGCCCTCAGGGAGGAAGTTGATGATGGACTGCTATATTGGTGGGATTGTGGGTGTGTGTGTACAATTGAACATAGAAAAAGCACAAGCCAACGTAAACAGACAGCTGTACCCATCACAACAGTGGGCTAAGGATAGGTTTTTATAGCGTCCACAGAGAGCTAAGGGTGTAGTAATACACTTGAATTAAACCAGTGAAATGTTAAGTTGAATCAAGGTTGAAAGGATTGTTGTTTAGTGTGGATATTGGTAAATGGCCTGTATTTATATAGCGCTTTTACTAGTCCCTAAGGACCCCAAAGCGCTTTACATATCCAGTCATCCACCCATTCACGCACACATTCACACACTGGTGATGGCAAGCTACATTGTAGCCACAGCCACCCTGGGGCGCACTGACAGAGGCGAGGCTGCCGGACACTGGCGCCACCGGGCCCTCTGACCACCACCAGTAGGCAACGGGTGAAGTGTCTTGCCCAAGGACACAACGACCGAGACTGTCCAAGTCGGGGCTCGAACCGGCAACCTTACGATTACAAGGCGAACTCCCAACTCTTGAGCCACGATCGCCCCATATTAATGGTATTGCGTTCCTAATGCACTACTCAGGTATTTTAAGCGCGTATCAACACAGATGATAGGGTGTCACCTGTCGCTTCACCCTGCTGGCACACACACACACACACACACACACACACACACACACACACACACACACACACACACACACACACCCTAACTTCCCATTTGCTATCAAAACTATCCAGTTTATAATCTCTATGATCTCACCAGAAGCTTGTTACAAACACGATAGCATCATAAAAAAGGTTTATTTCTTGTCTAGAAAAACAGAAATAGGAAAAAACTGATTTCCAAAAGCACAAGGAAAGTATTTCTGGGGAGACAATAACCCGATGGACCAGTTGCAGGAACCCAAAACATGGTAGGTGTGTTTTATCGTGATTCATATAATACTGATGACGGATTTTTAGGCTAATAGTTAGGCTAACACACTTACCTCTCATGTTTTCTTTCCTCACAAAAGCGATCGATCCTCCACTTCTCTCAAGTGTCTCCCAGCACAATTTTGGCATATTTTGGTTCCTGCAACTGGTACATTGGTTATTGTCTCCCCAGAAACACTTCCCTTGTGCTTTTGGAAATCTGTTTTTTCCTATTTCTGTTTTGTTGTTTCCTATTTCAGTTGTCGTTTTTCCTATTTCCATTGTGTTTTGTGTGCTTTTGCAGCATTTTTTTTTTGCTGGTGTTTTCTTTTCTGTTTGGCCACTCAGGGCCACGGTAAATGGTAAATGGTAAATGGCCTGCATTTGTATAGCACTTTTCTAGTCCCTAAGGACCCCAAAGCGCTTCACACTACATTCAGTCATTCACCCATTCACACACACATTCACACCAGAGATGGGCAGTAACACGTTACTTGTAACGCGTTACTGTAATCCGATTACTTTTTTCAAGTAACGAGTACAGTAAGGGATTACTATTGCAAAAACGGTAATTAGATTACCATTACTTTCCCGTAGGAACGCTGCATTACTGCGTTACTAAAACCGTGATTTTTTTGCGAGAATGTCTCATGACAGTGACGTAAGCGAGTGTGACGACAACAGCTGTGTGCAGATCAACAATGGATAATGGAGAGAGTATGAGCGTGCAGCGTTTAAAGCGTGGAAGTACTGACCTTACTTTGAGTTTGATTCCATAAAAAGTGACAAAAACATTAGCGTCCATCATGCGTGGGAAGAAAACTTCTTTTTACAGCGAAAAAAACCCCTAAACTTCTGAGCAAGCACGGAGTGCGCTACGACGTCATGGGAAACTCAGAGAAACTCGCGGATTCTTCCACTGATCGCTGCGGCACACCTGCACCAGGGTAAACCTCCGCCTGCCCCACTCCTGCTTTACAGGTGAAAATAGAGCAACAGGACCTCTAGTCTTTGACTTTATTTATTTTCTGCTGTGTTTTACTGGCATCTATTTGAAAGACTGAGTGTAAACACAAAAAATATTTTATTTTATGTGCTGGAATGTGCAGAAAATAGGTTTAAATGTTAAACTAATTTCTTCCAGTCAGAGAATGTTGCATATAATTAAATTTTTGCTTGATGCATAAAGTTAAAAGATTAAAACTAATAAAAATAGATTTTTCCATTTGATTACATTTTGTATGATGGATTATGCAGAAAAAGTAGAATTGGGCTGAAAGATCTATCGCTTTATCACCTATTCAGGTTGTAAATCGTGTTTTTAAAAAGTAACTAAGTAACTAAGTAATTAATTACTTTTGAAAATAAGTAACCAGTAAAGTAACGGGATTACTTTTTTGGGGAAGTAATCAGTAATTAGTTACTGATTACTTTTTTCAAGTAACTTGACCAACACTGATTCACACACTGTCGATGGCAAGCTACATTGTAGCCACAGGTGCCCTGGGACGCACTGACAGAGGCGAGGCTGCCGGACACAGGCGCCACCGGGCTACGCAGGGGCACGGTAGGGGCAATCACTTTGTGGCAGACCAATGTCATTGTTGCAGACGATCACTTTTTGGCGCAACACCTGGCGCTAGGGGGCAAAACAATCACATGAGGCTGCTGTTTGACTGAGGAAGAATAAAGCAGTCGTGGTAAGCCAATCACACGACCACTTCAAGATCACAAAGCATCAATGTGATATATACTAGTTTTTAAATTGTGTTGATAGGCCACGTAAAACCAGAGTTGATAAACAATATATACACGGTATTTTTTCCTGAATACTTTCATCATGTTTAATGTCTAAGGACAGCATTAGCAAGCACTCTCTGCTTATGACCTTGTGTCAGGCCTGCAGGTATCAGGCTGTGATGTTCTCCTTTATAGTGGACAGAAAATATTTTTTGGAGTGGCACAAATAATTTGTGTGGCATCTTATTTAATAGAGAACACCTGACTGTTATGTAAATAGCTTGAAATGGCTATTAAAAAAAGGTGAAAAGTAAATGGCTGCAAATAACTTTGTTGTTTGCAAAACTTGTGCATAGGATTTTAAAATTTACAATTTATATTTACATTCAAAGTTATGAAATTGTCAGGGCTCTGTGTGCGGGCAGGTGGAGATGTGGATCCAAATGCAGGACTCGGAAACAGAATGCACCTCAAAAAACCTCAGCTTTATTGCTGGACACACTGACATAAGACATAATCTTTCAAAATAAAACAGGAAACAATAAACAAAGACGCAGACTAAGAAACATGGACTTTACACGGGCAGAATTAGACTTAAACCAGAATAAGCTGGAACATACTAAACATCATCATCATCATCATCATAGCCTGACAATAGATCAAGAAAATAACCAAAAATACAAAATCAAACCAAAACATGAGAACTCAAAATGCTGGGTCAGAACTGACCCAGAACCGTGACAGAAATATGATTCATTAAACACGTTCGTGGTTGTTACAGTAAAAGAATATAACTTTTTCTACTCAAAGTTTGGGGTTTTTTTTGTCTGATTTCAGATCAGTTGTGCTGTAGTATGTCAAAATGAAAACATAACTGTAAATTCAGACATGTGAGGCTGTGCTGAAAAGAATGATACCAAACATGGCAAAGTAAATAGTTTTTAAAGGTGAAATGTAGAGGTAAAATTGAAAGTAGTCAAAAACAGCCAATTATACCCTAATTTTTTTTTTTAAAGTAACGCAATTGTTACTTTTCTTAGTAATTAATTACTTTTAGAATTTTGTAACTCAGGTACTAACTCAGTTACTGTTTTGAAGAAGTAATTAGTAACTATAATTAATTACTTTTTCAAAGTAACTTGCCCAACACTGATTATTAGTTAGCTGGGTACCCAGACAGGTTGCCAGGCTTCTGTTTTGTTTCAACTGTGCACCCCTTTGACTGTGTTTGTGGTGATTGTGCCTTTTTTAATGTGATTGTGTAGCATAAACTTTGATTGCTGTGAGGTGTAAAGTCCATCCAGTTTTTGGTGAGTGAAACCTTTGTATTTTGTTTTAGCAAGTATCTCAGTCTGTGTGAGGCACGCATATTATCACTAAATCCTATGTTTAAACATGTAGTCTCAATGCGATTGTGACCTGTGTACAAATAAAAAAAAAAAACAGACAAAGATTTACATAATAAAAGGACGTATCATACATTATACATGCAAATTAAGAAAAATGTGCAAGAGTAATCAGAATCAGAGAAATCAGAGGATGCAGGTTTTTTGCTAGTGTGTTCCATTTATAAGCAGCAAAGTCCAAATGCTGGTTTTGGTATTCGATGGGACTGTTGTTAATTTTATGCAGGCTGCTGAACCTACATCTTGACTGCCACAACCACTACTTATGGCAGTCCTAATATGTAATGTTCGTGAATCAATCACTCAATCCCTCTCTCAACTTTTAGACTTAACGGCTGCTACGAGGCCTTGGAGGGAGGGAACACTGCAGAGGCCCTGATCGACTTCACTGGTGGAGTTTCAGAGCCGCTCAGTCTGGATCGTGAGGCTCTAAGACTTCACAGTGACCAGAGGAGGGTGCTCTTCCAGACTTTAACCAAGGTCCATGAATACAAATCCCTCATCACTTGCTCCATACGGGTAGGGCTTCTGAGTCTTGAACATTTTAAAAACTGTTAAACAGATTGGTTAAAAAGATTTTACACGTTTCTCAGCCTGCAGAGGGGGAGACCGTGGAGTCAGTGCTGGAGTGTGGGCTCGTGCGAGGACACGCCTACGGGATCACGGCAGTGAGGAAGGTGAGGTTGGGGGAGAAGGTACTGAAGAGAGGCGGGACATCCAGACTCTTTATGGTCCGCATGAGGAACCCGTGGGGGACCACAGATTGGACCGGTGCCTGGAGTCAGAGGTGAGAGGTGACTTTGAAGTCTTTGCACTGGCTTCTGCCACATGTTAGACTGCTGAGAGCATCTTGTAGGAGCTCTGGGGGGAAAAGTCTTTGCTGACTTTAACAGTGTCGCTGTGGTTTGCAGCATTTTATAATGCCACTGCTGATATTCTGGAGAGATTCTGACATTTTACAATAGTTTGGGATTTGTTTTACTGGGGTGGAGGGACATCTGCTGTTCACATCATGGAAGTCTGAGAACTGGATCACTAAAGGTTTCTAGAAGCTGAAACACTGCTTTTATTTTTATGTCCTTTCCAAGTGTTCTGCTTTCTGTCCTTGTGTGCCCCCTGCAGGTCAGAGCAGTGGCAGCAACTGAGTCGTGCAGAGAGGGACAAGATGGGGCTCGTTGTTCGTGATGTCGGGGAGTTTTGGTACTTCTGATTTTTATTATTTGAAGAACAAAAAGTCATGTGGGTTAGCTGGTTTCTGCCTCACATTTTATTCTTTTCCTTTTCCCTCAGGATGGATTTCGAGGACTTCTGTCAACACTTTACAGACGTGGTGGTGTGCAGACTGGTGGAGAGGACTCTGCTGTGGCCGAGATCTCGCTGGAGAGAAGTGAGCTGCTACGGGGAGTGGGTTCTACCTCCCCCCACCCATGGAGCACCTCCACCCACTGTGCTCCAGAGTAACCCTACACTGACCCTGAGTAAGAGCAGCAACGGGCCTGGAGGGACCAAGCAGAGTGGGAACAGAAAGGAGGATCGACTCGGTGAGAGTCAACAGGAAGGAAGGAAAAGAGGAAGAAGCAAGCCTGATGTGAACAAAGTGACAGCAGAAAAGGGTGGTGGGAAGGTGAATGGAGTATGGAAGGTGGAGTTGGATAAGAGGAGCCGGTGTGGTGGATGTATCAATCACAGGGACACCTTCCTGCACAATCCACAGGTAAATATACGATTGAAACCAGGGTTTGCATCAGCACATGAATGCTAAAAATGACTTTTCATTCTTATTAGTTCATGTTTGAGGTGCGAGCCAAAGAGGAGGAGGTGCTGATCTGTCTGCAGCAGGAGGACAGGAGGATGTGGAGGAAAAATGGAAAAGGAGAAAACCTGCCTATTGGCTTTGAGGTGTTGAAGGTGAGCCGGGCCACTGAGCAACCTCACACTTTTTGAGTCATAAAAAAATATTTCAGTCCTTCCTCATCATCTGCAGGTGGAGGTGAACCGCTGCAGTCGGGTGCAGTGCGTGGTGGAGCAGGCGGCCAGCTCCATCTACATGGATTCCCGGAGTGTGACACTGAGGGGAACTCTGACTCTGGGACGTTATGTTGTGCTGCCCACCACCTTCCTGCTTCGCCTCTTCTCCCACTCTCGTATCAGACTCAGGTGAAATGCTGGTCAGGAAAGAAGGGTTAGAAATAGCTTTGAACGTTCTGATATTTGTAGATACTGAAAAGGTACGGAGGACCAAAGCTGCCCAAAGGTTTCAAAACCAAAACATTTTTTTACAATTTTATTTTTATATTTTCCACAATTTATGTTTCCAGTGTTTTGAATTCTGCATTTAATTTTTCATTTATCAACGTACTTACTTATTTTTCTGTATTTCATTTTACTTTGCAAAGCTATGTAAAGCGCGTGTTCTCGTCAATATTAACAGGTCTGCAGTTTGTTGCAATCCACTTGGCCATTGTGTCAGTCAATATACGTCAATATATATGTCAGTCTACGTCGGACTTAGACTTGCTGAGTCCCCGATGCTCCGTGGGTGGTTTGTCGCAAGCTGGGTGACGCGTTAGCCAAAGTCCTAGCAGCATCCCCAACTAACGTATGCCTCACGTCAATGTGATATTTTAAGCTGGAAGTGCTTTGGTGAAAAGAAAATAAATTCTTCCACAATGTGCATAATACTTTATGTTGGTCGACTGTTCCGTCTTGTTATTTTTTTAATACTCAGATTTCCCATTGAGAGGGCCAGTGTGGTTAATTGGTTCAGGTGCCCGTCACTACCAGATCTATCTCTGCCTATTGCGTATGTGCGAAGGTAACTCTACTTGGACAAACTGCCCGAAATGCGTTGACAGAAACATTTCAGGGATTTTGAGTCATTCTGCACTCCAGATGCGTTAACTGCTTTAAAAATTTTAATCGCGTTAACCGTGATGTCGGATTAATTTGCGTTAATGCATTCATTTTGACGGCACTAATTAAAATTACTGAAAATTATAAAATGTCTAATCAGAATTAATCAGGTGAATAAATACAAAGTTAAATAATACAGGAAAGGTTTAGGAGGTAACAGAAAACTAAATGTGAGTGACATTTTTTTAAATTAAATAATGAAATACTCATTTTAATATTATTTAGTCTTAAAGTAGATTTATTAATTAGTTTGCATTTTTGTATAGTTTTAATTCTGGTGGTTTGGCCCTTCAATAGGACAGAAAAAAAAACAGTAAAAAAAAAGCTGGAAATTTGACTATAATATTTTTTTCTCACTTAGGATTGTAAATGTTATATAATTTCTTACATATCATTTCTCACACGTCAATAGAAAAAATCTCTTTTTTTATTTTATTATCACTCAGCAGACCTGCCTTAAATCACTGAAATGGTCAGTCAGCTAAGAGCCATAATCTCTTCAGCATGTTCTGTCCTGCCCTGCCATCTCCCTGCAGTTGGGCATGCCTAGGCTGATGCCTGAACATCCTTCACTGGCTTCTTTCATGTATGTGGAGGAGCATCGGTTCTATTCTCTGCCCCCCCAAATGACCGAGCAACTTGCCCTATTCCTAAGGGAAGACCCAAACACCCTTACTATAGTACGCTATAGTACAGGAGGGAGGAGGGAACGCCACAAAACGAAGGTGAGCAGACTTAGACTGACTCTTGTCTCGGGGGGAAGGCCTCAAATGATTTTTATGTAACAATATAACATTTTAAAAATATACATATATCATATATATATACATATACAATACATAATTTTCATAAATAAATGAAACTAGAAGCACTTGTAGTAAAAAGCTAGAATCAGCAGTATGAAATACACACCGTAATTCAATAACAAATCTGACTTAACGACTATTTTTTATCTCCAGTGGTCAGACTGAGCGGTTCGGATTACAGACCGCTGCAGACAGAGAACCAAAAGTTCACAGTTCGCATTCCTTTCTTTTAAATCATTTGATCTTTTTTTAAAAGCATAAACATGTCAAATTAAAATCAAAGCATTAAACAGCACTGCGCTCATTTCTTTATCAATACATATATGAGTGCATGTAATGAAATATCCGGCGACATCACTGGGACCCGTAAGGGTGAATCATTTTTAATAGCATTTCTTCTCATTAGACTCAAATCTGTCTTGTAGTATTACTACACATTACAATGCTTACAAAAACAATGCACATATACGTGTATTGCTGATATTCACAGAGCTCCACTCCTCTGTTTAAATGCAAACAATAAACTTTTGAGAAGAACAAACGGCCCATTCACCTTTTATCTGCTCTCATGTGACAGCATTTGATTATCAGGACAGCTGCTATGTGTGAGCAGCTGCTGTAAGAAGTGAAGGACCTCAAACTGCCACGACCATTGCTTTGAGCAGAAAGATGATTTCACCCTAATGACACCCTTAGTAATTCAGCCTTATTTGCATTTTATGTTACAATCGTTCCTTCTTTCTCAAATATTTAACATCAGTTTAACATATTAGCCTGGAAATTTAAAAAATAAATAAATATTGAAATATATCTCTGAAAACAGTCCAAAGGAATGAAACATTCAGAAACCTTTTTGGAGCCATTTTTTAGGCCGGTGGTATGAAAAGAACAACAGTTTAAAATTGCATTAAGTAATTGTTTTTCAAACTGTTTTATTTAAGTATTGAAGTGTTTACACAGTGTGTTTCACAGTCATTTTGACGCTTATCATTAACAACTCTCATTATTAAACCGGATGTGTGTCAGAGCCTGTCACCTCTCGCCTCTTTCACAATCAGCTGACCGCGTGAGCGAGCGCTTTAGTTTGTACGCGCGCTCCCTAGAGGCGGAGGCTTTGCATCTGACTAGGTGAGGCTGTCAGAGACGCGAGCAGCTGGCAGGAGGTGAACTCGGAGTGAGCACAAGGTAAGAGATTTAAAGGGGAATCTGTCATTCGTTTATTTAAACACAGAAACTCATTTTCCCCTCCCTCTGTCTTTGTGTTGACTTTTTGCTGTTGTTTGAGGGCTCGAGAGACGACACGCGCTTCGTGTCTGTGTCCCACGCAGGCGGAGACGCTTACCGTCTTGCGAGCTTAAAAAATTAAGGCGAGGCTGCAGTTTAACGTTAAACGTGCTGGATAGGGAACATTATAAAGCGTACTGGGGGGGTTGAAAGCAATTGCGTCACTTTTATAGGAACTCCGTAAAGCAACTCGGATGCTGTTAAAAGTTTGTTCAACAGGATCACACATGCTTTACATTTTTCCCTCGTGATTGTGTCTGCGTTCTCTCTTTTGTAATGTGGAACACGAGCTGTTTCCTTTCCTCTGCTCTTCCAGTAATATTGGTCAAACTGGCTTTGTAGTGAATGCAGACACACCTCTCCTTCTTCCCCTTTATCTTCTTCACTGCAGTTCAGTCGATCCAGTTTCCACACAGACTGAATCCACTCCGTGTTCACCGCGTTTAATCACATTTACTGTCTGTGCTCATAATTAAGAGCTGCAACATAAACTGCAAGAAAGTAAATTGAATTTAGGCTAATGTGGCCTGCTTTGCTATTAAAGGACCCTACCACAGATGGGAATTTGTTCGATGAGAGATGGGGTCCAGCTGCAGTATGGGAAATGTAGTATTCATTGTTTTGGACTCTCTCTTCTGAGTCTCTCCTACTTTATAGAAGAGACACACTTGATAGCTGGAAGCATGCCCATGAATTATAAATTGTGTTATCATAGCTACTAATGCACGATGCCATCACCTTTCATTTACAATGAAATGAAAATATGTTTGTGTCTAATTCGATGATTGGAGTTTTGGTCAGTAATTTCATTTTTTGTTTAAAGCTTCTCAATTAATAAAAGTTGCTCTTTTATTTTTTTTAATTTTTTTTTTAGCAATGACACTGAAATATTTGGGAGGTTTCAGTTGACGGTCTATAAATATTACAAGAATGTAAAATTTTGCAAGACTCAGAGGTGTCCATTTAACCCTCTCAAGGCAGGCGTTGCCAATTTGCAACAGTTAAAAACTAACAACCTGATCACCCCACATACATATTTTATGAGTTTTTTTTTTTTTTACTCAGAAGTACCACTGCAGGACTTGGTTGTGCATTAGCAACAAAAAGTTTAATGAGAGGGTTAAGTTTTTTTTGTTGTTTTTTTGTTTTTTAATCAGTTACATCTTATTGAGCGCTCAGAGAGCTTCAGTGTGGAAAATGGCTCCTCCGTGAAATAGAAATATTTCAGACGTGCCATCTCACATAAAGTTAGGGTGATTTACTGTTAACAACAATGTCTCACTAAAAGTTTCATCATTATCTCCCAATGCTAATGCTAGCTGCCGCTCTGCTAGTGAATTTGGTTTTCAGATTTGATATAATTTAATGTCTTAGATATACAGTATGTTGTGACTGACCTGGTGTTTCATCAGATTAGATGTGCTGTGTTGCCATGACAATTTTTTTCTGAGAGTCCTTTCAATTGAGATTGTTTGTGGCTCACCACCGCTGCCACCATTGTGTTTTTGTTCTTCCTCAACACATCAGAGGAACGCTCTCTTTCTTCCTCTAATCCTGGTACCAGTCCTCATGTTCTGGTACCAAACATCTGTTGCAGACTGATTTCGTAGTAGCCTGAAAAATACAGAGTTTGGTATCCAATCCTAGTGTGTGTGCTGCCAGCAAGCTGTTGTACGTAATCACATTGGGGAAAATTAAAAAAGAATAGAAGTGGTGGATGTTCATATGCTAAAATTGGGTCGTTTTAGGCCATTTCTCGATGTTTGATAGCCCGCTTGATGACCTGACAAACCTGTAGGTTAGAGCCCACAGGAGCCTCAGACGAAGGAGGAGCTCACAAAGATACAAATTTCTTGTATTGTAATCAGAAGATTTGTTTTGTTTGCTTCATTGTCACCGCCTTTTCTGGCTGCTCAAAATCGCTTTGCACAACTTCACTTTAACCTTTAAAAGAATCTGAACAATTTTTTTTCTCTCACCAGCTCAGCTCTTTATCTTCCTTTGCAGGTGAAAAAAACTCATTAGGAAAAATGGCGAACAGTAACCTTCTGGGACGCATCCGGAACCATCCTCAACCCCCAGCACCCGCTCTAGGTAAAATCTGGTGGAACACTGGTGTCATAGTTTCACTTCTGTAAATATCATGTGAAGAAAATGAGTTCAGTGTTTGATTTTTTTTTCTTGCAGCGATTTCAAAGGTGATTTTGTGCGGCATGCCCATTGCTCAGATTGCAATTGGTGAGCTCCATACTTACTTGACTGAGTGTTCACAAGTATTAAAGTTTTCCAGGCAGCTCAGATTGTTCTTTTTTTTGAATCATCCTCCTTGTGTCCACCAGGGACAATATACCTTGATGAGTGTCCGCGTGAGCACTTCATCCCCATCTATCTGATAGTGGTGGGAGTCTTTGGCCTGATTCTGTCGTTGCTCTCCTGCTTGCCCTGCGCCAGGGAGCCCGAAGAAGGCACCTCCAACCCTCTGAGCACAATCTGCACAACCTGGAACTCCTTGACATCTGTCTTTCTCTTCTGCTGGTTTATTGCTGGTGAGTTAAAAAGTCAAGGAAGTGACCTGTTTCTGGTTGGCTGCCTGTTAAAATTGTGTAAATACAATCATGGTCATCGGACAAACCACCAGCATAAATTCACACCGAAGAGATTAAACATTAACGGCTCTCAGCACCGCAAACAGAACAGGCAATGTTTACAGTGTGCTTCATGCAGCTTTTATAGCAGAATGTTTCTATTATAGACCACATTAGTTTCAGCTCCATGACTCTCCAAACACCAAACTGAATGTATTAAAAAGCCAGCAAAAAATATATGGTGCTGTGTTAAGTGCTCTGCCTTCATTGTGTCTCTTAGATTTATCATAGCAGACACTGAGTCTTATGTACTCGGGGTGCAGGATTCCCTGTCTAATCATTAAAACTGATATCCCACGCTAGCACTGCGTGAAAGAAGCTAGCCGCTACGAAAACAAGGAGTACAAGCTCGAAAACATGGATGTAAATTAGGACTGTAGTCTTTAGGGTTGAGTGTTGATTGATCAATATGCTCTCTTTTCTCATTGGTCAGAAGATCAATAGCCATTATTCTTGGCAGAGGGAAGAGCAGATCACAATCTGTATATGAATGATGGATGTAGCTTCCAGTTCTTAAAAGTTTAGCGAATGGAGAAGTTTCTTAAACCTGCGACGTGACTGCTGCGACGTGACTGCTGCGACGTGACTGCTGCGACGTGACTGCTGCGACGTGACTGCTGCGACGTGACTGCTGCGACGTGACTGCTGCGACGTGACTGCTGCGACGTGACTGCTGCGACGTGACTGCTGCGACGTGACTACTCTGGTTCTAAAAATACTTAAGGTTGTGCAAAGTCTCTGAGAAAATGCTCCTCAGCTTCCTCATTGTCTCACACTTCCCGATGGCCTTATCGCCCTCAAGTACTGGTATTGCCTGGGTAGGGGCATCCAAACGCCTCACAAGAAGGGATAAAGGAAGTAAATTTAGTAAAGTTATGTTAGAAAATGATGGTGGTGTAAGACTTGGATTAATCCATGTCTGGGAAACTGGGCCTAGTTTTCAGAAGTAATCTGGAAGGTCTAATAAGATCAAGACAAGACATTATTTTAAAAAAGGTTATGAGTTAAGAATGTTAAAGGTGATCACAGTAGATAAACCTTAACTCATTAAAGACTTAAATCTATCCATAGGCTCTCAGTGTTTGCTGCTTTCTGTCAGAGCCAAAAAGTGGAGAAAATGTGTCAGCTGATGTTTTCAATCATCTTTTCAATTGTCTCTTTTGCTAGCTAACATCACCAGCAGTAGCTGACTGTATCTGTCTTAATTGTGGCTTTTGTGGTAGTGCAGTTATTTAGGTCATGCAGTACAGTGCATTTGAGTCATGATAGAGTAGGTGAGGTAAACTTGGTTGTGGATAAAATAGCAAATTTCTTGCTAATTAAATATTCCACAAAATAGCTGTTTATCATCAAACTTCAATCAAATTTTATCAGGCTCGCAGGGGCGCTGGAACCTATCCAAGCTACCATTGGTCGAGAGGCAGGGTGCGTTCTGAACAGATATTCCATTTGTCATAGGGCGTTAACAAACTGCAGGCAGTTAATTGGGAATCTTTCTAATTTTGTTTTAATTTTTTTTTTTTTTTTTTTTTTTTTTTTTTTTTTTTTTTAGCACCCCCAGCATCCTAATGAAAATGCTGGTAATCTGAATTTGATCATGTTTGAAAGTCTGTACTTAGATCAGAGTGAGCCTATAAGTTCTGTTTTGAACAACCAGGATAAAAGTAAGATGGATTAGATGCACATAATCCAGAGAAGGAAAAAACTGGATTACTAAAACCAGATATTTTTGAAGGGTGAGAATGAGAATGTTGTAACATGCAAGGGCCACTAGGTGGCAATATATGGCTGTTTTAATGGATTACTACACACAAACCCCTGAGAGGTACATGTAACATGAATTAAGATAATTAGAATAGTTGTCTAAGCTCAGTGAGGCTTCAAGTGCTGCTTTGCACATCCTGTCAGCTGTCAGGCCTCCAAACACTAAAGTCCAGCTTATGTGCAGAGAGATCAAACAATTATTATTCATTCTTCACTTCATTTGTTTTCTTTTTCTTTTTTTTTTCTTTTTTTTTTTTTCTTTTTTTTTAGGTAATGTATGGATCTACTCTATTTATCAGCCCAACTACACCAAAAACACAACAGATGTGAGCACCTACTGCAACAAGACCCTTTACCTGTTTGCCTTCTGGACCACCACTCTGGTTTACATCCTGATCGGTTTGTTTTTCGTGTGCGGCTTCTTGGTCCTCCTCTGCTTCTGTCTGTGTGGCCGTGCCGATCCCGATGACGACGTGTAACGACGTTCAGAAACGATGACGGTACTGGACGCACACAATGAATATGCTGCTGATGCAGATATGTTTACGAATATGTTGTAAGTGTGTGATTTGACCGCGCATCTTGTGTTGAAAGATGAGCATTTTCTATACCTCTGCAGCAGCTACTGTTTACAGGAATTTTATTCTGAAATCAAGAAGATCATTGGTGTTTAAGAATTTATGCGAGAGCTGATTCCAACAGCAAAATTATTTTTACTTTCCTATTTGTTTCCATGTTTGTCCCAGGAAAACACGTCTATATTATAAATGTGAGGAAGGTTTTTCTCACAAGGATCTCAGCTCGTCATTAAACTCTTTTAGTGACATTACAGATAAATCTCAGCCACTGACATCGTTTACTGCCATCCTATTTGCTGATAAACGCCCAGCATCAGTCAGTGTCAGGATTCAGCTGATACATCTGAATCTGTAGATGTGCTGTTACATGATGAGCCACAAATTTGGGTTATTGCGTGTAAATGATGAAATGGAAAAAGTCACTTTGGTAATGGTATCAATCAGGGAATAAACGAATACCAAACAAAATCCTGTGTAATGTAGTTTTTCATACTTTATAATTCTGTAAAGTGTAGGTTTGTTTTCTGTGGAAACCAACACTTCTCTGTATTTCACTGTTCAAAATGTAATCACATCATTAAAGTCTGTCAGAGGTTTATCGCTGTAAGTTATGGATCATGAATCTTGACATTTGAAATAAAAGACCTGCCGTATTTTGTCATGTCAGAAATAAAAACGAAAGACAAGAGTGGGAAGCTTTGTGTGGCTAATCGATTTTATCTGAAAAGCAGAAATTCTGGACCTACACGCTAAACGGTAGTTATCTGTGCAAAAAAGCATTAGACCCAATCGCACAATGGACAGTAAAGATATTTTTAGTGTATCTGATGTTTAAAATTTGCAATCTGGCACTGTCTCAATATCAAAGCTTATTTATTCAAATATCTGTTTCTGTGCAAGACGACTATGGGTAAGAATTGAAGTATACACCTCTATACACCATTCTGTTTTAAATTATTAGTTATTACTTCTCCTGCTTGGCTCGCTTCCACACCCTGTGTTTGTCCAGTCTTTCTCCCCTTAACCCAGCCGGTCACAGCAGATGGCCCCGCCCCTCCCTGAGCCTGGTTTTGTTGGAGGTTTCTTCCTGTTAAAGGGGAGTTTTTCCTTCCCACTGTCGCCAAAGCACTTGCTCATAGTGGGTCACTTGTTTCCTTTTTGTGCTATTGTTGGGTCTTTACCTCGCAATATAAAGCGCTTGTGATTTGGCGCTACCTAAATAAAATTGAATTGAAAAGGGTTAGTGTCTGTGAATAGTCAACTGCCACTGACAACTGACTAATCTGGACCATTGAAACCACTGAATAAGAGCCTATTATATATCATGATTAAAAAAAATCTAATGAATGATGATAAACTAACCATTTATCTGCCTAGCCAGTTTAGGGAAAGTAATAAAATTAAGTGTTTTACAATTACACTCGTTCAAACCCTTTTAAACAGGTTGGTTCATATACAATGTAGTTCTGTTTGGTATGTAGAATACACCTTTCATTATGGGAAAACCTTTAAATTGCCAATGTTATTGGTGTCACAAAAGAGAAACAGTGGAGACTGATGATTTCACTCAGGAAGCATACAGTGGGGCAAAAAAGTATTTAGTCAGCCACCGATTGTGCAAGTTCCCCCACCTAAAATGATGACAGAGGTCAGTAATTTGCACCAGAGGTACACTTCAACTGTGAGAGACAGAATGTGAAAAAAAAAATCCATGAATCCACATGGTAGGATTTGTAAAGAATTTATTCGTAAATCAGGGTGGAAAATAAGTATTTGGTCACCTCAAACAAGGAAAATCTCTGGCTCTCACAGACCTGTAACGTCTTCTGTAAGAAGCTTTTCTGTCCCCCACTCGTTACCTGTATGAATGGCACCTGTTTGAACTCATCATCTGTATAAAAGACACCTGTCCACAGCCTCAAACAGTCAGACTCCAAACTCCGCCATGGCCAAGACCAAAGAGCTTTCGAAGGACACCAGGAAAAGTCTTGTAGACCTGCACCAGACTGGGAAGAGTGAATCTACAATAGGCAAGCAGCTTGGTGTGAAAAAATCAACTGTGGGAGCAATCATCAGAAAATGGAAGACATACAAGACCACTGATAATCTCCCACGATCTGGGGCTCCACGCAAGATCTCATCCCGTGGGGTCAAAATGATCATGAGAACGGTGAGCAAAGATCCCAGAACCACACGGGGGGACCTGGTGAATGACCTGCAGAGAGCTGGGACCAAAGTAACAAAGGTCACCATCAGTAACACACTACAACGGCAGGGAATCAAATCCCGCAGTGCCAGACGTGTTCCGCTGCTGAAGCCAGTGCATGTCCAGGCCCGTCTGAAGTTTGCCAGAGAGCACATGGATGATACAGCAGAGGATTGGGAGAATGTCATGTGGTCAGATGAAACCAAAGTAGAACTTTTTGGTATAAACTCAACTCGTCGTGTTTGGAGGAAGAAGAATACTGAGTTGCATCCCAAGAACACCATACCTACTGTGAAGCATGGGGGTGGAAACATCATGCTATGGGGCTGTTTTTCTGCCAAGGGGACAGGACGACTGATCCGTGTTAAGGACAGAATGAATGGGGCCATGTATCGTGAGATTTTGAGCCAAAACCTCCTTCCATCAGTGAGAACTTTGAAGATGAAACGAGGCTGGGTCTTCCAACATGACAATGATCCAAAACACACCGCCCAGGCAACAAAGGAGTGGCTCCGTAAGAAGCATTTGAAAGTCCTGGAGTGGCCTAGCCAGTCTCCAGACCTCAACCCCATAGAAAATCTGTGGCGGGAGTTGAAAGTCCGTGTTGCTCGGCGACAGCCCCAAAACATCACTGCTCTCGAGAAGATCTGCATGGAGGAATGGGCCAAAACACCAGCTACTGTGTGTGCAAACCTGGTAAAGACCTATAGTAAACGTTTGACCTCTGTTATTGCCAACAAAGGTTATGTTACAAAGTATTGAGTTGTATTTTTGTTATTGACCAAATACTTATTTTCCACCCTGATTTACGAATAAATTCTTTACAAATCCTACCATGTGGATTCATGGATTTTTTTTTTTCACATTCTGTCTCTCACAGTTGAAGTGTACCTCTGGTGCAAATTACTGACCTCTGTCATCATTTTAGGTGGGGGAACTTGCCCAATCGGTGGCTGACTAAATACTTTTTTGCCCCACTGTAGAGGCTTGCAAAGTGAAGGCTGGGGTGGCAGTTTTAGCAATTTTATTTATGAGTGGGGGCTCAGTGGAGACGAGGAAACTGTTATTTAGGTTTTTTTCTATAAAATAAATCAGAGAAAACTGTGATAGACTAATGAAATATTAGCAGTAATGCATTGTAAACAGATGCCAACTGCAGTTAAACCCCAGAGGAAGCGCTTGCAAGTACGTGGCTTCCTGAGGACATAACTTTCTGTTTCATCACTAATCCTCCAGCATTGTTGTTTTGGTGGCGCAGGCTTCTTCCTTGGTACATCTTCACATCTTTTTTCAGTGCACCTCCAGGTAAACACGTTTCCTTATAAAGAGAATGAAGGTATAACAATTTTTATGCTACTTTTGTACTTGTGAGTACTTTTAATGCCAGTTAAGAATATCTCTACATGCTTATCAGTACATGACACTCAGTCTTGTGTGTCATATCGTCCCACTGATGGATTTGTTGAGTTCTTCATGACGCATCCTGTATTGTACTCTTTTATACTTGCATTTATGTTTAATAGGCAATAACTTCTGTCCATTAATTCTCTTCACCTTATCCAATCCAGAGGGGCTGGAGCCTGCATTAACTAAATGTTACTTTTAAAAAAAGAAAAGAGCAAAAATGTTCAAACAAATTTGTTGTTTGTTTTGTGGTAGACTTCCTGCCAGTACAAATGAGAGGAGCCACTTTATCATTGTCCTTTATGGGAATTTTATTTATTTTTTATTTTTTATTTTTTTATGTTTTTTGTGGCACATTACTAACATTTACATAAACTGAGTGTCTTACACAGCAGAAAGGTAACACCTGATTTTATTTTCTGTGGGGGGGATTAGGTGGTTGCTCATTATGCAAGACTGTATGGATAGTAAACGCTTCTCTTCTCTGGCAGACTGATCTTTTCATTTTCCTGACAAATAAAAACAACTGGACTGTCTGGATCTGTGCTGGTGAAAGTTGGCACAATGGCAAAACAAACAGCATCGTTAGGTAAGAGAGTCCTGTGCAGCACATCTGCAGCTGTTGAGCCGTCTCATTTGTGATGTTAAAAATCTATTCTGTCTCCCTTCAGTTTGCATCTTAGTGCTTTTATTCGTCACAGTCTTTGCTCAAGTGATAGATGGTAAGTGAGAGAAGCAGCACATTCAGACTGAATTTATCTGAATATATATTACCAGTGCATGTAGCATGTTATTTTTATGATATTATTAACAGATTAGTTGCTTCACATACAGAGATAACAGGACCAGACAATAGAAAATGACATGCATAGTTGTAAGAATACCATAGTTTCCCTTTATGCTCCTGCACTTTAACTAATGATGGTGCTGAAGGTGTTTTTGTCCTCTGCAGCCTGAATTCCAAACAAATTAGATACATAACATCTGAGACTACCTCTCAGCATCAGTAAGACACATATTGACACATATTGATTGTTTGCTCCACACTTTTTGTTAGGATCTGATCGCTCAAGAAAGCAGAAGTTGTAAAAGCTTAACAGTTGAATTAAGAAAACTGTGACTCCATGAGCGAGCCCTTCACTGTGTCCCCAACAATACACCACACCAGTGTAGACTAGATCAAATAAAGAGTTCACGAGAAAAGCCAGAGGTTTATAATAAGATAGTCATCAAACAGGTGACGTGCAAGCAGTTCTGGTGATACTTTGTCTTTGTGCCTAAAAGGTGGGGAGTACTTCAAGGACTGTCCAGGAATTCCCTTCATCCCTATTTATCTTTGTGGACCCATCTTTGCCTTCTTTGCATGGTATATGTACGGGTCATGTAACCTGCTTTGTTGGTCCATGACTACCCTCTTCTTCATTTGCTGGTACATTGCTGGTAAGCTTTAAGGGTTTTACTCAATTTCTGACCACAGCAGGCAGCTCTTGCAAAATAACATGACGCCTGCACAGCAGAAAATACCACATTAAGCAAGCAACGAGTATGACAGAGAACGAAATCCAAAAGCAAAACTATACGTATAGTTAATATAGGAATTATTCAAGTAACCAAGTGATAAGTTCAGATCCTAAACCTAAACCTGACCAGTGTACTCTGGGAATGGACATTTTTAACATCAAGGAGACTTTAACTTGGCAAAATAAAGGACTAATTAAGCAAAAATATCATACTAATTCAAGTACTGATGGGATTAAAGGAGGAGCTTAAACCGCTTGTTTCTAGCTGTGGATGAAGTTAGGTGCTGCACCAAAAAAAAACAGATAAGGAAAATAGAAATAATGAAAGCTAAAAACGACTGGATTCATCGCAAAGCTTGTGTTTGTTCTCCTCTCAAGTGCCCGAAGAATAGAAATATATAACACATTCTATTCAACTGTTTCTTTAATTGATATTGCACCAAAATCATTCATTTTCTGAGATCTCTCTCATATTTCTGCAGGTAATGCAGTGATCTACAGCAATTATAAACAACTTCAGATTACAGACTACAGATACTGCAACCAGACACTCTACCTTTTTGCATTTTGGAGCACCACTCTGACCAACGTCTTATTATTTATTTGTTGTTGTTGCTATTGTAAAGAAGAGGCAGATGAGGTTGATGTTCAAGTATAAATACACACAGAAGGTCAAAATCAGTGTGTATGCTGTCTAATGAGTGTTTTTATGGGATATGTGTATTTAAAGCATATCATCAAATGGATAAAACAGCAGCACTGACATTATAATTGAAGTGTAAAATGCAGGATTAAACATGATTGTTTTTGTAAAAATGCTTTTGATATGAACTTGAGCGTTTGATTCATTATTACAAATAATATTTTCAGCACTTGATTACATGTGCACATAAAACAGGTTGGTTGATGCTTTTCTGCCTCACTGAGCCACTGGCAGCTCAGTTATTACGAACTCGAGATTCTCAAAGGTCCAAAACGTATAAAGCTGAAATGCAATGAAATGTGGCAAAAACAAAACACCAGGGAGAATATTTATTTCATAGAATGCTGCAGCTGAAAAAAGTTTATTCTTCAGTGGAATTGTTAGTTAACTCCAGTGCTGTGCAAAAGACCACTTAAAAAAAACCCTAAAACTAACAAAAACTAACAAACAAAAGCAAGAAAAAACAACAACAAGATAATCTGGCTGTTTGGAAGCAAGATATAGATAAATTAGGGGGGTCTCAAGACTTTTTCTTAGTGCTTTATTAACAACAGAAGTATAGGATTATTGCAGAGATAGTACCTGTACTTAGCCTGTTAATAGCAAATATTCAATAAAAGCACCACATATCAATATTAGGCCCAGTTTTCTTCCTTCTATATGTTAATGATTTTATTTACTCCTCTAGTATTTTATATAAAGTAATGTTTGCTAATAATACAAATCTGTTTTGTCTCATGAAAACTAGATAATCTCCAACATATTATACATTTAATAAGTTATTGTTTGCAAAAATTAAAAAAAAATAATAAAAAAAGTAGTTGTATTTAACTCAAACAGAAACTAGAAAAATGTTGACAATGTATGTATGCAGATAAATAGTAGTTTTATCAAGAGGGTAAAATCTGCAATATTTTGGAAGGTTTGATGACTTTGTGACTTCCAAGAGGCAAATTTATGGTTTTATGAAAAAAGTTTCCAAATATGTTGGTTTATTTTTTAAAATTCAGAAATTGTCCTGAATGTGAATCATTGTGATAATTACATGGTGTAATATGTGTCCTGCTCATTTTAGGAGATTGCAGACGTTACAAAAAGAGTTATATTTAGCTGTATCATGGTCCAAGGTAGATCCCCCTAATCCTCTTCTTCATTACAGACTTCTGAAGTTGTTTAAATGTAACATCCTTCATAATGCCCGTGTAATGCATAATGTTGTTTTGGTTTTTTTTTTTTGGGGGGGGGGGTGTTACATGTCACTCTTCAGATGTCACTGGATTCGTGTTATCTTTAAGGTATTCTTAAGATGTTTGAGTGATTTAGGGTAGTATGATGATGTCTTTTGTATGTATTTCATATATAGTCCACATTCACAAATTACTCACAAATCATTATTTCACAAAGAACTGCATCATATTCGTGATCATGTTTGAATTTGTATTGTAGTCGATTTGTGAATAAATTGAACTGACAGTGCTACATTTCCTGTTTGTTCTTTATGTGAAATCGTTTCTTCATCGCTCATGTTTGAATCTTAGTTTCACTTCTTCCAAGTGGAGCAAAAACAGACTACAGTTATATTCGAACTCCACTAGATGCTCCCCTAATGCCTTTACATCCCATGACATTAATGCCTTTGCAAGAATCTGTAATTCAGCAATATTTTCTTACCTGAATTTGTTCATAATCTACAAACAGCTTTACAACTGTCTCTGACCACATGCGCACAATATGATGAAATCCAGTCTGTCTTAAATGTAAACACCTGAGAAGGTTTTTATGTTGTCTGTCAGTGTAACAACAATCATAACATAATAAATATTTTTATTCTGTTTTTTTTTCCCAGTTACTCAGATGTAAAACAAAGTCAGGAAACCCAGAGGGGGTCATCTGATTGTTGGGCTTCTCTCTGTATTATTGTAGCTCTTTGAGGTGACTTTTGTGATTTAGCACTACAGGACAGATGAATAGAAAAATATGCTCTAATACAAAAAATATATATAAACAACAGATATGTGCATTATTTCACAAATGTATACACTTGGACACGCGCTCACACAACAAAAGAAGTCTAGCATTGTCAGGATGTACATAACAAATTTAGACACCTCATCGTTAAATAAACTTAATTTTACTGCATTTAAAACATAAAAACACACATATCCTTGTTTTTGTTCAATCTTATTAAAACTTAAAAACTTTACGTTGAAGTTACATTGTAACTGACTTTCAATCAAGAGAGTGAGTTAGAAAACACTCATAAGAAGTGCAACAAAATTCCCATTATGTCAAAAAGTACAAATGGCACAAACAGCTTGGAAGAAGCATAATTATTAATAATAATTGTCACAGCTGTGTTTACCCTGCACTCCCATAGTGGCTGCTGTCGTAAAAAATCAGCCTGCTAATCAATCAAATCAATCTACTCGCCCCTCGTCCTCTTGGGGGCGCTCTCAGCTCGTGGGCTCACCTGCTCACTGAGTTCACCAGTCAGTTTGTAGGAAGTGTAAAGTCCTTCAGTGGACATTAGAGCCGTCTGTTAGTGTGCAAACTGCACAGGTAATATGTATAAAATGAAAAGGTGAACATGGTGTTGGTTTGCAGCTGTGACTGACTGAAGCTTTCATCTCAGGAACCACAGCGAGGCGTAGCAGGTAAAACAGCTATAAGGATGAAGGTGTTTAACAGGTATGCAAAAAAATCAAAACAAAAAAGAAAATAGTTCAGCTAAACACTGATAATCCCACTTTGACTCAGCTAAAATCAAGTCCTTTAAGTCACAAACCACTTCAAGAACCAGTTTGAAGCTCAGATCATCTCTGGTTTGTTGAACATTACACGTACTTCATTCACTCCGGCAGCTCTGAAGGCTGGTAATAGCAAGATACAACTGCTGAAGCAGCCAGAGGGTCTTTGTGCTGTTCTGGTAGATGTGCTTCTCCTACATGATTTGGTCCGTTGGCTTATATGTTATTGTAAATTTCCACATGTAGCTTTTGCAATGAACCAAAGATAACAGACCTGCAAAATGTCAGATGCTGAAGTTTTAATCTTAAGGACAGGTTTTGTTTTTTTCCACAGACATGTAGTGACAAACGCAAGAATCACAATAGAGTATAACAGAATAAAGTCTGCACACATATACTCTTGAGTGATATTTCATTTAATATGATGTCAGCCGACCCTTTTCCTTTTATAACAAACCCCCGGCACCCTGGAGCTGTGACGTCACCTCTGAATGGGTTTTAGATAGTTAAGCTAGTGCGTCACGCTCATAGCGTCTTTATATTTCTGTTACTGTACAGACAGTTGGAAACCTCTCAGCATGATGCCAGCTAAGCCAACGCGATTTTAGTTTTGTTAGCTAATAAGTGAAATGCGACCAATAAACAGGAGCAGCTACACTGTATACGAGTTTGTTTGTTTTTTTTTCACATTAATATTAGCGTTTATTCTGAAGAGTAAACCTCTTCCACCCAACTTAAGGCCGTTAATGGGGTCGGACAAACAGTTTATTGGGAAATGAAAGTTACACCACCTGATAAACTATGATACGCAACCAAATTTGCGCTTAGTAACTAATTCTGTTTTACAGTATTAAGGCACATAGATGAGTTTGTCCTGTAAAGAGGCTCGTGCACCTCTCAAATGGTTGAAATCGTGACAGAGAGCATCTTCAGCATAGTTATCAGCAGCTCTAAGATAAGAGCAGGCCTTACTCCAGAGCATGGACACTGCAATCGTCAATTCATGAACTAAACTATATGGAAACTTTGCTAACTTGTCATTTTGACCAGCAAATAAAATATTTTTCATTTAATTTGAAGCTATAATTGAACTCATGGAAATTTTTGGATTCCTATTTGCACATTAATTTCTATTTCCTAATATTCTGATTTACTTCATTTTCATGCAACAAAGTGTGACACAGGTGGGAAAACTTGAGTAGGTGAGGTGCTGGAGAAGCTTCCTGCCCACAGGAAGTGCAGATTAAATAATCGTTGACTAATTGAAGAGAAAAAAAATTAGGCAGATTAGTTGACTATAAAAATAATCGTTAGTTACAGCGCTAGTGTTCTGTTGGGTTGGGGTCAGGACTTTGTGCAGGCCAGTCAGATTCCTCCACACCAAATGTGTCTTTATGGACCTTTCTTTGGTGAACTGGTTTGCAGTCTTGTTGGAACAGGAAAGGGCCATCCCCAAACTGTTTCCAGAAACTCTTGAAAAACAACCCCACACCATAATCCCCCCTCCAAATAAGTTTGCATTCAGTGCAATGCAGTCAAACAAGTACCGTTCCCTTGGCAACTGCCAAACCCAGACTTGCCTTTTGGCTTGCCAGACAGAGAAGTGTGATTCATCACTGCAGAGAACACGTCTCCACTGAGTCCAGTGACAGCGTGCTTTACACCACTGCATTGACGCCTTGCATTGCGCCTGGTGGTGTAAGGCTTGGATGCAGCTGCTCAGCCTGTGATTTTATGTGGCCTACCACTTCCTGGCTGAGTTGCTGTTGTTCCCAGTCGCTTCCCCTTTGTTGTAATACCAGCTGACTGTGGAATATTTAGTAGCCAGGAAATTTCACGACTGACTTATTGCACAGGTGGCATCCTGTCACGGTACCATGCTGAAATTCACGAGCTCCTGAAAACAACCAATTCTTTCACCATTCTTTGTAGAAGCAGTGTTCACGACTAGGTGCTCGATTTTATACACCTGTGGTCATGGAAGCGATTGGAACAACTGAATTAATTCATTTGGATGGGTGAGCGAACACCGTGGACAGCACGGCGTAGCTTGATTGCATGAGGTTTAAAGTTCTCCTGAATATTTTATGCATTTCGTTTGATTTAATCGATCCTATGAATTGAAATTCCAGCCATCAATCCTTATCTGAATCAATTTTTTCTAAACTTAAAACATTTGCACTTTATCAATAAGTAGACAGCAAATTAAAAAGTCATCCAGACAGCATGCTGTTCACGCCTCTGTCCAGATAAGAGCTCATTTTATCTGTTGGGAGATCCTTTACCTGTGGAAAGGATGAATCACAGGTTTCCCACTATGTGCATGTAACGCTGTGCAAGCGGGTGGGTGGGTGGCATTCCTTGTGATGAACTGATTAGCTACACAGATGGGCGCGTCCGACTGGGAGAATCCGAGTTTGACTAATTACAGGAAAACTGTTAACTTCTGTGAGTCACAGAGAGGCCGACTGAACTCATATTGTTAAAATGAAGAAGGTTTCATTAAACAACAAGAAAAAAACTACTATTTTTTTATTTTTTCATTTATTTTTTACACCACATTTTCACATTTCTGACACAAGACACAAACTATTATGGATTGAAACCACTTTCAACAGCTGGCTGGTGGATTTGTGAAGCAGCAGTTCTGCCTTCCCTCTGAGTCTTGACTAAATGTAGATTTTGTGGGTTTTTTGAGTCAGAGGGCTGGGCTTAGCTTGCCACAGACTGAGGCAGGAAATATCTTGCCTAACTGTGTATGTGTTTAAGGTCGTGCTGCTTCTTGCATTGCTGCTCTTCTCTCCACTCCCTGCTCAGACGTGTTTTGTGCCACCGCCAGCTCTCTTCCCAAGGTAAGCCTTATCACGGATTTGTTTTTTTGCTTCCCTCTACAGTTCTTCACTCTGATTTCTTCTTTCTGTTCCCACTCTTCCTTTTCCCTGTACTTTTCCCCTGTCTGCTCAGCACATTCCTGCTCCTGGACAATGAGTCTTCAGTTTCACGTCAGTGGGACTCGCCTCTGTCCATCATTTCATTCAAAGTTTGCCCTTTTTCACTGTAACGCTCTTACAGTTAGCAGCAAGGGAAGCCCCGTGTTTTTCATTTCCTTTCCTTTTACAGCTTTCTAACAATTTCCTTGAGGTTAGGGTGTGGCACTGAAGTAACTTCCAATCTGTGTCATTACTTTAGACAAGGAAGTAAACTACCCTTGGCTTTAAACCATAGGCAGCGTGCTGTCACATTGAATTAAAATGACACTGTTTCCTTTCTAACCCCTATTTGTTTTTCAGTCCACTCAGTATCTCCATCACTCTGTCTTGATTTCACTCTCATAAACGTAGAGCCCACTGAACCGTACACACACACATACACACACATCCTGTTCACCAGTCGCCAACTAACAGATTGCTCTCAGGTCTCTCCACGCCTGATGCTCTGTGCACCTGCATGTCGTACGCTCTCATATTTCATTGTGTGCCCAACAGCGCATGAATGGCTGATTGGCTCAGTGACCCCAGCAGCCTATCTTTGACCTTGTGTATCCATCTAAGCCCTCCCTGTCGGCTCTCCTCTCCATCTAACCAGGCGCCACTTGATGCTTCAGTGGACAAGGCCAAGAGGGCATCTTTGCGTTTTTACCATTTTAACCCCTCGAGCGACCTCGTTTTCTGCTCCGCAACTCGTCTTTAGTTCGTTTTGCGTTGTTTCTCCGCAGAAGATTGGACTGGATTTTAGAGATTACAGTGCTCAGTTATTATGCTCCGTATTAAATAGACTAGAGGAGAAACTACTGATTTTAAAATACCCCTCATTGTTTTAAAGGCACGTGAAAGATGATTTTGAATGAAACCAATACCCAAATTTGAAAAATAATAGAAACCTAAAATGAAGTAAGAAAGAAATAAAAAGAGAAATAAAAACAGGCCTGTCAGTATTTATACGTTTCATGGAAACTGCAGTAAACAAAAAAGAAGCAGATTTCGGTTTTTGGAAGTTTGATGCCAGGCTTGTAATTTAAAAATGAGCTTAGCTTCAGAGCTAGTTTTGAAAAGTAAAATTGTAGTTCTGAGGTTACTCTCTCTATATTACTATTTACATTGTCATTAAAAAAAAATTAAGCCTAATGCTGTAACTAAAAAATGCCCCTTTCAAGACCTCCTCCTGGGACGATGTTCTTTAAGTTTCATCAGGCTGCGAATGCATGACCCACCTCGTGCAGACTGTTTCATGAAGTCGACTTACTTTTGTGCAAATACTTATTTATATTTTTTAACTTCATTACATTTGGCTTCATTGTTACGAAGTATTTTGGGTGGTTGCAGCTGGGCCACTGCAGCATCTTTATCATTTTCCTTTTCAGCTGTTCTGTTGTAGATGTACTGCTGTGCTTGGATCATTCCCCTCGTGCATGAACCAGATTAGCTTTAGCTGTCAGACAGATGGCCTCACGTCTGACTTTTGCATACTTTGGTATACGGAGGACTTGATGGTCCACGTTCCCCTGGCAGCCCGTCCACACAAGCCATACTTGTTCAGTGTTTTTCTACCGGCATGAACTCTAGCATTTACCATCCTAACTGAGACCTGTAGAGTCTGACATGTAGCTTTTGGGCCTTATCTTGGGGTAGAATTTGCTGCGACGTACGCTCCTGAGCAGATTATGGCATTGTGTTAAGACACCTGAATGCTTCAGATCTCCAAACTGCTCACACTTATCAGCAACTGGCTGCTACTTATCCTCTGAACCTCAGAGGCTGGATACAGAAATGCTTTGCTTAGACCAGCCCTTCACTCCTGTTTTAAAGAGGACAAATGGGGACAAGGGGAAGAGATGCGATAGAGGAGGGGGAAACAGTGGAAAGACGAAGAAGCCAGCAGCTCGCTCTCACTGTAATTATCAGCTTGGTGTTTAGCTTTAGCCAGGAAACCAGGAACCCGACTCTCCCCATCTCCACACACACACAGCGTCCTATCTTCGGGCCTCAGGTAGGCTTTCATCACTCCGGCTTCAGTTACCTCCCACATATAAGCTAACAAGGCCAGGTGAGCTCAAGCACTCCTCCTCGTCAGACCCCTCGATATCTTACAACCTCAAACACACAACACACACTCCAGTGGACACGCAGAATGGACCTGGAGTCAGACAGCATGCCGGAGGTACCAGAGGAGATCATACAGTTAAGTGGACCGGTGCTTTTATTTGTGCCTCCTTACTTACTCTTCGAGCGGCTGTCCAAGCACTGTAACCTTAACCCAGTGGCCTCTGCATGTGCCGCCTTTCTCTGTTTCCCTGCACCCCCTCTACACTACTCAGTATATATGTTCAAATGCTCACTTCACTGCGCTGTTTGCTCGATTGACAGTTTACAAAAATAATGCTGAGTTTTAAAAGCATGTTGACATCCTGTTAGTCTGACCACAGTGCCGATAGTCAGCACTGATAGATGCGCTGTTTTCTGCTGCCAAATGAGTTGTTTTAAGACACATAACGCAGTAGCGCTGGGAGCAGCTTCTTACATGTTGGATCAAAACTTGACTCTAATCCCTATAATTAAGCTAATTGCTTGTTTCCAGCCTCCCTTTATCTTCCCGTTGCCTCTGTAGCAGCACAGTTAAAACAAAAACTTCTCACTTATATGATGATAGAGCTAAAAGAAAGTGTTAACGTGTAAGTGCTCCACCCGTGCTTCATTTTATAAACAGATGTTTATCTAAATGCCCGTTGGGGCTCACCCTGAATGTGTTATGACACCCATAAGTTTGCCACCTTTTTTTAATTAGTTTTATCGCAAGAAAAAAACAACCCCAGAGCTTCTTGACGTTGTGAAACATTTTTATGATAAGGTTGATGATGAATATGAGAAACTGCAGATATACATCAGCATGCATCAATATGATAAAGATTATATAAAAGCTGGGAAGTCTTTCTTCTCGCTCGTCATCGACACTGAAGTTAATATTTATCAGTATTTATCTTTGACATCTTGAAAGTTAATTTTTGGCCATTTAAATGGTAAATGGTAAATGGCCTGTATTTATATAGCGCCTTACTAGTCCCTAAGGACCCCAAAGCGCTTTACATATCCAGTCATCCACCCATTCACGCACACATTCACACACTGTGTGAATGTGTCTCATCATCAGCTACTGTTTAGCCACTTCCTGTTTATTTTGAGGTCTCTGTTCTGTTTCCCACCCTTTGGTACCACACCTGTGGTCAGTTAGGAATTCAGTCTGCTTAGTATACACCAGTCAGGCATAACCTTATGAACACCTACCTAATATTGTGTTGGTCTCCTTTTGGTGCCAAAACAGCCTTGATCATGGACTCCACTCGACCTCTGAAGTGTGCTGTGGTATCTGGCACCAAGATGTTAGCAACAGATGCTTTAAATTCTGTAAGATGCAAGGTGGGGCCGTCATTGATCAGGTTTGTTTGTCCAGCACGTCCAGCAGATGCTCGACTGGATTGAGATCTGAGGAATTTGGAGGACAAGTCGACACCTCAAGCTCGTTGTGCTCCTCAAACCATTCCTGAACCATTTCTGCTTTGTGGCATTATCCTGCTATTTAGAAAGGAGGAAAGGGAGGGGCAGAAGGTCTAGTCATTTGCACATACTTCAGTGACGTATGGGAAAATCCCCTATATGTCCAGGGCGCTTTCTTTCATTGCTCTGTGGTCCCATTCTGATGCTCACATGCTCTTTGTTGTCGCGTTCGGTGGTGGACAGGGGTCAGCATGGGTATCCTAACTAGTCTGCAGCTATGCAGCGCCCTACACAACAAACAGTTATCCTCTGTGCACTCTCACATCTTTCTATTTAAGCCAGAATTATATTTTTAAACTACAGCAGCTCATCTGTTTGAAATCACCCTGTTACTGGTTCACCATTGTTCCTTTCTTGGATCACTTTTAATAGATACTGACTGCAGAATGAGAACATGCTACAAGATCTGCAGTTTGGAGATGCTCTGACCCAGTCGTCAAGCATCACAGTTTGGCCTTAATCAAACTTGTTGAAATCTTTACACTTGCCCGTTTTTCCTGCTTCTAACACATCTTTGTGGATAAAATGTTCACTTGCTTGATACATCACGCCCACTAACAGGTGCTATGCTGAAGAGGTAATCAATGTTGTCCGTTCACCTGTCAGTGGTCATGATGTTAAGCCTGATCAGCTTTGCACTCGTCAGTTGTCAGGCTGATTCTGTTTATCACCGTTATCAAATATTCCTGACACGATCTCGCGTTTTCTAGTTTTAGCTCATGAGCTCGTGCCATGGCATTGTCATCCATTCATTCCCAATTCACAAGAATCTCTGCTTTTCCTGCGCTGTTGGTCTCATTTTAGTGAAACTTACAGTGATCACATAAGTTTATCCAAATTATACTCAAAGTCACTGTCATTTTACAGCGCCTTTTATATATGTTTTCACAGTATTACCTTCATGCATACTATTTACAGTTTCAGCATTTCAGCCATTCAGCAAAGTCAGTGACACAAGAATCTCAAGGTTCACAGAGTTTGTACAAAATTGTAAAGAAAGAATTTTGAAATGTTGATCATGGAGTCGAGTGGTCCTATTGGTTAACTTCCTCGTTATATGGGTGTGGCCTTCATATCACAAGCTAACTGCAGTAATACAATCAATGCAACAGTGCTGCTGCATGCTCATAATTGTATGCTTTTTATATCAATGGTTACTACTACTACTACTTTCACAATACTCTGACCCAAAGTCCTTTCATTTGGTGGTGAATGAGATTAATTTGTCCAGATTATCACTGTTTCCAAGCCACCCTAACTTCTCAATAGATTCTAACTCTCACTAGTTTGTGTTGCACAGCCAATGACAAAACTTTGTGTATTTCACAAATTAACTGTGGTCGATCGTCGACCTGACAAGCTATGACGTCGCCGACCTTCAAGTTCCCGTTATTGTTTTCTCTGTTCCTCATCCATTGTTGGCTTTTTAAGGACATTCCTGTGCGTTCTTGGCATATTTTATCAACCTTACCTTCTGCTTTTGACTCCTGCTTCGATTAAAACCTGGGTTTTGGCTTCTTTGTCCTTTTCCTGTGAGTCATTGCAAAATTAATTCCAAATAATTTTGTTTACAGTTCCTTTATATAGTTTTGTGCTGCTTTTAGCAGCTGGCAAGGGTATTCCTCAAGTCATCACTCCAACAAAGTCAACTTCAGCATGGTCTGTCTTCATCCAGAAGATCTTGCTGAAAACTGTAGAGCAAGGAAGCTGGCCATCACTTAAGTTACAGTTTCTGTTTTTCTGTTTAAACAACATAATTCTTGTTGCGTGAAAGTTCACTAACCTAAAGAAATGGCCACCGTCCCAGAGCTTTCAAGATATCTCTTGGTCTTTTTCAGTAGATAAAGATTGCTGACTTAATCACCCTTACCTTACAAAAGAGCAAACCTTCACTCGCATGATCCAATGAGTCGCCGCCCCGGCCAAGGACAACTCAGATGTGCTTGAAAGCTCCCAAAAAAAAAGACACTTCAAGCCTTTCCAGTGTGATCTATTGCCTTTTTATTTCTTTGTAAGAAAATAAAACTTAAATACTTGTCCTATTAACCAATATATACATAATAGTTTGGTTAATAGGGCAAGTATGTAGTAGTATGTTGGCAATAAACTAGGGACCTGTCCAGGGTGTTCCCCGCTCGCCACTCTATGGCATTTCAAATAGGCTCCAGCACCCTCACCACTGTGACCTGGACAACACTGAACAAGCATATAAAAACCGACTGATGGTCAGAAATGAACAGTACACATATCATGAAGGGGACAAACGCCATCCTTATCTCCATTTTCCACTTGTCCAATTCTGGGTCGTGTGTTGCTGAAGCCCTAATAAGTACAAGCAATAAAAAATATGATTGCAAGTTTCCACAATTTAGATGCAATGTAAAAATACAGTCAGGCACAGTGAGAGATAATGACATGAAAGGTGGTGACGTTGGTGATCTGATCCCCCTACAAAGCTAACCGTCTGCTCTCGTGCAAAGAGACAAACCAGAAAAACCAACCAAAGACAGGAAGACGTGGGCGTATGGTTGGATGACGCACTTGTTTGTGTACTACAAAAAAAACCACAAATTTCTCGTTGCTAATGAAAAACAAGAGGGGCACGATTACGCGAGTCCACCCTGGCCTCATTCCTACCTGCGACACCAACTGTTTTTGTGCAGTGGCGCTACGGCTGCATTGGTGTCGTGTTGCATAAAAGTCATGTAATGTAGCTTGTGGTCCTTAGGCAGCAACACAACCCACACTTTGTGTCTACTTCAGGTATAATTACATTCATCACAGTGTCTCCAGCCTCTGTTCTGTTGCCTTAGAACGATTGCGGTAAGAGCGAATCAAACAACCTCCAGCTACATTCAGAAGTGTACCTTCTCCTTGAGTGTGGAGAGGAGTGTCAGTTTAGTGAGAATTTAGGCACCTTTCAGGAGTAGACAAGAAAGGTCACGTAAATCCGCTCCGTTTAGACACACTGTGGCTTCAACTTCCTCTTTTACTTCTACTTACTCCAGCCAAATCCGTGCACGCGCTCCCATGTAGAACAAGTTACACAACACTGTTTTGCCACTTCCTGTTTCTTCTTCCTTCTTTAAGGGATGTGACTCAGATGTCCTCCATGGATAAGCTTCTCATGTGCTCCCTACTCTTTATTTGTTTTTTCTTCTAACACCTTTTTACTTTGTTCTTTTCTCCATGTAGTATGCTCCCCTTGAAGCCAGTGCCAGGTCAGTTCAGCCCAGAGGTCCGGCAGCAGGGCCTGTGGGTATGGAGAGTAGAAAAGATGAAGGCGGTGCCACTAGATTCCTCTGAGGTGGGAGCTTTCTTCAATGGAGACTCCTATTTGGTGCTGGATAACCGCGGGGAGGAGGGAGCTGACCTCCACATGTGGATAGGTAAGAGACTGAAGACGCATCTGGCTTATGCAACATGCTACCTGATGCAAATCAAACACAAACTAGTCTTGACTTTACTTGGAGAAAAACAATGGAAGAGTATCTGATTTCATTTTACTCCACCCAGTAAAAGAGCTAAGCATTGTCTGGCGCTCGCTACACACATAACCCTGGCTGAAAGGCTAGTAGCCACCCCGCTGATGGTGATGACACACGAGACACTCTGCTGCCCTGATGCATCATTGTGTGTCGAGAGAAGCTGGATGAAGAGGGATGATGAGGGAATGAGTCCAGAGGGAAGCATTAAAAATACAGGAGCACTGTTATAGTACTCAAATGTGGCTGTTGTTTCCAGCATGTATCCGGTGCTTTGGTAACACTAAGCTGATTGTCACAACTTGGAGAGCCCTCTCTTCGCTCTAACATGCACCTCTGTTAATCCTCCCTCCTCCTCTTCTTGATGGACCAGCGGTGTCTTTGTATGTCCACCGTTTGTTTAGTTCAGCTTTTTTTAATCAGTCGTACCAGCGCCTGATTAGAGAGTATAACCTTTTGGGGGTTTTTATAATAGGTACAATTTACAGATTTCCACTAAATATGTTGGATACAGGTAAATAATAAAGCTGCTATTTGAAAAGAGGATATCGATGCGAAGCAGTATGTGAAACACTAAGCAAACCTTTAGTGCTTCCACATAAACAAAGAGGGTAAGTAGCAGCCAGGTGCTGATATTCAAATGCACTTGATTAACTGATCAGACCTGGCACTCAGGTCTGTGTTAACATGATGCCAAAGAGAAAAGATGTCAGAAGTGGTCTTGGAGAAGCAACTGTTGTTGCCCATCAAGGAAGAGTTATAAAGGCATTCCAGTCTACAGTGAGAAAGATTATTTAGATTCAACTGGAAACAAGTTCAGAGAAATTACAAGCAAGATCATCACAAACACCTCATACCAACTGTGAAGCTCAGTGGTTGAGGGGTGATGATTTGGGTTTGTTTTGCAGCCACAGGAACTGGGCAACGTGCAGTCATTGAGTCACACATGAACTCCTCTGTGTACTAAAGTATTCTAGAGTCAAACTTAAGGCCGTCTGTCTGACAGCTAAAGCACGACTGAAACTGGGTCATGCAACAGGACAATGATGCCAAGCACAGCAGCAAACCTACAGCAAAATGGTTGGAAAAGAATTAAGGTGCTGCAAGGCAAACCTCAACCTTATTTTAATGCTTTTGAGCGCCCTCAATGAAATGAAGCAATGCTGCAAATAAGAATGGAAACAATGTGAGGCACTGATAGTCATACAGAAACCATTACTTCAAGTTACTGTTGCTAAAGGTGGGTCGACAAACTACCCAATCTTTGGGTGGATTAAGTTTTTCACACACTGCTTCTACACTTTGGCTCAGTTTTTGTTAAATAAATAATGACACAGTCTAATGAGTAATGTGTTGTTGCACATCTGAAGTTGTATTGACATTAGTTGAAGACCTGGTAAGAAACTCGTGGGGTTTTTTTTCTTCTTCTTTTTTATTATGTCCTGTATGTTAAAGTGTAATTCTGCAGAAGAAGAGGCAGACTGTGGCTTTCTTGAAAACTCCTCGTGCTTATTTGTCACAGGAAACCAGAGACAACAAAATAAATTCACACTGTTCCAGCTATTTTTGGAAGAACCGTTTTAGATTATAGATTTATTTCCTTTAATTAAAGCTGTTTGGCCAGCCCACAGTTGTTCCTGACCCCTGTTTAAGTATTAATACTTAGTTTTACTGGTGAAGTTAAAATTAGCTTCAGTCTAGAGTAGGAGTAAAGGTTTAGGAGCAATCAGTCTTATGTAAGCAGTACAAGAAATAAGACAATGTGCAGAGAAGCAAGAAAGCAAATATGCAGTGTGTAATATTTAGATATGTTAAGAAGCCTGATTGGCCTGGTGGTACAAACTGTCTGTAAGTCTGGTAGCACATGTAGCAGTACTCATATGTTATTTGCAGAGCTAACAGTGCTTTGTGGCCGTAGGGCTAGATGATGCACTAGAGGTCCACAGATAACCTGAATGTCCAGGAAAATGTGTGGCACCACTCTCTGTAGGCTAATTTCTGCACCGTCTCCTAGCTTTAGTATAATGAGAGGTCAGCTTCAACTCTGACATCACAAAATACAGAAGTAAATACGTTTTGAATTTGTAGGAGTTCAAATTATAATCAGAAAGTGACTCAAGTAGTCGAAGCAGCTCCTACTGGATGCACTGAGGCGGCTTTATCATCACAAACTTCACCTCAGCTGGTCGAACGTACCATATTAATATCTTACTGAATGCTTTGGGAAATCTGCCATAAAGTTCTCACATCCCCAATCCTTTATAAATAAACTGAGTTTTTGTACAGGAAGAACATGCTTTTCAGTGACCTGTGCTCCACCCCCTTGTTCCAGGTGAAAAATCATCTCGAGATGAGCAGGTAGCTTGTGCCATGCTGGCCACCCAGCTGGATAATTTTCTGGGTGGAGACCCCATTCAGCACAGGCACGTTCAGGGCTTCGAGACTCCGGAGTTCATGGAGCTCTTCCCCCGAGGGGTCAGCTACAAGGTGAGCAGGTGGTGCTGGAAACAGCGACGTGTTTGGATGCCTAAAACTGAAAATACCTGTAACTTTATTACCACAGCATACCTGTGCTGCACTGAACTGTGCACTGCCATTTAAAACCAGCAACAGCAAGCTTTAAAATACAATATTCTGTACCGTATGACTTTTTAATTTTATTATTTTATTTTTAGGAGATTGAGGTGGTCAGGTCTGTGTAGATTTGGCCACCTCAGGTACATCCTTGGTTACATAAATAACAGATTTTATCATTTTAGAGCTTCTTGTGGCTTCTTTACAGGTAGCAATCTGAGCTTGTTAAAATGAATCAAATTGCTCGTCCAAAAAGTCAACTGTCGTAAAACGTTAAAAAAATAAACTACCATGAAAGTTCAGTCCAAGTGATGATTCTGCTTCTCCTCACAGGAGGGTGGTGTGGAGTCAGGTTTCAGGAGAGCTCAGGGCTCTGGCACCGTGCAGAGGTTGTACCAGATCAAAGGAAAGCGCAACATCCGTGCCAAAGAGGTGGAGCTGTCCTGGAAGAGCTTCAACAAGGGAGACTGCTTCATCCTCGATCTCGGAACGGTGAGATAATCTATCAAAAGGAGGACATGCCGGGGAGAGGTGCAGCCAAACGCCACCGAATCATTTGCTCTTCTAAAATGTGTCAGAGCTATACACTAACGCGCTACACAATAACCAGTTTGTTTCGCTTTTTTACTGCAACCTGCAAATAAAATAAAGTGCCACTTTTACCACGTTGTGCTGATCTAATGTTGATAATTGTACCCAGACGATTGTGTCCTGGACCGGCTCGCAAGCCAACATCTTCGAGAAGCAAAAGGTGCGCGAGATCGCCACGCTGATCCGCGACATAGACCGACACGGTAAAGCCCGCATTGTGGATGCAAACGAGGGGGAAGAGCCAGAGGAAATGATCAGAGTAAATAAGTTTTCCTGATTTGTCATCCGATTGTTTTATTCAGGATGGATGTTTTTTTTGTTTTTTTTCCATTTCCAAGTCAATAATTACATAAAAATCTATTTGTTTTGGTTTGGTTTTTGGGTTGTTGTTTTTTTTAAAAAGCTTCTCTTTGTAGTCCTTATAAGATGTTTTTGTGCTGCTGTGCAGGTCCTAGGACAGACTCCGACTTTGCCAGAGAGCACGCCAGAAGAGGACAGCAAAGCAGACGCCTCCAACATAGCCTCCCTCTACAAGGTAAGCTCTATATGCAGAACTATATGCACAAGGTTGACGTTTTAAAACCACCTTTTCCATCACTGTTCACTGTATGCTCACTCATCAGGTGTCTGATGCCACCGGTTCCATGACAACAACTAAAGTGTCCGATAAGAGCCCGTTTCTCCAGGAGCTGCTGATTCGTGACGACTGCTTCATCCTGGACAACGGCTCCAACGGAAAGATCTTCGTCTGGAAAGGTGAGGAGCTGCTACTCAAACTCCAAGCGGCAAACTCGCCACCTCCTCAAATTTGATATCTGATGAAATGAAATTGTAATGAACGCAGTCAGAAATAATGATTGGCAGTTTCACGAGGACGTGAGTCTGAGGACCTGCTTACATGTGATCGGAGTAAGGGTTTCTTAAAGAGCTACAGCGGGGTTTCTACAGCTTCACACTGTCATCTCTGAACTGATCAGACAACACACCAAACGCAAATAAACATCATAGAAACATGCACTCACCCAACATCTCATCAGGTGCACCTAATCGGTGAATCGCATGACAGCAACTCAGTGCATTTAGGGGTGTAAAGATGATCAAAGCTACTTGCTAAAGTTCAAAGTGAGCAGAAGAGCATCTCTGAACACACAGCAAACGGCAAAAAAAAAACTCGTTAAAAAACTGAAGCCCCAAATTTCTGCCACAACTATAGTGAGAGCAGCTCCAAGGTTGATTTTAAAAAACTGTCAGAGCGATAAAGTAGCTATTAAGGTCACCAAGTTGGCTGATGCATGTGAAAATCAGACTGTATTAACTGACCTCTTTCACATTAACTATTATAGCTCATAAAATAATAAATGCAATCAAAACCTTATTAAAGTCATTAAACACCTGTGTTTCTGTACGATTTTACTTTAGAAAAGGGCTGCTGTGGTGTAAAAGCACCACGAGCTGTTTGCTGCTTCGTATCTGGGTCAGTATTTTTTGTAAATGTGCTCAGGGACCTTTTGTTCAACAATTTGTTCATTGTGGTAGCTTGTAGCAGGGACACCACGCCTGATATCGAAAGTTACCCTGAAAGTTACTCTGTGTGCGAAAAAGCTCTCAAACAGAGCTGCTAATTAACTCGTTTAATCATCAGGTAACGGAGCCAACGATGAGGAGAAGGACATGGCCCTGCAGATGGCGGACAAATTCATCGAACAAATGAATTACCCTCACATGAAAACACAGGTACGGCTGCTAAAAGCTGCTCATGTTAAACACCGCAAACCAGTCAAGCGTCTTTCTTTACTGTAGACAGGAAAGCTCGTACAACCTCTTTGTTTCTATTTTTACAGCCACAGATCTGACGTGTGAGTTTATGATGTCAGCTGCAAGGTCTTTTATATAAGCAGTAAGCAGTAAAGTTTTATGTGCGTTGCACTACAGGTGGAAATCCTGCCACAGGGAAAGGAGACCATCATCTTCAAGCAGTTCTTCAAAAACTGGAACTGAGCCTTTCGCTGGGAATCCTGCACATGGAGACGAGGCTGCGCATCTTGAGAGAGCACCTGTTACAAAATGCATCGTTTTGTTTTTTTAAAGATACATATATACTGACTTGTATGTACATACTTGTAAGGCTGACAGTAAGCTGCCTCTTGCCTTGTACTTCGGTAGAATCAGAGATGGGATGCCACTTTTATAAAAAAAAAAAAAAGTTCCTTGTAGCAACAGAGAAAGGATATAAGGAGAAATATTAGATATAACTCAAGTAAATGAGATGTGCTTTTTTTTTCTTTTTTTTTTTACATTGGTTCAATGGTGTCCCAGCTTTGCCTGCATTTCAAAAATAAATGTAAAACTGTGGTTTATACAGGAGGAAGTTGTGCTGATTTTTTTTTTTTTTTTACCCCCCCCAGTCATCATGTGGAGAAATTATCTGATGCTTATCAGTCACGTCTCCACCCACAACTGTGGACTTTATATAACCTTTATTCTAAACTATGCCCTTACTGCTGCCACGGCTGCACAAATATTACACCCGACTGTATAATAACACACTATTAATAATTAACTATAGACCACAATAATTGGCGATTAAACAATCTGGCATTATTAAGTCGGTCACAGGGGGCATTGCATTTACTGCTGAGTAATATGTGGCATACTTTTACATAAAGGACTTTTTGAAAGGACAGTTATATATACTGTTTTACCTTTTGCCTGTTCGGCTTCAGCTGCAGGGAAATCAAATTTGTATTTTTGCACAAACACGACATCGAGATTATTTTCACGCAACTATTAAAAAGGGGGTGAAGAGGAAACCCTGAATAATCTGAGAGGACAATATTATCAGGCCTTCATTATTCCATGTCCGTGACTTGGAGTATTCACAATAAACCAGCTGTGGGACTAAAAAATGCCAGTAATTGTTTCCTTCACTCACTTCCAAAAATGCTGTCATCATTCCTCTTTGACCAGTCCCTGTGTGGTTCCATGACCTATTTCCTACTTAGATTAACATGCCCTGGCATTTTCTCTTAATGGCTACCTGGCATAGCACAAAGGTCATTGCTTCTTTAATAATCAGCAGGCGCGTTGAAACAGACCCAAAGAATCTCCCACCTCCAGATGTCTCTCAGAGGGGATCAGCCTCTGATGCTGATGTTTATTCTGCTATAACCAAAAACCTTTGGTTTAGTTATTTAACTACAGCTACTAAATGTTACTCAGACAGCTTTCTCATTTGTCTGCTTAGAAGCTACTCTGAGCTCTGTGTGGCCTCCCAGGCTATCACACGTCTTGTTCTCAGAGTGATTTGTGCTGGTCAGCCACTCTCAGGGAAGGACCAGGTATTTTGAATTCCCCTGATTTGTACCCAGTCTTTCTTACTGCAGACTGCTGATGTTCAAACTCATTATAGGAGATTATGAAAGGTTGCTGTTTTTTGCTGTTGTTGTTTTAATGCAGAGATTCATTTTCAGTCAAGTATGCTTTTAAAGTCGGACTGAATCGCTGAATTTGGTTCTCTTACACCAACTGTGGAAACATTTGATCATATTTTTGGTTACACTGCTGCTGAAGGTTAGAAAATTCACGAATGTTCTCTTGCAGGATGATTTATTCAGGTTTAATCTCCGCCTGACTCGATTTTAAAAGGCAAACTGAAGTTTGTTCAAAAGGGGAAAAAACTCAGCGGCTAATAGTTTACACTAGATTGGTTTTATTGTATACAAACAGAAACAGCGTAAGGTTCGGCAGCTTGCATAATGACACTCTGACCTTGAGGTCACAGATAACCAGGCGGTGGAAGAAACCCACAACGATTTAGGCAAAAACTCCAGGAATAAGCTGATGATACATACAGGGAAGCATGTGTTTCTCTGACGTTTCTGCATGTAATGCTGAAGACATCCAGATGTGCATGCCTTGAGTCATTTCCAATGGAAGCTCCTATTTTTCGGCCTTTTTTGACACCATGCAATACCCTTCCAAATTGCACCCGCTCGGGACGTTATGAGTCCAGTCAATGGATGTTATTGACATAATCAGTAACTTCTTCGACTCATAATCTGCTGTTAAGCAAAAGGAAATAAAGACATAAAAACAAATCCCACATTATGTAAAATGTAGATGTAGAACTGTAGTGTGTGGTTTTTTGTCTTTTCAGTTCTAATAAGTATTTATTTAGCACCTTTCATCACAGAGTTACAAAGTGCTTCACATGAAGATTTACTTAAAAACAACAAAAATAATGAAATAAAAGTAATATAGTCATTCCTGAAAGATGGCTTTATACTAAGTCACTGAAGTCTTTTTAATAAGCGGGGCTGACGGTTATGTGGTGTCTTTTGCATGTTGACGTCTCTCAGAGCGCTGATGCCTACCTTACTGAACTTTTGGGAACTAATCTTAAAAGCAGTGTTCATGCCAGAAAACCAACTAATTTAAACAAACTCTACCAATTCAGTTAAATATGCAGCTAGAATAAAGTCAGAGGCTTGTTGATGACTACAAGAAGCATCTGGTTGAGGTGCAACTTGCTAAGGAACATATGACCAAATATTAGAGCCTGTGTGGATGAGAGAAAATCCTAAATAGATTGAAATATGTGCATTTGAAAGTCGTTAAAGATCTATGCTGGATGATCAGTCCAGCCCAGAAAAAGAACAGTGATGACCATGAAATTCATCCACATGATGAGTGTTATAGACAAGATGGGACCAGTTACTGTAAACAAAGTGGCGCGTCATATATCACATTTGTGTAATATGTGTCAAGGCAAAGATAAGAGTTGCTAGGATTCAGTTTCACTACAGTCAGACTGAGTCCAGTGATGCAGTAAGAAGTGAAATCACTTTTTTTTTTTTTTACTGTTTGGAGAATCTTTATCTTTTATGATTTTTTTGCAACAACTGAAGTTTATAAAGCACAGATACTGTAAATGACTCTTAACACTCCTGCTGCATATACAGTTTACCAACAGCCACACAGAGTATCTGTTTCCCTCCCAGTCATAACCTGAAATTTACTGCAGTCATAAAAAGAAAAAATCACGCCATTATACCCTCACGGCGCCCTCGGTTACGGAGCTGCCAGGAAACGTTTCGTGTCAGGGGATTCTGCATGCAGATTTCCTTGTCATAAAGTTCAAAGATCAAACCGAGAGAGACACAAAAGGATTAGACCAACAGCAGTGGCTGTCCAGTCTTCGCCACCAGCAGAGCTGCACCAGCGACAGGTACGACATAATAAGCTCATAGTTTGTGTATTAGTTTAGTGTGTCTCTTTATACCTGAGGTCTGTGGGAGATGGTTTAATTTCAAATATGAACCATTATTTTATTTTATGAATTCACATAAGGCAGGTTTGTGTTGTAATTTTGTGGTGTGTTGCTTTTTTTGTTTGTTTGCTTGTTTTTGTTCTTTTCTTTTTTTAATGCTGATTTTCTTTTTACAGCTGTGTTTTATATCTAGCTTTAACTTTTTTCTATATTTATTATTATTATTATTATTATTATTATCAGTTTAAAGTAATTGTATTATTTTGTATTTGATTACTTGTAATCCTGTATATGCATATACAGGATCACATATTTAACCTCCTAAGACCCGAACTCTTTCATGGCATTTTTAATTTCTCTTTGCTGTTTGGGCTGATTGGTATGGGACCTTATGAATGTAAAAACAAAGATTTTTTTTTACCTGATTTTTCTTTCTGAGAAAAATTTGATCCACATATGAGAACATTCGCTTTAAATTTCGATAGAACAGAGGCAGTATAATATCCTGACGTCAGGTCCTAGGAGGATATAGTTTTAAAACTTGCAAATATATCTGTGTGTGTGTGTGTGTGTGTGTGTGTGTGTGTGTGTGTGTGTGTGTGTGTGTGTGTGTGTGTGTGTGTGTGTGTGTGTGTTTAGTTCTATAATTTCATATTTTATCTTTTTCATGTGGCGTGTTTTTTCTCCACAGTGAGGAAGCCATGATGGAAATGAAAAGTATCCTAAAGCCCAAAAGAAGTACGTCTTTTTCTTCCTTTGTGTTTCATAGTGATACTTAGCACACTTTTCTTGCCCATCTGATAACTATCAACCTTTGCGTGATGCGATACTGTGCGGACTGATACAGTATCTAAAGTGTTTCCATTTATCAGAGCCATAAATCTATCACTATACTTTACACAGCCTCTGCTGGAAAGCTTTTATCTAAAGCTTGTATTTCCTGCTGCTTTTCTTAGTTTGGCAAAGCAGCATGACATTAACTGAGACTTAAAAGAGCTTTTTTTTTTTTTACCCCTGCAGAGGTGAGCATGCTGCTCTCTGGGGAGGACGGCAGCGCCACCCAGAGCAGTTCCATCGGGGCCGTACGCTGGAACCTGCCCACCCATAATGAAAGCAGCCAGCCTCACAGCTCGGTCCCCAGCAGGCCCACCAACAGCCTCAATAAACAGTCACAGGTAAACCACATGCTTCAAACAGCTTTTTCTCTTCAGTTGGTCAGTGTCTGTTTGGCCTATTTGTGACCACCTCTGTCTCCTGCAGCAACAAACTCGCCAAAACGGCCTGAAAGATCTCCGCAGCCTGCAGGAGTGCGTGCAGTTTATCCAGCAGTGGAAGGAACAGGTGGATCAAGTGTGCAAGGTAGAAACTGGCAGACTCTTAGTATAGCCAGATTTAAGAGTGCACAGACCAGATAAAGATCACAATAACAAAATATTTATTGTATGCAGGAACTCCATCACACAACAGCACTGACTGTATGGATGCTGATAGCGCAGCTATTCATTAACTCTTTATAGCTCACACCCTTCACCTTATAGCATATGTAGGATGGGCGTTACCTAAGATATACAATCCGATATAATCTTCCTGTATCTTTCTGTAGTTTCATGGTGTGACATACCACCTGACACAGTGTGATGTCTTTTAGCAGGAAGCTCTGGATCCAGGAGAAGGCACCACGAAGGACGCCCAGCGTTCACAGGGGCGCGCCGAACGCAGTCTCGAGGAGAGCAGGAAGCTAATCCTGCAGTGGGCCGATGAGCTCCGCGATGTTGACAGGGTCAGTATTTACAGACGCTGATGTGAGATCAGACGAGATCAGATTGACCCTTCAAATAAAACTGAATTGAATTAAATTGAAAATCCTATTTTGATATGCAAGGTGAAACGAAAACTGTTAAAATCTAACAATGTCGTGATTAATTCAATGTCCTTAAAGCTCCTGAAGGAGACTCCCTGGCTATCTGACAGTCACGAACACGAAACTAAAGACAAGGATGCCAGTGAGGTGGCACACATGAGGATCATGGAGTGGGCAAAGGAGCTGCAGGAGGCGAGCGAGGTGAGCAGGGGGTCACTAACCAGACAACTAACTTCAAATGTGTTTTACTTTTATGTCATTTATGTTTTGGTTGGTGTCACGCTTTTCAAAGTAAATGGAGGCAAATCTCAAGCGTTTGTTTGTGTTGCAGCGTTGTGGCGTTCAGAGCGATGAGCTGGGGAAGGTGCTGCGTGTGCTGACTCTGAAGAAGAACCGGCTGATCAGGCTGATGCCTCTGTTGGAGTTCATCACCTGGTCGCTGCTCAAGGAAGGAAGCACGGTGAGAAACCTCTGCATTTCTACTGAATCAGCCCTTGAAAACATCCTTAAAACAATTCATGCTAATGCAGAAACTCTGGCATAAATTTGAAAATGAGATGAGGATGATGGCAAGATGTAAGTTTGAAGTGAAAGATAAATATCTTAGAGGTTTGATAGCACACAAATAAACCAGTGTGCAATAAACCAGTTGTTCATTTCGAATGTCACGAAGGGCAGTCGTGGCCAGGTTGTGTAACAGCTTTATGCCATGTGTGATCCAAGTGAACTCTGCACCTTCATTGCCCGCATCTATCAATGAAAGATCTCAGTGATTCAGTTTAACGACCCTAATCGGGCTCTGCTCTGATAGCACGCGTGTCAATGTCCCCCGTGAACGACGGGGCAGTCTGCAGATTAACTGCAGCACGCCATCACATTTATAGATGATGGCGTACTGTTTTATCACAGCTCTGATTGACTCTGATTTCACCTGTCACTACTACTTGCAGTTTTTTGTGCAGAGCCGTGACCTTTGAGGCTGTAATTGAGTTTTATCTGGACCTAAATTTATGAGTACCTACTGAATTATGTATGCAGTGACTAAGCATGGCATAGGTTAGTCAGTCTTAAGGAAATAGAAAGCAAAGGAATATAAAGTTAGTATGAGTTTCATTTTTATGTTTTTCCTTATCAGAAAATCGTCCCACAGTTGTGGCTCCTGGCAAAGCAAAAGTCCTGGGAAGCAGGAATTCCTCGATACATCCCCAACTCAGGTGTGTATTTTAAAATTTGCACCAAAAAAAACCTTGGGATTTTTCTTTAGCTTTTATTATGAATAATGATTCCGATGCTCAGAACAATTTGTGGAGGGGACTATTTTAAGAGCCAAACTCATCTCTTCTGCAACTATAATAAAACTCTTCATCTGTGTTTTCAGTTTGGGGGTGGATCTGCAGCGCAGCAGGTAACAACGGCCTCAGCTTTATCTCCATCCCATAAATCAACCAACAAACACCAAAGAACATGTGGTTTAATTAGCAATTTGATTTCCTTTCTCCCAACAGCTGATGTGATTCTTGACCCCATGACCAACCACCCATGGCTGCTTCTCTCAGATGACCAGCGTAAAGTCCAGGAGTCCTCTGTAGTGTCAGAGCAGCCTCAAAACTCCCAGCGCTTCGACAAATGGCCCTGTGTGCTCGGCAGGGAGGGCTTCAGCAGCGGCCGCCATTACTGGGAGGTGAACATAGCCAATAACGGTTACTGGCGCGTGGGCGTGACCACCGCTGACTCTGAGCGGCACGGGAAGTTCACCATGATGCCAAAGAAGGGCTACTGGGTGCTGTGGCGCAGCACGCACAAATTCTACGCCTGCAGCAAGCCAGAAAAGGAGCTCCCCCTCAGCCTCGTGCCCAGGCGCATGGGGGTCTACTTGGACTACGAAGAAGGGCAGATCTCCTTCTACAACGCTGAAACCAAGTCCCACATCTACACCTTCACTGGAACCTTTAGAGAGAAACTGTACCCTCTGTTCGCCCCACTGGATGGACGCACACTCATGACGATCATCCCGCCAAACAACATCTCAGGGAAATGAGAGACAGAAAATCTCACTGGACTTTAATTTGACTCCACCTGTGAGGTCTAAGTCCATAATCGGTGATAATTCTGACCCTCTGTGCCTTTTTTTGGCTTTAAAAAAAAGTGTCTTTTCTTGGCAACCAGGGGGACAAAAATCACTCTAACTGAGATGTGTCAAAACAATTGCTTCTTGTATTTTTCCTAAGCGTACATAAGGTTAGGGTTGACTGTTGTCATAGCTACTCAGACCTCACACGGTTGTAAAGAAAAGAAAAACCCAGATTATGCATTAAAAGTATAAAAGTAGGTCATTATTGAAATTAAAAGTGCGTGTTCTCACTTTCAAAACAAAATAGTTAAAACTTAATTTTGCTAAGTTTATCTTAAATATTAACCTAAAAAAAAGAAAAAAAAAGAATTTAAAATATTTAAAACTTTAGCTCAACAACTGAGCTTTAAAAAAAGCTATAAGCTACAATGCTAATGATGTAAACAGCAGGAAGACTTTATTGATATTTTCAGTCATAGCGTGCTAAATATAGCAAATACATTTCAGGACAATTCCGATGTTGCAGCTACAAACAGCAACTGCAGAAATGGGTAAATAGATTTATTTTTAAAACCTGCAATTTAAAGAATAAGCTAACTCTGTCCAAAACTGAAGGCAACAACATGTTGCTTATTTTTTCGACATTTTGCCTCTTCGTACATGAATGCACTTTATAATGCACTTTCAGATGGCAATAAATGTTTTATATGGCTGACTTAACGTCTTGCATTCCTATCCCTTTTGGCTTCTTTTCCTAAGATTCATAGATTTTAGAGTTGTAAACAGCTTTTTGTTTACCTTTTGTATCGTGCCAAATTGACATTGGAAGTAAACTGTGTGTAAAATAAATTGTAATTGTGTGTCAGTACTCCTTCTTGCAAGCCCACGGTCCGTACTCTTCACAGTCAGCGGCGAACAGACTCGCGCCTCCCCTCAGGTCTGCGCAGTCCCTGTGATCAGAATCCCACTCCACCATCACCCTTTGAAACACACAGTGGGAGTGAAAACTCAGTGTTTAAAGCAGTACATGACAATAAACCTCATTAAAAAATATAAACTGTAAATATGTTACATAAATAAACATATGTACAGTCACATATGGTCACGTTACATACAGTCAAGTTGATGTCATTTTGTGTGTGTTTGCCTTTGGATATGTGTGTCATGTATACGTGTATATTGTTTGTTATAATATTGTAATAAAGATCAACTTAACCTTAAATGTTTCTGTTTGTTTTCATTTTTTGATTGTGTTCTGTTTGTATTTGCCTATACATTAGATAAAGAGATCACTTTTCATTTAATAAAAACGTTTTAGTGGCTAAAACAAGCAGCATCCTACTAATATTTATTATACTCTGAGAGACATTTCTGGAGTTATTGACACTGTACTGTACAGTTTTTTGTTTGTTTCTTTTTACAAAGATAAATGTGCACAGTGTACCTCAGGAACAGCCTTCTCATCAGTGCATTTACATTACCACGGTCATCGGGGGGCCGACAGCGCACAGTCCACTGACATTTTCTACTCCCGCCTCTAGAGGACTCTGCAGTCAGACAAAAAGCCTCCAGCAGCTTCTAACCCACAGGCAATCAGCCCCTGCTGCCTGTTACTCCCTCAGTGCAAATAACTACTGTTTTGCATTTGCAGTCGCTGCAGCAGGCAAAAGTGTTCTGCAACTCCAGTTTTTAATAGGAAGACTTATTATTTTATATATTATTCTTTTTTTATATATTTTACTCCTTGCACTTTTATTTCTAATTCTTCCAAAATGAGTTCCTTAATTATACCGTATTATTTTATTATTTTTATTTTGTTGTTGTGATATGACTTACTGCATGTAGTGCTGGACTGCCCTCCCATCGCCCCACAGCCACTGACCCTCCTGCTTGGCATCTGTCAGTCCCACCCACAGGAAAGGAACCTGGGAGAAGTTCCTCATCACTCCTTGGATGAAATCCTGTGGTGGAAGCAACATTTAGAGCAGGGATATCATCACCGACCACACACAGCCCACTGAAGTGAGCCAGAGCAGTGACACGCCCCTTTCTGTAAGGTAGAGAAGATTAATCCCTCAGTCAACTTCTTATGAAAAAAGTCTTTTTTTCAACAGCATGTCTGAGTTTTTCTACACAATAAAGAAATGTTTCTATGTTAAATGCAAGAAATGTGTCAGCACGACTGTTTAAGACTAAATTGTAAGTAATAAATGTGTAAATTGAAAGAAAAAATAAACTGTCCCAGACTGTCCTGTAATAATAAAAAGTGTATTTGCTTTTTTCTTTTCTTTCTTTCTTTTTTTTTAACTGCGCGGACTTGCTGTAAAACATAGAAATTTCTGTTGTAGATAGCACAACATTTTCAACTTTTTGTCATTTAAATGTTCACTTGTTACTTAATTAACTTTAGTGTAGTATGAATGACTTCTGGGGATTTTATTAGTAGAAAATGCTGTAAAAACTGTAAAAGAAATGTATAAAATGTATAATATCTATGCCTTTCTTGACATTTTCCAAAGCCATCCAATGGGCTTGAGTCTTTGGCGGGCTGATTCTGGCCACCAGGCAGTATGTTTGACGACCCTGATTAATTTTCTGCCAGAAATTTTACCATTTTATTTATGTTTGTTACTATGAATAAAACAAGTGCTGGTACAGAAAGCTGACATCCACCCAGGTTGGGCCATTATGCATTGGTTACTTAAGAAAGCCCACATTTCATCAGTGGTCCATAGCACAAGCTGGGGTGACTGAAAGTCGAGGTGGGCAGAAGCTGCGGGATACATCTGGGAATGTCTTGTGGGAGTCCTTAGCAAAGTTCCAACTTTTAGTTTAGCAATTTCTTTGTTTTGGGGTTTTTTTTGGGGGGGGGGGGGGTTTAAACTTCTTTTTATGCTAACTGAGACTCTAAAGGCCTCAGTTAGCGTGTTAAATGTAAATATTTATGACATACGATTAGAAAAAGATGGAACAAGCGTGGCTTGTTTGGAAAGGATTGCATCTGAACAAAGTGCACGTGGAGGAGGGGTAATGATTTGGGCTTGTTTCGCAGCCACGTGACCTGGGGTCCCTGGAGTCACTGGGTCAACCATGAACTCCCACCAAAGTATTCAAAAGTCAAATTTGAGGCCACTTGTGTGACAATAAAACTAAATTGAGTCATGCAACAGGACACAGGCACAGCAGCAAATCTACAACAGAACACTGAAAAAGGAAAGAATCAAGGTGTTGCAATGACCCGGTCATAGCCCAACCTGATTTTTAAGCTGTGTATAAAAAAGGCTTGCAAATCTCAACGAACTGAAGCGACGCTGTGAAGTAGAGTGGGCCGAACGTCCTCAGCAGCTTAAAGTGGTTCTGATACGTACAACTTCAGAACTGTAAGTGTGTGTGATTCACATGACTTGTGCATGATGCGTTTACCATCTCTGCAGAGTCTTCGATTACAACCAGGCTGCTGTTGTGCTGCCGGCAGAACTCGGCGCTCTCATTCCATTGCCGATTTTCCTGCAGTCCGACTGAGAAGAAGTAGCAACGTCCCATCCACCACAGCCACTTTTCAGGGCACAAACTGCACCTTGAGTCTCCACATAGGAGGAAGAAACACTGATTTAAGTGTCAGATAAAACCCTGTAAGAAATGGAGCCCCACAGCTTTCACTACTCTGTGTGTGAAGCATATCACAAATGTAACCAGAAACACGCAGCGAGTGCTGTGGCGGATCACCTGTGTTCACTGTGTTTGAGATCATGTAAATCACCTTGAGTGACAGTGTGAAGCATCAGGTTCACGTCACGCTGCTGTTTCTGGCACTGCTGCAGCTGCTCCAGCAGTTCCTGCCTTGATGTCTGACTTGCTTCTGGTGCTGCTGCCAATATGACTGACAAATATAAATATAAAGATAAGAGCTGAGCACTGAAGGTCCACTACAGGCAGCAACAAAAAAAAAAAAAAAACATCATGTCTTCCAGATGCTTCCAGAAACTAAAGCTAAAAAGCAGATTAGGATTACTTTTGCTTTTTTAAGCTACTTTAAATGCTGAGAAAGACAAATGCAACCATACTATAACCAATTTTCTTATAATAAATTAATATAACTGCATTTTTAATATTTCTTTTTCACATTTGGAGGAAATTTGAAGGGATGAACATGGAGGTGGAAACCACAGGTTTAGAGAGACAAACACAAACAGCAGAAAATAGTAGATTAAGTATGTTATATATTATGTTCTGCCAGGTTATACCCTCTGGGGGGGGTCTCAAGTACCCCAAAGTTCCATCGTAGGACCCCTAAAAATAACCATAGTAATCACAGTAATAATAATGTGTTTTAGTCTTATTTTCTGACGTTGTCTTCAAATTTTGTATTTTGCCGTCTTGTGTACTGGAGACTCTTTACCTGAGATATAGGAAAAACTGCAAATGCTTCTTACAATGAGGGGGGGGGGGGGGGGGGGGGGGGGGGGCACTGCTGTGCCTTATAAAGTGTCTACTTATGTATGTTTGATTATTTAGGCTAAATGTCTGGACATTATCAGCTAATTTTATATTTTAAAGCCATCAGCCTGCTGCCATAGCTGCCAGCCAAGGAGGTGGTTTACTTTATTATCTTAAGTGTTTTTATATATATTTTTTAAATAATGACAATATTAATTATTATTATTATATAATTATATTATTCTATTCATTTCTAGTTATATGCAATGTGTTTGCTTGTGGTTGTCAGAACGAAGAAGGAATACTTGCTGAAAAAATAAAAAAGTTAAATTAAATGCTTTTAGATATTTTTTATGGAAGCGATGTGTGCTTTATAGTAACACACTCAAAAAATGTTAGTACACACAGCGGCGTGTACTGATTTCCTCTTTTTTTCTATGTTTGTCACACTTAAAGGTTTCAGATCATCAAACACATTTAAATATTAGGCGAAGTTAACACACGTCAACAGTTTTTCACGCATGGACATGTAGGCCCGGACACTCCCCCTCCCTTAATCATAAACACCTTCATTTCGAAACTTTGTTGCATTTTGAGTTTACTTGTGTTATCTTTTTCTAATATTTGGTGATCTGAAGCATTATAGTGTGGCAAACATTTAAAAAAAAGAGGAAATCAGGGAGGGGGCGAACAGCTTTTCACACCACTTTGTTCGAAACAGAACGTGTTGATATGAATTGATATGAATTTTATACAGTTCTCCGGATCTATTTCTCCACTGGGGTACATGATGATGATTTGTGCTGAGTCTGCACAATAAAGGGAGGATTTGTATGAACTCTGTATGTATGAACTACTTTCAGTTTGCTTGTTGTCCAGGTACACGGAGCAGCAGGGTGATTCTCCAGCATCTTTAATGATCATTTCAAGGCGCTGTATGCACGACCTTATGAGCAAAGGTTTGATCCTGGAATCTCCCCAAGTGTTTACAGATGAAATACTTCATGCATGTATCATTTCTATGCACGCATATTTAGACTCACCAAATAAAATGAAGGACAATAGGAGTCCTGCGATCAGGGTTAATGCTGCTATAACAATAGCCACTCCAACTGTTAGATGACAAAACTGACAGGATCCTGCACCTGTAATGATAAAAGCTCAATGAACTGGTTCTTCTTTAGCCTACCTGAGCACTCAAAGCGCTTTATACAACTCACCTCATTCACCCATTCACACAGACACTTTTATCTATGCTCTTTCTATGTAAGTGCTTTCGATCCAACAGTGGATGAATTACAGACCAAATCGGGGTTAGTATATAAGGCCATTAGGCTGAAAATAAACATGTATTAAAAATACGCCTAAGAGATAATAAAAACCAAATCAACAATCTGATAAGGAACACACTGACCAGCACAACAACAACAAAAGACCTCAAAAACCACAGAAGATAGCTAAACAGCTTGTGATCTAAAGCATACCATATTATCTCTCAGACATGGTGGAGGTAGTAGTATGGTAGTATGGCTGTAGGACTGGCTCACTGGTGTTTATTGATGATGTGACTGCTGATAGAAGCAGCAGGGCTCTACTCTCTGCTCAGATTCAGCCAAACCTGATCAGACGGTGCCCCACACGGCAAATGGATCAAAGCATGTAGTGCAAAAGCAACCCAAGAACTTCTCAAGGCAAAAAATGTGACATTCTTCAATGAGCTATCTGTCACGATCAACAGAGCGTGCTTTACAGTGCCTTGTTACTAAAGACAAAACTAAATGCAGCTGCAGTAAAGGCCCGGTGGGCACCTCAAGGGAGGAAACACAGTGTTGCGTGGTGTTGATGGGCTTTAAACTTCAGGCAGTCAGTGACTGTAATAGATTTTTTCACCCAAATACTAAAAACAATCCATAATTGTAAAACTATGTTAGTCTGTCCAGTGAATTTGGAGCCACTCTAAATGAGGGACCGCGTATAAAAATGTCGGATCTTCTTAAAAATGAAAACAGTTTTTAAACCCCTTCAATTAAAGGTGAAAGTCTACACTTCAGGTACGTGTTGTTTGATTTAAAATCCCCAGAGGAAAAAACTAAAAAACCAGCTCTTTGTCCAAAATATTGTGAGCCCTTCAGCCGATGAACGCATTGGGAGCGTGGAGGCAAAAATACAGCAAGGAAAAAACTGAAATCCTGTTTCAATCACAAACAGGAGGTCATTTCACTTTCTAGACCACAGTAAGTGGTCCTGTTAGTTTTAAAGAACTTCAATCATGAAAGGATGCAACATAAATGTGCCTCTGATCACACCGAGGCCCATCTCCTTTGCAGAAACAAAGAAACAGATCATTTTTATTTTCAATATTAACTCATCAGACGTGTCCTGTTTTAAAGCCTTTCCTTTAATTGCTTTTTTAAAAACTAACCTGCAAGTGTTTCCCTCTTAGCTTCACCGTCTCCGTGTCCTTGTGAAGACTCCATTGCTGCTGCTCGACTGTGGTTTTGCTTAAGCAGTTTCAAAAGCTTTTTTGGCTCACGTTTTCTTCTCTCTGATGCTTCTTTTTTTCACATTTACATGCTTATTTTTAAAAAAAAAAATGTGATCACTCCACCCCTTCCTCATATTGCAGTTTGCTTTCTTACTCTGGAGTGTTAAAGTTATTACCGACACACTGCAGAGGAAGCTGTGCAGAGAATAACAGCTTATACGAGAGCGTAACTTAAGTGTTTTTTAACAGGGACCAGCTCACACCCTGGAAGTGTTATAGATGTTACATATGCAGGCGCAGAAGCACCGCAGACATTAAGCTTTGTGTTTGGTTTTATGCCATTACCTGACCTCATAAAACTGCAGTATGTTCGAGGGCATCAGGTCCTCACCGTTGACATATTTATTGTTCAAAAACTGAACAACGAGAGTTGTTTTTTGGAAAAAGGGGAAGTGTCTGCATGCATGTAGAATTAAGAGAACAAGTATACACAGACTGAGTTTTTTTTTTTCTTTTTTTACTGTTGATGTTGATAAAATCTTAACAGCTGGACAATCATCAGCAATTATGTGTAATATGATTTATGTTAGTCGACTTGGTATCGTGGAAGATGCTTTAAGGTGTGACGTCAACCTTACACAAATATCTGTGTTACAGTGACATGCAGTGACAGAATCCAGACCACATTTAGATTATAGTGTGTTTATTTAAAACATCCTCGGCGTACAAAGTTCAGGTCAAGAAGAAAAAAAATAGAAGGTGATGTGAAAACAAGAACAAATAAAATGCTGATTTTAATAATGATTGGTCATCTACTTTATTCCTATAGCCTATTAAAAATGAAAAAATAAAAATTAATCAATAAATGAATATATCTGCAGGTATAGTAATCACATATCACAATTCTGATCAGAAAAGTCGCTGTACATTTTACTGAAGCACAACCTTGAAGTTTTTATGACTAAATAGCAGGAAATACCAAGTGGCTTATCCTTGTTTCCTTTATGGCTCAAGATCCCAGTTGATGTGCCCGTCCAACAGCGTTTTGAATTTCTTCTCCAGCTGTAGCAAAACGCACAAACAGAAACAACACAATTAAAACAACGCACAATTGAAAACACAAAGCTGAGACCTTTCACCGAAGCCACAGCTCAGCACACTTGGCTAATCAAAATGCTGCTTATGTCCAAGTGGTGACAGATTCACCTCATTAAATACTTCCTCCCTTGTTGATTCCTCATCACACAGGAGAGCCTCGGACGAGGAGCACAGCATCGACAGGCTGATTTCCTCTAGGTCTGGAACTGGGAAACGAACAGAGACTGTGAGATGTGCAAACAAGAAAGAAAAAGGCATGCTTCCATTCATGGGTAAAAAATTGCATATGGGGGAATAAATACAGCTATGGACAGAAAAATAAAAATCCTGGACTAGCTGGTCCGATATGTTTTCGCAGCCGTCACCTTTTGCTCGTATAGCATCTTGTTTTTTCTTTCTCTCAGTCTGCCAAGCGAGTTTTCTATCAGTCATATAAAAGCTCACACTCACTGTAAACGGTAAACGGACTGGTTGCTATTTAGTGCTTTTCTACACTTTCTAAGCGCTCAAAGTGGTTTACACAACTTGCCTCATTCACCCAGCAGGTGAGCAGAGGCTGTAAGCATTTCTCTGCTCTTTGTGAAATTTTGGGTCGCTGAAGGTGATTAAAATTGTTTTCATGATACGCTATTGGGTTAGATCTAAGACATAAATATCTTAACTGAAACCAGAAACGACTAAAGTGCATGTGGCAGCAGTGGCTCAGGAGGTAGAGCGGGTCATCTCTTGGTCTCTGGTTTGATTCCTGGGGTGTCAAAGCGTAGTTTTTCCAACTTACTAGAGTCCAATCCATCTATCATCGATCATGTTAGGTTAAAAAATTGGGACTGCCTGGTGTTCAAATTGAGTAAAAAAAAAAGAGATCTAAATAAGTACCTTTACATTTATTACCTCCTTTTTTAATCACTTATTTACTATTTACTTTATTTTGCAAAACTTGACCAGAGGGCTTAATTTGCTGATTTTCAAACTGCCAGTCTCCGTGAACTGTTTATCCAGTTTTGATAAGTGGCCTGGTATGAAATGCAATCATCAAATTTCAAATCAGATAATATTAACTCTATCTGTCCTCTACTTCGAGTCTGGATTTCACCTTTTGAAAAAAAAAGTCAAGTAAAAAGCAAAGTTACATAAAACACAATCATGTTTTTTCCTTTCGGTTCCTTTCTGTGGCTCAGAACTTCTTTTTGAGGTTGAAAAATCCAGCCAGGCTAGACAGCTACTCGCTTACAATTCATGGGGAAAGCACAGCTGTCTAAATCTAATGGAGAAAGTGGCCAAGTAACTTTTTCAAAAGCCATAACTGAGTTCAGCTCCTTAAAATTTTAACATCAAATAAGAAATAGCCTATTTTATCTTGGAAGCAGAAAACTTCTGAACCACAAGTCCCTAATACTCAGCGACAGATCTGTGACTGAGACTTAGGGACTATCCACCAGACACTGATTTTTGGCATTTTCTTATTTAAACTTAATGAACGATGTAAATACGTTGTCCTATTCCTTGCTTTTGAATATCTTTTGCTGTCTTCTTACACTTGTTGGCTTTTAAATGGGACCTAAATGCAGTTTTCACCTCATGTGAATACTGGTGTTGGAACAATAATAAAAGAAGTTCAAACCTGACCCAGCCCATAATCATGTGTGAAGTACAGAAAGAAAGTCAGCAGTTTTCTTCTCACTATTTTCTGTACTGCGCAAGCTAATGAGAATCAAAATCCATGATGAAGTCAAGGAGTATGACTCCTCTTATTTCACTAAAATCTGAGCAAGCACTCGGCGATGGTGGCAAGGAAAAACTCCTTTTTAACAGAACCAGGCTCATCCAGGGGCGGACAATTTCCGTGACTGATTTTAGGCAGAGCTTTTTTTAATCTTGATGTTTTTTTGGAAAAGTTTGCAAATCATTGATTAAAGTCTCTTCTCTTCAGTTTCCCATAATAAGGATTATTTCTACAGTGGCCCTGAAGGGTCAAACACACTGCAACTTGTGAAAACACCAGCATACAGGGAAAAAAACTGCAAAAGCACACAAAACAAAATGAAACTTTCAATGAAAGTTGAATAAAACACACGGGAAACAGAATAAAACACTACAAAAGCTCAAAAAAAGTGCAAGTGACGAGCTAACTCCTGCCAAGTGTCACCTATCATGTTGTTAACAGTTTTTCTTCCAAGCTAAAAATCTTACCTGTGAAATTTGCACAGTATACTGAGGCACTTTCCTGTCTGTCAGCGATTGCGTACACACTGAAAGCATAGTTGGTCCCTGATGTCAGGTTAAGAAATGTAAACGTGGTGTCAGAGGTTGTATAATTCCAACTCTGACCCCAGAAGCTGGAGCTGAGTGTGACACCATACGTGGGTGTTGATGTGTTTTTCGGTGCATTCCAGGCAAAGGTGATGCTTTCATTACTGACACTAGTGGCTCTGGGATCAATAGGAGAATTTGGCACTAAAATCAAAGAAGATGGAGAAAATTAGAAAGCCATTTCTCATTACTATTTTGCAGTCAAGTCAGCCTGACATAAGAGTAATGAAGTAATGTTTTTGTGCTTTTATAAATCAGACTTGTATGAAATAGATCGTTTCTGCCACTGAAGTTTTTTTTTTTTACATTGACATCAGAATTTTAACTTAGCTCTGCGTGGAAATCTTTTTTCTCAGTGGCGTAACAATCATTCACAGATTTGCTTTTTAGAATAAGAATTGAGATATTTCTGCTTGTAAACATTGGTGGTGGCAACCAAACAACTCTGACCACAGAAGATGACAAAAGTGACTCACGGGTGAACTTGTAGGCGGACACTGGCGTGCTGGTAAATTGTCCACTCACTGCATAGACGGTCACAGAGTAATTGGCAGCATTCTTCAGATTTTTGAATGTGATGTTTGTTGTTACACTTGTTTCGTTTACACAAAGGTCGAGACAGCGCTCGACTCTGTAATTTAAAGCGCTACCAACAGGAGGCTTCCAGGTAGCGGTGAGGGAATTACTAGTTGTAGTCAAAGTCAAATTTGAAATCGGTCCAGGAGCTACAAAACAGACAAGCAGTCAGATTAGAGGCGATCAGTGTAGCGTGGGACAGTTCCCGTTTATTTGTTTCTGTGCATCAACAATGAAATCAATCTGAACAATGAGAAAGAGTTACTTGTGAAGCTGTCGATCATTTTGGTTTCTCCCACCAGGTCGTTGTTGACCCGCACGGTCACATAGATGAATATACGTGTGGCCGGTGGCAGATCTGTTACTGTCACGTTCTGCTGATTGGACTTTACAGTTGTATTAAACAGGCTCCTGTCACAAAGAGAAACTGTTACTAAAGCTCATACCCAAAACTCCACTCTTCATTTCATCCAGCTGAACATGAAGATCTATTTAGCTGTAATAAGAAGACCTGATGGGACAGTTAACCTCAAAATCAGAAGCTACCTATCACCGCATCATTGTCCAGAAGGAGACATACACCGAACAGTGACCAGTTGGTCTAGTGACCAAATCGTGATTTTTGGAAATTGCCGTTGAAACTCTTTCACGGGTTTTTTATTTCATCGTGAATTTTGGAGGGAGGGCTTTGAGCCCTCAAAGACAGGCGCCGTAAAAACGATTCTCTCAGTTTGCCAAGCGAGTTATATTTTAAAACTTTAAAGGTTTATTTATTTCAATGATTAATTACTGAGGAAAATATAAAAAGTCAATGTATATCAATCAAAAACATGTAATAGAAATACATGGAACATTGACAGGAATTAAAATTTACATTTAAAGTCAACATTTAGGTCATTTTTGCAGCTGATCTCTCAAAAAAACAAAAGCTGGGCAACTCAAACAGCAAAGGAATCTAAATGACCAAACAACACAACAGGCTACATATGTGTATATTATTATTTTATTTTTGGCAAACTTCCTATATGTTAATCAATAAATCAAAGGGGTGCAAAACGTTGTCCTCACATGAACTCTGCTTAGAGAAAAATGTGTGTGCATACAGTGTGGCTGGATTTCTACAAATACATACGCTCCATTCGTGTAGTTAGCTACCACAAGGATATCTGTGAAGTTTCCCACAGGTCGATCCCATTTGACCAATATCGACTCTTTTGTGTTATCAGACACTGTCAGGTTGTAAACTTTATCAGGCTCTGAAATCAGGAACAAACAGATGAGCACAAAACAGACACATCCACCAGGAAAACTTTACAGGCGCCTCTCTTCACGTCAGCAGTGGCTCTCATTTGCCTTTGCTGATTTGAATTTCATGTTATGTTAGCAAGAAAGGACAAACTGTAAACTGCTTCCTCGTTTAGGCGTAAACAAGCTTTTCGGCACCTTTCACTGGTTTCAATCACATATTACACTTCCTGCTACTAAAAGAAGAAAAACAGATACAGTATGAATATTACATGCGTAGCACAGACGTAAACGCGACAAAGAATGAGCAAAAACTCACTGGTATACGCTGAGACGTGAGCTTCATAGCTCCACTTAGATGCGTCATTGACTCCCGAGACGACAGTGAAATTGTAGGGGGTTCCAGGTATCAAACCCTCAACCTTTATTGTCTCTGTTGTCACTTTAACAGGGGTGGTCTCGTAAGTCAGACGATAGAAATCCACGTTTCCCTCTGGTTTTTCCCATCTCAGAAAGACAGAGTTTTTCTCCACAGAACTGACTGTCAGGTTTGTGACTGCCTTAGGTACTGAAAAAAAACACAGATATCATCAGTGTCTCTCTCTTTTATGTTTTTTAAACGTCAGGCTGAACCAGGCTCAGATGGGGAAAGCATAAAGAAAAGAAAAACATAAACTTTGGGTAAACTTAAAATATACCATGTAGTGCAATAACGGCAAATTCGTGGTCTTAAGCGTGAGTGTTGTTCCGGGTGTTTACATGATGCTGTTCGGGGTATATTATCAGAACTATAAGCAGGCGAACAGGTGAGTAAATAAATCTATATTTCTCACATCCATTGAAACTCACTGGTGTAGAAGGTGGCGTTCTCTGGGTTGAGGTCTCTTTTACACTTGACGGGGAACACCTGGACCGAGTAGGAGGTGCCTGCTGTCAGGTCGGAGAGGCCACAGGTCAAATCAGTGACGTTAAACACCCATGTTTTGTTATCCTTTTGACCTTCGACCTCTACCCGATAATGGCTGATATCGCCCGGTGCAACCAACCATGTCAGGTTGGCGCTCTCAAAAGTTATATTGGTGACGCTGACTTGTCCCATGAAGCGATCTGTTTGAAAACATGATGAAGAATATTACTTAGACAGTAACGTGAAGGCAAGGACAAATGCCCCGAAGAGTTGAGGAGGGCGATACTAAAATAAAATGTGTGGTGTATAAAGCTTACCTCCTCTAAATGATTGTTTACGCTACGTGTAATAAAGTCACCTACAGTTAAATCAAATAAGGAATATTCAAGGGCTTTTTTTGGCAGGAAATATAAAGTGGACATTAGGATACAATGTTCTGAGCCTATAATGAATAAAAACATCATATATCTGAATATGACAGAATAAAACTACTCCTATTCTTTAACCTCCTAGGACTCCCAGTCAGCCCAAATAGCAAAGAGAAATTAAAAATGCATGCCATGAAGGAGTTCAGGTCTTAGGAGGTTAGATATAAGAAATACATGAATTTATGGTCTTAACCTGTGTTTGACTGGCTTAGTAGGCCTACTCCTGTCTTGACCCACCACACTAAACAGGCAACTATGATTGTTATATGTAATTTTGCAAAAAGGTCAATCATATAAACCTAAATCTGATGAAGTGGCTAGATCATCACCAAAGTGAGGTGATTAGTGCTTTATATGCTCTCAATCAGATTCAGTTAAGTTTTAGCTGCCAAACAAATGGTTTCATATTTGACTGTAGCAAACTTTCATATACAGAGGAGCTCAGAGGAGCTTGACGCAGTGACTGCATGACAAGCTGAATCATCACCCCACCACCACCGTGCTTGATTGTTGGTATGAGTTATTTGCACTGATATGGTGTTTGGTTTAATCCAAAAGAAGAAAGTGGAGATGATTGGCCGTGGTGATGTACATTATAGCCAGAGATCGCCACCTAGGTCTCACCTGTCCTCACGTCCACTACTTGCAGCACTGAGTTTAGACACACCTAAAGTGCTCACAGCATCTGGCTGCAACTGAACCTCTAAATTCCTAAATGGAAGCATTAAGCGTGGCCTTAGTTTTAACTGTAGTATTTTATTTGTGTGATAAATTAGCAGGTATCTGCATCTGTGCACCCATACAGTTTGTGACCTACCTTCATAACAAATAAATGGCAGACGCTCCAGGCAGCTCTTTTCAATCCACGGCCCAAAGCTGAGCATGGCCACACACGAGTCTTCAATGTAATTCTCATCATCACTGTCGTCTTCATCTTCAGGTTCTTCTGGCTCCTGCACAGGCGACTTCTCACACTGCGCTGCTAATGGCATCTCAGCGGTCGTCCAGGGTGCACTTGTGGTGAAATATGGAGTTGTTCTTCGGGTCGTCATGTTTTCCGTTCTTGTTGCGTGTGTTGTACTTTCGTCGGTAACAACAGATTGGTCAGTGAAGTCTGGTGTGAATTCAGTTGTTTCAGCCGGGTCATCACTCCAACTTGTCACATTATGTCCTGATTGTGTTGTTGTCGTGTTGGGCGTTGTGAATTCTGCGTTTGTAGTCATGGGTGTTGTTGGCCTTGCTGGGCATGTGCAGGAGCAGCTGCAGCACACGGTTTTGTTGGGAGGTTTTGGGGAAGGTTTAGGCAGCGGCCAGCCAGGGTACCAGTTTTGGAAGGCTAGGGGATCCCCGTTGGCCCACTGAGTCCAGTTCATAATGGGGCTGCTGGAGTCACTGTTGTTGATATAGTGTGTGGTGAAGTAGCTTTCTGTGTAGCTTGCAACAGTGCTGGTTAAGTTGCCGGTGGAGTTGTCGATAGAGTTGTTTTTGAAGTTAAAGTTCTTGCGAAGACCAATCCAGTGGTCAGAGGTGATGTCCCGGGCAAGGGCCTGAATGTTGTCTGGAGTCAGTGTCACCAGCTCTTTGAAGCAGGCCTGGCCACACACAAAAAGCTACTGTCAGTCTTTTACAGACGGGCCAAAGACCGGAGAGCATTTCATGTTATGAGATGGTTTTCTTTAACAATTTAGATTAAACTAAATCTATAAAGTTGAGAAAAATGACAGGAAAAGCGCTACAAATTTATATACTAGTAGATTTTGTCTTAAGTCTTAGACCAGTGTTTAAAATTGCTCACATATACCAACAGATGTGGCTCATGGCTCTAAACTGCAAGATGATGTTTGATACAGACATACAACCTGTGCTAAAGATATATCCGCCGCATTTAGACACACAGGTAAGCACATAGTTGACACAAGCACAACTAAAATAACTGTTTTGCTTCAAATATAACCTGGTACGTCAGTTTTGCATACTGAAACCTGTTGCTAGCATTTAGGCTATTCTAAGTTAACAAACAGCTGCTAGTGTAATCCATAACCAAGGTTTCCAAATGTTAGGCAAGTCATGTTCCTATTATTCCTGTGATACAAGTGTACAAAAAGTAAAATTTCCTTTGCCACTACTTTGTAGGTATTGATATCCTTTCATCAAAGGGAACCCAAATCCATTCAGGCCGTAATTGGAAAATATAAAAAAGGGTCTGTTTGATCCAGAGGATGATCTCAAACCCAGTAACGACCACCAGGAAAAGACGTTGGAAAACACTGGTGGTCACCTGTCTCTTAGTAGATACACCTATGGTTTTAAAATCCTATGTTGCCTTGTTCTTTAGTTATCACATTCACAAGATTTTCAGAAAACTTGACCTCTGACCTTGAGTTCACGGTCACTGAGATTCAAACTGAGATTCTTAGTAGATACACCCAGGATATCAATTTCAAACTCCTATGTCAGTTGCTTCTCGAGTTATCGCATCCACAAACTTGCATTTCCACACCGCCAACCTTTTTTTAAATTCCATATTGAATCCCCTCTCACATATCTGCCTTAGTGAATAAAACTGACGTGGTATAGCTCAGTTTCATGCTTCAGCCCGTTAGTGCATAAATTTCAGGTTTAGCCTGTACCTGACAGTAGTTTCGGGCATCAACCCAGGTGAGATTTTTGCGCTGGATGAAATACTCTCGCTGTGCATCGCTGTACATCGACGTCAGAGCTGAGGAAGGAAACGGCAGGCAAAGGTTTGCTTGTTTGTTTGTTTTTACAGGCTTTCCAAGTTATCAGTCAACCAATCAGGAAGCATCACTAGCTTTTTTTCCAGAGTTTTCGCAACGCTGGCGTCATCTTGTATTTGCGCTACGCTTACAGAGACTATAATATCATGTAGTGTAGTGAGTGGAATAACAGAGATCTAAGAAACATGAACATTTTCAGATTAAAATACCTTTAAATGGTGACCATAAGAACACTTTCACACAAACATGCTCCCAGTCCTATTACACACACTTCAGTATCATCTTTGAACAAAAAGTAAGTGTTTTAAAGTACAGATGAGGACAGAATTATTATCCACACTATTTAAAACATTTTTAAAGTATATCTCCAGGTGTGGTTAGACAGTGCATAGAATCTTTAACACTAGTATTCCAAACATCGTAATTTTTATATTAACATTATTTTATTGTTTTACTGTCATTTCCCCAAAATTATCAGGGTCAATATTATTAGCCTCCATCTTGCTAATAGTCAATCGTGTACCTTTTTTTTCTCTTTGATTTTCTTGATTATGTTTCTCATTCCAGTCCTTGACACTTGGAAAAAGGTGTCATAACTTTTTATATATCCATCTCCTGCTTTGTGACCATCAACAATTATTTTTCTCATTTCTAATTTTTTTTGTTGTTGTTGTTGGTGGTGGTGTTTGTAAATCGGAAGACAACCCTCAGGTTTAACTTGATTTTACAAAAACTAAGCGTTATAAAGTTAAAGCACAGCACTGAACAGCAGTGGTCTGCATTATGGCTCAATTAAAACATCGGTTTCCACGCAGAATTGAGTACAGGGTGCAGAAAAGCCTAAACGTAATGTTCCCACATAAGGACACAGAATCTCAGGAGGTTAATAAACTGACAAATAGATTAATTATTGGTCAGTTATCACGTATGATGAAAATAAAGAACTATCATATTCCTAAAATTCTGGACTTGATGTCTCCTTGTACACTGGATCACAAAATATTTTCTGACATACAGATCAGATTTTTAAAAATAAACTACAAATACTCACCCCAGCACAGAAAAATACAAAATTTCACCTGCAACTTCCCCATATTGGTGCTCTGTACACTTCCAGACTGATACTGTATTAGAAGAAGGAAAAATAAAAAAAAACATAAAAAACAAAGTGACTAAAAACTCCAGCTAATCAAAAACAACAGCCTAAAAGGTGAATATTTGATGGCTCACCACTCACCCAGTCTACAGACGCATCTCTTGTGACCTCTCGGTTTGTGATGCGGGCAAATAAAACAGGTTATAAACCCCACATTTGACTGGTGTCACAAGGCTCCATTCAACTGTAGGAGCCTTTAGATAGCAACAGTTTTGCATTTATAATTCAGACTTGCAAAGCACAGAAAAATATTTGTTTATGCTGTCCAACAGAACACAAAACCACAGTGATCCTTATCGCATTTATTTTACATTAAAGCTTAAAGTTACAAGTAATTAGTACAATACAAAAGTGAAAAATAACAGAAAAATATAGAGAAACCCTCTTATACAAAACTATTTTCCCCAAATAATCAAAAACAATAAGAGGAATGCCTTTTAACACATTGTTGGCAGTGTAAAAACTGTTTGGTCAGCGGGGACATCAACATGACGTTTACATGCAAACGTGAGAACTCACATTCACTTCCTTTTATGAAAAAGGTCCAAAAGGGGAAGAAGAAAAAAAAATTTGTTCTCATTACATCTATTTACTGTGTGACTACTCAAGTAACACTAACTTATAACATCAGACACTTGTCTTTTTTTTTCCTGTAATAAAATCTATACTAAAAGACTGTTAGTTCAGGGGATGATCCAGCCAGCCCCTCATCTACCAAATCTAACTGATAACTAAAAGTAAATGTTCCCAACAACAGGCGAAACAAAAAGAGTGACGGTGAAAACTGATACATCTGCATTTATTTAAAAAAATAAAATAAAAAAATAAAAAAAGCCCCACTAAAGAATGATCAGTTAATACCATGGGTTAGTTCTGTTTTACACAAACACGATTACATATTGCATATGAATCAAGGTTGCGCAGAGGTGGTTGCATTTCCCAGACAATCATGCAAAAAATATATATATATATTTTTTTTTAAAATGACATTGTGCGACAGGACTGTGGCACAGTAATACAGCAACATCAGAGGCAAATTCCATTCAAGTTTTCCAAGCCTAGCTTTGAACTTTATTTAAATAAATGGCAGTGACTCGTTATGACAAGGATCATTCTTAATCTCATGCTGAACGGCTCTAACCCAATTACCAACATAGGGTTGTTTTTTTCAAAAACTTTTTTTTTTAAAAAAGAAAAGAAAAACATAACTGAACACAAGAGTATGTCAGTCTACAGTGACTGATCAGGCAGTACAGTTTCAGGAACCGTTTAACTGAGGCAGGATGGCAACCTGAAACCTGAAACCTGAAAGAAACCTGAAGGCTGAGACAAAAACGTGACGTTTGCTTTCGAAATTGAGGTGATGGGCATCTTAGTCGCTGTCACTCCTCTCTCCTCTCTGCAGCAGCCTCTTTCCACTGGAGGGCACAGGAACCTCATGCTTCACTGAGACCTTTGACTTGCTTTTGCTGCAGAGAGAAAGCAGGGTTATAAAATGATGCAACATATTTAGGACCAATGTACATCCCAGTGCACTCATCCAAGCTGCTAAACCGAAAGCATAACTTCCACTTTGAATACCCAAAAGGTTACAGGTAGCACAAACACAAAACCATGGCATGGCCAATTAAATAGCCCATGTTAATTTACTCTATGCTACCTTTGGGTATTCAACACTGGATGCTTCATTTTTGTTTTCATCTCAAAGCACTGAGCTGCATCTGTATAACCCTGAAGTTGCTGCCTGTAAGGAGTTTGTTTTAAATTAGAGCCCTCATGCAGCCATTTCTGATCTCTACATTAACCGTGGACACGGGTTGTCACCCTATACTTACACACCTGATATAATACTGGGATTCACCCTACGTTGTAGCAATGCCACGTTTACAGTAGTTTAAAAGTGCTCACATCAAACAATGTGAAACCAGAGGGTCAACTTTGTTTTCATACAACATGAAAAACAGACACCCGGACCATCAAGACGACACGGCTAATTTATTACAAAAGCTATGTTTCGCTATAGTGTGATCATCATAAACAATACGTAATGTGGAGCTATGCTGGTATGTGCTTCAGTTTACAGGCTGTGCAGCATGGTTAACAACCACACACAGCGACCTCTAGTGTCAGGATTAGGAGACTCCAGGTTTTGATGAAAACAGGATAAATTCTACTACAGTAAAGGCCAAAGGCACACCTGACAACTGGAACCAGCTGAGACCGACTCCCTGTTGTTGTCAGTCTACAGTAGCTGCTGTCATATCCAATAAAAGTTTCCAGGGTGCCTCCTACCTGTCCTTGTCAAGCAGCTCCAAACCGTCATTGATCTTCTTCAACATCTCGTAACGCTCACGCCCACGAACCTGCGGCAGAAATTAGAGGAAAGTCATGAAATTGAAAGGCTGAGAGAGAATTTCAGTGTACTTGTATGCATATTTACTTACAGGGAGGAGAAAAACCTCCTTGTCGTCCTCCTCAGCACTGGAGGTACATTTGGATTTCTTTGTGGATGTGGTGTCAGGAGGTGGTGCGCTCTCTGGTTAGGAGATATAAATAAATAAATCAGTGAGGTCAGGAAGAAAACTAAACAAAAACTGAAACCAGCATAAACGTACTTCGTTTTTTCGTCTCTTTGGTGCCGCTCTCCTTCTTCTGTTTATTGTCCTCCTCAGTTTTACGGTCCCTGCCTGGACAAGCGCAGACGCGCACCTCGAAGCACCTCCGGCCCAAAACCAGCCCCCTAGAGAAGCACATGCAATGCAGTAAGGGTCAAACGGCTTTTCTGTGCTGCACAAACAAACTGCAAGATGAGACTTTTCTTGAGCAGTTCTAAAGATAAAATAGGCCAAAAACCAAGATGACCTGTTAAACAACATCACCATAGAAATGGTTTGTGCTGCGCTTCTGGCCACACGAGAGAGAAAACTGACTTACTCTGGAGTCTCCAGGGTCAGGATGGTGAGGATAGGTCTGCGGTTCATCCCGCCCATGCAGGAGCTGTTGCACATGAAGCTCAGCAGGATAGTGGTCATCTCTGAGCCCAACTGAAACAGGAAAAGCATAAATATTAAAATGTACTGCTGGCTCACGCAACTACAGTTAAAAGGTAATATGATACACATCCAAGAAAAAAAAAAACAAAAAAAAAAAAACCTTTTCTGCGCCGTTCTTTCCAAAGTAAAAAAAGAAAGACTACATTTTTTATATTATAAAAGTACAACTTATTATATATCAAGTTATCGCAAGATCATAAAAATGAAGTCTCTTTTTTGGATGATTGATTATTATATGTTATCTGTATGAAACTCCACTGAAGAAATGCACACCTGTATAAAAGTGAACGCATTCAACCTATGTGTAAATCGTACCCCTTCCCTGAACTGTGTGGGGGTGTGTTCATGTGGAGAAGAAAAATGTCTGGAGCTCTTGCAGCACTTCATCCATCCACTGACAAATTTAATGAGACCGATGGAGGAAACATGAATGGGTACAAATCAAAGTTGTGTAGAAAAAGCGGAGATGTGCACTTCAGAGTGAACACAGTTGGGCAGTCATACCTGTGGAGGCTCATATGGTACAGTCACACTCTGTCTCTTTGTGTGTAGATCTTCAAAATACTGAGCCCTCTGATTGCCCTCCACTCTGATCAGATGGCTGCGATGCTCCACAGCTGAATAGACTACAGATTAAAACAAATTGAAATAGTCAGGGATGCACCAACAGTTAGGCAAGACTACATTTACTGTGTAGTCTGTGTTAGTTTTGCATTAGTTAATTATTTAAATATTGTGTGATGACAATTGCAAAGGCTCGTTTGTAATAAATGAAGGGTTTTTTTTGGACTCCTAAATAATTTGAAATTTGCCACATTGTTGTCTTGGCATCATCCTTAATGTTCAGATTCAATGCATCCCTTCAATCCACCTCCAACTCTTCTGCTCACAGTCATATTATTTCAACCAATTTGCTTTTTTTCCCTCCCCCCCAAAAAATGCTGTAAAGTGTCCCTTACGGTCCTCGTTCTGGTGATGGGGACATCTGCGAACAACATCAGCCACGTGCTCCGTCTTCTTGTACACGGCAGTAGCCCTGAGTACAGCACCCTGAGGAGGCTCCTTGCTCACCAGCACCTCAATGGGACTGGTCTTTGCCAGCTGACAGTACAGTTTGTTGAGCACCTCTGAGTACTTCAGAAAAAAATAAAAATAAAAAGTTTTGTTAATAACATTTTTTGATTCAAATGCTCACCAAAGACCCCAAAAAATTGTTTAAATCTTTAATCTCAAACAGAGCCAAATTGTTCAACTAGTCCAGGGGTCGGCAACCTGCGGCTCTTTAGTCCTTATGGTGCGGCTCCGCGTGGTTTGGGAAAATAAATTAGAAGTATTTAGCTGAAGTGTATTTTATTTATGTTAGTTCTTTTTTGTAGTTCTAAATTGGAAGATTGTGATATTGAAATAAAAAAAATAAAATTATATTCTATTATTTTTTCATTGCTCAAAATAAGAGTCGCACTCGCAGAGGCCGGTGTACCCGCCGAAACGCCGTGCATTTATCGAGACTTTCAACCCCAGGTAGGCCAGTTATGAATCTTCGGATCCACATTGTCAGCAGCTATTCTAAAACAAACACCGCTCACGCCTCACAGATGACAGCTTACAGTCCTGCGTAAAGATGAAAGTGACTTCGCACAGCCCCGATTTGCAGACGCTGTGCGCAGAGGTTCAGGAGCAGAAGTCCCACTGTAAACGTATCACAGCAGACCCGACGATGTTTGCATGAAAACGCTTTTCAGCATCTCTTTATCGACCACTTTTCACACACAGTTGCTGACGTATACAGGCGGCTGTAGCTTTTCAGCTCACAGCCCGACACACACCAACACAACAGCATAGATAGCACAGATGTAAAAGCGGCGAGGCGTGATTGCGGGTGCCGCTCAGGTGCATCCGCCTCCCTGCAGCGGCACTGCAGACCACGCCCCGCCACACACATTAACCAGGTAAAATACATATTTAGGCAGAATTTTGCAAATATCTATTTTTCATTTTTTAGCAGCATAGTGCTCCCCCCCCCCAATTATTTTTTTAAGGCTCCAAAAGCCCAAAGGCGATATAAGGGTGGCGGCTCACAACAGTTTTTCTTTGCTACATGGATCATTTTAGTTCAGCTTTCCTTTTGTTATATTTCTTTAAAAGTTCAAAATGTGTTAATTACATAAATAAAATGTAACTTTGGTCGTGTCCAAATTCATGGGCTGCATCCTCCTGAGGCCGCATTTGTAGACCGATTACGTCACAGCGACGCGCCGAAGGCTGTCCAGATTCGTAGACTCCTCCGACAAATGAGTCCTCCTTTTCCCCGAATTTGAAGGATGGATCGGGTGTGTCCTTCGTGGCCTACCATATCCCAGAATTCATAGCGCGGCCCAGCCAAACTCCAGTTTCCAATAATGGCAGCCGCTACTAAGTTTTAAAATTACTCATACTAATCTTTCTGGGTCACAAAATAAACTTTTAACATATTTTCAGGCGAGAAAGTAGCTGTGTAAACATCAAATATCTGCTCGGTTTATCAAGATATCGCATATTTGCAAAAGTGCTTCGACGTTTTCGGAGACGTCTGCTACCCACCAGCTCGATAGCTAGCCGGGAGCTCGAGGGCCACTGAAGCCACCGAGAACGGCACAACTCCCGGCACATCATTTTCAGATCGCCGCGGACTTTCGCTACTCGGGTTAAACGTAATACATAAGTCACTTAGACAACCTAAAAATGTGTTTTGTTTGTTTGTGAGTAAATCGGTTTGGCTGAGATTAAAGTTATTAGATTAGATAAAATAAAACTTTATTAATCCCCCGGGTGGGTTCCTCCTTGGTTTTCACACAGCTGACTAAACGTCAAAACAGAAAACTGATTAAACAGAAGTATGAGACGGTCGAGAATTTATGCCAGCATCCTGTTATATTTTAGATAGCAAGGAGCAGACGGCTGAGTTTATTAAACTCCACCGAGACAGCGGTGACGCTAATCAGGAGGCTAGACCGTCCAATTTCCCCAACTGTTTACTTCCGGCCTACCCGACCTTCTGAGGACCCGGCCCACGTAGACCACGAAGGCTGGGTCCTCAGGAGGATCCAGCCCATGAATTTGGACATGACCTTTCTCTGTAGCACTTCATGGATTTCATAAGCAACACACCTTAGTTGTTCACACAAAGCATAAAGGTAAAAAACATTATATACAGTTTTATCTTCATTTTAGATGTCAAAAAGTATTTGCGGCTCGCAGTGTTTTCTTTTGCGTGGAAACAGACTCCAAATGGCTCTTTCGGTGTTAAAGGTTGCTGACCCCTGAACTAGTCTTTCGACTCTAAAACAAAATAATCCAAAATTAAATACATTAACTTTTCTAAGCAGCAAAGCAAAATGAACCAGAATAAAATTTTAACCCTTTCTGTTCTGAGGGTGCAGGAACATGTCCCGTCATGTCAGAGCAGTGCTTTGCAAGCAGAAGGCCCTTCTCCTGCAGACCAGAGCAAGTGGTGGGGGTGGCGGGGGATTACACTGCAGAGCACCCTAACTTTAACTGAGCTAGCCAACCACATTGCACTACATGGTGAGTCACTGAAAACTTCAACACTATTGGCTCTTCAAATGCAGCAACTGACTGTGGAAGTTAAATTTCAGCGAATCGTCACAATGAAAAAGATTCCACATGAATGGCACAATGACCGATACCAAAGAATGGATTTTTAATAAAAAAAAGGTAAGATGTTTTTTTCTTCATCTTAAAATCAAGGGATAACTTAAAAGCAGTGACTTTACCAATTTAAGACCTTTTCATTAACAAGCCTCCACATTTTAAACTCTATATGAGAGTTTAACTTGTTTTATTAAATTAAAACAGTTATAAAACAAATAAAATATGCCCTTCTGCATTCAAAAAAAAAAAAAAAAAAACCCCACACAAAACTAAGTTCAGCAACTGCTGCCTAAACTAAAAGCAGCTCTCAAAGTCTTCTTTATCTGTGAGGAAAGCCTCAGAAAGCAGCTTTCTGCTCCATGTCATGTTTGGTTGCAGAATAATCGATTGAGAGCACCTTCAAACTTTACATATATAATGCGTCTTGGTTTAATTACTTGGATTCAGTTAAAATGCCCATCATATTAAAATTCCTGGTGAAATTTCTGGTCGTTTGTTTTATACCAATTAAAACAGATGTAAGACAAATAACATTTATCATCCTGTTTAAGAAAAAACAAAACAAAAAAAAACACAAGTACAGTTATAAGATTTTCCGAGGTCAGATGAACCATAACTTACAGTTGAGGTCACCGATTTTGCCGTTCCAGACTTTTGGAATCTGAGCTGAAACCCACATTCACCAGGGTAATCTGTTGTGACTGGAACAGTGGAGGCTGGAGGTGTAACACCATCTTTTTGCAAAGCATCATTTGGCAGCTCAAAGAGCTTTTCATCGAAGTGTTCAGCTAATTGCTGATCATTGATCAGCTGAAAACAGACAAAGGGAAGTCAGTTTGCTTCCAAGAATAAACATGCATGTTGAAGTCACAGGAATCTCGACAAATCTTTAAAGATGCTATTCTGCATAAGGTCGGGTAATCACACCTGAAACATATCCATGGTGCCATCTGGCCTCCAGGTTTCATCGTGACCTGTTGTACTGCTGTTCACAGCTGAAATAGTGTCCAAACTGACAGACAGAGATTCAGCCACACTGTAGGAGTAATAATTGCATTTAAAAAAATAATAATAATAAAATTAATGGAATCTGGAATGAAGACTTTACTCACGGTAGCTGGTCCCACAGCTCTTTAAATGAATCCTGGCTGAAGGGTAGATTCTGGCTCAGCTGTAAATCCTCAAAGCCCTGCTCTGCCATAGTTTCTCCCCCTCCTTTCCCAGTGGTGAAGCAGGCAGGCTGTGGATATCAACAGGAAATGAGCACGGGAGATTAAGTTAATGGAGGTATGCAACAACTCACATCTCCTACAAAGTCTTAATTTAATAGTTTTCCCACAATTTTAATGAAAACAAACTAAATATAGCATTCGTTCGACTTTTTTAGAAAAAAAAAAACCACAACACTTTCGCTTTATTATTGTTATTATGCATTTATTTATTTGTTGTGGTCGAAAAAAAGAAAAACAAAAGCCGTAGAAAGAGCAGAGAAAAGCAGTCGTAAACAAAGATCGCCGTAAAAACAGTTTCTGCGCACAGGAAATGAGTTCAAAACAAGCAGACCTTTGACTCGAAGAGCTGCTGACTAGCCAAGTCAACTACGGTTAGCTTAAAAATAAATAGATTTTATAAAAGCAAGAATAATAAGAGAATTGTTCCTTAATAGCGCTTTTAAAGATCATTTAAAGACTAGGCCAACTTCTGCCTTTGCGGCCCAAACAGCCACTATGATTAGCTACCTTCCAGTAGTAGGCCGACTTTTTAATTGAATGAAGCTAGCTCGTCGTTTCACGTATGGCCACCGTGTCGACGTCTCAACAGTAATAACACCGCGTACACACTAATTTCGAGTCAAAACGTACCCCGAAGTAAATAAACACTGTGCATCCACAGCCCGACTGACATTTATAGGTTGAGGTTGCCGAACTGCGTTAGCATGACTAGCTAGTTACGCTAGCGTGACGTTCGGTTAAACGTTAGCTAGCGAAACTGTCGTAAAAACTTCCCCGTCGTATAAATGTCACTCTCGGGGATTTGCTTTAGTGTATGAGGCATGTACGACCACTCGGGTACCTTAAGCGTCCCACTGGTGAGTCACAGGTGACTGCAGAGAGTCAAAACCGCCGACAAGTCAAAATATTTTTCTGCGAACCAAACACGTTGTTGAGGGGATTCCCACAGAAAGAGGAGGAGGGGTATGGCTCTTCTTAAGAGTTAGCTTGTCCAATCGCAGAGCTGCTTTTCTGACAAAACGCAAACGAAGCGATGACGATGTGTTCAAAACTATCGTGAACACGGCACCGTTCGTAGGAAAAGCGATAAACTTGGTCAAAACCTTGACCTTATAATGGAAAAGTGTCAACGCTTTCATTGATGTGATTTGGTTTTCAAGAGAGATCTCAATAAATGTATCTTTAATATATATTTATTTGAATAAATCCCACCAAACACATATTGTACACTAAAATTGCGATTGCAGTGTTTAAATACTTTCCAAAGTTATCCAAATGTAAAGGCTGAGGCTACGCTATGGGCCAATACATTTTCAATTGTCTTGGTTTTAAGGATCATTCCCTTCTCAGTCAGATTTCTCATGTTTTAAGGTTTTCTGATGAGTATTTGAATGTGACATCATGACATCATAATAACAAGGAGAGAGAAACGAGTGGATGTCAAAGTACAGTTTAATGCTATCCGTATGTTCAACTTACAAATAAGAAATACTTTCTTTCTAGTCTAACAAATAAGGAGAGCGTGTTTAGAAGATGGAAGGAACACTCTGAGGAACTGATTAATTAAGAAAGCGAGAGGGAGAGAAAGAGCAGGACAGAAAGAAAGCTACTGAATGAGGAGGTGCAGAGGATTGGTAAGGAGACAGTGGGGACAGAGGATGAAGAGTGGAAAGGTGGTTGGTCTAGATGACATACACTGTATTGCCCAAAGTATTTACTAACAAGTGGTAAATACACAGAGCAGGGTCAGCAGATACCGAGGCATTAAGTGGGGTTGCCAACTTCCTGTAAAGTCAATCACTACAGAGCTCCAAACTTCATGTGGCCTTCAGATCAGCTCAAAAGATCTTCATGGAATGGGTTTCCACAGCCAAGCAGCTGCATCCCAGCATTACATTACCAAGAGCAAAGTGTTGGATGTAGTGGTGTAAAGTGTGCCACCACTGGACCCTACAGCAGTGGAGATCTGTTCTCTACAGTGACGAATCAAGCTTCTCCATCGTGTAATTTGATGGACAAGTCTGGGTCTGGCGGTTGCCAGGAGAACTGTACTGAGGCACCTCATACAAATACCTAGGTATTGTGATTGATGACATTTTTTCCTTTAAGCCACACATCAACCATGTATTAAAGAAACTAAGGCTGAAGTTAGGGTTCTTTTTCAGAAACGGATCATGTCTCTTTTTCACCATAAGTTGCTGCCACCTCTCTACCCCTCCTCCTATTGCGGTGACGTAATTTACATGAATGCCTCTGCTCACTCTCTTCATCTGTTGGATTCTGTCTATCATGGAGCATTAAGATTTACAACAGGCTGTAAACCTTTAACACACCACTGTACTCTATATTTTCTGGTTGACTTGTCCTCAATGGCCTTACACAGGATGGTTCATTGGTATCACTTTATCTATAAATCTATTACTGGTTTACTGCCTTATTATTTAACAGAGTACATGTTACGCAAACAGTTTAGTCAATCACTAAACACTGTGCTTTTCAAAAGACGTACAAATGTTTTGGTGAAATCATCACTGTCTCGTTGAGTTTCAATGGGACTACCTGTTGCACAAACATGGCATTACATACAGTGTGTTTGCATGTTTCTCATATCCCAGTACATTATTTGTGCTTAAAACACACTGACTACCTGTGTAATTAAAGGTTAAATTTAAAAGAAAACTTATATGACTGTACTGTGCCAAATGTAAAGTTAGTGGAGGAGGGATTATGGTGTGGGGTTGTTTTTCAGGAGTCTTTGGGAACAGTTTGGGGATTGCCCTTTCTTATTCCAACATCACTGCACACCAGTGCATCAAAGAAAGGTCCATAAAGACATGAATGAGATCTTTTGAGGTAACTTGACTGGCCATCACAGAGTTCTGACCTCAGCCTAATTGAACACCTTTGGGGTGAATTGGAGCGGAAACTGTGGGCCAGTGTGTGACCTCACAAATGTACCTCAGGCAGAATGGTCAGAAATTCTCATAAAACAGCCGTAAACCTTGTGGAAAGCCTTTCCAGAAGAACTGAAGCTGTTATAGCTGCAAAAGCTGCAAAAGCTGGGCTGGTCAATTGACTTTTTTACCAGCTTGAAAAACACAGTCTTTTCAAGCAGAGATGTAGTAACTACAGAGGGATAAAGCTGATGAAGGTTAAGAAGTGAGGTGACGATAAGCAGCATGGTTTTATGCTAAGAAGGCTATGATGTTTGCTTTGGTAGTGTTACAGTCACTCCCTCTAGCAGCTCTCCTAATGTTTGAGGGCTTTTTCTCATCCTTTCTGCCTTATTGCCATAGCTGAGATGTGTTGCAGCTCGTTAGCCACTGCATAAAGACTGCCATCTCAAACTGCCTTTTTTTTGTTCCCTGGGATCTGATCTGCAGTGATCTTGTCTGTAAGTGTGTAACCCTGTGTGGCTTGGTGTGACTTATTTGTGGGTAAATCTGTACATTTACAAAGGCAAGTTTATTGGTTCACAGTGGAAGCTCACCTCTGGCCTCACTTCCACGGCTTGAGCCTTTCTCTTGAGTCCACCAATCCGAGTGTTGGTACAAGCTTAAAGATAGTCTTACCTTCACAGGGTTGACTGTGAAGGTAGATTCCCCTCCCTGAGCCCGATTCTTCCAGAGGTTTCTTTCTGTTAAAGGGGAGTTATTACGTCCCACTGTTGCCAAGTGTTTGCTCAAAGCATGTCGTTTGACTGTTGGGGATTTCTCCATATGATTGTAGGGTCTCTAGCTGACAATATAAAGCACCTGAGATGACTGTTGTTGTAATTTGGCACTAAATATATGAACTTGATTTGGGATACTTAGGGTTTTTTTTAACTGACTGGCTCTATATACTGCAAAGTGGTTAACGCATGCTTCAATTATAACCTAAAATGTTAGGGAACTAAATAATTACATATTGGAGAAGTGTGTTTTAAGCATGCGAACACACTGTATGAGATTCCAAATTCATCAGTAACTGCACAGTACTGGATCAAAACAGCTGGCAGTTGTAGTGTTATTAATAAAGCTACTGTATGCTCCTGCGTGCGTCTGATCGTTACATTCATTGAGGTTTAAACTAGAAACACTATGAAATAATCTCCCTCATAATCTCTCCTAACAGACCCGACGATGTTGCCTCTCATCACCCATCATGGACGCACCTTTGCCAGCTGCACCGACGGGCCCCTGGGGCTGCTCTCAACCTCTATAGCTGTGCCGGAGGATTTGTGTTACGCCGCGGGACTCTTGCATGATCTGTCAGAGAACGCGCTGAATGTTGGTCGCCGTCCATCTCTCCGAGCGCTCAGTGATTGCTGGTGCCGCTTTGGGGATAGGTGGCCGTTTGACCTTTGAATGAATGCGCTGATGGGGGCCACTGAGTCCACTCTGGATCAGTTCCAGAGAGCATATAGATACAACAGTGAGGTCTAATGCAACAGCGCAATGCAGATAGGGAGAAGACTTGTGGAGGATTCATTCACAATGCTGCAGCATATTAACTGTTCTGACTGCGGGCTCTTTCATTAAAGAAAGGTATACACATGGATGAGAGTTACTGTTTCGTTTATAAAACCTCACACTTTTTTTTGCTAATATTTTAATTATAATAATATTATAATAATATTTTTTAATTTTGCTTAGTTGGATGTAATAAATCTTTATCCTTAATCCTTTATGTAATACAACATCGGGGTTGTTAAAGTGTACTTAAATCTATTTTTGCTGATTTGGATCACATTCTTTCTACCCCAGGACGGTGACACGTAAAAAGAGACTACTCAACCAAAACTACATGCGTGGTATGTGAACGATAAACTCTATCGCTGACGTTTGTTTCCAGTCTTTTTAAAATCATGACTTCCAGATTTTTTTATCCCAAGAAATAAAACGAATGTTGTAAAACGAATGCAAATGTTGTTGCCTGTCACACACCTGTCATTCAATCAGCAGCTCTATTTGCAGTAGCATGATTTTGAACCAGGTGACCTCACCAACCACTCTCTCTCTCTCTTTCTCTCTCTCACACACACACACACACCCATACATGCCTGTGCATGCATAAATAGGTCACGACAAGGAGGAACAGTATTTACACACTGGGTTAGTTGGCTGTGTCACGTGGTGTTTGAGTGCGTGTTTGTGGTTGTGCGACTTTTTTTCGGTTGGATAACAGTAAAACACACACGCAGGTGACACTGTGACATTAAAAACGTTAACTCCTCGGTGCTTCGCTGAGTCTGTGAGGTGTGTTTGTACCGATTTGCCAGTCTTCAGCCTTCCTCGCTCACTCCAAATGAATTCATGTGATACTTTTTGGCTCTGTAATATCATCATCTTAATCCCCCCCGGTTGCGTACATAAACCCCTTAACTGTGCTGGAAGAGGCTCTACGCCACTATTCCGATGGTGTAAAGTTTCTCTGCATTTAGTCAGAGTCGCACATGACTGTGCTTGGGGCCCTGGCTTTGGATGAGGGGTGTCGGGTTCTCCCACTGTTTGAGGGCAGCAAAAGGCAAAGGAGAGGGCAGCATGCTCTGACCAGAGAGTGGTGTGAGGTGGGGGTGTGTCTGCGAGGGGTGGTCATGACTCATTTCATTGGGAGATCTAGAGTAGGTTTTTTTTTTCCCACTGAGCTTGCTTGCAGGATCTCCATTCCTCCCGCCCAATGCAAAACCCTCCCACAACACACTCCCTAATCTACGCCTCTGGTCCCTCCCCAAACTTTCCCCCTAACCAAACCTACTGTACACTCCTAACTCAGGTGGCAGGGCCCAATTTTAGGGCCCACCTGTTGCCTGCTGGAAGAGGATTTAGCTTTGTTGTGTGCAACAGAGAAGGGAGGAAGGGGGTTTAAATGAGGCTGATGACCTCTTTGGCATGTGATCTGAAATAGAAAGGGATTTGTATCTGTTGGGAAGGCAGACAATGGCGACCACAGCGGCAAAGACGAGCCCCCTTTTCACTTCCCATTAGGGAAGTTGAGTCATAATGGCGGACTCCGACTTTTAGGTCACCTGACATTTAACATCTCCACAACTGTGTGTCCTCCATTTGCAGGTCCAGAAATGAGGTGATTAACCTTGAGCTGTCAGTGATAAGGGAGAAGCATCTTTGCACATGCTTTGCAGATTGAGTTTATCGTTCTTTGTGGGGGGTGGGGATCTATGGCCATTACGTAACAAAGCTCATGAAAACGGTCCAAAATGAGACCAAATTTGGGCCTCTGCGTCGCTCTGGCTTACGGCTCCAGAGAATGATAAATTATTGTTGATTTAAACAGGAATCTGAAAATGTAATCACACCTTTTGTTATTTAATTCTTCATCTCTTAGCACCATAATAAAAACCAGACACCTCTTCTAAATAACCCCACCCCCACCCTCCTTCCACCACCACCTCTGCGGCCCAAGATAGATTAGGTCAGGAGAGCTTCCCGCTTGCGTCATGACCTCTGTTGCAGGGCCTCTCTGCGTCTGCCTCCCCCCCACCCACCCCCCACCCCGCCCCTCTCCTGAGAGGCGTGCACGTGGGTATGCCGGTGTCAACTCTTTAACAGCTGGACAGACAACACAAACTTCAAAGGAGAGAGGACAACCTGCGGGGCACAACGCACCAGAGCTCTTTGTTCTTCTCTTTTGGATTTAGTGGCTCGGTTCGATTTCAGTGCTAAAGTGCTCCAGTTTTAAGACGCCCGGGTTTGTCTCCGTTTGGCACCAGACGCATCTATCACCAGACTCCTACTGGGAGCCAGGAGTTGCCAAAATCATGCCGGCCGGGTTTCAGCAGCTTGGAGCGGAGGTAATTTCTTCTGGAGTTTGTTATAAACAGTTTGTTAATCTAGCTGTGCCTGTTTAGAAAGTTTCTGCAGGGATAGCCGTTATTTGTGAACTTTGCAATGTGTACTTTCAGCTATGGAAAGATTTTACGCACAGCACTTTTTCCTGACCTGAAACCTTTAAATATCTCCTGATTGTAGTGCGCTTCTTTAAAATAATCCCATGAGCCGTTATACACTTTTAACAGAATTTTAAAGGCAAAATCCGAATGTTGAGAAAGTCATGAATCTAGAAGAAGCTTTGAGTAACTCTGTTTCAAAGAGAGGGGGAAGCCTTTCTGTCCTTAGTGGTGACCTTGAGCGGCCAAAACTGAGTTTACAAGTCAGGCCTCGTAACTGCAAGCTTATGACAGGCCACCGCCTTCATAAACAAACTCTGTGTTTACTGCCCAGCTCAAACTCCATTGGAGAAATCGTTTCTAAGTGCTGGTTTTAAGCCTGACTTTCCCCTGATGTAGATTTCCATCATCTTATTAATAGGAAGAATAGGCTGCTATCCACGCTGGAATTAAGGCAACAATTCCCAAAGTTTCCCCTTTGGGAATAAACTGGAAACAGACTAAACTATGCTGGGATGTGGTGTGTGTGTGCGTACGTACGTGTGTGTGTGTGTGTTTGTGTTTAATGCAAAAATATTTCCCCTAAGCATAAAATCTGAAAAGGGGAAGAAGCAGTCATGTGCTTGTCTCTATTGAAATCACTTAAAGACGGAGATAACCTGCACAACCTGAGATAGTTTTGTGTTTAATCTGGGCTTGTGTTGTATCTCACAGTAAATACAAGCAGGTGCAGATTCATGCATAATGCCTGGAAATTTACTGCAAAGTGTGCATGCAGTGAAGTGCGGGATGTGTAATGAAACATTAGTGGCCACTTCTGGCACTTTACCTTTTCCACAAGGACGCACACGCTCACCACTACACACCTCTTTGTTGTGGTTTGTGAATGTTAAGCAGCACTTATCAAAAGCTCAACTCAGCAAGGTCAAGAGTTACAGATTTACACGGACAACATATTTGCAGAAGGTGGCTGAGCAGAACTGCGGGGTCAAATTAGGTCCAGCAAATTTTACCAGCATCACCAGCATCATGTTGCTGTTGTATCAGTCCATAAGCCCACGTCACCAAAATGGGAAAAAAAACTTTTCAGGAAGCTCGTTGTTTCGACAGTACCCGTCTGTGTTTGTGTGTTCATCCAACAGTTCATCACAGACTTAAATCTTACAGGCGGCGTAACTCCAAAAGCACAAAAGACCTATAAATAAATGAAATTTAAAATTTTATAACCATGCTGGAGTGGAAGAAGTTCATTTTCCCCAAGGTCATCCTGTCTGTCACCCTGCAGACAGGTGGCAGAGGGCTGATGGGAAACTGGAGGGAAGCTAAAGTTCAGGCGTCGACATGAAAGTAGTCAGAGAAGTCATGAACAGCACTGCAGAGATTGTCTCTAGTCAGGATCACGGTTATATATATAGTTGATGTTAGCTGAGCAGCAGTGTTGTGTGTGTGTGTGTGTGTGTGTGTGTGTGTGTGTGTGTGTGTGTGTGTGTGTGTGTGTGTGTGTGTGTGTGTGTGTGTGTGAGAGAGAGAGAGAGAGAGAGAGAGAGAGAGAGAGTGAGTGAGAGTTAAAAAGATAATCGTGGTTGTCCAACAGTTATCTTATTGTTACAGTTATGAAAACACCTTTCAGGATTATTCACTGTTCTGAAAAACAAATTATTTGTAATTCACTTCTTTGTGTGTGTGTGTGTGTCTATGTGTGTGTGTGTGTGCGTGTTTCTGCTGCAGACAGTGACTGGAACCCTCGCTCTGTCAGTCTTCACGGCTGTCCTTGGATCTTTGGAGTTTGGATATAACATCGGTGTCATCAATGCGCCACAGAAGGTAAAAAAAAAAGAAAGAAAGACGAATGGACATAATATAAAATGAAAGAATAAAACATGTAACACTGGTGTCATGCACGAGTCTAACACTGTCATTTAACCAGACGTCAACAAAGTCGCTTCGCCTGATTTCACAAGGTGGTGTGCTTTGACACCACAACACGCTGCCTGGTGATGTTTAGACAATAAACCAAAAAGAATAAAACTATGTCATGTGAAGCCTTCCGAAGCAAAGTCAGGTGACACAGACACAGCAGGGCGAGGCTCCTTTCCATCTTTACGTGTCATCACAAAAATGACAACACATCCCTGCTCCAGGTGTCATGGAAACAAGGAAATATTTCTGTTTGCATGATGAGAAAAAGGCGTGAGAAATATGATTCATTTCCCACATCTGAAAGCAAATTTTGTGCGTTTATCCGCATTTATCTCTTTAAACAGAGCGGCCCTTCATTTGTGTGCCACGGTACTTGGACGCTGTGTAGAAAAGCCTTTTGCATTTATGGGCATCTCAGCTCTGACATCCATCATTAAAATCCTGGCACGGGTGAGGGCAGCTATCAACTAAACTTGTCTGATACTTGGGAAAATGTGAGCATAATTATCTACAGATCACTTGTTTGATTTAACAAAATACATCTTTCTTACAAATAGTGTGACACAAAGAGCAACACTCCCTTTAAGGTCACTCTATTTTTAAGCCTTTTTAATCCTGCTTTCTTCTGATTGGCTGCCCCACGTAAAGCGATCACTTAAACAGCAGCTGGGTGGGGCTGATTTGTGACCATGTTTGGGTTTTCCACTCTCTATGACATCATGTAGATCCAAGAACAGAGAAAAACCCTCTGAAACCGAGTATTTAGAGCACTCTGAACTCGAAACCTCTGGCTCTCGGTGGTTACTTGTACATACAAAGATCTCATTAACTGAAACCTCCCAATTTTTAATATGAGAATGTGCACAAGTGTGTATATGTGAGATAATATAAGTCTATATTTTAAAAAAAATGAGGAAAGCATTCTGAAAATATGAACTCATGGGAGTAAGCTGTTACTTACACGGTGTGCTTGTCTATTTATATAGCCCATGGCCTGATTTACATAGTACTCTTGTGGTCCATGCAGCCATTCAAAGCGCTTCACGCTGCAAGCCTTTATCTAATCCAAGTTCATATTTAAAGTGACATATAGCTTTTTTTTCCTGTCGTAGTTCACTGTATTTAGTATCTCGCCCAAAGCCATGCAGACAAGTGACTTAACCACCAGCCTTCAAGCAGCCCATTTTATATACTCCATGTTTACAAAAGCTGATTTTAAGCTCTACTCGGGCCCTGTCTGCAAGACCTCGCTCCAAACTTACCTTCCCTTTTACCCACACTGAAAAAAAGGGATTGGCCAACTCTTGGATTAACGTAAGCATCTTGCGTGTATTTAACATAAGTGCCTCATGCTTTAAAGTTAAGTGTAACTACATAGTGTAGAAACTACATGATCTACAGAGAGGCTAGATTAAATTGTTCATGTCATGTTCGAGTGAAGTAAGTCAATAACTTTCAGTCTCGTATACTTTGGATCGTGGTTTCAGGAATCCATCTCAGTCAAATCGAGTAGCCTCCACTACTTTTTTTGATATACTGAAAAAAGTAAATTCGGTGTTTTTTACATTAAAAAACTCTAACTTGTAATTTAAACACAATAATTTCATGCTTCTATGAACGTAATTAAATCATGAAGGATCTGTACGAAATTCAACAACTTAATTTGTCCTTGTTAAGATGACATGATACAATCTAGTAAGAGTGGTTAGTTGCTGAACTCGTGAAATTCACAAGATCGCACGAGATGTCAAACTGTAGGAAAATCACTGGCGTTATAAGAGGCAGACAACTACGACACACCACGTGTATGCTATTGCTATTTATTGTGGATTAACCTGACAAGGACAAAAACGTACAAAAAAATTCTGCATCAAGCCTTGAAATCATAGCTTTCCTACTTTTGTTAAGTCTGGATTGGTGGCATGATGGTTAGTGCTGTTGCTTCACAGTAAGAAGATCCTGGGTTCAAATCCACAATCTGGCTAGTTTGCACTGGTTTCTCTCTGGGTATTCCGGTTTCTTCCCACAGTTAAAAGTTGTGCAGTTGTTAGAGTTAGGTTAATTGATGATTCTAAATTACCTGTCAATGTAAGTGCAAATGGTTGTCTAGGGTGTACCCTGCCTAACAATTCAGGGTTATTTCCCAGCCCCCCTGCAACCAGGATAAAGATAGGATGTTAGTTGTTGTAGATCCATTAAATTTTTATGTTAACCAGACTCTAGACTTTGTTGAACATTATGTAATATGAAGACAACATGTAGTATTTAAATGAGCAAGTAGTATTGGGGTAAATGTTATTTAATAGTGTTGAAATAAAATGACAAAATTGTGAAGGATTAAAATATTCCAAAGGCTCAACTTACTTCATCTAAACATGTTTCAATCGCGTTTTATGAACACAAAATGCACATGTTTATTGAATATGAAAAAGTTGTGTTGATTGAACACAATTGTTTAAGTTTCTGCCAAAGCAAAACATTTGTGTGCAACCAATGTCCACTATTGAATCAAGTAAATCCAACATGGCCTTTTTTTTCAGTGCAGTTTGTGCTGCTCTTCTCTCACTCCTCTAGTCACTTGCTCCAACTTATCTTGGCACTCCTTGCAGATCATTGAGGGGGACTACAATGCAACATGGATGTACCGGTACGGGGAGCCCATCCCCACAGGGACCCTCACCTCGCTCTGGTCGCTGTCCGTTGCCATCTTCTCCATCGGCGGCATGGTCTCCTCCTTCTGTGTGGGTTTTGTTTCTGAATGGCTGGGCAGGTGAGACAACGCAGGTCAAGCTTAGCCTTTTCTAGTGGTCTCGAGGGGATACGTTGCTTTTATCCTGATGGGTTCATGAAGCTAAGCCTATGAAATACTGTTTTATGAGATGGAGCAGATAGAACAGGCTGCAGCTCATTAATCTTACACTCTGCTTTAACTGTAACATTTAGAGGATGGTTTCCGTCTGTGCCCATGGTTGCACAGATTACTCAAAGCAAACCACAAGATTTTCTGGAAATCTGAAACAAACTGCACAAAGACTGAATACATGAGCAAAGATTTAAGAAGTACACATTTCTTCTTCCTGAATGACACACATACTTCGCAGTCTCCTTACATACAAATGAAAGGTCTGATTTTTCATGTGTAAATGGATAGAAGCTGTAGGTTAATAAAGAGTGAAGTGGGTAGGGAGTTTGTCTGAAGTATCTTCAGTTAAAAAAAGAAAGAAAGCAGCACCCAGTCCACTCAAACACACACAAAAAGACACACTTATGTAAGGAAAGTAGGATTTTGCATGCAGCGGGAGTGGATCCATATAAACGTGGTTTTAAGGGTGAATGAAAAACAAGAAAGCAATTTTAAAAAGCACCACAAACAGAGACTTCAAGTTTTAATGCACTACAACGATAACCAAGACTGTTTTAGGAAACAGCCAGGCAGACACGACAAAATACCACACAGTGTTCAACAGCAAATGATAAATCGTCATTATAAACAGAGCAATTAAAACCTTAATCTAAGCAAACGACAACACTGGTCCAAAGCCTTCTCTAGCTAGCCTTCATTGTGATACATAAATATCTCCTTCTCAGTTCTGTATAAGCCCAAAAATAAAACCAGTCATTCAGTGAAAGCTCTGTCCGGGATGTTATGACCCAGTTTCCCGCTGTAACCTGAGTCTGTGCAAACTGGGCTGCAGTCCACAGCTTCCACTGGCTGAAAGGACATTTTAACAGAGTCCTGAATGTGCAGCTTACATAAGCTTACAACCTCATCAGAAGTAACTTTTCAGTGACTTTTAAAATATATATTAAAAAAACATTTTCAACCCAAGGTATTAACAGAATGTTACAAAATATATACGTGAGGTACCTTGTTGCTTGTGTCAAGTAAATTCCTGACAGTGTAAGCTGAGCTGTAGGAACCGTGCTACTTCTAAATTAGGTGGGAAAGACTCTTTTTTGGTTCCGATCACAGTCTAGTAAAGTAAAATAACACCAGACTGCAAAATCTAGTCACACATGTTACTTTTCTTTAATACTCCTCTGTGCCTTCTACATGATTTTGTGGATCAACTAAATGTTAAAGTGCTGAATAAACCAGTGTCTCTGTGCGATACTGAATAATTTTGTGTGATACTGCCCTCTAGTGGCTTCTTAGTGTTTTTCACTACTAAACAGTGTGCATATCCAAACTAGATGTGCACAACTCTGCTGGACAAAAAACCTGCTGTTTTATCATTTCAAAATGGTTTCAAAAATGCAGGTCTGTGCTTCTTTCAGGAGGAAAGCCATGCTTATAAACAACTTGTTTGCCTTTATTGGAGGAAGTCTGATGGGAATGTCCAAGCTCTGCCGCTCCTTTGAAATGATGATCCTTGGACGTTTTATCATTGGTGCCTACTGTGGTGAGCTGGCCACTGTCTCTTCCCTCTTTTACTCTCCATTAATGTGTCCATTTAATAAGTGGTTTAACAATCTCTTGCTTCCTTAACTCTTCCTTTGATGCAGGATTGGCATCTGGCTTGACACCAATGTACGTGGGTGAGATAGCACCTACGAGTCTCAGAGGAGCTTTGGGGACGCTGCACCAACTGGCTATTGTCACTGGCATTCTCTTCGCACAGGTATGGCAGGAACGACCGTCTATAAATAGCATCGGCATCTTCTCTCTGTCTCCATGTCCTCGACATTCAGTGGGCCTTTCCAGGCCACGTTTAAAAAGTCTGCTCACAAAAAACACATCTTGAATCCTCAAATCCATTCTCTTTGTCTGTGCACCTCCCCGTCTTTTCCTTTACTTCCACCTATAAAGGATTGTCTTTAGGTGCTTTATCATATTATCTTTTGAAATGTCACACACTCAAACTTGCTTCCTCTCCCTGTGCAGGTCCTCGGCTTGGAGTCGCTACTCGGCAGTGAGCACTTATGGCCTGTTCTGCTGGGATTAACTGTTGTGCCGACTGTACTTCAGATGGCTCTGCTGCCCTTCTGCCCCGAGAGCCCCCGATTCCTCTACATCGTCCGGTGTCAGGAGCACCACGCCAAGAGTGGTAAGTAGGGCTGCGTTATTTTAAGGTCTTGGTTTACTATTATTATTCTTATTATGTAACTAAGTTTTACATTTTAAATTCTACACTATAAACTGGATTTTTAGCATTAGGAGGCAGATAGGGCCTTATAAAATAAGCTGCTGAGTTGCATTTTGGGAAATGTAGGATCTTTTTTTTTTTTTTGCAATTTCATTTCAATTCAATTCAATTTAATTTATATATCGCAAAATCACAACAGCAGTCATCTGAAGGCACTTGATGTTGTAAGATAAAGACCCTACAATAATAAAGAGAAAACTGCACTTAGTGACAGTGGGAAGGAAAAACTCCCTTTTAACAGGAAGAAACCTTCAGTTCAACCAAGCTCAGCGAGGGGCAGTCAGCTACTGTGTTTGGGTTTGTCCCACTTTGACCCATATCACTTTATACGTTCTTATATATAACTGATGGATACTAATGTTCGTACCTGAGAAGCGAAACTAACTCGAAGTGCCTGAAATCTGCATTCTTTCTTTTGGCCAGCAGGGGGAGACTCCTCTGGTTGCAAAAAGAAGTCTGATTCTACCAAAGTCTTATCTCTGACCACAGTAAACTGTTTTTTCTGCTGAGTTTATGGCCTCAGTAATTACTTTAAAATATTTTTTAACTAATTCTGTAAATCATAGTCTCACGGTGAGTTAAATAGTAGATAAATCAGGTTATAGTTTAAACCACGGCTATTTGGCCTTGCCTTTACATACTGTGTGGTGTCTCCAGTTCCTCGGTCAGATCAACTCCGCACTCATGATGTCTGGGTTTATCAGACATTTACAGGACTCAATGTACAGAGTATCAGTTGGACTTACGGAATTAGCTGCTAAAATGTCAGATGAGTTTTTGTACATGAAAAAAAAAACTTCCTACATTTCTACTTTCTGCAGGCCTGAGGAGGCTAACAGGCAGACAGGAGGTGGGCGACATGCTGGCAGAGATGAAGGAGGAGAAGCGGAGGATGGACATGGAGAGGAAGGTGTCCATACCCGAACTCTTTCGCTCTTCGCTTTACCGCCAGCCCATCATCATCGCCATCCTCCTGCAGCTCTCCCAGCAACTGTCGGGGGTTAATGCAGTGAGTTCTTCAAATTACACTGACTCACCTAAAGTTCCAGAAACAAGCAGTCCTTTAAAATCAGGAGCCAGTGCTGTTCAACATTGACCTAAATTTGTTTACTCCTCTGGCAGATCTTCTACTATTCCACCAGTATCTTCATGAAAGCAGGAGTCCAGAGTCCAGTTTATGCCACCATAGGAGCCGGGGTGGTGAACTGTGCCTTCACGGTAGTCTCGGTGAGAAATCGCACCGACATGCCTTTATCGCACTTTTGAAATTCAATTTGGGAGCGTTTAAATAACTTTTTGAATTTGGAACAATAAACATTCACGCCCTGTCACAGAGTCACTCTATTACTGTTTAACACTGTTATCAAAGGGTAAACAAGATAAGAGGAGTCAAAATGTTTCAGTGTCATCAAGCGGATAAAGATGTACGACTTTAGCCGTAAGAGTGCCACAGCTTCAGGGTTAGAGACTGACAATTGTAATTTGATACAATAGATTGTTTTATGAGCGCACGCTTGTAAAATCACTGCTAAACTATGGTTAACACTGTTTTAGAAGTCCTGAACTGCAGTTAGGTATATGGTAAATGTGGTTTTAGCATTATAGTGACCTGACGTTATACATATTTGAGAAAGAATCTGACCAAATCAAATGCTTTAGCTCCAAATGTCAGCTGAGGTTAACCCCCCATCCCCCCTTTACCTTCATATTAACAGCTTTTCCTGGTAGAGAGGACGGGTCGACGGACGCTCCACATGCTAGGACTTGGTGGAATGTGCATCTGTGCCGTCATCATGACCGTGGCTCTTGCTTTACTTGTAAGTAAGCCCCGATCCAAAAAAAAGGAAAATAAATAAAATCCAGACTATGGTATTCCAGACTTCGGTATTTTATATATGATTTCTAGTCTCCACAAACATCTGAACCCACTTTTCTTCTGCTCTATAGGACAGTGTTCCATGGATGAGCTACATCAGCATGCTTTCTATCTTTGGTTTTGTGGCCTTCTTTGAGGTTGGCCCAGGTCCCATCCCCTGGTTCTTTGTAGCTGAGCTGTTCTCTCAAGGTCCAAGGCCAGCTGCCATGGCTGTTGCAGGCTTTTCCAACTGGACTGCCAACTTTATTATTGGCATGTGCTTCCAGTATGTCGCTGTGAGTATCCACAATGGAAGTTGTGTATGTCCACAAATGCGTTTCCATTTTTCACCCACTTCAGTTTTGTTATTCTTTTTTGGCTCGACAATCTTTTATCCTCTTAGATAAACTGATTAGATTTTGGTCTTTAAAGGTTACCAACCTTACAAAATCAAATTTTTTATTCACATTTGAAAAGTTAAGTCTGGACAGACAGATGAAAACATGAAAACCGCTACTTGACCGGTTAATAGAGGCACGTGGCATCAAGTTCAACTCTTTATAATCTGACCTTCTTCCCGTCCTTCTGCAGGACCTCTGTGGGCCATATGTCTTCCTGATCTTCGCAGCTCTTCTTCTGTTCTTCCTCATCTTCACATTTTTCCGGGTACCAGAGACACGGGGCAAGACCTTTGACCAGATTGCAGCCAATTTTCACCAGCATTCAGCTGGAGGGATGATGGATATGGATATGAGCATAGGCATGGGTATGGACATAGACAAACCCAGCACTGAGATGGACTACTTGGGGGAGGATACCATGAACTGAAGATGCCCCATGGAACTGAGAAAAATGGAACTGAGCTCAGCTTGAGAAAAGTTGGGTAAAGGGGCATGACACCAAACTTTTATTTGCTAATATGTATATTGAGATCTTTATTTTTTTTCCACATAGATTGTGGTGAAAAAGCAGTGTTAAAAGTGTGTGACAATTTGGGTGTTATGGAATTGTCCTTTGGTGGTAGCACTGCAGTACAGGGTTAATAGTTATGAATTCTAGCTTCACTTGAAAGGCTACGAACCAGTGGAGTAAAGGTCGACTGCTGTAGTTTCAAGGGAAGAAGATGCTAATAAGAACAGCCTGTCTGGCATTGACTGCCAGTGCAATAAGACTTTATTCCATGGTGATGGCAATCAGTTGCAGTATTGACAGATGGGTGTGGAGAGACTTGGGGATTCCTGCACTTTATAAACAGATATCTACAGTTTTCAAAGTTTTTAGGCATAGAAACAATAGGATCAGCAGCCAGGAGTGTGATGGAGCATGCCTGTTTTTACCAAAGATGGGAACACACATTTAAGAGATTAACATATGAATTGATTTTTTGATCTCCAATGACAGGAATCACGTCGACATACTGTGGGTTTTGAATCTTTTTTGGCGCCAAATGAAGTGTGTCTGTAACACCCGGTATTTATAGCCGTTATTTACTCAAAGCAGATGTAGAAAAGGTAGTATGATGGGTAGGTAGTGTTTTTGTTCTTTAAGAACAGGTAACAGATGCATTTAATCATGTTATACTTTTAGAAACTGATTTTATGTGCTATGTTCATGTATCCAAAGTGTAACCTGGCATCAATGTAACAATACCAGTCTGAAACTTCTCAAGGGGCATTATCAAGCGGACCAAAATGCCTCTGGAGTTGATTTCACAGACATTGCTCTGAACTCCTCCAGATATTAGCCGATGGAGGGGTCATCCCAGGACACGAGTGTCACATTCATATAGTCTGGACAGTTAATGGTCTGCCCCTGCCAGCTTCTGTCCACATGATTTCATTTGCACAAATTACAGCAAAGGTAATTCTAAGTTCATGTTGACAGGACTGGACTGCAACCAATCTGATTATAGTGTGACGCAGTACGGTGTGACCTTAAAGTGTAAACTGTCGTAACAAACTATCGTTGTTGGATGCATGGTTGTGATTGGCTCAGTATAGGTAGTGCTCTGGGGAAATGAGTTTCAGTAAAGAAACAAAATTTTGCCTCAAATTTGAACATGAGCCTTCATACTCCTCTGGTTGTTAGGTTACCAAAAGCATTTTCTGCATCAGTACCAAAACGCTGATATTTTGGAGTTTTCACATGTGTTCTCAACTTAAGTGTGAAAGTACTCCTCTAATAGGAAACTCACTGCACCACAGAAATGCTACTTCTGATCAAGCCTTTTGTATTTCATGTGTACATAGTGTGTTTGAGGGTCTAGGTTTTAAATTCTTTACGCACTCCAGCTGGTGTTCGGCTTTGTAGGCAGACTCGAGAAATTTCCAAGTACAAGCACCGACTTTCAAGGTTTGTGCCACACAATCGCCAAGTTTTTGTTGTGTTTTCTTTGCATCCGTCACGTGTGCCGTTTGCAGTCTATTCTTTAATGTGTCAGACTTGTCAGAGATCTGTAATCTGTATAGTGTGAATGTTGATGCAGTGGTTATGTAACCAGAGTGAAAGTACTGCAAATATTGTTAATGAAACCACCTGAAGAACCCTCATTTCTACACCTTCAATTTCTTCACTACAAAAGTAATCCAATTTCTTTGGTCAAAAAAAAAAAAAAAAAAAAAAAAAAAGGTACAAAGGCATCAGTGAATCTGCACTCCAGTCAGAAGGGAATGAATCTTGATTTGCAAACATGATTTATTAATTAGCATTTTAAGTATTAACATTGCACATAATCCCCTCCAAAGAAAAGCACACACAAGTAAAATAAAAAGGAAATTAAGCTTCTTTCTAATCCAACCTCAACCAAGAAGATTAAGGGAGTAGTACGTTTCAAGAATTGATTTGAGGTGTTAACAGAACTAAACAGACTCCCATTATGCATCACCAATCGCAGACCTGCTTAGCTTTCCCCTCTTTAACCAAATTAATCAGAAGCCAAATTAAACTACATGATGGGCCCCATCTGCTCTATTAAAGGAAATATTTCTAAGGGGGTGGAATAACATTCCCATTTTTTCCTCTCTCCCCCTTTTTAAAAGCTGTACTTTCAATTTCTAAATGTGCACCCACCAACTACCTGTATCCCCTTAACCTGCGCTCCCTTCCCACCCTCTCCAGATGTCAGTGTGGACAGGACAAGACAAGATGAGGGGGTGGGGAAGGGGCCTGAAGGATGACTGTGAGAAGTGGTAGGATGGAGGATTGGGGGAGTGCAGGGAGGGGAGAGCAGTGCATGTGGTCTGAAATAGGTCCAGTCCTCCAACCCTAGGACCTATGAGAAACAAAAGAAAGCGCAGGAGAGATGGATTGAAAGAAAGACCCCAAAAAAAAAAAAAAAAAAAAAAAAGAGAAGACCTTTAATTTAAAAATAAAAAAATAAAAAGGGCACTTTTAATCCCGAGCCAAGGATTATATTGAAAGAAAATCCAATTTCCCAGAATTTGAGCCAAAAATCTTCCCTGTGTTAAACAAAAGTCTGACTCCAAACACAGGCAGCGTTCTCAAAGACTCCTTTCAATGCCATCATTCCGCCTTAAATCCATTTACTTGACTAAAGAGTTAATGTCCATCATCAGGCCCTCTGTGACAGACTGCTAATGTTGCACATGCAGCACAAGAAGTGCAACCCTACACCCTCACGTCTCCCACCCTGTCTAATCCAAGGTTGCGCCACTTTAGTGTGGGGTCCCACCTCTTGCCAAGGGTCGTGTGACCATCCTCGTGGTCATCACTCTGCTGGTGCTGGGACAGTTGTTGGAGCTGCCTGCTGAAGTGAAGAACACAGCTGAGATTTGTCAACAAAACACCTACCAATGAAAAATGAACCAGCTGGGAAAGCAAAGAGCAACTTTAATGTCTTACCTCAGGCGATTTTACCGTTTTGGGGGAGATTTTAGGAGAGGTCTTTGGCGACTTTGATGTGGGTTTTGTATCAGATGGCTTTGAGGTCTGTGGTGGGGTACTAGGCTCTGATGCAGACTTCTCTGTATCATTCTTCAATACATGGAAAAGATGTGAAAATATTAGTAAAATACCAAAGCTTTAGAACTTCAGAAGATCCAGCTAAACCATCATACAGGCACAAAACCATAGAAATTCATCTAATAGTTAGACTCCTGTCTACCATCTAGACAGTATAAATATTACAGGGACTTAAGGGTTTTCATTGTCAATCAGGCATATTTTCAGATGAGGCGAACTGTAGTTTTTCCACTCAAATCCTGATTAAAGCCAATGAGAACACCACATTGACTGTAAAATATACAAAAACATTTACAGTACAAGTATATTTAAAAATGATGGCAGCTCTCAGTGCTCCCCCCAGCACCCTATCAGATGCAACCAAGTAATAAATTTGAAAATCCTAGGTGATTTAGAGAAAGTGTGACCTCTGACCTTGAGGTCAAGGTCCCTGAGATTTGAACTTGTACAAGACTTTTGTAGACACACCCATGGTATCCTCTGTCAGTCTACCCCAGGGCAGCTATGGCTACAACTGTAGTTTGCCTGCACCAGTGTTTTGTAAAGCGCTTCGAGGGCCCCAAAAAGCACTATATAAATGAAATCCATTATTATTATTACTATTATTACATCACCTCGTTCTTGTATTCAAACTTAGGTGCGTTTCGCCCGCCAGCCCATCCGCCGGGCATGGTGACGATAAGTGTTCAGCATTTTACTGCTTGCATTAGAGCCTTAATATCTTCTGATAATCGTTTTCTGTGACCAGGACAGCTTGGCAGTGAAAAATAAGCTCATGTGGGTAGTGATCTTTTCCTCCCCAAACATCACTAACAGCTCATCTGTGCATAGTTTCCTCACTGAGTGATCTTGATATAGCTGAAGATCAAAAATATCTTACTTTGGAGACAGAGGACTCTGAATTCCTTTGCCTGCGTCGTCTGAACTGGCGGCGTTGTTTCTGGCCTTGGCCCTCCCCTGCTTCTCCATTGGTCTGAGGGCTGTCAGGTGCCGCCGCCGTCGCCACCTCGTGCTGTGGCTGCTGCTGCTTTAGCTCACTCTTCTCCAGGCTCTCTGCTGGTGCAGCCGCCTGCTGGTCTTCTACAGCCTGATTGGGAGGTGGGCGAGGACGGAATGGCCTGAATCCGAGGAAAGCACATTAAATTGCCTCAAGAATCAAGAAGTCCTTCAAACAGGATGTCTAAGCAGGACCGTTAAGTTACCTGCGGTATGGGCGCCAGAATCTGCGTCGTGGCGGCCGCTGGGTCTGATCACTCTGGGTCTGATCACTCTGTGTCTGACCACCCTCTTCGTCTCCATCCTTCTGCTCACCAACTTCACCCTAAATTGGAAAAAAACAGACAAAAGACCATTAACAACATAAGCGTTCAACTACTTCAATCCATCTCAATGTCCAGCATCATCCTAAAGGTTGTAGTCTCCCTCACACCCGTCTTTCCGCTTTAGCTTACATCTTGTGTCTCCGGCCGTGGCCTGCGCGGCCTACGGCGGCGTTGCTGAGGCCTCGCTCCCTCACTTTCTCCCGATCGGTCAGTATCAGGACCTTGCCCATCGGCTGGCTTGTTCTGGTCGCCGGGCCGAGGGCTTCGGGGAAAGAACCGTCGACGGAATCGCCGTTTGTTGGGCGCATAGCGGCTTCCTTTTACCGGAACACCACCTGGACCGGTAACATTAGCTGCTTCGGAGCCCTTTGGAACAGAGACATGCCTGAAATGCTTTCTCCAAGAGCAGTTTTTTTTTTTTTTTATACCTTTTTAAACAGCCGAGAATGTCACATTTTGTCCTTGCCATACCTTAGCTGCTTCAATCACGTCAAACTCTACAATTTCCCCATCTCCAACGCTGCGGAGAAATTTCCTGGGATTGTTCTTCGTGATTGCTGTCTGAGGAGACATGGCTAGCATTAAAAATGTGGGTACAATTAACTCCCATGAAGAAAAAAGAAAGACCTTACCTGATGAACGAATACATCTTCTTTGGTGTCATTCCTGCAAGAAATAAAACTTCATTAGCAAACAATAGACTGAAAAAAAGTGAGGAATACTAAAAAGAAATAAGGGAGAATTCGAAACACCTTACCTGTTAATGAATCCATACCCATTACGCACATTGAACCATTTCACTGTGCCTTGGACCAAAGTGGCTACAACAAGAGCACATCAAAAGAATAAGGAAGTGTAATAGAGCAAGTAGTCATTCAGAGCTCACACCGTTATCTTGATTACATCAGCGGTGACCTGCTCGCAAGTGAGAGCTCTATGGATCAATCATTAACCGCAAGACTTTGAAACCAGGCCTGCACTAGGTCACGAGGCGACATGGGAACACTTCCGACAATTAAGGAGTTCAAGACGAGTCACACGGACACCTGAACGATGTATTCTTCCTCACAGAGACAAGCTCAAAGCCGGCTCGTTTGTGTGTTTTACGGCAGTCTAAACTAGTTCAATTTGGCCAAATTTCCTTCTGCAATGATTTGCAGCTGGGAGGGCGCGTGCGCGTGTTTCGCTTACCAAGCGCGTGAACGACAGCTGATAAAGAAGAAAAATTGGGTCATGCGTTCAGAGTGTTCGGTTAACATGGACTTCTATACAGTCTGAATCAGCTCCATACCTACACAAACACCTGCGATTAAACCAGAGGCAGCCACTGGACTGACATGTGGGGAAAACTTTTTTTTTTGAAAAAGCACCTGTGTCCTCGAGGCCTTTTATTAATAGGCGTGAGCTTTACAAGCCAATATGTGTGACAGTCAAATAACTTCGTTTTCAACAGCGCGAGTTTAAGCATTTTTTTTTTTTTTTTTTGGGGAATATAGTCCCCAGAAAAACCTGAAAAACTCAGCCTCAAACACGTGTTGCCTAAAAAGTACCACACCGGAGACAGCAGTGGCACCCCAGGCTGCTGTAATTAACACAAATTCAACCAGCTTGGATCACACACTTCAAGAAATATCACAGAAGGAAGGGTAAAATATATATATATATATAAACACACACATTCTGTTTTTCACACCCAGGCTCGGTCAGAAGGCGCTAACTTTAAACGTTTTCTGGATATTTACCAAGAAATCTTGGCGGATAGAGTACTTCTACACCCACCTATAACTTTCCTCTCCGGCTGTGGTTTGTCTTCCACCGGTGCCGATGGTGGAGCGCTCTGCGCCTCGGCGTCGGTCATGCTCGCTGTCGGGTTACTACACTTCCACTCCCGCGTCCCCTCCCTCCTACTCTTCCCGAAACTTTCCCAAGCGCCACTGCTAAGTTTTTATCCCGGCATCCCCTCGGACTGCCGGACGGAAGCCGCGCCCTCATTGGTTTCCACGAAAGCGCGAGCTCGAATCTGATTGGTCAAGCGAGGGCGGCAATTGGGACGGAAAATCGTCAGGTGGAGGACAGACATGAGTGAAATGAAGCTGATTTGTTTTCATTTCATTTCATTTCATTTCATTTCATTCATATATATATATATATATATATATATATATATATATATATATATGAATGAAATGATGATATATATGATATATATATATGTATATATTACTAGAAAAATAGAATCGACAATCGCCAGGTTCTATTTATATAAAAATAGAATGACTGGAGTCTGTTTTTGAGAGGCCATTCATCTCTATCGATCTATATGTTATAGCTTAAAAACACAGCCTTGTAGTGTCTTTTTCACAGAACATAAATAACTGCAGAACTTAGCTGCTAGTGGGTAAACGTCTCTTTGTGATACAATGCTGTTTATATCGGTGAGTGAAAATCCCAATATGCATATACAACATGTAGACAGCCAATAGCTGCCAGCAATATAACAGCAACAGTGAAACTGTAGAAGTTAGACACATACAGTCTGATACACATTAGCATTTTTACCTGCTGTTAAACTGTTTCAGGTCTTCAAAAGAACTCTGAGTGATCTGGGAGCATTTTTCCCCATATGTAAATACAGCAATGAGAAGTTTCTGATATTTTTTTCTGCTCCTGAACAACAAATTTCTCAAAATATATATTTTTTAAATGTCATTAATTAATTGATTAAAAATAAAAAAAAATAAAAGCTCAGACTGGGGGGGGGGGGGGGGGGGGGGGCACGACACTAAGTTTTCTGCCACATGGCACGGATGCTATGTAGACCAGTCAAATGTGGCATGCTTGGATCAGACACCAAATGACCACGGTAGCAGAGTCACAGTATCTGGGGTACAAGAAGCTTAAGGCAAAAGTCAGTAGCAGAATCAGCTTGTTGGTACGTTATAGATGGATGCTATTTGGATGGATGAAGAGTGCAATTTTAATTGATCAAAATGTCCTTTATTTCACTATACCCCTGATTATTTATATCCATCAGCACTTCTAGATACTTTTTTATTTGCATGTGTTATGTTCGCCACAGAAATAAGTTCTTATTTTTTTGCCCACTCAATGGTCAAAAATAGTTACACGTAAAAGGTCATCCAGAGAACTCAAATTTATTCTTCTTTTGTCCAAGAACTGAATCCCAAACTCTTGGAAATATTATTTAGCCGTCTGAAAAGATAGAGAAACTTGTTAGCACACTGGACCAATGGGCAGCACAAAATTTATGTTTTACAATACGTTAAAAATCAAAGGTTAGAAAATAAGTAATATGCTTATAAGTGTAAAGACTGGTATACAGGATTAACCAGAGCAGTGGTGAAGTAGCAGGTACCTTGAGTTTACCTAGAGTGGTAGTTGTTGCAGGAATTTAACGCTCTGCAGAAAAACTGGGCAGTCAGTTTAACATTTTCTCTGGGGGTTGTCCATGGGTCTCTATTATGTATCTCAGCGGTTTGAAATTTCTTTCTGTCATAAAGTCGAAAAGACTTTTTTTCAAGATATTCAAATCAAGACATAGACATCCACTGTCTGTAGAAGCCTGGTACCATTCAACTATGTTGTGTTTGTTGGAGTTACAGGCGTTAAGTTTTCTAGTATTGAGCTAGAAAAATAGGTTACAGATGGTTTTTACATTAGTTTAACAGAAATAAACATTTTACATGAAGGTGAGCCAACCTAAACAGTTTAAATGTTTAATCCTGACCTGCGATGAATCCTTATCTTCGGCAAGCCAGGGACTGTTGTAAATTATCACAGCATTTTTTTAAAAAGTACATCATAACTCCAGTCATCTGTTTAAAAACAAATTGCATGACTATAGGTAATGTTCCACTCAGCGCTGTCTCTCTGTGTTTTAACGAAGCCTTGTCTTCATTTTTGTCAATGAAGGCGACAGTAAACCAGGCTGAAAGTATTCATTCAGGTTTCACTTTTTATTATGAAAAAGGAGCAGATCTTGATAAATGCATATATATGTATGCACTCCTTATATATACACTTCTTTTGTACCATTTTTGGTTAGTATATTTATCTGTTATTTAAATTTGTGCGCTATGTGAGGCAGTATATGTGTAATATTGTTATGCTTGCACAATGACAATAAAGAGTCTTAAGTGTTTTTCATTCATTTAAATGCCTGTGTATTACATGACCTGGTATAAATGTTTGTCCAGTTATGTATCCATGTTTAAAAAAAATAAGCCAACATAGATAGTCTGTGCACCAGACAATATAATATTCCTAGACCTGGAGACCTGGAATGTAAATGTGCGCCTTGGGTCAGCTTCTGTTGTTTAAGTGTGCTATAAATAAAATAGATGTGACAGTGAACATAAAAAGGTTCAGGGATTTTTCACAGAGCAATGTTCTGTGGGCTACATACTGAACTTAGATTAGAGAAACAAACTATTGATCATATCGTGCCAGTATTGCTCAAGCACCAACATCAGCATTGGTATCGATGCTCTCAATATTTGGATCAATCCACCCACCTCTACCAAATAAAACCTGGCCAAGGATCAACTTTAAAATTGTAATTGATTGGTGGATGAGCTCTCTTCAGGGGTTCAATAGTCATTTTTTTACCCATACATGTATTTTCCCCGTTTGAGGACTGTTGCCTTGATGTGTAGGTTGCTGTGACTTTCCATGAAGTTAAAAAGGGGCAACAATAAGAGCCTTTTAATTTGGGGGTTAAGCTGCAGTATACCTTTAACTGCAGCCCTCATAGGTCATAGGACTCTAATTTCACAGCACTAAATTTAACCCAGCAGCTCCAAGAACTGCCAAGTTCAACGAGATAGTTCGCTGGATACGCAGATGCCATGGGTCTCTGGACAGAGAAAAGACGCTAATGAGAAGAGTAATAATTAGTAACAGAGGGAATTGCAGGATGCAGAGAGGCACACTGGCAGGATGGCCAGCACTTTCTGGACAGTATATCTGGTGGGCTCTACTGAACGCACTGTAGCTCTGGAACAGGAATTTAACAGATGGTAGTTTTAAGGAATAATTTCTGCTATTGGAAAAAAAAATTGCACTCTGAAAACTGCTGTAAAATTCTTGGTACACACATTGGTCGTAGCGTTTACGAACTACACCCCACCGGGCAAGGTAAATAAGAGCAGGACTGAATGCACGCTGCGCTAGAAAAGCTACGCATGCGCAGAATACATCCAATTGTCGAGGTTTCGTGGACATTGGTATAAAAGTAGCATCAAGCCGCTATAAATTAGCCAGAGAAAGACCGGAAAAGTCAAAACTTCCCCTTTAGTATAAAAGCATGTTATTGTAATAATGAAAGGAGACGTGGTTTTGCGTTTTAACGAGCAGTTATGTTATTTGTAGTATTGAATTGTAGTATTGTAGTACTGGGGCACAGACAGCTTTCGTGTTTTATTGAGAAGCAGAAAATTTAAAAAAAAAAAAAAGGTTCAAAATCTGGTCAATTCACACTCTATAAAAATCAGTGTCATGTTATTCTGTGTGATTGTGTATCTGTAGCAGTATACACAGTGCTGCTTAGACGTCTTGTGCAACCCCTCATTTCTTTGTATTTTGGCTAGACAAATGGGGAATAGTTGGAGTGATTTATTGAAACGCATACAAATATACAGGGTAATACAGCACATATAAGTACTGTCACTTGTGGGAGACGGTTTTTTCCAGCCCATTTCTTCTTTTGTCCTCCACTTGTTCATTTTCCTCCATTTTTTAAGAACACATCGATTTTGTGGAGCTAAAAATAAATTCTGTTTTTGCTACAGGCTGCTTGTAACAAAGTCCCTAAAGATACAATCTTTGCTAAGTTGTCTGTTGGGTGACTTTTTATGCCTGAATGATTAGGTCAGTGTGAAGTGGGTTAACAACAAGAACAAAAGCACTCCTCTGAAAATGAATGAAAAAGCATCCAATGTCCAAAGAGAAAAGACCTTCAGAGAGTCGGGAGAACTTTTGCTCAAGACCACTTTTAAGGTGTGTTCAAAGAGTGTGGCTCACTGGAAGCAAAATATAAAGAAATGAGGGGTGGCTTTAGACTTCTGCACATCAGACAGTACATTTACAGTGAGCCCACAGTAGATCTCTAACAGATCTCGTTTTAAAGTGTACCCTGTCTTATTTATTATTATTATTATTATTATTATTATTATTATTATTATTATTATTATTATTATTATTATTATTATTATTATATATTTTTCCTATCAAGAAGGCTTGCTCATGCAGTGATGTGAAATGTCATTGTATTGCCATAAATACTGTAGACATTGCATTGAATGTGCTACACTGTAGCTACACTGCAGTATACACTCTATTCTAACTGCATGTAACTAATTAACCAGTGCTAGCTAACGTTACTGGATAACGAGCCCTCCCTTTGCCCTCTCTCCATCTGCAAACATTAGAATCACATAAAAAAAAAACTTCAGGCTGTATTTTATTTTTAAAACCCTGGAAAAGCGGTTACAACTGCGCAATAAAGACGCAATAACATGGATGGGGATTTTATTTTGATAGTTCCAAAGGGAAGCGGGCAGTTTAGACTTCTTTTTTCCCCATGCCCTGACAGTGGTGGGGAGCTGGATGAGGGAAGAGACGGAGAAGGTGGAGTGCAGGGTACAGCCAGCACATACATAGCGGGGTTTAGGGCTCTGATTCTTTTGGGCCAGGCGGCTGAGTTTAGCGGCGGTGTACCTCTTTACGAGGTAAACTGCTCTCTGGGACAGGACAGGTGTGCTAAAAGACCCGGAATGAAAGCGGAATAAAGGAGGTAGCGAATAGCTTTTTGTTTGTTTGTTTGTTTGGAGGAAAAAAAGAGAGACATTTGGGGACATCGCAAACGAGCCACCAAGGAGGAAACAGGCTCCGGGCCAGACGACCGGTTAGCACGGACACTGAGAGGCAAAAGAGGAGGAGGAGGAGGAATAAGGGGAGAAAGGCTGACAAGTGACACAGGAGAGGAGACCCATTATCACTAGGGTGAGTTCCTAATCAAAACATCCTATAGACGGGGCGTGTTTGCGCCTGAGCAGTTCAGTTATCCTGTGCACATGTCCGTCCGAAGCCCTGTTATAGTCCCTTTAACCCCAACCTCAGGCTGCCAGCAGCAGCCTAATTACCCAGAGCTCCAGCACACCCTCCGCTAACCCATCACATCCTGCTACAGTCTGGTTACACTGACGCTTTCCTCCCTGTTTCTTGTTTGGAGGGGGGGAGAGCGAAACATAGCCGTTTCGCCATTATCATTATAATTTATTTTGCTCTTCAAATCCTAAAAAAAGGCACTGCTGAAATTGTCAATGAGAGCAGACTCTGCCACCGCCTCTGTGAACTCTCACAGTCAGCGCACAAACTTTGCGAAAAACTCGCAGGCATCATCTCCTCGGACTGCTGCTGTAGCCATGGTATTAGCTTAGTCATTACTGTGAGGTACAGGCACAACATTCAGTCAAATTTCCACGTCTGTGGGCGTGTGGGCTCCCGGCGCCACTGTGATGCAGAAGCTTTCCTTAATGGTGCGGAGGGTTTAAGGGTCATAAAATGCGGGCTGTCCGCCTTCATCTGGAGGGCCTCGGCCAGAGTGCAGCCGCCAGTGCGCATGAATACGGGGGGTACAGCGACGTTGCAGCCGACGGGCCGTGGCACGTCCTGTGAGCTCTAGGCCGCAGTACACTGCGGAGTGAGCACACAGACTTTTACCACCCGGGGTGTGACTTACCGAAACATTTTTTATTTTGCTTCACAACAAGCGGGTTTAATAAGTCACCCTACGGAGACGCCTCTTTGATTTACTTATGGATTTCAAATGCGAGAGGAGTAGTTTTAGACATTTGTACGCACAAAAAGATTTCCCAAAGTTAAAATGTTCGGATTCGTGAGTTAAACGTAAGAAATTGTGCGTAAATGATCAGTATTTCTTTATTCGGGTACGCATTTTGCACTTTGGGTCAACTTCCGTTGTTTAAATGCGCTATAGGCTCAAATAAAATAGACATGACAGTCAGCACAAAAAGATTCAGGCATTATTCATAATCATGTTTGAAGTATACCCCACCACACACACTCCAAAAAACAAACACACAAACAAAAAAAACCACAATTCACACAAACACTACAGACAGAAACAAACTATTGATCCTGTCATCCTTGTATCGATCTGACACCGATACCAGCACCGATACTTGGACCAGTCCGCCCGCTTCTAGCTGTTAGTGTTGGTAGGACCGGTTAAGCTGGTAAAGATTAAAACTAGATTCAGTTTTAGCTGAAATGCTAAGTACACACACCTCCTTACTCTCCTTTCTTTGGCCTCTGCAGCAGGCATGGCAGATGCAGAGCTGGATTTCCAGACTGGTGATGCTGGGGCATCCTCCACCTACCCCATGCAGTGTTCTGCCCTGCGCAAAAACGGCTTTGTTGTCCTGAAAGGCCGACCCTGCAAGATTGTTGAGATGTCCACCTCCAAGACTGGCAAGCACGGCCACGCCAAGGTCGGTAAATTCCTGATGTACAGAATTACACAGGGGATCTTCATGCCGGGACACATCTATCCGCAAAATAAGAATAATGACTGTAATAAAAAAAGGTCTTCTCCAATCTGGACACAGTATAAACGCAGTTCTGAAAGAAGTTTCATTGGAGCTTCAGCTGAGGGAGAATTAGCGACGAGAGTCGGTGAATTAGCACTGCGAGGTCACGGTCACTAATATTAATGCATATGAACTGACGCTTTCAGCCTGTTCAAAAACATTGTGCCTCATCAGGGTTGTAGCTTTCAACTCTTCAAGTACTTGGAAAATTACATGTACTAAACTTGGAAATATTATTTCTAGCAAATCATGCCTTTTAGAGGATAGCAGGTAGCTGAAGTGCTCTCTTTGCACGCCCATTAGAAAGGAGATTGTTCATCCTGTGTGTGTTTTTGTGCGCAGGTGCACTTGGTTGGCATCGACATATTCTCTGGTAAGAAGTATGAAGATATTTGTCCCTCCACTCACAACATGGACGTCCCCAACATCAAGAGAATGGATTACCAGGTGAGACACAGATGCTGCGGCTCCCATGCTGGTAGGAGTAATTCTGCAGCTCCCACAATGAAGTCGCTCAAAGCGACGTCTTTGATAAGACGTCTCTGTCACGCTGAGTTAACGTTCGTGTGACATTAGAAATCGAGCCTTTCCTTCTCCTCGCCTCTGTGAAAGCTTTGATTTGATCATTAGGAATGCGTTATTTGTCATCACCAGAAAATCAACGTCCCCGCCTTTGACAGCACAGCAATAACCACAAATATGCGTGTCGCTGTTTAATAAGCACAAGATTTTCTGATAGAATTTTTCCGGCTGCTCGAGGACAGTCGGCAGTTAGGTAGCAATTGCTTCCCGAGAAAAGGAGGAGGGAAGATTTGCAAGACGTGGACGCGGAGAAGGAAAGAGGAGATGCTGCCGTTAATGACGTCTTTTAATATCCTGTTAATCTTTCATGAGCGCACGGAAGGAAAACAGAACCCTGCGGCTTTGTTACGCAGCCGCGCATTTGAAAGCAAGAAGGCGCCGCATGGATGTATCGAAGAGAGAAGAGGCAGAATTTGCTGTAGTTGTTTCAGTTTCAGGGTTTCACTGATACAGTCGTGACCTCCCGGTGTCTAAAAATAGAACCAGGCCATCAATAATGTTAACAGTAACACTTTTGCTTTACCTGCTGTGACAAGCCAAAGTGTGGACTGGGGGAAAGACCCAGTTTAGAATAGGTGACTTTGAAATCCTCCAAAAATTAAAACCCGTTAAGCTCATTTCCACAAAAACATTTTAATTCTTGGATTCTGCTGTAGTAGCTTTGCATTCCTGAGAGTTTACATTAATCCCTTTTCATCTTATACCCTCCTACGGTGTCGTTTTAGTGCCTCTCTCATTTAAAAAATCTTCTTTTCTGATTGGCTGTGACTCGCAAACAGAAGGTTTGAAAAGCATGTGATCCAGTGGCTCACATGGATTACTTGTCCTTATATTGACCTCCTTACTTAAACTTTGGCCGTGTTTAATCTGGGTATCCACCTGCAACACAGGAAGTTTTCCCAGTACTCCCTGAAGTGCACCCTGTGATTCAATAGCTTGTAGAAACAGCTCGTCTGTACGATTTTATTAGTCTTTCACATCACTGCAGAGGAATTTTCTCTTCTATAAAACATTCCTTCAGTTCTTTCAGATTTGTGAGCCTCCAGTATTTCAGTCAAGTTTTGATGTGAACTTTGACCTAAGTTATTTTCTTTTTCACTCATTCTGTTGTAGATTTAAATGCTGAGGATCGTTGTTGTGCTGTATGACCCAGGTTAGCTGTAGCTGTCAGACGGATGTCCTCACGTTTGACTTTAGTGCTGACTATTGGCTAAATTTCCCAGGATGTGCACTCCTGAGACGGCTGTGGTTTTGTGTTACCACACACCTAAATGCTCTAAATCTGCAAATTGTGAAAACGTCTGCTTTTATAGAAGCTCTCAAACTTGCTGACGATCAGTTAATCAAGTGCATTTCATTATCAGCATCTGATGCTTGTTACCCTCTTAATTCCTTATGGAAGTAGTAAGAGTGCAGTGACGATTGCGCCGCTGGGCTACATAGTCCTGTGAAAACTTTCTTGCACAATGCACTGACTAATGTCTTGTATGCACTATGGAGCTATTTAGCATCTTTCAGGATGTTGTTGTGGTTCTGCAGCAGCAGCTTTACAGTTTCGGCTCAGTCTCTCCCAGTGCTCAGGATGGGCAGTCAATCAGCTTTTACTCGCACCCTGACTAGCTGTGGTTTGTTTAGTTCATTTATTTGTTCTGTGTTATTTTATCGGTGGTCAAAAAGACATTTGAGTTGTAATTTTAGATATTCAGTATCCAGCAGCCATGCTCAGCACCAGGTGAAGATGAATACAGGAGAGCATATATCAGAGTCAGGTGTTTCTCTATAGAGTCAAGGAAGAGGAAAATTATAGATAATGTAAAAGAAAAATAAACATTTGTCATGTTCTAATGATTCCTCAAATGTAGACTTAAACCTTCTTTTTTTTTTACCTCAAACCCATCGCGTACCGATGGAAACTAGGTTACATCATATTTGTGCAGAGAGCAGAGAGAGTATCGAGTGCTGCCGCTGTTGATCAGATATGCTGGATTAAACCATGTTGTGTGCAGCAGTACACTCAAGCTTACAAACTAACAACAAAACTACAGTTAATTAATTAAGGAACAGAAAGATGAAGATGATAAAGTCTCGCTGTGATTAAAGATCCTAATTCATTTAGAGTCTTCTGTCTCTTTTTTTCACTGTTTTTTTTGTTGTTGTCCTCTATCAGCTGATCGGGATCCAGGATGGCTACCTGTCCCTGCTCCAGGACAGTGGAGAGGTGAGAGAGGACCTGAAGATCCCAGAGGGAGACCTGGGAAAGGAGATAGAGAGCAAGCATGAAGCCGGAGAGGAGATCCTGGTGAGCACTGTTGCCTTTTTCTCCCGCGCCTGATACCGGACAGCTTCCACGGCTGCCTCGTTGCGAATTTAAATGATCGCACTTTACATAAGAACTTCTGCTCTTTCAGATCACCGTTCTAAATGCAATGGATGAAGAAGCTGCGATTGGCATCAAAGCCTTGGGGAAATAAGCCCATGCAGGTAAATGCAGAGCTGCGGCTGTGGCAGCACGCAGCTGTTCTCTTAACTCCTCCCGCAACCGCCGCCCTGACCCCAGCCTGCCTGAAGACAAGTGTGTGTGTGTGTGTCTGCGCTTGTGAGTGTGTCTCATGTAAAATTATGTATGTGCGTGAGTTCGGTCATTACACCACGCACCACCAGCATGTGCCATGCTAGTGCAATGTGTGTGTGAAGTCACGCACAGATGTTGTACATGAGTGGAGCAAGGGGAAGGCAACTCTGGACATCAAGACCCGAGGCTGAGGTTTGCTGTACAGATTTGGCCTTTGCTATTATTGAAAATAAATAAATATGACCTTATTTACAATTATTTACAATTACGAATATGCACTATACTGGAAATATCCATGTTTTTAAATATGAATGCGTGTTTTTGTGTATATACTTGTTTGGACTGGATATATTAGTGATGTCAGATGACAAAATGTTACAAATTCTGCAAATTTTTTTCAAATTTAATACTGTATAAGGTGGTGGTTGCACAGCAGGGTGACCTGGTGGATTTGCCTAACCCTTTAAAGAAACAGTTCACCCCCAAATCAAATATGTGTTTCCATCGGTAGTGCTGTTTATGAATCTAGACTGTTTAAGCATGAGTTGGCCGGTTTTGGAAATATCGTACAGTGGAACTAAATGCCCCATCCATGACACTGTGTTACGTCCCCTAACACACACCATTGATGGAAAGAAAAAAAAAAAGAACAGAAAAATCGTATTACCTTGCTGTGAGCAGTTTCGTGTAGGAACTATTTTGTTTCTCTCGAACTACAACCGTGCTGTGCAGAAGGACATGTGGCTGTACCTGAGGCGAGAGGCTCGAACTAATGGCCCCTTGTAAACACAGATCCTCCTGGCTTAGCTGTCAGAAGTTGCCCACTGCTAGCTTGTCATAGCAAGCTGTTGAGCTACAGGATACTGTTGGTTGACATATATCCTGGTAATAAATACCTTATGTTACCTAGGCAACTACAGCTTGTAAAATCTATAAAGCAATGCATGACTGGCAGGTTTCTTCTTGTGTTGATGCAGTTATTAATAATTGGCTAATAAGCTATCTCCATTCTTTCTTTCCTTGTCAACATTTTGACACACTGAGGACAAATTGAACTCCTGATTTCTCACTCAGTGGTTGATTTATTTTCCTGCTGAGCTAACAGATAAAACAATGAGGCAATTACATCACAGGGTTTTTAATGCTAACACTGGGACAGCACAAAAGCGGTGCTCGCAACTACAGGCTGACTGATTTATTGATATTATGGTGATATGCTGGTATTTTATCAGCCATTATTAGTTATATTGCTATCAGTAAAAGTAAAACAGAGATGGGAGAAACACTCTACAACCATGTTGCGAATGTTGATGCTGCAAAGTTTGTCCAGCAGAGGGCACTGTGGAACTCGCAAACACTCAATGTTTGGGATGCAGCATAGTACAAGCAGCTGATTCGTATGGAACGCCAGGACTGCCATAATGAATTAATTAAATACACCATTAAATAATTAATTAAATGTGGCAATAATTAATTAAAATTGGAATTAATTAATTAAATAAATAGTTATGATATATGTAATTAATTAATTATTGACACATTTAATTAATTATTTATGTATTTCACGTTTTAATTAATTATTGACACATTTAATTAATTAATTATTGACATATTTAATTAATTAATTATGTATTTCACATTTTAATTAATTATTGACACATTTAATTAATTATTGACACATTTAATTAATTATTTAATGATATATTTATTTATTTCATTTTGGCAGTCCTGACGCCTGGCTCTCATCATGAAATAATTTTATCTGTCAGCCTCACCCATCAAACTCAGGGGGCGGGGTTAACGCTGATCGAGTCAAAACCATTGCTTTGGCCTGGTGGCCATTGTTTCTAGCACACAACAACCGGCATGTGGAAGCTAACAGAACTGAGCTTTGAAAAACCCTGTTTGTGTGTTACCAAATACCGTTTTAATATTTTTTTAGCCGAGAATGTAGTGGTTTAATCTTCATGTGTCTGGTCGGTTTGTCAAGATACAGCCTCTTTGCAAAAGTGTTTCGATGATTTCGGAGATGTCTGCCCAGTCTCACGGCAAAGCGTGGGATAGACCCGCTCGCCTCGCAAGCAATCCCACCGACAAAGCGCAGGCCCCGGTACACAGCTGTAGTAACCCCCGCTGACTTCTTTTACTGAGGTTATATTTATCGGTGTTTTATTTCCTGATGTTCTTATGTGTCCTACGTGTTTCAGTCGCCAATTCTGAATTATAACTAACATTAAAAACATGTTTAAGGAGGAGAGAGAGCAAATAAATCTGTTTAACATCTGATCTTTGGGTTTTTGTTCAGTAATCAGCGTGACCTGTATAAACACATAAAAGAGATAACGTTGGTGTTTCCGTCATGTAGTAACTGCTGGCTTTAACTGTACAAAGGTTGTTCGACACTATGAAACACATACAGACTTCATGATGTTCGGCTAATATTTTTATTGTGAATATTAATCATGCTGACCTCGCTCTGTACACCACGCAGCGAGGTCAGCATATCCACGATATCCTCAGCTCCATGAGTTAACACAAAGTTTCCCAGCTGACTATCTAACTGCCAACTATTCCAGAGACGTGAAAATATACAGCATAAAGAAAAGTGTAAGAGACTCAGCAGCAGATTAGAATAACAGTTATACATTTAATAAATCACCAAATGAATCCAAGAAACGAGCAAACCTGTTCCGACAATTTGAATTTGTATTCCCTCAGCTGCAGACTCGCTGCTGTTTAAATGTTTGAAAAGGAAGATTAGATATAAAAAAACGTCAAACATAGACTCAGTCTGCCTTCACATTTGATATGAGGCCAGCACGTATAGTGGCCTCAGCAGGCTATTACTGAAATACACGTGCTATATCATAAACTATGATATAAATAGGGAGGTCCTATTAACATTTTTAGTTTTAAAGGACACCTTCCTGCCTTTAGTCTCATTCATGAGCAGTATTCGTTTTCTTCTAACATCCAGAAGTCTGCACAATGTGTTTCATAGTTTGTAACAAGCCTTTGACAGGTAAACATAACATGACCGAAAAAGCAAAAAAAAAAAAAAAAAAAAAGAGAGAGAGAGAGAGAGTTGATATAAGAAGAGAAAATTCTCTCAATTATGGAGACAGGCAAATGGTTCATTTATGTTTGATGTGTGTTTATTCCTCCCTAAATATCATCGGTGAAGTTCGCCATGCACGTCAGATTTTCCTGCGCATTTTTATACCTCTGCCAACAGAGAGAGAGAAAAAATCACATTCTAACAGACAGCTGGTGCTTAGAATACAGTTGAATAACTATTAAAAAACAGATGATATTTAGATGATAGTTCAGTCTAACACATGTGCCAGTGAACCATTAAACGTCTGTGAAACTATGCAGTTATGAAACGTAACTTTAACCTCAGCCAAACCGATTTGCTCAGTTGTAAATAAAACAGCGAAGTAAACGTGACCCGACAGACAGAACCTGAGTGAATGAAGTCCAGCGTTTAACCACTGAGAGCTAAAACTCAGCTGAGGTTTCAAAGCTGTGTGCTGGTGATTGGACATCAGCCGCTGATAAAGCTGTTCGCCTATAAAGTGCTCTGTAAGGAAACAAGCTCCAGCAGCTCTGCGCTCGGGGAAAATACTATATTTACTTATCTTGTGCAGAAAAATGCGCTGACATTGCGTTATATCGAGCACCGGCTGCCCAGTTAAACTGTGACTATCACCAGGTAACTAGGCGTGTTTCTTGAATTAGCAGCAGGTGTTAAACAGCTGACAGATGAGGAGGAGGATGCATGCAGGTAAACTGAGGGTCTGTTGAGCTGATCGCTGGTTTCGTGAGAAAAATGTCAGCTCGTTCTTTATGTTACAGAAGCACAGAGACACAAGACCAGGCGGAAAGAGACGATCGTTCGGTGAAAATGAGAATCTGCGAATGCAACATGTGGAACACGGAGAGTGGAATATGTAAACAAACCGGTTAATGTACCCCCTCAGTGCGCTCTGCATGCTAACTGTTAGCAGAGCTAGTGAAATCTCTGAAAACATCTGAGCACTTTTGCAAGCATGTTCTATGTTGACAACCTGACCAGACATACGGCGCGACATTCGCGGCTAAAACACTGTTAAAAGTGTAGCTGGTGACAGAAAAACGGGGTATTTTAAAACTACACCACCACCATTGCTGCTTGTGATTTGATCTGCATTCTGGGATAACTGGCTGCCCCAAGTCTACACAAGCAATCGATTATCTAGGATCGACCTGTTTTGACTTACTTTGCACGGCAACCAATCAAATGTTAGAGAAGCTGCATGGGCAGCGTTAACCCCGCCCCCTGAGTTTGATGGGTGAGGCTGACAGATAAAATTATTTCATGACGAGAGCCAGGCGTCAGGACTGCCAAAATGAAATAAATAAATATATCATTAAATAATTAATTAAATGTGTCAATAATTAATTAAATGTGTCAATAATTAATTAAAATGTGAAATATATAAATAATTAATTAAATGTGTCAATAATTAATTAATTAAATGTGTCAATAATTAATTAAAATGTGAAATACATAAATAATTAATTAAATGTGTCAATAATTAATTAATTACATGTGTCATAACTATTTATTTAATTAATTAATTCCAATTTTAATTAATTATTGACACATTTAATTAATTATTTAATGGTGTATTTAATTAATTCATTATGGCAGTCCTGGCGTTCCATAGATTCGAGCAGAGTTGGGCAAAGCGTAAACAAGTCAATAAACTTTAAAAAAAAAAAAACTACATTGATAAACTAAAAGCTACAAACACCACAACATGTTTCGTGTGTGTGAAATAAAAAAAAATAAAAATTGGTCGATATATTGAAATATCGGATTTTTAAAACACCAAGTATCGGTATCAGTTTTAACAGTCCAGCCAAGCGAAGTTCACCAATAAACAAGACAGAATGTACTTGTAGAGAAATGTAACTGATATAAAAGTGTTGATATTAAAATAAAATGAATAATAATTATCTGTGTGCGTGGGTAGACTTTGTGTAGCGGTGTCTACACGGCCACCTTGTAGCAAAAAACAAAGCAGACACTAAGCTTCACCGCAGTAATATGATCTGCATTCTTGCTTTGAAATAAGGGAACTCCATTCTTCGTGGAAACATCAGCATGTTGTCGTCACACCGTGATCAGGTTTGACTGCAAACACAGCATGCTTCGTGGGTCGCAGGATTCAAATGGAAACCTCAGAAAGAAAATAGTCCCTACATTAAACTGCTCACGTCGAGGCTTGCGGACTTTTTTTTACTCACAGCCAGGTCATAATTTCTGTTCAGATACTTTACTTCTTGGTTATATAAAGACATTATTTTGGCACTATGATCATCACATTCAGGTTATCTCTACAGCCAGGACTGGGCAACTCATGCCAGAACCATCTAGATGGCTAGAAAACACCACAAACCCGAGGAAAACATATACAAGTTTGTCAAACTTGTGTTTCACAGTAACACTATTAAGAGCATGTGTATCATTCTTATGTATAAATATAAATGAAAAGCTGAAAGTTAATATTGTAATATTTGATCAGTGTTTATCTTTTTTCCTGTGGGTTACACTTTATTTTACAGCCTGTTACTTCCTGTGTTTCTTTAAGAAGCAGCTCGCAGCCCTGTTGTAATTGTAACCTGTTTATGCACTTTCTTTCCTGTAATTCGCCTCCACACTGTGGGCTGTAGAATAAAGTCACTGTTATCTGTGCAATGTTTCCTCTGCAGAGGCCAGTTAAACCATCTCATTAAAGTACATCTCTAAGGACAGATATATATATATTTATTTTTCTTAAGCATCTTCCTTCCTGACTTCTCCTTTCCTTTCTTCTCATTCCTCCCTCCCTTCTTCCAATTCTGTTTCAGGGGTAATCGAGATGCACTGGACCTGGGGAAAGGAGGGGATATTGCCTCGTCAGTTATTCTCCCTCTTTGTTTTTCATACTCTCTCCCTCTCAGTTGTCTGTCCCTGCTTCAGGTTCAATTAGTTAATAAATCATTGGAAATGTCAAACAGTTAAAAAAAACAAAACATACTCCATGTACATACACGTGTCCAGGCGTAGTGGTAGGTCTCACAAAAGATGGAGGTGGTGTATGATTGAGTAGCTACTTACAAGCTGTTAAAGTCACGACTATTATTATTTGTCCCCAATTTATAAAGGGCTTCAACTCCACACCTGCATTGTTCTGTTGAGGCTTGCTGAGCGTGTACCATACAGGAGTAAATACATGCCTCGATTTTGTATTTCTGTATGTCACCATTTCAGCACTTGGCCCCTACACGCCCCGCCCCCTCCTGCCGTCATATCATCATTAGTTTGGGTTTTTACCGACATGGCACACCAAGGTTCAGCGTGTTTTTGTCTAAAAGTTTAAAGAGACGTGTCAAAGAGAGACAAGAAACCAATCCTCTTCAAGGAGAAATTCTTTTTTCTTTTTTAAAGTCCGCTGGCCAAAACGTTTCGCTTCACTGTTTGGAGTATTATTTGTCGTACTCTCAAACTGTGAGCAGTGATTCGGAGGCGGACGAGTCGTGGCGGTTTGGTGTCCTTACTTTGTGTTCATGCAGCCAGTCCAAACTGTGCAGAATGTCTTCTTGGCCAAAACAAATAAAGACGACACAAACTGCTGGCTGTTGCTTATTGTTTATTTAACAACATTTAAGCAAAAGCTTAAAAAATTTAAACCAGACCTAAACCTGATTGAAGCTGTGAGGGATGATGGGAAAAACTTGAGGCAGAAAATGGCTCTCTTACTTTCTGGTAACACATTGAAACAATCTTTCAGTTAATCTGTAGTAGTGTTCATCAATGTGTGTGTTTGTGTGTGTGAGAGAGAGACAAATCAGAAACATCAATTAAATCCAAATACTGTACACGTTCTCTTCCACTTCCTGCTACTCGATAGTGAGCAAAGGAACTCCAGACACACTGGACACGCCCCTGGTGTCACTGTGGATATGAAGGACCGGCTCTGGACCGCGTAGTCTGGCTTTTATCAGTGTTACTAACAGTTAAACGCACATAAGCACCTCGATGATGGCTTCACAGTGCAAGTAAAATAACAACATTAATTGAAGTAAAATATGAGTCTGAAGCTCAGAGCACATATGTTGAAGAGCTGCTTAGTAGCTTATTAACAACATTAAAACAAAGCTAAAAAAAAAAACAAAACAACTATACAAGGAATAAAACAGATCATAAGGCATAATCCAACCTACTTACAAAAAAAGAAAAAAAAGAAAGCTATTTAAGCGCCAACAGGATCGGCAGAATCTTGAGTGGACTTCTGAAATCTGAGCACCGGTGAGTTTGATCATCTACTTGCCGTGGTGGTAAAACCTCTGCCCGCTTTGGCTGTGGGGCAGGAAGCTATGACGGGGAGCGCTCTGGGGAGAGCTCTGAAACGGAGCCTGGGGAAGGAAAGAGGAACCATGATCACAAGACAGACAAGAAGCAGAACATTAATGAACATAAACACACTGTAGCAGCTCAGACTTTACTTATACTGAATATATTTACAAGAATTACAAGCAATATACAAGTTACTTGACCACATAACACAGAATTAAAAACAAATGGTGTGTGTGTTTTGAGGGTTCACCTTTGCAGTAGGGATCTGGACCGCCATCGATGATGTGGGCAGCAGACCTGGGGTGGAAGGATGCATGGCTGGGGGGTGCATGGGCCTCAAACCACTCTGACATGACGGAAGAAAAACTGTGGTCAGCTAATGGATAACGTCTATTATTTAGATGATCACATATCACAGAGTTTATTTTTGTGTTTGTCTAATATTCCAGCAACATCTGCTGTTTCTGCTTCGCAGCATCTAAAGCTGAAACGGTCTTACTGCGTCAGTAAAGCCCGACTGTTGGTTAGCATGTTCCAGCTGCTTCTGCAGGGGTATTCCTGCTCCAGGGATGTATCCTGCAGAAGATGGTCAGGTTACTTTACAACTCCTCTGAATTTTATGTAGATCGTGGAATTAGACATAGGTATAATTTACAGCAGTGAAACCCACCTTGCTGGGAGGTGAAGTGAACAGGGTAACCAGCCTGCTGGTGAGGGAGGTACTGCATTGCTTGAAATGCAGATGCGCCTGTGGGGAAAAAGGCAAAGTCATTACAATCAATACATCTCACTGTGATCTGATTGTTTTAATGATCAATCAGCGGGTTTCTGACATTACTGACGCCACGGCAGCATCTAAATAGCATGCCGCCAACTCCACGGTGCATCCACACTTGAAAAATACAAGCTTAAAGAAAAATGACTTCGCACTCAGTGGGGGATTTTATTTTTCGGCTGAAATCAGGGCGCTTTGATCAAACGAAAGCTGTCGGCTGGACTGTCAGTTTTGCGCTTAGACTGTTTGAGAGGAGAGTTTCAAACTGTGCGAGAAATGATTTCATAGTTGATTTGTATAAACACGATGTACACGTCTATGTCAATGAAAATCAGCAAAGACTGGCGGCACCTGTGGGCTGAGATGGGCTCAGCCTACTAAAACATGCATCTTGCTCATCAAAAGCATTTCTCTTTACGCCAATGAACACATATTAAAATACCAGCACTGTTTCTAACTTCTGATTGGTTGGACAGTCGTCCCTTTCTTTTCAAATTCAAACATCCACAGGGCTCTGACGCAGGCCCAGAATGAAGCTTGATCACTCAGACCACACACAGACACACACACACATGATCCACTGCTTACCTGAGGTCACACACTCACACACATAATGTTCTCTGAACCATATATGGACTCAAACAATTACATATATTAGTTTAACTTGAGCTATATTTATGTGTATCACGCTTATTACTGTCAAGACTCTGATAAGGATATCGCCTTAAAACTACTAGAATGCCTTCCTTAGCCTTTGAATAGAGGCTATGCCCTCCGTCTCGACTGCCCAACTATATTTCAAGAAGCCCAGCCTGACACAGCAGCCTACAACCGGCTCAGATTGATTTCTATGTCAACTCCTGAAATCCAAGTAAAGACGGAGGAATCGCACACATGATGCTGATAGTTCATTTCTTTGTGTGTTCACTGTGCCACTAGAGAACATTGTTTGAACATTAAAGGACAAAATGACCTCTTACACAATTACAACTAGTGTATAACGCATGTTTGTGTTTGTGTACTGTGATGCACATCACCATCCATCAATCCATCTGTGTTTATTATTATTTTTTTGTAATCATTTTTGACCTGGTGCCCTATGGCACTGCATGTTATTTAACTCCCTCGTTTCCTGTTTCTTCCTGTCTTATACAGTTTTTTTTTTATCGTGTATATGATAAAATATGTAAGTCATGTCACTGTGACACATTACCCAAATGTTTACTGTACCACTGTACACACTGACAGCAAAGAAATCTTATCTCATCTTACCTCTGATCTGAGAGCTGCTTGCGAAACTGACTGGCACTGAGGGTCCAGGGGCGTAGCTGGAAGGATGCTGAGCCTGAGCCACTCCGTAGGGCTCATGGACCCCCTGACCTCCGCTGAACTGGCCGTGCTCTGCGGAGCCTGAGCTGAAGCCAGGCGTCTGATAATGACGTGCCTAAAAGAGGACGACGTGCACATGTAAACACTGTAAGAAGCATATTATATAGATTGTATTATATTTTATAAATTCTTTAACTGGAACACTCCTTTTACTCACAGGGAGGACAGCAGCTGGGAACAGCTGTTTGCTCCTTTCTCCGAGCAGTGGGCCAGGTCTGCTGTGGCTGACTGGATTGCCTGAAGGAGAGAAAAGGAGAATGTCACTATATGAAAAACAATGACGACTCTGGCAACGCGCAGAACCTGGAACTTTTCTCACCTTGAATGCCGAGGAGGTGCTGTCCTGGGTGCATGGGCAGACTCTGCTGGTAGCTCGCTGATGTCAAAGTTGTAATATCACTAAAGAGGGAGACCAAAAAGCTTAACCGACAATTAACAATCCTTTGACAAAACAACAAACTAAGTGAAGTATATATATATATATATATACCTCTGCTCTTTTCTTCGTCTTTTCTCCTCTTCGTGGAGAACTTTCTTGAGCTGTAAAAAGAGCTGATGTTTCTCTTCTTGTAGTCCCTGAAGTTTTTCCCCCATCTTCATCACCTGATGTTTATTTGAGGAAATCATGGTGTAAGAACACACAGACTTTGTTTTGTATAAAGCTGGGAGCACAGACTAGCTGAAATGTCACATTTCAAACCTGTTCTTTCGTTTCCTCCAAGGACATCCTCTCCTCTATCTCTTTTGTCCTCTTCCTCTCTTCCTCTTCCTTCATCTTCTGCTCCATCATTTTGTCCACCTCTTCCTCCTCTGAAAAAAGTTTATTTATTAAGGTGAGTATAGTGTAGCTACTTTTTTTTGATTGCCTTTTAGATCTATGACCAAAGAATAGGTTGCAGGCAGACAGCTATAACATATACACTCAGCAGGCAATTTTTTGGGTACATTTTGCTATTATAGGGTTGAACCCCTTTATTCTTTTAAAACTGTCTTAATTCTTCACTGGATATATTCAACGATGTGCTGTAAACGTTCCTCAGAAATGGTCCATGTTAACATGGCACATCACACACCTGCTGCACATTCATGATGTGAATCTCTTGTTCCACCGCATCCCAAGGTGCTCTATTAAATTAAGATCTGGTGACTGTGGATGTAGTTTAACTACAGTGAACTCACTGTCATGTTCAAGAAATCAGTTTCAATTTGATTTGAGGTTTGAGACATGCAAACACACATGTTCATGAACAATACTCAGGCTGACGACTCTGAATTTGTACTAAGAGGTCCACCGTGTGCAAAGAGAAAAATCACCATATTATTGCACCATTGATACAAAGCAGGATGGAATCATACTCTTATGCCGTTTACACCTAAAGGTGAGCCTACCATCTGAATATTGCAGTAGAAACTGACACTCGTCAGATCAGCAAATGTCTGGGGGGGTTTTGTCAGTCTTCTGTTGCAAAATGTTGGTGAGCCTGTGCAAACTGTAGCTTCAGTTTCCTGTTCTTAGCTGATAGGAGCAGTGCCCTGTGCTGCTTTAACCCATCTGCTTCATGGTTTGACGTGTTGTCCATTCAGTGGCACCTTGGTTGTAAAATTGTTTTAGCAAAGTCATTTAAATCACATTTTTTCCTCATTCTGATGCTCAATTTGAACTTCAGTGGGTCGTCTTGACCATGTCGATATGGTAAATGCACTGGATGATTATAAATTTGTGCCTAACAAACCAGCAGGTGAGTGTATTATTACACAAAAAAATCACAATCATGGATGGATAGATTATTCGAAGAATATATGCATAAACATAGGACTTGAATCTAAATGAGGCAGGCAGATCTTAGTCAAATTTTACAGAATTACAAAGAATGAACATGAAAAGTTAATTTGTTTTATTGACTAAATGCTAAAAACAATTCATACTCTGGTTGGCTGATATTTAATTGTGACCAGGAGTATTACCTATCCAAACACAGCTCAGCGTCTTAACAGTGCTTGCTTATTTCTACAAGGATCCTTAAAGGTGTCAGATGTGACACACTAGGGCTAAAATACTTTTTAAAGCGCATACACACATACACACACACAAAATGAGAAAGCACCTTGTCTCTTGCGCTCTCTTTCCCTCATTATGTGTTTGTGGAGAGCTCTGGCCATCGCGTTGGACAGCTTGGGTCTCTCAAGCAGGGCGGGCATTGTGACAGGCAGTGGAGGGGCCAGCTGGTGTGGGTCAAAATGTCAGTAATGAATCGACAAGGTCAGAGGAAATATTTAGAGTTCATTAAACTACATCAAAGTGTGCATCTACGCTCACTCAAACAAGTGTAACAACCACAGGCCTCGCTAGCTAGCCGATATCGGCCTAAGTTAGCACAGATAGCTGTACCTCCCAATACATGACGATATTTAGAGTAAAATGCACCAACAGAAAACATAGTAATTTAATATAACAAGTGATGTAGCTTACATGTGTAAACCCCTAACAAAAATAACATATTTAAACTTAACCGGGGGAAAACGCTAGCTAGCGAGGCTAGCTGCAGAGCACTTTACTGAGTTACGTATTTTATCCTACATGGTCTACTTTGAATTCAGTGCTGATAAAACTGTAAAAAGCTTACTTTTATTTCGTTGTGAGTCTTTTAATAAGAATCTAACCGTCTGGCGGTTTTTTAGCTTGATAGCACTCGAGCGGTTAAAACAGATAAAAATCAAAACGTCTCCCACAAAACATAAACAGACGGAGCGATTTCCAGACCGGTGATGCTGTTGCATTTCCGGTTCAAAGAAGGCGGTCACGCTTCGAAGTGCACTTTGGGAGTTGTAGTTTGGAAGTGCAATGCGGCGACTCTCACGTCGACGTCAGCAAAATGAAACTTCCAAGCAGTTTTGTGTATGTCGTGTTTTTATTTCTTGATGCTTATACAGTTTTATAGTTCAAATATTTGATTTCCTATCAAGGGAAAGATTTAGGAAACACCAAAGCCTCCTTGTGCCGAATGTGGGCTAACCAATTTGATTTCATTGGCAAAACATGAGTAATTTCCTCATTACTTACAACAGTAAATTACATGTTCCGCTTTATTTTTCCCCAGTCTGAAATATGTTTTAATACTTTCATTACATACTACCTATTTTGTTATTTGCTACTTACACAGAACTATTTAACTATTAGATCAGTCAAAGTACTTTCTAACTGCAAGTCTCATTCATCCAAACACTTTTCTTTTCATAAATGCACTGAGGTCAAGTTGGGATTTAGTATCTTGGCTAAACATACTTTGACTTGTAGGCTAGAGAAGCCAGGGATCAAACTACCAACTCTCTGATTAGTAGAAAACCTATCCTACCAACTAAGCCACATCAGAGCTTCCTTCCCAACGTTTATTTTTTGTATGCCAGTCTACTTTTGTAACACTTAAAGAAAGCAGGTGGAGGAAAAAAATAGATGTTGGAGTCAAATGTCTTTCTTGCATATATCAAAAATTATAAACATACACGTGGACATGCATGACTTTGCAAGTCAGATTATCAGTGCAGCAACAGAAGCTGATATGATAAAGCAACCCACGCAACCAGAAGAAAAATGAACTAAATCACAGGTTCATGTTTTTGTATGTTGTGCAAACTGTAACTCCCTTGAAGCGCACAGCATCAAATTAACCAGTGTAATGTTTCATTACATTGAAAGCCACAACTCACATGGCTAAAAAAATTAAAAAAATAAAAGTGTAATTACTTGTTACCCTGTAGCAAAGGGACAAAAAAGACAAACAGCAGGTAGTTTTTCCATCACATTTTATTATGTATGGTCATGAATAGAGAGAAAGAGCCAGTTACGCAGCTGTATACAGAGTTCAATTGTAATTTTTCTTCTTACAAAAAAAAAAAAACAACTTAAAAAATAGAAGAAAAAAATTGCACTCAGCTTTACACAATCCTTAGAAAGTAAGCCATCTAAAAATTAACAACAATAACAACAATAATCATTAGCAGTCAACATAATAGTCTTACCACTGAAAGCAGAGGATGATTATTTAGTCTGAATTCTATTATACTCCTTGCAAAGGTCCAATGCAGAGTAGCAAGCTAAATTCTCCTTGACATGCTTTTAAATAAATTTTGTCACTTTAGTTTGTTTTTTCCTAGTGAAAGAGTTCTTTCCCTTTCATTTCTCAGCCTAAGCTCAAGCTAACAAAACTGAACAAAAAAAACCCCCCAAAAAACATTTGCGTTCATTCTAAATAACACCCAATTTAAATCCTTTCTCCCTTAAACCCGGAGTAGCTATAGTAAAGGCCTATTTCTAGTATTATTTCATTAATCTCTCTCATTGTTTTTAAGTAAAGTACGATCGGTTTTGACACTAGAAATTGAACTGGCCATGAGACCACTTAGTTACTGTTGAAAAGAAAAGCGGGAGACAAATACAATTCAGACTGCAGAGTAATAAAGACAGAACTGGATGCGAGAGGGGTAATGCATGGGTGGTGAAAGTGCATTTGACATATTCACTCTGGGAACTGTAGGCTGCTGAGCTGGATTTAATATTTAAATGAATGAATGGATGTGGAGGTCTCAGAAAGGTGGGTAGTGGTTGAAGTGGGATCAGATTTCCCTTTGGCTGTCCCCATACACACTCTCATCACTGTAGGCAATGTAGAGGAAAAAGTCCTCTTCATGATGCTCCTGATGGGAGGGGAAAAAAGAAAAAAACATGTTAGCGCAATATCAATAATGTAGGGAGAGGCTAAGGAGGAACAACCAAAGGCAACATGCTGGTTAAGCCATAATGTGAGAGCATGTGAGTGAGCAGGAAGCTTAACAGGACTCTTGCCTGGTACAACAATCCCATGGTAGCTGAGGTGGGTGGAATGACGTTGTTTACAAAGAAGAAGAGCGCATCCTCAGCTCGCAAGTGGATTCTTTTCCGGATGAGGAAGTAAAACTGACCCACTGATGAAAGAGAGAATATGTAATAGTAGAAATTTAACATGTGACATTACAACTCTAAAATAGAAGTCAACAACTTTTTATACTCCAAGGCAATGTTTACCCGTCAGGTCAGAGGGGACAAGGTACTTCTTCTTGTCCAGATCTCCTATTCTGGCTTTGGGTGCTTTCTCCACAATTACCTAAAGGTTAGAAAAAAAAAAGAAAGAAAAAAGAAAAAAAAAAAAAAAAAAAACAGGTGTACAACATGTTTTTATTACAAAGGCTGCAATATGGTGTTCGCTTCATTGTCTCATAAAAGGGATCTGAGAGTGTACCAAACTGTCAGTCAAGCGAGGCCAGGCACATCAAACCCAGACGAAGTGTTTAATATAACACAGATTATATTTCACAAAAGTATTTCAGTGTTAGAAAGAACCTGGTATATTTACACCCCGGCTATCAGACGTGCGGTTTAATTTTTGAACGGCTTCCCTACTAAACCTCTTTAAGTCTCTCTCCAGTCTAAAAATAGGACCGGTAAAATATCACTTGCCCACACGGTAAACACTGACTGCACAATTAATCAGCGTCCCCCCCCCCCCCCCCCTTTTTTTTTTTTAATGAATTAGCACCTGATGTGCATTTTTTGTCAGTACCATTTTATGATGGTGAATGATAGTTTTAATTCAAATGATCATACAAAACACGACATCTGTGAATGTTCTCTGGGTCTTTGGGAAGTTATAATGGACTGTTTTCACCATTTAGTGACCAAATAAGTATTCAATTAATAGAGAAAATAAGCAGTGGTTAATTGACTACGATAGTTAATTGTTTGTTGTAGCAACAGAACAAGTTTACGGTAAACTAGGATTGAAGGACTGTAAAACGAAAGCTTAAAAGTGATCATGATTGAAAGGAAAGTGTATTTCGTCATACTTTACAGGAAAAACCCGAAATCCCCACATTAAATCAGCTGATAGTTGTGACACAGACGGCCTCGATAGGCCAGACTAACTGGGGAAAGCCTTTATGATTTATCTGCAAGGAGCTGGGCGACGTAAACAACCCCGTTTTGTTGACAGCATCTATTTTAAGGCGCTCTACTGCGTTTCAACATCCAGCTACAGACCACTAAAAGAGTCTGTGCACACCTGCATGTCTTCACCGTAACCACCGTCACAGTCATAACCACCATTATTTGGCCACCAATGATGATTCACGGAAGAATAACACGGAGATCACCTGCTGGCCTGCTCACAGCGGCCGAAATTCCTACTTAACCTCTGCCGTTGTTAGCTACCATGTGTGGCGGTTACAACGTGGCAGTAAACAAACTAAGCAATATATTGTGTGGGTAAAATCTCTCTACAATATCACATTTAGATTTTAAGATTAAATCAGTAATAAAAATAAAACAGTGAGCATAACGAAATTAGCCTGACAGCAGTATAACAGCAAGGCAACCTAGCTAGCTGTCAAGGTGCTAACGTTAGCTACTTACTGGCACCCTGTCCGGATACTTCTTTCTTATTTTCTCGCCTTCGGACCGCCTCTTCTCAAAGGGATGCTCTTCTTTGTACTGAAACTTCATCTTTAAAAGAGATGACAGACAACAAGTCGGTCACTCCGCGGTGGTACGGGTTGCTTAAGAACTGACTCGAATCGCGGACACACAAACACAAACGATGCTAGCTAGCCTTAGCCTCGCCACAGCTGTTTTCCTAGTGCGACTGCAGCGGAGGGATACAATAACAACATGACGTAGAGGAAATGGGTAGTTCGCAGGGGCGTACCTCACCTTGTTTTAAACCCCATTAACGTCGACTGTGTGATGATAATCGACGCGTATTCAAGAAGAAAATAATAATAATCTTGAAATAAACAGTATACGAAGAGCTTACGAATCAATGTTGCCTTTCTGTCTTTTTCTTTTCTTTTACGTGGAACTATTTTATTTTTTATCAGCCGCTGCGCATAAAGACGCGGGGCAGGGCACTGAGGAGGGATCTGTCCTTGTCATATGACCGAGGCCCAGCAGTTTGTGGTTAGGGAGGAGAAACCGAAAAACATGCGACATTTCATTGTGCTGGAGCTTTCGCTCCCGGTGATAAACCCTGAACCAAACACGTTTATTCACATTTCTGCAGCATGTTGGATTATTGTATGTAAGCACAAGTTACTGCGTATTTAATGGTGAACACAGTGCCTACTAAGTTTCCTCTAATTACTCGGGGTTTACGACTCATTACACCATAACAGACGAAAGAAGCAAATAACCAGGAGTTTTATCATTTACGCAAATTGTTGCTAAATGCTGGTTTTAGGATAACTTTGTGTAACTCTGGGAATTTACTGGGTTATTTTATTCACAATTTATATTAAAAAAAAGTTTAATATTTTGTCATGAACACATTTGGTAAACAAACTGTGCCTCCAAAGCTGCCACTCATACATCCTGAAACACTCACCTGCCTATTGCGCATATGACCCACAGGTCTGTGAGTCACATCCATGTGACATCACTGTGGTTGAAAACCTCATGATCTCCTCTTGTGCACAGTGATGACACAGATTGCATAGATCTAAAAAGTACTGCACATATTTTTGTTAGAGAAACAACCCTCTCCTGCTTCAGACCAGAAAGTTGCCTGATCATTTTAGATAATATTGTCTCTTGTTTTCTTTGTTATACATTTTTTGGGGTTGTATTTTTACCCCTTAGTGTTCTAGATTTCAGTCTCATGGCTCTTTCACAGCAGGAACTTTAAAAATTAAAGTGTATACTCAGCTGATGTCAAATGCTGACTGATCTACATTATATATTATTATTATTTTACATGATATTCTCTTTTTTTTTTTGCTGTACACACACTCACACCCTCCAGGTCCAGGTACTATCACCCCCAGAGGGGCAATCTGCCCCAAGACCCAGGAGATGTTGCCCTTTGCTCTGGGGTGGAGACAAGCACAACACCCCCGGTCTTGCAGCAGCAGGGAGGCCCTGCATCCCAGACCCCAACCAGACAGCCAACTCCTCCTCCCCTCCCCCCACCGAAACGGTGAACAGAGAACAGGGATGTGAGATTGATCAATGATAACATGATAGACTCTTCTTGGAGTGAGCTCGCAAAGAAATCCGCTCGATTTGCAAGGTGGATGAAAGCAAGGCAGGTTTAAAGGGGCATCTATTTCGGTTTTCCTAATTTTCTATCACTCGTCACTTTATTAGGTGTCTCAATTCTCTGTGGCACAGATTCAACAAGTTGTTGGAAAAAATTCCTCAAAGATTTTGGTCCACGTTGACGTGATCACACAGCATTACAGTTGCTGCAGATTTGCTCATCCATGATGTGAGTCTCCTACTTCACCACATCCCAAGCGTGCTTATTGGACTGCGACACGGTGACTGTGGAGGTCATTAAACTAAAGCAAACTTATCTTCGAGAAACCACTTTGATATCATTTGTGACATGGTGTGTTATCCTGCTGGAAGCAGCCATCAGAAGATACGTGCACTACTCAAAAGAGATGGACATGCTCAGCAACAATCATCAGGTAGGCTGTGGTGTTTAAATGATGCTCACATGATACTAAGGGGCCCAAAGTGAACCAAGATAATATTTTCCACAGCATCACACCACCACTAGCAGTCTCAACTGTGAATATAAGGAAGAATGGAACCATGTTTTCATGCGGATGGCAGGGTCAAATTCTGGGTCTACCATCTGAATGCTGCAGCAGAAATTTATCAGACCAGGCAACATTTATTTTTGTGAGCCTGTGCAAACTGTAGTCTGTTTCCTGACCTTAGCTGACAGGAATGGAATCCACTGCTGTAACCCATCTGTTTAAAGGGTCAAAATAACTTCTATTGCCTTTCTCCCACCTGCCTGTTTGCCCCCGTTTAGCAGGGGCAGCTAATCAGAAGACTTTTGGCTTAGAGGGAAGGTGGAAGGAAGCTTAAACTACTTGTTTGAGGGGATAAACTGAGGAGTCTAAGAGCGTAATAGGTTCCCTTTAATAAGGTGGCTGGAAGGAAGCTGTGGTCAAAAAGGCAAAATCATATTTACCTCTTTCTGCGTTTCAACCTTTAAATCATCAGTGAGAGGCAGGTGTTAGCAAACCAAAGCATATACTGTATCAGCCTTATACCGTGATTAGAAATCACATTCTGAAGTCTTCAGCTTGGGACAAAAAAACATTCACACATCATCACACGCACAGCTATGGCTGGCTAGCAGATGTGCAACCAAATCAGGGCTTATAGTAGAGGACTATTGCACTGCATGCTTGATACACTAACAGTAAGAAAAACGTCGATACTTTTCACTGACAGTCATTCATTTGCAAAACAGTCACAAAACAGTACAAAACACTACCTGCTGATTAAGATTATGCAACATGATTGAGATGGTCAGCAGTTCTCCCAAACGGACTTCATGTGAGGATGTTTTATCATCAAGTAGAGATGCGTATAAAAATAGAAACGAGAAAACTAATTTGCATACTTTGTCTTAAAATTACACTTTTCTTCACAATTAAAACAAATAAACGTACACATAAAAACTTAGAAGCGATTATGGCCTGCAGCAGTGCTTAAACGCACAGCTTACATGAACAAGAACAGCTTCTGTTTTTTGTCTCAAGTTCAAGCTGTAGATAAAATAAACAACAAAGATGGGACAGAAAGCCATTGTCTAGAGCTTTGGGGACAAAGGTTATTCCAGTTTGAAAAAGCCTTTATCAAAACAAAGTTAGTCTGAGATCAGTGCAGTTCCCCGTTACACCACATGGTGGCAGCAGATGATAAACCAAAGTGTTCCTCTCACAGAAACTAACTCCAGTGAAGTTAGAGCTGCAAAATGTTAGGGCTCAAACATGAAGGGTGTTACTCGCAGTAAAAGAAAACAAGCTGAATTGTAACTGGTCGATACTGACAAGTGTTTTATTAGTAACACAGACCTGGAGACAGAGCCAATAAGAAGCCGCTGTGAGCCTTGACAAGACTGACATTGTTCAGAAGGCATTTAAAGATGGAGCGTCTAATAGTTGAACCGATACAATAAAAAGGGGAATGGGTAAAAAAATAAAATAATAATAATAAAATAAAAAAAAATGCAAAGGGGTGGGAAGGCTGCAAGTTTGAATCAACTAACAAACAAACTGCAAAAAAAAAAACAAAAAAACAAAAAAAAACAGGAGATTAAGTGCAATTCTTATTAAATGAAACCAGGATGGCATCAAATAGTTTTTTAAAAATGAGGCGAAGAAATTGTTGTGGTATTCAGAAGTCATATTAGCAGATATCATGGTAACAGAGAAACAATCAGATATGGAAAGGCGGAACGGCAGTCCATGTATCATTACAAGCCATTCTTTTCTTTTTTTTCCTCACAACTTTAAAGTGTTTATCAGAGTCCCATGAAGAAGTTTGGGAGAAACAGTTGTTGGTTATGGCTGAGGGAAAAAGAAAAAGAGAAAAAAAAAAAAAAACAAAGAAAAGAAACTTCGACTTCTTGGCTATTTGTCCAGAAAAAAAAATGCCTGTGGGTGGTATGTTGCAAGCAAGGGTCCATCAGTTACATCATTTAAATTGATCCAATCTTGCTGGGGGAGAAAAAAATAGAAAGTACCCTGGGAATTGATGACTCGCCGCTTGGGGTATGATGGTGATCTTAAAAAAATAAATAAATTAAAAAAAAAAAAAAAAGGGGGGGGGGGGGGGGGGTAGTTTTCTATTTTCCCCTACTCAGTTGCTCCAAGAGGTTAAGACAGTAAACTGATGAGTTTGCTGAAGTGCAGTATGTTGTGATGACGAAGAAGAGAGAGAGAAAAAAAAAAAGTCTTTGTTGCATCGCCGATCCTCCTCGATCTCCCAACTTTATCTTCAAATTTTTTTAAAAAGGACTAATGAAGTCAGCAAGCATACTCCGACTCCATACACACACAGTCAGTATCAGGAGCGATAAGGCAGAGAGGCTCCTCTTTGTTTTGGAGAAGAAAAAAAAAAAAAGTACAAATAAAGAACCAAGAGAAAAAAAACAACAACGAAAAAAAAAAGAAAAAAAAAAGCTGGCTCCCCCTCCCTCCCCAGTAGTTCGTGGGTTCTGTTGATCCCATACTGTTCATCCTGTGTGAGGCGGTCACCTCAGGAGGGGCTCGGAGAGGGCTGGTGGGTCGTCTACGTGGGAATGGAGGGCAGGGTGGAAGCCAGCAGAGAGAAGAGGCTGGTCAACAAGCCCGATCCCTCTCAATTCAGCCAATCACCAGAGCCGGTGCTGGTGGAGGTTTCGACTGAGGACGGAGCGGACATCAGCAGTGAACCTATGACAAACAGGAGGACATTTCAGTGTACTTGCTGCCATCGTAGCAGGGAAACCAATGCACGTTTAACACTTAGGACAAAAAAGCTCATTTATTTGTTTGAGTAAGATCAAAAGATCAGCCATGTTCACGCTGGCAAGTATTCAGAGTATTCCCATTGCTTCAATGCAACACATTAGCTCTCCTTTTCAAGAATTCAGTTATTTATTTACATTTCAGTTACCGTATTTACTGTGTAAATCTTAAATTCTGCTGTTCCTTTGATGTGACCAGAGAGAAGGATGCCACACAAATTCTCAATTTTTCTGTCTCCTTTTAACTTTTTGGCATGAAGCTGCCAAAAAGTTAAAAGTACATCCAGTCCTATACTTCTGTCAGCGTGTATGCTAAGTCAGGGAACGTGACGGCAAAGGTGATTGCTTTTATTCTGTGGAAGTATTCTTTGTGCAGCGGTAAAACAGGAGCAAAACCTCTGAAACTACAGCCAGTGACTTTTTGGTTCAGTCAATGATGCCAGCCAAAAGGAAACTGATGAGCCTGCTGCTGGTGTGTTTTGAGGAAAAGATGCTACCAATATCACACGCTGTGCAGAGGTAATGCCAGTGCACTAGAGAGGTAAACATGCAGAAGCTTACACACCCCATGGTCATATACCCAACATATACAAGCTAACTGCAAACCTGTGTTTCCTTTTCTCAGTAGATTACTTTTTCATATCAGTAATTATGTAATGTAACAAGTTACTTTTAACAGTAGCTTAATCCAACAATGGATAAATCAACCTGGTGTTAAAAATAACGCCTGACATACACATCCGAAAATCAATGATAAACACTCAGCATCTCCTTTGTTTACCTCATACATTACACACTGTGCAGGTTTGCCGTTAATTCAATTCTATTTTATTTATATAGCGCCAAATCACAACAACAGTCGCCTCAAGGCGCTTTATATGTTAGCCTTAGCTTTTCGTAGGAAACTTCATCCAGATGCTTGTCACTCTTCTGAATGAATTCACATGAGATTTCTTGTCTCACACTGAATAAAAACAGCCTTTTAAAGCAACTGAACTACTTCTAAGAGGAACTGCAGACAAAATGCATGAAACATTTTTTTTGTTGCTGAAACATGACGGGCGACTTATAAAGAGAAAGCAAGTAAAGCCACCAAAATAAAGAGATGATACTTTGAGTCCTTGTGGTCATATGAGGATTTAGTCTGGTGTTAACACACTGACAGCTTGTGAGCTTTTTGCTTTACATGTCTTAAACAACTCATTTAGAATGAGGAAGTATGCAAATAACCTTACAACAAAGTAAGCCATGCAAGCCAGTGTCTGCGTTATCCCTTTGCTTTCATGCAAGCTTTATTATGCATTTTACCTTAGTGCATCCAGCATAGGCAGCAAGTTAAGAAGTGCTGTGTCACTAGGGTCGCTGAACCAGGACTTGATGGGTATTGCATTGTCTGGAGGGCAGAAAACAGCCAGTCAGTTGTGTCAGAAAAATGGACATGGTAGTGATTTTGTGCTGCTTTTCTGAAGAAGCCACAGAGTGTTCAAGGAGCTTCGCACTTAATGTACTGCAACAGCATTTTACAACACAGGCCCTGAAGTGAAAACACCTTCGCTTATGTCCTTGTCACAAAGTTCAATTCTACCAAGACAAAGATTTGATTTAATTGATCTGTTAAACATGACCGAAAACAAGCAGCCCAATATATAACTCAACTCGTTAGCAGGTATCGTACCATTTCTCATTTATGTGTGTGTACTTACAGTGAGGGGAAAATTCAAATAATCCAGTGACCTTATGTATAATTAATACGTGTGAACCAAAAGCTTCAAACTACTCAAATGCTCCACTTCTGACAGTCAGTGAGAGGAACTATAACTAATATGGTCGTGTCATGCCCACAGCTCTAGCTGTGAGCACAACAGCCACAATCTTCTGCTGCTCACATGCAAAGGTGCTCTATGTGACCAAAATAACGTAGCTTCAAAGCATCCAAATAGAAAAACTTGCATCTATACTCTAAACCATTTCTTTCTTTGAGCTTGACAGGTCTAAGACATACAAAACAAAGGCAGAAATTGTATTTATTGCACTGTAAATACATTAAACAACTTCTAATTAAACTTCATATAGACGTAACTAATGTGATGTCACTCGTGGTTTCTGAGATCTTGTTTTTGAAGCCCATTTACACTTTGAAATCTTACCTGGATGGCTTCGATAAGCACCAGGCGAGTTGTCCAGGATAACAATACTAGACAGGTCATCGTGTACTACAGACAAGTCTTTAATATAACTACCTAGATCCAATGTACAGTGCTGGGAAAAGAAAGAAAAAGAATTAAATATAATCATCTACACCAACAAAAGTCAGAGTGAAAGCAGAAACTCGATCAATATTAGGTTTAACACAGGCTGTCAGAAGACAGCGTAGAGCAGTACCTGTCTGTAGTATCTTCGTTTCAGAATGTTCCTGTTGTTATCCAGTTTGTCTGCCACTGCCGAGCCGTAGATCTCCATACTGGCTGTGAAAACCACTAGCTCATACCACTGGCTCACCTATATACACAAGAACATAACAGTCTATGTTCACAAATTACCATCAGTGTTCAGCAAGTCACAAAGGGTCAATACAAAAAATAAATACACTTTTATGAGTGTGAGAGTGCAGTACAATGGAGATTAATGACAAGGATGACAGGCAGGATTTAAAGGAGTGACGATGTTTGTGATTTACTGCTTGTTACCGTAGCCACACACACACATACACACTCACACACGGTTGTTTGAATAACACTCACCACTTCTAAAAAGAAGTCAACATGTGGCCTTTTATGTACGAAGAACCTGACTGGGTGCTTATCAATGACGACCTGTAAGGAAAGGGGAAACGGGTGGAACCAGCTCATTTAGGCAGAAATGGTATTTAAACTGGGAGTAACTCATGCTCATATATGGTTGGCCGCCCGTACTTTGAGGATGAAGTCCGGCGGTGTGCCAGGTCTCACTGTGGGCCTCAGGACGCCGTCATGATGAGAGTGGATCAGGGTCTCATCTAGGTCCAGAACCAGAATCTTCCTCTTTACTGCATCTGCATTCATTTAATAACATCAAGCTTCATTTAGCACATCTACACAAACAAAATTATTAAGAGAAATTAGGCTATGTGAAAAATCATGCACTTCAGTACAACATGTCGGTGTCAACAAGCAGGTTTCTCTTTTACTTCTAACATGTCAAATAGGGCTGCCACGATTAGTCGACTAGTCACGATTACGTCGACTACCAAAATCGTCAACGACTGATTTAATAGTCGACGCGTCGTTTGAAGCTTTGTAAGATCCCAAAAGACGCAGGAATAAGTAGTAGGATTTAAGAGTGTAATAACGGACTGAAACAGAAGATGGCAGCACTGCATGTACAAGGATGCCAGCTGCGTTAAACCCCGAAGAAGAAGAAGCTGTGTCCCAGAATTCATAGCTCAGTTTCCAACAATGGCGGCAGCTAGTTAGTTTTAATATTACACTTATTATACTTTCTGGGTCACAAAATAAACGTTTAACATATTTGCAGGCGAGAATGTAGCTGTGTAAACCTCAAATATCTGCTCAGTTTATCAGGACACCACATATTTTCAAAAGCGCTCCGACGTTTTCAGAGACGTCTGTTACCCACTAGCTCGATAGCTAGCCAGGGGCAAGGCTCACTGGAGCCCGTGAGAACACCGGACTCCCAGCTAATTGTTTTCAAACCCACCGCCGTCTTTCGCTACTCAGGTTAAACATATATAAGTCACTTAGATAACTTAAAAATGTTATTGTTTGGCTTTTTTAGTATTTTATTTGTTCCTGAGTAAATCGGTTTGGCTGAGATTAAAGTTATAGTTTTGACACAGCTGAATAAACGTCAAGCAGACAGCTGATTATCAGAAGTGTGAGATGCTCGAGAATATACTCCGGTGTCCTGTTATATTTTAGATGGCAAGGAGTTTATTAAACTTCACCGAAACAATCTGCAAATTTCATTAAACTTCAATAAACTATCATCTTGTTTTTATTTTTAGTTAGCACATACCTTAAACACTTAAAGCTGTAAGCTAATGATAGTTATATAAGAGCAGATGCTGCTGGTGCAATAAGCTGTGTTTTACGTCCAATGGATGATGATCTGATTAGTCGACTAATCGCAAAAATAATCGGTGACTAGTCGACTATCAAAATAATCATTTGTGGCAGCCCTATTGTAAACAAGGAACTGCTTATTTTAAGTCTTGACCCAAAAAAGGCAAGCCATTTTATTTTTTCCAGAGTATTTAGACAGCACAGCGAAAGGACAAACCTTTACAAAGTCATCATCAGTTTTGGTGTTGTTAACTTCCTCAGTCTTTTTTCAGTTTTAATTTTTAGAACAGAGTGTACCACCATGTGTAAAGATCTTTTTATTATTATTTACTGACTCTGATTGATGCACTTAAATGGTATGCAAATAAACAAAAGGAAACCCATTATGTGAGTTTCCTCTATGCCTGGTGAGGATATAATGTACTCCACTTTAATTCAAAGTCAACAAGAAATGATGGGCTGAGTAAGACTTGTTTATGAAAAGTATCTTATAACAATATTATAACACATCCTCTTTTATAATTAATAGTGGAAATTAAAGCCCTGACACCCAGGTGCCTTCATTTTTTCCCCTCATCTCTTTGCAATCCCTGACTTGATGAGTTTCCTAATGTGTTTCCAGCCAATTCCAGTTACTTTTTCAGTAGACTCATTTATTCCCCCAAAGACACTCCAGCTGATTCCAGTTAAGCGCTTCGAGGACTGGGTAACCGTTTTAACCTTTGAAGCTGACCTTATTCGAATGCACAGATTTGGCAACCACACTGCCGCTTTACTTCTAGCAGAAATACCCACCATCTGCAGCTAAGTTAATGTACACTTATTCACTAGAGACTGGACCTGGATGTGCTGGTGACGTCAGCGGAATGAGTGAGAGGCAAGTAAAGTAGACTGAAATACAATCCTTCCTCTAAGTCAAGAGTGTGCTGTTGAATGAGCTCTCAGCTGACAGAAGGGAAGTTCATTCAGAGCACACAAACCAAACCAGTCAGTGCCTGAGCAAGTGGTGTGGCCCAGCCTGTAACATTTACATATCCTATCCTTTAATTCAAAGCAGAAAGTCTGTCTTTTTGTTTTGTTTTGTTTTAATCAAAGATAACATTGCATTATGTGGATGCTCACACGTTGATACTGTTATAATTGTTAAGTTTGTCGGTTGGTGTTGGTATATACAGCTAGTGTGCATCTACACATTAGGCATTCACAACTTTAGCACTGCTGTCACACATCTTGAGGATATCTATGGTCTATATACTAATCCTTAATCACTAAAGACTCTGCGTGCAATGCAGTTTATAATGTCAAAGACTATTTACATTATGCAGTGTTGACATTGCTGTTAACACCAGTTATCTCACTCATGACTGTATCAGTTCGCTTCACTGGAAAATATTCAGTCGACATTTACAGCTCTGCAAAAAAAACAACATTTGTTTTATGTTTACAATTGTTCTTTTTTTTTTACTTTAAAAACCAAATAAAGTCATCTAATTGAAATGCTGCAGTGCCAATATACAGCCAAATACCTTTTGTGCAAAACCACACTCTGTTGTTAAGCTGTTAGTTGGTTAAACAGCGCAAAACAACAGACCTATGCAGCAAAACAGGTTTATGAAAACAATTGACAAAAAGAATACAGCTGTGCATGAACCCATTTAATGCAACTTAATATTTGTATCTATAAAAGAAGGTCATGGGGAAAAAAAAGTATCTAAAAGCTAGTGTGATTTTCCTTATGGGGAGAAGCCAGTCAGTTTGACATAGTGGCCATTTAGTCTTTACTTAAAGGTGAACATGAGGGGGATAGTTTCCAAACTGTGCATCTGTTCCAGAAAAAGTCCCAGTCAGCACAATCACTTCTTACTTGACAATAGGGCTGCCACGATTTGTCGACTAGTCACGATTACGTCGACTATCAAAATCGTCGACGACTGATTTAATAGTCGACGCGTCGTTTGAAACTTTGTACGATCACAAAAGACGCAGGAATAAGTGGCAGGATTTAAGAGTGTAATAACGGACTGAAACAGAAGATGGCAGCATCGCATGTACAAGGATGTCAGCTACCGTTAAACCCCGAAGAAGAAGAAGCAGCTGTGTCCCAGAATTCATAGCGCGGCCCAGCGCAGTTTCCAACAATGGCGGCAGCTAGTTAGTTTTAATATTACTCTTATTATTCTTTCTGGGTCACAAAATAAACGTTTAACATATTTGCAGGCGAGAATGTAGCTGTGTAAACCTCAAATATCTGCTCAGTTTATCAGGACACCACATATTTTCAAAAGCGCTCCGACGTTTTCGGAGACATCTGTTACCCACTAGCTCGTTAGCGAGCCGGGGGCTAGGCTCACTAGCGCCGTGAGAACACCGGACTCCCCGCAAATCGTTTTCAAACCCACCGCCGTCTTTCGCTACTCAGGTTAAATATATATGAGTCACTTAGATAACTTAAAATGTTATTGTTTGGCTTTTTTTTTTTAGTATTTTATTTGTTCCTGAGTAAATCGGTTTGTCTGAGATTAAAGTTATAGTTTTTACACAGCTGAATAAACGTCAAGCAGACAGCTGATTATCAGAAGTGTGAGATGCTCCAGAATATACTCCAGTGTCCTGTTATATTTTAGATAGCAAGGAGTTTATTAATCTTCACCGAAACAATCTGCAAATTTCATTAAAATTCAATAAACTATCATCTTGTCTTTATTTTTAGTTAGCACAGACCTTAAACACTTAAAGCTGTAAGCTAATGATAGTTATATAAGAGCAGATGCTGCTGGTGCAATAAGCTGTAGTTTTACGTCTAATGGATGATGATCTGATTAGTCGACTAATCGCAAAAATAATCGGTGACTAGTCGACTATCAAAATAATCGTTTGTGGCAGCCCTACTTGACAAACTTGTTTATCACCTTCTTCTGTCCACATTACAAAGATGCTTTTATGGTTCCTTCATTTTGTGGCCAACACACCGATGTGCCTTAGCGAAAGCATCTTTAAGACTTAGCAAGATAAGCTTTTATACAGAGAAATACCATGAAAACAACAGTGTACTCACTGAGCCTGTTTCTGGAGATGGGGGACAGGGGCAAAGTGTCGTATCGCACCGTCTGATACTGGATTATCTGCAAACGAACACAGGGAATCAAAAAGCGAATTCTCAATAGAAAGAGCACATACTGTAGCATGCACTAAACACTTAAACGATGACTTAAATATACCACGACCAGAGCTTAAACTGTGATATATTTGACAATACCATACATACCAAGTACACAGAAGCCTCAAACCCCTATTTACAATCGCTCTGACCTCAAAGAACTTTTCATGTGATTTTACAGAAGAGGAAATGTTTCATCTTTTAGGAATCTTTCAGGGTATAACAGTAAAAACGGAAAACTAATTGTGCTTTGGGGTGATAAGAGATTTTACCAGGATCTGAAATTTTTATTTTTCAGCTGCTTAAGATAAAGCATTCTTAGGAAACCAGATAAAGTAAGGGGACAGAGGAGGGCACCACACTGAAATAACGAAGTGGCTTGCGTCCAACCCATAGCGCTTCCTCTGCTGTGATCCAAATGACTACAGCGAGGATCCTTCCCAGTGCCGCTCTTGCCCAGGGGCTCTGCACTTTTCTTCACAGGGCTATTTTTATCCCCCCCAGCTGTCGGTGGGTGTCAGCGTTGCATGGGGCACACACAGAAAGGGAGACTCACAGGGTGACTTTGACTGAGCTGCTTGGTACCTGCCTTAGACAGGACCTCCCTCTATGCCCCCCCCCGCGCTTGCCTGGCAGGGCAAGCCTGGGAGAAGCCAACTGTTGGAAGCAGCTGCTGGGTACCACGGGGGAAATCTCACCCCCGACTCAGCTCTCTGTATCTTTAAAAACATCCATCTGAAAACCTGGCACGCACACGTCCTGTGCCTCCAAACTAAGGCAACAATAAACAATAAAATGTGGACTATTTTTATTTGTTTTTCCTGCCCATCATCTAAAAAAAAAAAAAAAAAGATTAAATTTTACATCAACATGTGCAGGGCTTTTTCCTGGTTTAAAACTGGTCTATGGGGGGGTGTGACTGTACACCCAGACAAAAGTGCCCTGCATAGATATATCTTAAATGACAGATGCCTGCCTATTGTCTCATTATTTCTAACCATTAGACAAACAAAATTCTTTTAGTTACTAAATTAAACTCTTATTCAACAAAGATTACTTCACAGTCCTGATGTTTCCCCTTAGGGATGAATCAAAACCTCGTGGTGGGTGCCCAAATCTTTCAAACGCAGGAAAAACCCTCATGTAGCAGCGGGCCTCTGTTCCTTTAACCAGAACACTCAGGACATAATTAATGACTAGAAATGGACGATGGCAGCAACTAACATTTTTTCCCCTTAATTAATTTGTAAAACAATTTAATTAATTGGTTCGTGTTCGTTTCAGAGCTGAAGACAACATATTCAGGCTGCTTGTTTTGGATTAATAAAGACATTAATTTAACCATTAGATCTGCAGAAAGAAGATACAGCGGATGATTTGGAGCAACGCTGCTTTAAAAAAAGTATATTATTCATTAATTAGTTATGAAAACCATTGCAGATTTATTCTTAATCAGCTAATCAGTGAAGTACAAATATCAGCTATGTAAGCTGGTAGTTATTTTTTGCTTAGCCAATTGTTGCATGCAGAATGATAAACACAACGATTATGTAACACTGATGTGGGTAAGATTAATAACCAACCACCTCGTCATTTGTTGACATGGGATAGCGTGCCTGGGATTATGACCGGTTCCTAAAATACATAATCCAATTAATCTTATCTTCATTTAGATCTACGTATTGTGGATAAACAAGAGGTTATTATTAAGTGTAGAAAACTGGTTATCCCAGTTGTGAGAACATATATACACACACACTTCCCTCTAAACAGCCCCAACCCTAACCCCGCCATATCAGCATAATAGATGCCCTGCACTTGGATCATCATGACAAATTTCCAGTGCATCACAGACCATGCACAAGAGAGCTAAACTGCGAGAGAGAACGAGAGAAACAGAGGCAGAGAGAGGGAGAACAGTGCACTCTCTGTGCTGACTTAATCCCTCTCACTTCAGCCACAACATGGACTGAACTATTCACACTCAGGGCCTGAGGTGTTACTGCCACACAATCAACTACAGACAAACCTCTAAACAGCAAGATGATTACAACACACGAGGCAGTCCTCCAAGCTTTGTTGGTTTGATATGGCGCTTGAGCCGAAGTCCACTCATGTTACACCACATATGCACATCTATTAACGACACCACGACACCTGCGCATATGTCTAAGTTACAAACCGGTGGCTTATGTCACCTTAAATGCCATGTTTATTGTGGAGGCATTTCTGAGCGATTGAAGGTGACCTGCACGCTTAATGCACTTTAAATTTAGGGTTTGGCTGTAGCAGTTTTCACTGAGCACTGCAGCCGGATAAAGCAGTCCTGCAATTAAAAAAGACAAACAAAAAAACGACACAGTTTTGAGGTTTGACCAATCATTCATAAATGAATCTGCAACAGTTTTGATAACTTATCATGCAATACATGTGGGGGGGAGGGGGGGGGGGCTAATTATCGAAAGGTTTTAGATTTAGAAACATTTTGACATTTCTTTTTAAAAATTTAACTAGCCTTTTAGGTTTTAGACCATTTAAAGACTTGTGACCATAACCTAAAGAGATTTGACAAGTACCAATTTAAAATGAGATAATTAGTGGAACTTCTAAATAATTAATTAAAGCAGTCATGAGGATATTTTGGCGCACTTGACTCACTGACTCATTATATACTTCATTTGCGGGAATCTGTCTGATGCTTTACAATAAAGGTTCAATTTACTGTTTTAACTAAAAGAAAACTTAATTGTGGAAAAAATAGTTGTTATAAATAATTAAGCAATACTTTTTGATAACTAACTGGGAGGCTGAGGCTTCTGACATGTAAAAAACTGTCATAATATTATGACATCTCAGGTGGAGAGCGCCAGTAATTTGGCTCTCTGAAAACCAACCAAGCTTTTCATCAGGTGGGTTTCATTTAAAACTAAAACATTCAGGCACACTGGGGTCATGGCAGAGTAAAGACTTGCACGGAAAAGTGTCACACATTATTCAAAGCCCCTCTCACCGTTCGTAGGTGCTTCCTGAGGATGTACATGATGAAGCCCCATATTCTGGACGTAACGCCGAGAAAAGTGCGGATGCCAAGTAAACACTGCCGGGTCTTCAGCATGTTAATAACTAGGCAACGCGGTTTTCACCCAAGTTGCTGGGAAGGGGTAATTACTGAAAGGACTTGCTTACCACAGAGTCAAAATTCTGGTGTTTAGCCACAGCCGCCAAACTAGCAACTCTTAATTATTGGAGAGGCCAAGCAAACGTGTGAGTACCTCGCTCTGCACAATTGCGGCACAATTAGCATCAAACAGGGTAACTTCGCATTGTAACGGTGACAAGCAAACGATGAGGTGGTCGAAGAAAAAGCCGGAGAACGACGACTGCTGCTGTGTGGACCTTAGCACGCAGCTCGTTGACAAGCTAGCTCAGGAGCTAGCTGTATGTATACCAACTACCGTTAGCTCGTAGCCACCGAGCTACCGCTAGCTCGACAGGGTGACCACCTTGAACCTTGGAGAAAAATAGACCACAAAAAAGCTGTGGGGTCCTTTCTTGACAGGCACCACTTCAACGCGACTTGAGTCTGTGCGGCTTCCGAATGGAGACAGTGTTGCAAAAGTTCCCCAAAGACTAACCGGGCCGGTTAAAATCAGTTTGTAGTCCAGTGGAAATCCGGAATGAAACTGCGAGCCGCCATCGCCGCCTTGCCGTCACTTCCGCGACCAGCTTGGTTGCGCGCAGCACGTCCACGTGGAAAGAAAACAAACCTACGAGGACGAGCATGTCAGCTAAAACCTTCAAATTAACACCTTTTAGTTTGCTCTTTAGCTCTTCAGCTGTACTCTTACATAAATACTTATGGGGAGTTTTACGTAAACATAATTCTTGCTGAGAAAGCCGTGTGACTTGGTGGTAATGGACGGGCCTGTATATTTTTAAGAGGAAATGTAATGATTTATTGGAGCATTGTGTATCTTGTATAACGACAATATCAAACCAAACTGAAATGAATGTGTGACTGTATTTGACAGCTGTCAGTAAATCACGGACTTGGTAATTGTAATTCAATGCTAAAAAGTTGCTTGAATCAAATTTCTGTAAACTATCAGACTATTAAATCTGACACTGCAATTGGCATCGGTGTTCATGTCGAACTGTCGCTCAAAACTAATTATTTAGTGCCATCAGACCTACCTGCTGACATCATCTATAAATCAGTATACATTTTCAACTTCTTTGGACTGCTCCACCACAGTGGATCAACTCACCCCCTCCCTAGCTTCTCCTCTGTTGCAGCAGCCCTCTGCACATCCTCCTTTGTGACATCCATGAACTTCCTCTGTGGCCTTCCTCTTTCCCTCCTGCCAGGCAGCTCCAACTTCAAAATCCTTTATCCAATGTATCAACTATCCTTCCTCTGTACATGTCCAAACCATATCAGCCTTCGTTTCCAAACTGCTCAGCCTGAGCTGTTCCTCTGATGTACTAATTTCTAGTCCTGTCCATTGTGGCCACTCCTAATAAGAATCTTAATATCTTCAGCTCTGCCACCACCTGTCTTTTTGTCAGTGCCACTGTCTCCAAACCATACACTGTGGCAGGTCTGAGTACCACCTTGTAAACCTTCCCTTTCACAAATCATATTTTAAACATATATTGATTATAACTCAACCTCAAAAGCTCATAAATTTAAAAAAGTATTTAAGTATTGTACCCAAAAGAGCAACTGGTTTGAGATCATTTTTGCCAATGAGACAATATATATCCAGGACATTTTCTGGTTGTGAGCAGCATTTGATTTAATTCCTACTATAGGATGTGGCAGATGAACAGATATCCAGGATTTTTAAGATGCACACAAGTAATAAATACTGTTTTGTGTAAGAGAAACCTGTTTGTTTGTTTTTTTGGTCTTTAAGCACTTGTGAACTGTCATTTATTTTTGTCCCAGTCACTGCAATAAATCATAGTGCAGAAAAAAAAACAGTCATTTCAGTGCAAAAGTCACAAAATCAAAAATCAATTATTTTGTAAATAACCAACCAGAAAAAAATAAATAATTTATCCACAAACAACAACATTAAGTTTATATTTTTAGAAAAAGTGAAATGATAACGTCTCGTACATATCCAACAGATAACACACATGAAATAAGTTTAAAGCATTGAAAGCTTTTCAGTCCTTCAATGGCAAAAAAAGCAGATGAAACGTGGATCTTCAGCAGATTTTCCTGCCTTAAATCTAAACATCAAGATCATCATCAGGGTCCTCCTGGTCGTAGTCATCGTTGGCATCGGGTTCATACAGAATTCGACCGGAACCTGGGCCCGATTGCAGCAGAGCGGTTTTCCTGCAAGATTAAAAGAGAACTGTATCTTTAGGTTGTTTGTTAAAAAAAAGTTTTAAAAAGAAAGAAAGAAAATCAACATATATTAGATGTGGTCACTGAAAAAAAGTCTGACTTCTCTTTGCTGAAGACAAAGGGAAGAGCAAGTTTCTCCTTGGCCTCGCGCTCTGTGTCAGACAGGCGAATGTTGAAGGTCAAGTTAGCTGTTGGGTCCATCTACAAGACACAAAAAGGACACTTACGTCATAACAGGTTTGCTTATTTATCCATATAATGTGTGAAGCTGTTGTACACATGTTACGCTGTACCTGCTGTTCCTCTGGTTCAGTCTGTCTGCGTCCAGCATGGCTGGTTTTACTCACTACAGTAACTGAGAAATCCCCTTTGATGCTGAATATCTCCTCCTAATGACAAAAATCAGAACAATAAATATTTCATAAAAGTTGTAGGAATTTAAAATAGTAATTAAAGTTCAAGCTCTTCTTACATCTTGCGTAACTTTCCCCAACTTTGATCGCTTTGTTATTTTTGCCACCGCTTCATCTCCCTTCGTTCCAGGTGCCACTGTGATAACTGAAGTAGCTAAGTGGCAGACGCTTCCCACAGTACCCCTCTGGTGCATATCTGCGTGGAGCAGACCAATAACAGCTCTCACGGCTCCCCCTAATGAAAACAGAACGTAATCGTTAAACAGGGGAAGTGCTGCACAGCCTACTAAAAATAAGCCACCCGTGAAGGACTGTGAACACAGAGAGCCTTTTATCCATAATATGCTTTTTAAAGAAAGATAACCACTTAATAGATTTTTGGGGGTGAAGCCAAGACGAGCATCTTTTCTGCGTTACGTTTTGTTTTGTATCGCTGCAGATCGCACAACAGAAATGCTGATGCGATCCGATTTGTGGTCAATTAGGCTCAGGGAAAGATGGGTAAAAGGTCAAAGCATTAAAAGCATGCTCAGATGCTGGGAGTCAGACCTCCTCCCATTCTGTAAAATTACTGAATACATGGGCCTTAAATCACACACACAGAGACACAGAAGATACATTATCACCTTTCTTAAGCTGCTGAAGAGTCTTGCAGACAGCAGGTGGGCTCATGTGTCTCAATATCCATGACAGCGAGTCGATTACTAAAGTCACTGGTTTGGGGTGTGATGTTTGTTTGAGCAGATGAGTGAGTTCCTCCACACAAAACTGGTGAACTGTAAAAGCCGACCGATTAGTCCACCCAAGGGGGTCCGTATAAGCACTGTGAAAGTGCAACCTGAAGTAAAAGAAGCACAAGATGAACGTTTGATTCCATGTTAAAGATCCAGAAATGGTGTCAGCGGAAGGAAGGCTGTCAAGAAGCTATTGTTAAGGAAACAGTGAGAAAGGGCTGAGGTATGCCAGATTACACAAGAACTTGGCTGAAAATCAGTGAAAACAGGTCTGATAGAGTTATGAATCCACATTTGGACTTCCACATTACTGAAGCAGTGTGGGACCATCTCAACAGCAAACACAACAAAATCTAAAGAAGACCTTTGAATGTCCTTCCTAAATACTTAAAGAAATTGCAAGAAAGCTGCATGAGAAAGTTCAGGCTGTGTTGAAAAATTAAAATTGACTGAAATTTTAAAACATCAACTTTAAAGAATTTTGAAAACTCAGTTTTTGCCCTGAGAAGGCAGGGACCGAGGCCTTCTGAGGAAGAAAATAGTCTGCTGTAATAGAATCTGCCATGTGCACCAAATACATCAAGTATTTCCTTGTGTATCATGTTTCCATTTAGCTGTCCAATGTGTGGGTCTTTGGTTAGTCTATATATGGTATATGGCCATTAGAAAAAACACATTACGCACTCCTTTAATGGAGTAACAATGGTTCACACTGGAAAAAATTGAAAGCAGGTACTGTTATGCATTTCGCTTGGTAGATGAAGTAAACTTTTAAGCAAAATCACATCATTTGTTGTTGATCAAATAACTGTTTCAGCATTAAAGTTCAATACCTCTGAGTAGATGCTGTTAATCCATCTTTCAGTTCTTCCTCACTGACATCAAAACCAAGCACGTGGACAGGTTCTTCTCTAAAATCATAGCACAGGCCAGTTACTGTTTAAGCCAATACACAACTTAGACATATTTTAGGCAACAATAGGTATACAAGGAAACACGGTTACATACTTGTTCAATGCGGCACTGATGAAGCTCTTAAGTAGGTGCTGCCCAGAATAACTACAAGAATCTATGAAAGTATAAATTACATCAATTAATGTCATCATTATTGATAACAATGTATACTTATGGTCGACAACGTTCACATATTTACCTTGTATTATAAGAACCGCCCCAGTATCAGTGCCTTGCAATAGTTCAGACAACATGGTAGCATCAGCTAGTAAGCTTGCCTCTGCTTCACCGCCATTTAAAACATGAATACTTAAGAAAACATGAGTAATTTGCCTTCACGAGAACGACATAGCTTAAAGCTAACAATTATAAGTACCTAAAGTCGCTACAAGTAATGTTTCGCAGGAAAATAAAGCTTTCCCTGTCCAGTGAAAGTACAGCAGATTTCGCTAGCTACTATGTTTGGGGTGGTTAGAGTAAATAAAAAAAACTTCGTATCCCATAGTTCCCTGTGACTTCAATCGTCTTCATGAAGGAAAATGTAGTTTATTAAACGTTTACGCCCGTAAACGCGTTTGGTGAAAGGCTGAAAACTAAACTACGTTACCCAGCATACACTGCAGCACACCCTTCGCTGGCAGCCTCAAGAGGCTTCTGCCGCGCACGAAGAGGACCGTGCGGAATAAAAAGCCCCAACTTCGGTCGTTTTGTATGTCTACGACGAAGAAACGAAAAACTTCATCGAGGGAAGTTTCCGTCATGGATCTGCAGTGATTCGCAGCGTTAATTAAATGAAAGTTTACACTTCTGTTGTGGTTAGATTAGTGCACTGACGAAGAGTGGGAGATTTGTGAACAAGCGACGGTGGTATTAGTATTTTGTCGGGCTAATAGTGTGGCGACAGGTCGGTGGTGGTTTGCCCCCCGTTTGGGATTCCCCCTAGAGGGAATACAAGGACGACTTCGACAAAGTGTGGAGTTTCTTTGAACGACAGCATCTTCGATCCTCCACACACTTGGCTTTCTGCTGCCAAAGTTTCCCGGTGCTAAGGTGCAGCCACGCCGGGAGAAGGCGCAGAGAGACGGCCGCCACTCTCCGGCTAGCTCGCCTGCTGTTTCTGCTTCTCGGATCGAGGCCGTGTCGGCGAGGCGACAATGCTTGACATAATGTCTGAACACCAAGGTATGCTTATGGACTATCAACAAAACCCAACGAAAAATAGTCCTCACTTGATGTTAATCTGTTCATCGCGTAAAGCTGTCGTTTTGAGGACAGTAAGCTAAAGTGAGTTACGGCTAACGTCGTTGTTGCGTGTGTTGTAATAATGTCACAGCTCGATATTGACCGACAGTCGGACGTGTTGTCGTTAAACTACCATGAAAGTTCTTTAAAAGTGAAGACTGTGTGATTCCAACTTTTTGTACAGTGATTGTAGTTCATAGATTTGATGTTAACATTTATTACACAGTTCCCGTTAGCTTGCTAGTTAATTAACGCGCCGAACCACATAGCTTAATAGCTGCATAGCCACGGTTGCAAACCAACTCACCGAAGCCTCTCTAACGTGTCAGTTGAGATAACATGGCTTAAAAATATAATTCAGAAAAATGCCCCCCTTTTTTGGACATTAGCTCAAACTTCAAAGGTAGCCAGCACGACACGCCCGATTAACATTAGCCGATAGCACAAAGCTATCTCTGCTATGGAGCCTCCCACTACTGTATCAAGAAAGCTACCTTGGTTTGCTAGCTGATCAAGAGGCTGTTAGCCACAAGACAACCCTTAAAAATATCAAATTAAGCCCTCGACCACGCAAAACTATCGTTGTAAAAGCTCAGTAAAATGAAGTTACTCTCTCTTACCCGTTTACCGTTAACGCTACAAACTGCATAACATTCAGTTAGCTTCCCCTCTAAACGTCACCTAGCATTAGCATACACACAAAATGTACCAAAAGCATGGTGTCCAGCAAACAGACGCATTTTTAGCAATCCAGTCAACTTTTCCTTATAAACTTGGCGTGAAAACAACGAACTCTTCTTCTAGAGTGATTTTTACACACCCACTAATTTTGTGAAGTTCAAGCAGTCACAAAGTGACACCGGTTGCGTTGTTTAAGGACGCAGAAGTTGTCTTGAAGATGTTAGTTGGTCTTTTTTTTTCTTTTTTCTTTTTTTTCGCTCAATTGACCTTCAGTCAAATATGGACGTTAATTTAACGTAGCTTTTACAAACACACTGTTTTCAAATAAGACCAGCATGCGCTTCATCGTTTATAATCCCGATTAAGGTATTGAGCCGTGTTAGCAAGCTAATGCTAGCATTAGTCCACTCTCTCGGCAACGGAATGCTTTGTAATGTAGTGGCTGTTAAGCAGTTGAAAAGTGGTCACTTGTGACTTACAGACTTTTTTTTTTTCTTCAACAGATTCACTGTTAACGTGTAAAACGGAACCTCTGGTGAGTATTTTTATCATTTGAGCACTTTATTTGACTCAGCTGCCCTTTGTTGTGGAGGGCTGTGTAGGTTAGCTTCACTCTCTTAAACAAAGACATGTTTCCTGTAGCCCCCAGAGAAGAAGAAGAGGACTGTTGAAGACTTCAACAAGTTCTGCAGCTTTGTCCTGGCTTATGCCGGTTACATCCCCAGTCCAAAAGAGGTGAGCTGTTGCTTTTTTTTCTCTCCCCCCCCCCATTTTCTTTTTAACATATCATATTAGATGTAGTGACTACTTTGCAGTTTTGACAGAAGATGTTTTTGTCTGCTTTTATAGGAAAGCTCGTGGTCCCCAACATCATCCAGCTCTGCACACAGTTCGGGGTTGTCAGCAGATGGTGGAGGTGGAGGGAGCAGCTCCAATGGCAATGCCTGGGCAGATGGGGGCTCCGACATCCACACCATCCATACATTTGTCCGCAAAGCTCGAGCAAATAAGGGCAAAAGTATTCGGCGCATGCACTCTGACAGCACCCTGCTGGATAAGATGCAGCTTAAAGACTCTCTTTATGAGACCCAGGCCAGCACTAAGGGAGAGCGCAAGAAGGACAAAAAACTGAAAAAGCTATCACTGGATTCTGCCATGGGAGCAGCAGATAGTGGCAGCAGCGAGGGTGAGAAAAGAGCCCGCATCAAACGCAGCAAGAACTCAAAACAGCCCAAAGCTAAGAAGCTCAAGAGTTCAGCTCCTCAAAGCGAGACTGACTCCGAGGCACGGAATACGCACTCCGAGGTACGAGCTGGCAGGGAGGAGCTGCCGGGGCACGGGGGCTCCTCTTCGAGCATGCAGAGCATGGGGAAGGTGCAGCCAGACGAATCCATCAGGGAAGCAGAAATGAGCTCCAGTGAGGGTGAGACATGGATCGCTGATGAAGACATTATGGTGGAATCGGGTAAGACACTGTAATTTTGACCTTTTGTCTGTTATTTACTTGGTGGTTGCTTACTTTGAACCAACTCACAACCATAATCCCCCTGTAACTCTGGTCTGTTTATCCACACAGGGGATGATTCATGGGACTTGATCACCTGTTACTGCGGGAAGCCATTCGCGGGACGGCCGATGATCGAGTGCAACCAGTGCGGCATATGGGTGCACTTGTCATGCGCAAAGATCAAGAAGTCAAACGTTCCCGACATCTTTTACTGCCACAAGTGCAGGGACTTGAGGCGGTCGGGACACAAAAAAGACACTTAAAGCTGAGCAGGACTGGAGAGGAAAAGGAGCGTTTGATCTGTTTTTGCTGTCGTCTGACACTTAACTTTCTTTGATGCCTACAGCCAAAACAGCCTAAACTATCACCTGGAGGGCAACTGTAAAGTCGGTTTGTTGGATTTCTTTCGACAATCACAACCATTCTTATTTATCCCTCACGTCTAGTTTTCGTTCCCCCTTTTGCTACTGTGAAGAACTGGGAAAAAAAGGCAATATTGACAGTTCTTAATTGACGTCAGCATTGATTGGCTTTAGTATTACAGTTCTGGTGATGTGCATATACTTTTTTTTTTTCTCTCTCAATAGTTCTCATATTGACTGAAGGTCCACTTTTAACTTGTAAATTATTTCTTGCGCATATTGACAAATTAGTGAAAACCTTCTCCTTTGGTCTCCGGAGTACCACCCTGAGCTTGGTCCAATCATTCCCAACCTTAAATCAATACAACACATGCAGAGTTGGGGAGAGGGAAGCCCAGCTTACATTGTCAGTTAAGAGGTGGATAATGTCACTCCTGTTATTACTTTATACGCACGTCATAATGCTAGACGGGCAGTTCGTTTTGGTTTTGATCGTACTCTGGTAGTTTGTGTTCAGCTTTTTCTTGGGTTGTCTTTAAGCCTCCTGAAATAAGAAGTTTCAATTCATTGACTCGGATAAGATTTATCACTTTGCATCTTCATATGCATCTAGTTGTACTCAAACTATCCTTTCAGCAGTGCACTTTTAAAACCTAAATACACCCCCGCTTTTTTTTTTTTTTTTTTTTTTGAAAACCGGACTTGGTCATGTGCATTCATGACAGCGTGCTTAGTATTTCTCACAGTCCGGCTTATTAATCAGTTAGCCATTAACCGTGAGTCAGTTTTTACTTATGTGTTTGTTTGTTTTTTGTATTTAAATCATCTGATATCGGGGCGGGGGGAACGTTGCTGTAAGACGACTGGTTTGTTGCCGTGCTTTACGATGTCAAAGTAGCTCTGAGGCGCGTTTATGAATGGTTGTTTAAAAAAAATATATATATATATATGTATTTTTTATTTCTAGGCTTTCTGAGGAAGGGGGTGATTAGAGATGCACCCCGCATCAGAAAAAGGACATATGATTGTCTCACATCGAGAACAAAGTTGTAGTGTACAGAAAACAAGTTGAGGCTGTCTAGGTTGTCATTTTGTTTATGTTGTTTGGTTTTACCATGTGCGTTTTTTCTTTTGTTCGTGGGAGAGTCATCGTAAGTCTCCAGTAGCAGTTGCATTCTCCGTACAACTTAAAATTCTGTGTACATATCCTGTTCTTTGACAACTGTACATATGTGAAAGTGAAGAGAGAATACTCAAGCAAATTCTATATTTTCTGCAGTCTGATATTGTTTTGGTTTTTTTTCCTTTAATTGTAGCTTGAAAAATAAAAGTCTTTGGGAACATGCTGGTTGAGTTTTTTTAATTTTCTTTAATAAAATGACACACAAAAAACAAACAGTTACATATCACATTTTGTTAGGTGTTGGCACACAACAGTGTTTGTCAGGTTTTGTCTTCTACCAGCAGAGGGCGACAGCTGGCAGGAATCTCACTCGTTAGTATGGCACAGATACTGAATAAATGCCAAGTTATACAAAAATTCATGCGTGATATTTAGTAGGCTTTCTAGTTCTGATAATCTTCCCTGGGGAGGTCTGGTTCATCCTGCAAAACAAATATATAAATGCTCAGTTCTTCATATTAGACAAGTGCAAGGTTTTTAAATTATTAATGCTGAAGCATTGTTGTAGGGGCTAGAAATGGCTACCAGTGTCACAGAAAACTTACACAAGCCATGAAAGATGATAACTGCATATGCAAATAGGCCATTCAAGCAATAATGACTTCAATGACTCAAGCACATGCACACATACATATATGTATTTATGTATATTTTAAACTATTAGATATTTGTTCATAGAATACAAGTTTAGGAATAGATTGCTTTCTTTGCACTGAATGGGACAGCATATAGTTCTGTTTGCATATTTTTTACTTTGCATTCTGCTAAAAATAATCTGAATAATAACTTCTGTTTAAAGCTAAAGCCATCGATGTTTCAGGCCCACATGTATACTTTATGTATCAACAGTGCGAGTGTGTTGAGCTTGTGGCATTTAAATGTCGCTGCGATGCAGGTTATTTGGTGGGAAAATGGGGATAAGTGTCATTTGCCGCTCACCATTCGGGTTCTGAAGCTGGATATTTGAAAGCCGCCGATGGGGTCCAGAGGAGCGACCTTCCTCCTGTAGAGAGGAAGGCAGTCAGAATTCAACACAACATCAGGGAATCAAATACGTGCAAGCATCAAATCAAAAGACATCATTTGGTTCTGGACTGATCATTTGATCTTCTCATTTTTACATCAGAATTACATGTATTTTGGCCAAGAGCTAAAAATCTTCAAAAGCGTTAAGATATTCATCTTCATCTACTTGACTCCAAATTTACAAGTGTCCTTTGTTGTAAATTACATCATAGGATTAATACATCTAATATAAGTAACAATCATCCCCATAAATCATAACATGTCAGTTTATATAAGCTGCATAAGCACATAGTTGCTGTATTTACAGCTAATTTGCACTATTTACACCTTTTCTCTATCACGTGTGGCTGTATAACCAACTGTTCGACAATATCTAGAGCCATTTGTCCTAACCTCTTCTCATTGGCTTTCCGGTTATGCTGGTGCTGGTTCGGGTGCTGCCGCTGGGCGGGAAGGTGTTCTGTCGGGGCGATGAAAGTCTCTGACTGAAAGGAGCCATTGTCTACATCTCCCACCATCCCCCCTGCGTCACCCACAGAGAGGTCGCTCATGTCCAAGTGATCGAACAGGTGGGAAAAGACTTCTTGGTCCATTAAGGTGTCCTCCTGAGGACGTAATCAGATCATTCAATAAGATGGAAAAGGATTAAATGCCAGTAGCTGTTTAAATTGCTTGTCCGAAAGTGGTAATAAATTTAATGTCTGTTAATAAAAAAAACAAAAAGGGCTTACCCTCTTGTTTCTGGATCTGCTTGGTATGACAGCAGCAGATATCTCCTCCAGCAGCAGGTAAAGAGCCAGGAAGGGCAGCATCCATCTAGAGCCAAGCATCTGCACAGCGCAAAAGAGAGATTGTGAGTCTTGATTCCCTGTAAGGGTGCAGTCACACAACAAAATGAATCTGAAAACAAACCCTTTGCTCACCTTAAAATCTCTGGTTTTCTCTTTGGATTTCGACTCTAAGCTGTCTCGGGTCCCTCTCTGCTGACCAGTGTGGAGAGGAGGGTATTTGTAGCCATGCTTCCAGGGTGGGTTTATATTTTGGGACTATTATGGGGCTGTTTAGGCTAAGTGTGTGTATGTGTGTGTGTGAGAGAGACTATGTGACTTCAGACATGCCAATTAAACCTGCCGCCTCGCTTCCTTAACATCATTATTGTCAATCATTATTGTCAAAACCTTAAGAGATTTTAGGTTCAGACAACATGCGCTGACACACTTACATACAGCTACACACACACATGGCTTCGGCCCCACCACGCCCTCCTCCGCTTTCATTATTGCTGCTGCGGACAGATGAGAGTATGATAAGACCACTTAGTTTACAAGCTCGCCCGGAGTAATGCATACCCTCAGGCTTTACATCCTCCCATGTCATTTATGCAGGCATGAAGCTGAGAAGCATGAGTGAAAACAACATCTTTATACTCTTTACACTGTATCACATCGAATGCTCGTCAGCCCGGTTTTTACAAAAGCAGAGATTTAGGTGGAGTTATGAACCGTGAAGTGATCTGCAAATGCAAGCATGTCGATTTCTTTAGGATAAGATAGCTTAACATAAGATAACACATACTTTATTTACTACTATGTCACGGCTGTCACAGAAGAAAATAGCTCAAAAAACAAAATTACACTAAACAAGGAGCTCAGTTAAGACAAAAAAGCGAAAAGCTCAGAATCTCAGTGTGATACAATGAAGAGCTTAAATGTAAAATCAATGCAGGTATCGTGGTATCAGGTAGTAATCTGTCCTTGTGGCAGTGGAGCTCAAACAGGTGTTAGACAAAGTCTTCAGCTGCATGTGCGTTAAGTGGAGCAGAGGCTGGTCATGATCCAAAACCACTGACCACAGCTGGAGTCATTTGAATGTCCTCCATGTCATCTCTCACTGAATTAAGCAAGGGCTTCCTTGAAAAGGAAAAAGTCATTTGGGTGGCATCATATGTTCCTCCTAAACCTGCACATATTGTTCAGCATTAGTGGTGCCTTCACAGATGTGCCATGTGCACTGATGTACCGCCATACCATTGCAGATGCTGTATTTTGAGCATACAGCATCTGTGAATGTTTGAAAAACAACAACACAATTTTTTACTCACCATTTTAAAAGACAACTTTTCCACCTCGCCTTAAAGGAACTCAGGCCCAGAGAAGACACTGCTGTTTGTGGAGACTGTTTTAACATTTGTGTGTAAAGCAACTATATTCTTTGAACATGGTATTCAGAGGTGCTCCTAAGCTCGTGCAGTGAATTCAGCTACAGACATCGAAAACTCAGCTTATGTTATTTCAGCTGCATTATTCTGTCAGGTTTCTATAGACTTCATTTTCTTCAAACAAGTTCCTTTATGCAGCCTATAGTAATCAGACTTCAGCATACAGGGAACTTATTTTGAAAGAGTTGAAAGATTAAAAGACTTTTGCTGCACCGTGCAAACATCAGATGACAAATAGCATCTCAAATGAAGGTTCATTCTCTCTCTGATAAGAACAAAATATGCTGTGCTCCTTTTGCTCTCTGCTGGAAACCGCTATCTGTTTAGCATCCACCCAGTGAACACATAACTTGCTCAGTTATTACAGAAACCCATTTAAATGCATTTTGCAGTAAATAAGTGTATCTAGATTACCTAATCGATCATTAATAATTACTGACAAATGAAAACTGTAGTAAGTTTACTAATTAATTAAAGTATTTGTGTAAGTCAGCTTGTTTTTGTGTCGTAAATCCCCAAAGAAAAGGACCCATCCACAGCAATCAGAGATAGCATCAGTGTGTGTGGTTATCTAAAGCACTCTGCTTCGCCCGACTTCAAATCACCACCCCACTGAGACCACACAGACAGCCCTCTCCACCCGTCTTCCTCCCGCCGGCCTGCTGCAGAAAACAAAACACAGGAGAGACAGTGTAGCTGGGATGGATAGAGATTGGCAGAGGATCGGGTGGGGCCGGTGGGGGTCTACTCGAAGGGTATGCGCTTTGAGACACGTTTTCACTTTTCCTCTTTTTCCGCCCTGTCCTAATTATTTCTATTTTGGGACACTGAGGCTCACCAAACATAGAGCCAGTGTTGATAGATCAGTCATGTATAAATAAGCCACGACAAGGCTGGCAGCATGTCAGCACGGGCAGAGGCCAGATAGGCTGCACTGATTACCCCCATTATCGGGGACAGGCCTCATTAGGAGCCTCGAGCTGGGTGTGCGACTGTACGTGTCCTTTTGTTACAAAACAGGACCAAATGTCCTCCCGAAGATGTAAGCGTGAGGATCATCTTTCAGATGTTAGGACATTTTGTTGGCTCTCGTGTTTAAGAGGTTACAGGTTTCAGTAGAGAGGATTGGTTAGAGGCTAAAGGCTAGGATTAAGCCAAACAAATGCTCCTGCGTCTTCGGTTTTTAAAGATGTGCTACGATACGACTACTTGCACTTGATCTGAGCCTGTTTTTTCATTTTGAGACTGAGAGGAGAGTAGTGATGCCTAGGCAAATTTAATCATGTTTAATAGCTTAATGTTTATTGAGTGTTACTGATTTTCTATTCTCAAAAAATAAAAAAAATCAATCAATCAATAAAGCAAATAAACCAGATCACATAAACCACAATGCACACAGTAAAATTTGCACACACAAAATTGTCATTGTGTGTTTTTCTATCCAGTGCATTGGCAGTGTGTTTGGGATCATTATCATGCTGAATAATGAACTTGTCGCCAATCAAACTCCTTGGAAATGGTACTGCATGGTCAACCAAAATCTGATGGCACTCTTCTACCTCCATAATTCTATTAATTTATACAAGATCTCCAACACCACTGGCTGAAACGCAGCCCTAAAGCATGACAGGTACAAGAACTGGGTTGGAAATGAGTGAAAAAGCAACCAATGAGCAAAGAAAAATCTCCAGAAAGCCTGGAAACTATTGCTCATGACCACTTTTAAAAAGAAAAATTAGTGGTCTTCTATGTCTGGCTCATTGGTAGCAAAATACTAGAAATAAGTGGAGGCTTCACAATTTTGCACAGTACAGTGATTGGTAGTATGTGTCCTGTGTATGGCCCTCTCTCTCTCTCTAACTGTGTGTATGAGCTGACACACTCCGCCCCGTCTTTTTGCCCTATAAGTATCAGGCATTGCAGCAGGTCCCAAATATAGACTCGCAGAGACGATCCTCACTCACAAAAAATATTAATGAGAAAAAAAAAAAAAATATATATATATATATATATATATATATATATATATATATATATATATATCTGTATTTTTCTCCGATTGAATCTGCATTGAAATGCAATGTAAGTTCAGCTATTTGTGTTTGTGAGAGATGAGCAGAAATATCAAAATGAGCAACGTATGTCAAAGACGTATGAGTTTACCGTGAGCTAGCACAAAGTGAGGCAGCCAAAACAAACCACACTGAGCTGCTGATGGGAGCCATTTCTCTTTCTACTTTTATACAAACTACTCATATGTTTATTTTTGGCCTGTTCATTTTTTTTAGGACACTTTAGTTGCCCCATAAAGTCCAACGTTTTGCATCAGCTTATATATAGCAGCAGCAGTACAAGATCTTACCAATGTAAAATTGGTGTTTACCCATTACTGAATCTTAGAATTAATCTTAATTTAATAATTTAACTGAAAGTTTCCATTCTGCTTATATAAGTATGACTATTTTGATTTTTGGTTCAAGTAGCCTACATTTTACTACTAATCCTTCCTTGCTTCTATGAATACTCGAATTTCCCCTTACGTAATGTTTTAAATTAAGTTATTGCTATTTTTTAACTTCTTGCTATGTTTGAAAAGCAAAAATATAGCATTGGAAAATGCTCAATAAGAAGAACAAGTTAGTTTTAAACATTATATTTTGAGTTTAAGTTTATTTTTACATTGTTCTTAAAGCTGGATTAATTGTACAGGGTGGGCCATTTATATGGATACACCGTAATAAAATAGGAATGGTTGGTGATATTTAAGTCCTGTTTGTGGCACATTAGTATACGTGAGGAGGTAAACTCTTGAAGATGGGTGGTGACCATGGTGGCCATTCAGAAGTCGGCCATCTTGGATACAACTTTTGTTTTTTCAATAGGAAGAGGGCCATGTGACACATCAAACTTATTGGTAATGTCACAGCATGGGAGATGGGTGGTCTCGTAGGGTGTCTTGCATTGAAATCTGCTGCAATGACCTGGTTATCTGCAATGACCCGGTTACTGCGTTTACCAGATATCAACACAATTTCGATCCGCTCCTCACGTGTTAACCTCTTCGACATGTCAATGGCTGTGAACAAAGAGAAACTTGTAAATAACTCATGAAAGAATAAAGTTACGTTGAAACCAAGCACACCATTGTTTTTCTTGTGACATTATGTACATATATGTACTGTGTATTTACTGTAGTGTCTGGGTTTCCTGAGGAGGAGGAGCCGGAGAAGGTGGCTGTGATTTCTGGCATTTTGGCGCCCCCTGGTGGTCGGAGCTGCCCCAGTGTTTCACAGATCGCTCCGCTCCTTCTCGTCTTCCTCCCGCATCTGCAGCGAGCGATAACAAGTTTAGACGTCCCTGGTGACGCCGGTCTCCTCTTCCCGCCCAGTGCACAAAAGCCCTCATCTCAGTGACCCACCAAAGCCTTAGCCCATGTAAAATCCCGGAAAGGGGGAGGAGACTAGGAAGAAGTGGAGGGAGGCGTACAGCACAGCTGCAGCTAACAGGTTAAAGGAAGAGCACAGCAAGCTTCTGCTTTCCCACCACTTTCTTTCCATTTCTTGTCGCTGGATCTTCAGGGAAAACAGCCACTGAGGTGAGATATTTTTGTGTGAGTGTGTGCTGTTCCTCACCATATTTTAGCTCGAGTGTTTTTTTCTTCTTCTTTCTTTTACTACGACATAAAGACTGCTCACGAGGAAGGAGATGCTCGCGACCTTTACTTTAAGAAGCTGTAGGTGTTTTTCTCTTTAATAAGCTCTCATGGGAACATGAGAGGGAACTTTAATGACGTCTAAAGGGGCAAAAAAAAAAAAAGAAGCTTAATGCTGACATTTAGTGGCAGTTAGCTGCCAGTCTTGGGCTGACACGGGGCACACCCACTCCTTTTATTTTTATGATTTAGGTCTGAAATACTGTGCATCAGGGACAAAAGGGCCACGACTTTGAACCCAACATTGTCAGGATTGTTTTGGACCTCTGGTCTGTGTCTGGATATTATCCGTGAAGCTTTGTGTCGGGATGCCACATAGGGCACATTTACACACAACCTCGAGTCGCTCGCCTTGAACGCATGACCGATTGAAGTTAAAAATTCACGTTTGTGTTATTGTCGCTCTCTGCGCACCCTCCTCCAGTCCTGCTGGTTTCTATTACACCCACCCCTCCCCTTTTTTTCTCTTCTTCCCTTTATCCTTTCAGTTTCCCATAGAAACCGTGCGATTGCGTCGGGAAGTGTGACCTTATTTTTCTTCCTCCGCCCAGAAAAGCTCTGCACCATGTCTGCTCCTGGTAAGTGCCTAGATTTCACATTTATGCTGACTTTTGTTTTCAGTTTTTTCTTTGGACGAAAATATGAAGACGTAAGAGTGTTTTAAAAACGTGAGCAGTGTGGCGTACTTTAATAGTTTTAACACTTTGCTTCCATTACGTCACGCTTTGTAAAATGCTAGAAGTTTTCTCACACTTGCCCCGTTAGCTTTCCACTAAACCCAACAGCCTGAATAATGAGCACACTGTCCAGCCCACACAGTAGACTTCTGAAGGTGGGGGATGTTTTTTATTTTTTCTTCCCCAAGAAATTCCAGGAATACTTTCTTGAAAACACGTCAGAGTCTTTGGCCCAGCAGACTTCTCTCACTGAGTGGAAAAGGTGAAAGGTGCTATTGTTTGTGTATGCCAGCGCAGTGGATGCACCCACACTTTTTTCTGTTTTTTTTTCTTTCTTTTTTTTCTTTTCAATTAAATGTGAAGTAAAGAGAGGGATGTTGAGCAAAGGCAGACCACTAGCTTCACACTGTCTAACTTCCTTTTTAAACTTTCATTACACACAAATGGCACAAGAGGTTGTTTTTTAATTGTAGTCCACAAGGCTTTATTACAGCCTTTGCCAGCAGACTCGTGACTAAATGGGCTTTTCCAGTCACCCGGTCTTGTTCGTTGTGGTTGTAACGACTCAAAAGAAAGTAGTGCTCCACTCATGAAAGTAAATCTTTTTGGAATTTTTTGGCATTCAGACAACAATTCTAATGCCGAGACAGGAGGGGGGGGGAAAAAACAACACAAAACGTTGTCAGCTTTGTATTTATCCTTACTGCTGAGTGGGAATATCAAGTGCAAACTGATTGAAAACATCATTTTATAGTTTACATGTATTCCTCACTGGTGACTGAGCCTGACCTGCACATAGGTGGTAAAGCAGTGAGGGGAGCATAAATAGAGCAGGGACAGAATCTGCATCGGTGATGGCGTCACTTCACTAGAAGGATCCTCCCGGATCCAACCAGAGATCTTTTGCTTGTTAGGTGAATATGTAAACCAATACTAGTCATAATATTAAGTAAACATGGGGGGGAGAATCCTTCCTCTTTCCCAGGCAAAGTACTAGCTGTCATGTCCACCTCGTTTTTGAGTGTCTTTCTCTGGACAGGGTTTAATTAATAATTTGATGGAGGAATAATTTCAGGAATGCTTTTCTGAGTAGTTTCTCGCTTCTGGTTGTCCATCCCTGCCCCCGCCCAGTGCTTGTAGTGCTGTGGAGACACTCCGAGGGAGGATCTGCTTAGCTGAGCTCATGGTGCATTTTCACCCTTCCATAGGAGTCCATGCTCACTCACAAGAGGAAGTAAAATTTTTCTAGATGAGACTGTGGAAAGATCATCAGGCACTCCTGCAGCTGCCTTCCTCTCACAATCTTTTACTTGGTCGCGCGTGTGTGTGTGTGTTGGGGGGGGGGGGGGGGAACCACAGGCCAGTGACCTTTAGAAAAGTTAGACTCATGTGCTTCAGGTAATTGCACGATGTGAATAAAAACCAGTTTGGCCAGTCTTGAGACCAAAATCCCTCATTGACATCCCATTCCATTTAAATGCGTATAGACCTTTTTGTTTAGTTTTTTTTTCCATTACCAGTATACTCGCTGCGATTCACATCAAAAAGCACATCTGTAAAGAACATACAGTGCAGAAAAGCAGCTCAGATATAACATTCAGAGAGAAACCCAACGGGCATGTGGACGCTCTCGTCAGCAAAAACAAGCTGATCTAAATTTGATCTTTCTAAATTCTTTCTTAATTATGTCCTGACTGCTGTTAGAAAACGGCACAGCACACATACTTTCACATGACGGTCTGTCAGCAGGTGTGACTCAGGAGGCTCGTCACGTCATTTGTGTTAAGGCAGTGACTTTATGGTTGATGCTTCCTGTGTAGTAAAGTGAGCCATTAAGTAACCAATAATTTCTCTACGAGCAAAAATGTCTTCAGCTTCCTTTGTCTTTTCTTCCTTGGGCAGTTCACAACTTTCCCCAAACGAATATCTGGTAAAGGTAAATTTTGTTTTTTGGGGGTCCCGTCATAAACTAGAGCTGTTAACCAAAGTCAGTTTGTCATTTATATTTCTATATAGATTTATATATTTAAAATAAGCAGAAAACACTCATATTGGAAAAGACTACAAACACGGGAAAGCGAGATTACAAAGCTGTGTTGACCTTAAAATGAGTTTTCTGTGTGTCTCATTAATGCATGAGGAGCCCCACTTTGATCCCAGGTGGAGACACACATCTCCTGGTGTAGTAAAAAAAATAAATCTGTCACACTGAAATATGTGGAGCTACCCTTTGTCAATAAGGGTAGCTCAATAATCTTTGCTGTGCACGTAACCTGGTCAGAAGCAGGTTATATATTCAGTTTTGGTTTAAAATGGGCTGGAAGTGGCACGTTTTTACTGATTCTTTTATTTACAGCACGTTGTAAGCGCGATACAGATTCTCTGCTGGCTACTATGTTTTGCAAGAGCAGCTTGTAAAGCCGTATCTTGGAAAGATCGGGAATGAAGCGCAACAGTAAAGTTACAGCAGCTCACACTGAGCTTTGCAGTGTCAGAAAATCTATAAAAATGATTTGAGATCAGATTCTAATGTGTTGCTAAGTCTGTTTCACATGCCTCCACATGTCTTTTATTAATATATGGGATGTTAATGTTTATTATTAGTTAAACGTGTAGCTGTCGTGTTAGGGGGGGAAAAAACTAGAGCACCATGCAGTGTTTCAATAATTTTCTCAAATTAAAATGTTAATTTTTACTGCTCTGTTTACTAAATCGCAAAATCAACAAGTTTCTGCAGCTTTAATCTCTTTTGTTTGTAACAGTGGGGAGTTTCACCATTAGGTTTTTATTATCATCGCCATTTATCATCATCATTTGATAATGTCTCTGATTGGTGTAGGAGACACTCACAGGGAGGCAGAAAGCCCGGCTTAATAGAGGAAGTTGATAACCATCATCGTGATATTGGGGTTTCAGGTCAGGCCGGCTTACACACAGTTCTCAGGGCTAAAGGAAACCGTCCTCAGTACAAGTACAAACGACCACCACGATGCATTAGACTTGCACTATTAAAATTTTCTACATTTTCTGCCTCTCCACCACACCAGATTTCTTTTTTTTTTTTTTTTTTATCTTGTCTGTTAAAATCATAGCAGCAGTCCTATGATAGTGAAACTATTAACATTTTTTTTAACCTTTATTCTTGGAAGCAGGATAAGGGAAGGTGGTTAATAAAATTCGGCATTGATTTTCCATTATCTCAGACATCTCACATTTTACATTTTACAGTGGGGCTTAAATGCTGTGTTCTAAACGAGGTCTGTACTATGGAACGAGATATGCGTGCGTGTGTGCACGACTGTAGTAGTGAGGGGAAATGTGTCTTTTTACACACCAAAGACTGATCGGTCAATGCTGTATAATTTTGACCAACGTTGTTGTCGTTATGAAGTGAGAATGATCACATTTTTGCATTTTAAACAAGGACATTACAAAACCATTCGACTCAGTTTAGACGTTATTGGCATAACATATGATCATAAGGACAGCTGTGTTCCAGTGGACCTTGCAGTTTATCTGATAACAGCATTTTACACATTCATAAAAGTAAGCAATCCCCAGTTAGTCATTGTTATGAATCTTGTGAAAGTGAGTCCCATAGCACACAACAGAGGTGCAACTGGCCCTGTGTAGGGTCTTATGGCCCCTCGTGGCATTCTCCAGGGCAGCCACAGAGTAGGCTGGCTGCTAGCCTCTTGAGACTAGTGTGCACTTATGGTTCTGTTGATTTAACGCAACAGCTGCTTTAAATAAGATGCAAACACTGTGAGAGACAAAGTTACATATCCCTGTGCTGACGGCGTCCGCTCTTCCTATCTGAAATCCTCACTTAATGTAAGAATCTTCAGTTCCTGTCCAAAAGATCCCCAAATCTTAGTTTTCACATCACATATTCAGTTTTTCCACCATGGAAACACTGACAATTGGTTTCCAACATATCATGGATCCAGTTTTTCCAGTATAGGTAGGTCATTACTGTTGTGTTGCAATCACCGGCCAATTAGCTCTGCCCTGTCTACTAAAAAAAAAAAAAAAAGGGGGGGGGAAAGGGCGGATGATTCACAGCGTGCACACACACGCACTCACACTCAGCAGAGTAGCTGCTTCTAGCGAGACACTCGGCGATCACTGCTCTCAGCTTCTCTCTCTGCTCTGACTGGAAGGTAAGAACCTGGAGACGACCAGCCGTGGTCAACGCAGCTGGTCTATAATCCTAAACAGCAGCTTCAGGCTTTTGACTCTTATATCATTTTTATGTGTGTATATTTATATTATCATTCATACTCAGGGTTGATGGTGTCTTTTAGTTTTTTGTGCCCTATCTTACATATTACAGCTTTATTTATTTTCCTTGTATTCTCTGGTTGTTTTATGGTAAAATTGAGCTCTACTTTCTAAAGTTTGACTGTCATAGTTTGTACAGCAACAACTGAGCTCATGAATTCAAATTCAGTCAAATCAGACTGTCGGTATATCTGAACAGGTTTTGATTGTGTCTATTTTTTTCCCCCTTCCAGTTTACCCAGGCGCTCCAAACCAGCCACCCTATCCCATGTCTCAACCCGGCGGAGCACCGTATCCAGTTCCTCCTGGATATGGAGATCCCAGTCAAGCCCCTGCACCGGGCTTCAACATGGGCTATTCAGGACAACCTGCGGTCATGTACCAGCCAGCACCCATAGGGCCAGCTCCAGGCCCTGAATACGGTGGCCCACCAGGGGGGATTTCACCAGCTCCTGGAGGTCCAGCAGTCCCCGTTGGTGTCCCACCTGGACTTGAGTACCTCACACAGGTAGGGCAGAGAAAGGTTAAACCAGTGCAGTTTTTTGTTGTTTTGTTTTATATGCTGTCCTGTTCAGCAGCTTTTGGAGTCACAATTATGATCTGAATGCACTTTTGTGCCAGACATATTTTGCTTTTCCAAGATGAGCTCTGAAAATTCACTGTAGGCTCCACTTGTTCACGTCTTTCTTTTATCTATCTAGTCATTCGTTCCTATTAGTGTTATATCAGGCATTACATTGTATGTTTAGTATTACAATATCCAAGCTGACAGGCAGATTAAAAAAAAAAAAAAGAAAAGTCAGTGCAGTCAGGTGATTTTGAGAGCTACGATTGGTTCCACTGTCTTCTTAAATGTCACAAATTTTTTTTTGTCACGAACTCTTAAGTAAACTTTCTAACAATGACCGATGACTCAGTTAATCCTTCCATTTTACTTGGAATTTGTATGAACTTGAAAAATTGCTGGCCATGTGCGTAACCCGACACAGTTCCTGGATCTGTTGCATGCCAAGCAGTAAGAGAAAAGGTCACATGTTTAAGACTGTAGTGGGTAAAAGTAGTGTTTTATAGTTCTGTTGGCTCACCATTGAAATACTTGCAGTTTGCTGCACTTTTTGGTGATCATTAATCTCAACTAGGATTTGTGACACTAAAGTCAGTTTCCTTTTTAAAACAATATGTGAGGTCATACGTGCTTTTAATTGTTTTTAGAAGGAAGAGACTTTCAGATTGCAGGATGTGCCACAGAGTTGCCTGTTTTCAGTTTGCTTTCTCTCCTTCGGTTTTAGATTGACCAGATCCTGATCCATCAGAAAGTCGAACTCCTGGAAGGTGAGGCGTGCATCTTGTTGAACACAGAATATTTAATCCTTCAGCAGCTCATAAGCAGCAGTGTGTGAGGCTTAAAGCCTCTCAAGATGAAAACGAATGGAAGAAAAATTATATCTGCCCTTGAAATTCCTTACTTATTGTTACTTCATTGCTCACCGTTTTCCCTTCTCTTTTCCCAACCACGCCCAGCATTCATCGGTTTTGAGACAAACAACCAGTATGAAATCAAAAACAGTCTGGGTCAAAAGATCTACAAGGCCAAAGAGAAGAATGACTGCTGCACCAGGAACTGTTGCGGCTCTCTGCGCAGCTTCGACATGAAAATAAAGGACAACATGGACAGGGAGGTTATCCGTCTCATCAGGCCTTTCCGCTGCGTCTCCTGCTGGTGTCCCTGCTGCTTGCAAGAGGTCAGTCCACTCTAATGTTTCTGTGTTTGAGTAGAAGTGACTTGGCTAGTGTTGAAAGAGGTTAATGGAGTCATATTGCATTCATTTACCACACCTAGACCAATATTGTTCCCGGTCAAAAGCATTTTTGGTGTGAAATCTGAGTACTCATCCATCATATCTGGATTATTGTATTTGATCTAGATGTGCTGGTTAATCTGTAGCTATATTAAATATCTGAAGAGACTCAAATAGGGAAGAATAAACTCTTTACTTTCTGTAGCACTCTGTTCGTAGTTTATGTTAAGACATACCTAATCACTTTTTTTGATTAAATAAAGATAGATACAAAAGTTAGATCAGATAAAGGCAAATAAATCAAGACATTACAGTTTTATAAGGGGCAATGATTTTTTTTTTAATGTAATGTAGAAATTAAAGGAAAAATCTGAAGATTTTAAGAGAAACGCGAGCTCTGTAGTTTATTTTGTGACACTTACACTTACAACAGCTCATCTCCTGTTCAGGATTTACTTCTATTCTTCAGGAATGTTTTTAGTGGAGCTGCTATACAAGTCTGATTTATTCGCCTGCCTCTGTTAACCCTGCTGGATTTAAAGTAGTTTTTAGGGTGGGAAGTGGGCTAATTTACTGCTGATTGGTCCAGGTGACCAAAGAAACTGCTCTGAGTTATCAGTGTGCTCTGTCCTGGAACCAGCTGCATGCAGATTAATGTTCTCTGCATTGACAGTCGATTGGAGCTGCAGACCCTGCCTGTATCATTAGTGATAATTGATGTGAAATTGGAGTCAGTTTGACGAGGACACTGGTATTTGCTTTTTATGCACGTTTGAGTTTTATGGTGAAATGTACAGAGTGCACAGTGTAAGCAGTTAAAAGGAGGCTTCCAGTGAGCAGTCAATGCACTGTGGAACAGATGCAGACAGTTTAATTTCTTGAATTTCCCTCAGAACATCTGGTATCAGATGGTTATTTATCGGTTATTTAACACAACCTCTACAGATGTTATGAATGGGGATGCAATACATAAAGGCTGATACTGTTTGGTACCATGCTGTAAATATGCTTATTAAAGGTCTTGAATTCAACACAGGGAGACTGTGTGGACAGACTCACTATGGCTTCTCTTGGAGATGATGTTAAAATAACTTTGTTTTTAAGCACGAGCTCCCTGCTCTTGTGGCTCAGATCCAAATAACATGTAAAAAAGCTACTTATCAACACGTCTCTAACACATTTACAGCTTAAATTTAAATCACAAGGTTCTGGCATGGCCGGGCCAGAGTCAGTATCAGCAGGAAAAGCCACGTCCATTATGTCGTCCTTCACATTTCAAAAGCTGTCCAGAGGGTCAGATCTGAGTCTTTGCCAGGACAATTCTGGCCCCCAAGACATTTGAATTCACCATAGTCTAGTGCATGTTATAGTGCATGTAACAGACATTTGATACTGCTACTTACAGCCAGACTGGAAGAAAACCTTAGTCCTGTGTTTAAAGTAATAAATAATTGTTAGTCTTTTCTCATGTAAAATACAGAGGCCTATCAGTTCTTCGTTCTTCATAACAACCTGCAGCCTCACAGTGCCAGTGGTTCATACCTTTGCCTTTCCTCTCTTTGTCTTGAGTTACTGTTGCCGAGTGGTTGCTGCTGACCCGGTGTTTCAGTGCCTTTGTGTGCCACTCTGCTCAGGCAGGGTTTTGTTAAGACCATGAATGGCCCTTTTGTCTGTCCAAACTATTTCCTAGACTCCCTGATCCTTTGCCATACGTCCACTGAGACCTTTTTCTCTTTGCCCTTGTGTAATCACATCGTTAGTGGTCTGTCTACAGAAAGTTCCCAATGGTACAAATCTAAGAAGATATCCAATCATACTGCAGCTCTCGGTTTAGTGCCCAGACAGGAACCATGTGAGATGCATTCCCTTTGTTTACATGGTTTAACAATCAAGCAGTCAGCCTCACTTATCATTCCTGCTGTCCAGCATGACACCGCGTGACGTTTTATTTATAGCTGTCAGTGTCCAGGAAAGAGAGCAAACGAAGCTCTGTGAAATAGCTTTCTAATTTTGTGCAGAGCTACTATGTGTCTAACTAACTATGTGACCAACAGATGGAGGTCCAGGCTCCACCTGGGACCACCATAGGGTACGTCAAACAGGACTGGCACCCTTTCCTGCCAAAGTTTTCCATCCAGGGAGCAAACAAGGAGACACTCATGAGACTGGAGGGGCCCTGCTTTGCCTGCAACTGCTGTGGAGATGTCAACTTTGAGGTGAGCTCAGAGGGTCGTTGTTTGTGGGGGGAAACCGAACTCTGAGTAAATTTCATCCATCAGCCAACAGTGATTTGTTACAGATCCACTCAGATAATCTAAACAGGACTGGTAACAGTCACAGAAATGTTGATGATGATTTTAATTAAGTCAAAGGAATAGTTGATAGTTTTGGAAAACACTTTCTATTCACTTTATTGTAGAGTTTAGTGAAAAGGTTGATACGACTCTTATCTGTCCATAAAATATGAGGGTACACCTCGAAGTCAGGCTACTATCCAGCCTGTGCAATGAAAAAATTAAATCTTCCTATTAGTCTCACTTCCTGGTTTCCCACATGACATCCTGCACACATTACTTGAGAATTGACATGATACAACTACTGGCTGCAAGTAGTTGTGATTAGACGCAGGGGAAATGCAATTGTAGGGAGGCTAAAGCAGCTTAAATAGCAGATCAGGTCAGCTGATCTGCCAGGATTGCAGCAGAGCCTGCTTTTTGTCATCTGTTTGCACAAAGGTTGTGCTTGAGATTTTCTTTATTACGTAATCTTCTTGTGTCTTGGTGAGCTTGCTTGTCAGTATTTTCTCCCACTCGTCCAGTTACTTTTCCAACACTAAAGAGCATTCATGGAAACACATTTTTCCCATTAGTTTGACACCAAGTGAATGATCCTTAGTGCTGCTGGTGGTCAGATTGTGTTACCTTTCATAAGGACCAAAAAAGCTGTTTTATCTCCTGATAAGTGCATGTTAAGCTTTTATTTCTCAGCAAGAAGGCAAGAAAATTTTAAACAGCAGCAAGGCTGATGTTTTTTCCATTGTTTAAAGAAAGTGTGTGCGACAGGATTAACAACTTGTGATGAACGCTGGTATTATTTTTTTTTTTTGCAGCTGAAGGGGAAAGATGGTGGCACACCCATTGGTCGCATCAGCAAGCAGTGGAGCGGCCTTTTGAAGGAAGTCTTCACTGACACAGATAATTTTGGCATCCAGTTCCCGCTGGACTTGGACGTGAAGATGAAAGCTGTGCTAATGGGCGCCTGCTTCCTCATCGTAAGTCCCCAATCTAGAAGAACATAGTTGATTTTGAAATATGTGGTGTGTTGTTGAATAAAATAATTCATTACTTTTAACGTTGCTTTGCAGGATTTCATGTTCTTTGAGAAAGTCGGAGAGGCCAACCAGCGCAGCAGTGTGTTTTCATAACAGAGGAAAGAGGAACCGTGGGGGGGCGGCCTATGATGAAGGTGTTTTCCTGTTATGTAACATTTGTAATTGTTTTGTTCATTTGTTACCAGTCCCATAATCCATTTATATACACATACAACTCATTGTGAGTGAATAAACTCTTGATTAGATTTAAAACTTTGAATCTCTCCAAAGTCAAAGACTGAAATTTTCAGTGTTTCTGTACATTCTGTAGATGTTTCACCTCTTTTTAAGCACATCACTGTATTCATAGCAAGCAATTTACGCTACCAAATTTAAACTTGGAAACAGGTGTGGACACGCATCCTTTTGAATGTGTTTTGCTGCACTTGTGTTCACATTTCATTTCTTTCTTCTTTTTTGTCACCATCAGTTTGTCTTTTATTGTTAGTAATTTTATGTGCTTGCTCGAGCTTTATAAAGATATAACAGTATATCTAGTAGAAGTACAATACTGTTTTGTAGAAGATGTATTCATTGCTTTGCCTTCATTTATCCAGTTAAATGGTGGCAGAGTCTATCTGTCAGTCCATTGCTTTGGTATGATGATCATCATAATCTGTGTACAGATATTTTTTTTAATTTAAAAGTTGGCTTTTGTTTATTACTTTGGTGTATGCTCTACCAAACCTATTACATTCCTTTGAGCCTCCACTGTAGGCTGTATTTAGTGTTAATCAGCAAGTGTTGGCATGCAAAACACACTAAGATATGATGCTTGACATGGTAAGCCTTAAACCTGCCTTGGCTTCATTATATCAATGTCACTGTGAATATCTTAGCACAGGGGTGTCAAACTCAAATACACAGTGGGCCAAAATTCAAAACTGGAACAAAGTCGCGGGCTAACATTAATATTTATTGAAGAAAAAAAAAAAACTTCCTCCAGATATAAGAATGAATCTTTTCTTATGGACTCAAATAAGTTTTGCTGGAAAATATGGCTTCGCGGGCCAAATGTAATTAGGCTGCGGGCCAAATTTGGCCCGTGGGCCACAGTTTGACACCTATGTCTTAGCATAAGCATTTGGCGCTAACCACTTGTGGACCACAGTTCCACTACACAGAGCCACTAGCACAGCTTTTAATCTTTTTGTCACTTATCAGAAGCCATATAGAAAACCTCGACGTTAGCCACGGGAATCCCGCTCTGGTTGTTTAGCTCAGGGTGGCATCATGTGCAAATGTTAGTGTGTAAATACACTGAAGTATAATTGCAGATATGCTCATCATTAAACCTGCCTGACATTATTTTATCATCCATGTAAATAGTTTATCTTTAAGCTCAGTTTGGGCTAAATGCTAACTACAGCCAGGAGGTGCATCACCCTAAGTCTTTTTGTCATTAACTAAAGCTTATGGGAAACATTTAGCCACAGTAAACTGGCTGTTTAGCATTTAGCCCACATAAGGAAGTGACATCGTACTAGCATGTAGACATGCTAACTTAGATGGTTGAAATGGCAAGCATCTTAACTACTAAACAACCTGTTGTTAACATGTGCCACTGTTGAGGTTTTAGCATTTAGCCCAAAGCTCTACTGTGCCTACGTACAGACAGTACCTGCCTTGTCCTAATTGTGCAGTTAGTTGACTACCTTACAAAAAAGTCTGAACTAGTTAGCCGCTGTCACTTGTTTAGGGATGTGTTGCCTTTATTGGTGTGAAGTTGTGAATCACACATTTTTACCAAAGTGCACTCTTTTTATTCAGCAACATGTCTTCAGCCATGGTGCATGATGCAAAGCGCACAGGCTTTACTCTAAATGATCCTGTGCTCCCTTTATGGAGTTTGGTGGTTGCCGGTGACACCTCACCATCCAGTTTCCTTCACATACCACTGAGTTTGAACATGTGCCTGCGTAATGACATAGGGGAGAGAGAAAATGCAGGCGGAGGGAAAAATTTAAAAGCAGATGTTGAGGTTAGTGAGCATTGATCTGGCCTCAGAATGGTTGGAAAACCCCACAGGCAAAGCTTGCATGAAACACTGTAGTTCCTAAGTCCCTGTAAAGAGTTGGTGCAGTTATGACTGCTGGTACAGAGAACTAGAGAGGAGACCAGAATCTTAACTGAATCAATTGACTTGTTTTTTCGTTTTTTGTTGTTTTTTTTTTTAATTTGGTTGCTTTGCTCTACAGTGTTTGATAGATGAGAGGTTAATGTTGCACTTCTGTGTTTAATAATCACTCTTGTTCTGGGCACGCCTCCAGCGTGAGACCTGGTTGCCACAAGTGCTTTCAAATCCAGCTAGCTGTTTGCCATCACCAACCAAATGTATTGTATGTGCATGCATAGATATATGTATATGCTGAGTGGCCAGTACTAACCAAAGCATGTACAGTTTATTTAAGTTGCGCACTCGCAGTTTACTGTTCCTCTGGAGGCTTTTTTTTTTTCTATCATATATGTACAGCTGGGAGGGGCTGCAACATGTTTCCTGTGTTTTTTTTTTTTTTATCAAAAATGTTTTGTAACACTTTTCTTGTGATTGGACATTTTTACATATACAAGCAACGATGTATTTCTCAAATAAACAAATGCAACGATAAGCCTTTATTAAAAGCACAATCGTCTCTTGTTTTTCTGCCCACGTGATGCTGCAGGAAAATCTGGGGAAGGTGCTCTGTCGGCCTAAATGTGGACCATCTGGTTGCACTTGGAGAAAATGAGCTTTGGTTTAATAGGGGAAATCTAGTCCCTCCTGCTCCGCCTCAAAACGAGCTCCATTCAAATCGTGCTTTTAGCCAATTTTTTTTTTTTTTTTTTTTTAACTGTTGAATGGCATCCTCACTTCAGTCTGAACTTTCTGTACTATTTGCCTATTAACAGAAAGTTATTTATATCCATGCCGTTGTTCAGAAGCATGAGTGAAAGACAACAGCAGTGCTACTGGGTTAGATACAAAATCTTAGTGCTCCATCTCCTGGGAGCATGTGAGATGTTCATGTATAGTATTTCAGAACATGTCTGCACATGTCCACCCATCCCTCCAGAACACTGAGGCATGGCTTTGGAGTTTGTTTTCATACATGATCACCTAATATTTTACCTGCTATTGCTGTGCAAATATTTAAACCAGTTGTAGCGTGTCGGTGTACACAGGGTCAATCTTAGCAGGCAGTAGGACAAAGGTAAGAGCCTCTCTTAGAGAACTAAAGAGCCACAGAGCTGAGATCCTGTGTTCAGGCCACCAGAGATCAGTTTCTACTACAATATTTACAAATGTATTAAAACAGAAAACCTATGTGCAAAAGACGTGCTATTTAAAACCACATCATGTCATCTTTCTTCTAAGCTGTTTCAAGAATATTAGTCAGTTTTGTCTTCGCCCACCTTCAGTATATGTAAACATTATTACTTTTTTTTTTTTAATGCCTTTTTATATAGAGCATATATTGTTTTGATTTTCCTTGATGGCCATTTATATTTTACATGTATAAAATAGATTCCGATGGCTTATATTTTATCATTAGCTTCAAAAAAACAGGCAAGTGGGATTTTTTTTTTTCTTTATTTGATGGTCTGACCTTTAGTTGCTGTTCAGCTCGCACTGGGTTCCAGTCATTTCATTGAAGTGCTTTATGAACCTCGTCCGTGGTCACGCCATGTACCGCCTCCATAACCTGAACAGAGAAATGAGAACAGCAGACAGTGAGCAGGAATACTGGAATTACTACCAACCAGACAAGCTGTCGTTTACATCAGTGTAAATATGGCCGCAATTTGTTCTTCTGTCTTTTATAGTGTTCAGTACATGTACAGGACAGAAGATGGATTTAGGCAGGGTGACATCATCTGTTGGTTTACGCTGTCACCATCTTGGTTGCTAAAAAGCTGATGTTGTGAGAAAGGCAGGTTGCAAAACCATTGCTCAATGGCAATGTGGGTAACCTGTGATTGAAAAAATTAGCCAATGAACGTGTGGCTTTATACCACAGATAATTCTCCGTTTTGAAATAGAATTTGACCAAGGCACCATTTTTATTCAATATGACTCTCAAATGACTTACTATGACTTACTGAGCCCATAAACTCAGGAGCAAAGTGTTTGCTCACAGGAAGCTGTGTCCCCATACCCTTCTATATGACTGGAACTCGTTTTGCAACCACAGCTACCATCTGTTGGCCTTCAGATAGAATGTAGATTTGAGACACTTCCACATTGCCTTCATTTTTTTTCCAAAGCGGAAGCTATGCCCATGTTTTATACTGTGTATGGTTCAGTAATAGCCAGAAAAGGGTTTCTGCACAACACATGATGTTACAGTGATGTTGACCTTTAATTTTTTTGGTCATAAAATGTTTTCTTTTTATAACGTAAGACATTTTTCAAGTGAGCACTTGTTTCCCTACAGGTGTTTCACAAAAACTGCATGAACAGGAGGTCTGACCTTCACTTTGGATCTAAATAATTTCAGTTTTATCACCATAAACACCTCCACCCCCCCAATTTTTGCACATGTCGAGGAGCGTGTCAGGTTACATTTCACTGTGTGTTATACTTGTATAACTATGCATGTGACAAATAAAGAACCTTGAACCTTGAACCTTGATAAAGGCATAAAATCATGTTGATCAGTAGGAATCTCATCACTTGCCTGTGCAATGAGACCCTCTCTTGTGTTCCCGTTCTCTTATTCGCTCCTGATCTCTCTCCTGCTGTCAGAGTACTCATCCAGCTGGATGGCACCTGCTCCACTCCACAGTATTGAGGCACCATGCTCTACCCCCGACAACCTGCTGAGGCTGGGGTTGTGTCTGGTTTAGATTAGAGATGGACCGATCCTAAATTACTGGATCGGATATCGGAGAAAAATAAAAAAAATGTAATCCGATCCATTAAATATCAAAAAAGCACCTCACAAAACTTGCGACACGGCGTAACTCTGCTCATAACCGTAGCACGTAGGAGCAGTGTGCTCACGTGATAGAGCAGCTGTGTGTATTTGTAGCCTCGCTACCAAACCTGCATTTCATCTCTGAGGAAGTTATCCCAGAGAGAAGTAAAGCAAGTGTGTAAGTTGATCTCTGAATGTTTGTAAAGCATTCCCATGTTAAGCTTAACAACCGATATATGGAGCGACTGCCTCTTCTCTCTCCCTCCCTCTCCTGCTGCTACTTCAGTCATGAAACTGATTAATGATCAGTTTCATTTCTGTCTGTCTCTCTTCTTTGTTTTTGGCCCACTTTGCACCAGAAAGAGGAAACCAGCGGCTGAACAACAGCAGCACGTTTAAGCTTGATAAGCTGTTGTTAGAATTTATTTAATATTACTTTCTACTCCAGGATCTTTTTCTACGCAGCTGACGGCTGTAACTGTGCAGGGGCGGATCTAGCAAAATGTCTGCCATCTATAATCCAGTTTTGAGATCCCTTCCCAGACGCCTTAACGCCCACTCACATCCTGGGCCATCTGATCTCAGGAATTCGCATGATAAGGTGGGGCCAGGTTTCACAATGAACTCACCCGAAACTCTGGCTGACTGGGATCCACACCCAGTTTCACACCTTGGCTCAGGCGATTAGAGGATCATCAGGGGGTCCTTTTGTCCCTCTGTGGGGGGTTACTCCCACTAGGTTTATATCTGGGACTCTCCACCATTTGACCTTAGAACTGAAGAAGCTTCTCGGATGAGAGGTGAAACGTCTTCAAGTAACTTAAAGAAGTCCAGACGCTTTTCTTTGCAAGCTCCTTTGACTACGATGACCTGGATGACTGAGAACCTTCATAGACATATCTGAAGAGTACATAAATATCTGGTTTCAACTGTATATTTGATGATGTTGGTGTTTGGCTTGATTGTCAGCACAAAGAGGGAGAGAGAGGAACAGAGAGGGAGAGAGAGAATGAGGACAGAACAGAGATGGAACAAGAGCAGGTGAGACACACATGTTAGTCAAATGGTTGTTTGCCAAAACTCATCAGAACATGTACCTAGTGTTTCTTTTTAGATACCATTTGTTACTTTTCAAATATTTATTAAGTTTTGCAGGCTTGTTTGCACAACGAGGCTAAATAATTATATAAACTTTTCTCAATCTAAATATTGTACTTTGGTAGAATTAAAAAAATAAGTGTAGTGCAGGTCTATGATGATTTTTAGTGCTACTATCATCTAGTTCTGATTCTTGTTCTGTCTTGGTTAAGTCCTCAGTAGTCCTGATTTTGAACTGTTGTAGTCCTGTTTTAATTCTGGATCAGTTCTGGGTCTGGTTGAATTGGGGTTTAGTCCCTGTGTCTTGATACAGGCCCGACTTTGTTCTGCCTTGCTGCTTAATTAAAAAAGTAGTTTAAGGTGTCCTGCATATGTATATAGAATAGCATCTGGCTGCAGTTTAAAGACTTTTTTTGTCTCGGTCTCGTCTCAACTTGGTCTTGTCTTGGTCTCGATACCCTCTGGTCTTGGTCTTGTCTTGGTCTCGGATTAGGCGGTCTTGACTACAAGTCTACTCTGGTGACGCCAGTCTCCTCTTCCCGCCCAGTGCACTAAAACACTCGTGTTCACAGCTCAATGATCCACCAAAACCTTAGCTTTAAAATCCTGGAAAGGGGGAGGAGACTAGAGAGAAGTGAGAGGATGAGAGGCTTACAGCACAGGTTAGAGAAAGTGGGCAGGAACCCTCTGCTTTCCCCCCACTTAAGTTTCGTTTCTTGTCGTTGGCACTTCAAGGCACTTCAAGGGAAACAGCCAGAGAGGTGAGATATTTTTGTGTGAGTGTGTGTGCTGTTCATGACCTTATTTTTCTTATTCTAAGGAGCTTGGAAAGAAAGCATCTGGACTTCTTTAAGTTTCTTGAAGACATTTCTTCTATCACCTGAGAAGCTTCTTGGGTTCTAAGAGCAAATGGTGGAGAGTCCCAGATTTGCTCTTAGAACTGAAGAAGCTTCTCAGATGGTTGGAGAAACGTCTTCAAGAAACTTAAAGATGTCCAGACGCGTTTCTGTCCAAGCTCCTTAGAGTACGATGACCTGGATGACTGAGAACCTTCACAGACATATTTTTTTCTTATTCTTTCTTTTACTACGACATAAAGAGTGTTCACGAGGCAGGAGATGCTCGTGGGCTTTAAGAAGCTGTAGGTGTTTTTCTTTTTAATGAGCTCTAATGGGAACCTGAGTGTACTTTAATGACATATAAATGGGGAAAAAAGGGCTCCATTAGCTGCAAGTCCTGCGCTGACACGGGGCACGCCCAATCCTTTGATTTTCATAATGTAGGTCTCCATCAGGGACAAAAGGGCCACAAGTTGGAACCCAACTTTGTCAGGATTGTTTTGCACCTCTGGGTTGTCTCTGAATATTATCCGTGAAGCTTTGTGTCAGGATCCCAGACAGGGCACATTTACACACAACTTCGAGTCGCTCGCCTTGAGGGCATAACCGATTAAGGTTAAGCATTCATGTTTGTGCAACTGTCGCTCTCTGTGCACCCTCCTCCTGCTGGTTTCTATCTCACCCACCCCTCCCCCTTTTTTCTCTTCTTCTTCCCTTTATCCTTTCAGTTTTCCATAGAATTTCCATAGGATTGCGTCGGGAAGTGTGACCTTATTTTTCTTCCTCCACCCAGAAAAGCTCTGCACCATGTCTGCTCCTGGTAAGTAACTGTATTTCACATTTGTGCTGACTGTTTTCCTTTCTTCATTGGGAGAAAATATGAAGATGTAAGAGTGTTTTAAAAATGTGAGAAAAAAATCCGGTCCACCCCCCAAAAGAAAAACTACTCACTTGTTATCACTGTCACGGTCAGCAATGGCAGACCGTGGAGTTGAGGAAAGTGGGACCCAAACGCTGGACTCTTATAGTGAAGGACAGTGGATTTATTTATAGTGAGTGGAAGAACAACAACTATGTACAGATCCAGCCTCCAGTGGCGATTCCTCTGTGAATCCCACACAGTGCACGTGTCCATAAACAGTGAAAAAGGTGACAACTACAAAACCCGATTCTGCTCCGTGATTTCCCCTCGAGACGACGCTCTTCACTCCCGACTCCTGGTGACACAAAACCACACACAGCTCAGCAGGAAACCCACAGTAGCGATGTCGTTCACACAAACACCCATCAACAGAGGTACTTTACAGGGTTAACATAGTATAATCCCGCACTGACTGGAGCCCCGCCACCTTCCTAAGCAGGACATCAGCTGCAGCTGGTGAAGGCTAACGAGCAGAAGGTGCAACAGCCTCCAGTGCGGGAACACCTCCGGGTCACAGTCCCCTCAGCGACCCAAAAAATCCGGGAGCGCGTATGATCACACACACAGGAAGGAGGAAAAAAGGAAAGAAAACCACCAAAACACAACATACGGAATAATAAACATATCCAAAAAATACATGAGCCCTGGGTCCTTAGACTGCTGTTCACCCCAAGTCCAGCACCCTGAGGCTGTACGCTAAGCGGAAGAAAGGAGGCCAGGGACTAGTGAGTGTCAGCACCACAGTCCAGGATGAGGCAGTGAACATCCGTGAATACATCAGGAAGATGGCCCCAACCGACCACGTGCTCAGTGAATACCTCAGGCAGCAGAAATCTGAGGAAGAGGAGGCACCATCCTGGAGGGACAGGACCCTGCACAGTATGTACCGCCGGCAGATAGAAGAGGTGGCTGATATCCAGAAATCCTACCAGTGGCTGGACAAAGCTGGACTGAAAGACAGCACAGAGGCACTAATCATGGCAGCACAAGAACAAACTCTGAGTACAAGATCCATAGAGGCTGGGGTCTATCACACCAGGCAAGACCCCAGGTGCAGGCTGTGTAAAGATGCCCCTGAGACAATCCAGCACATAACAGCAGGGTGCACGATGCTAGCTGGCAGGGCATACATGGTATGCCATAACCAAGTGGCCGGCATAGTATACAGAAACATCTGTGCTGACTATGGCCTGGAAGTCGCAAGGTCAAAATGGGAAATGCCAACCATGGTGGTGGAGAAGGACCGAGCTAATCTGTGGGACTTCCAGATACAGACGGACAAAATGGTGGTGGCTAACCAACCGGACATAGTGGTGGTAGATAAACAGAAGAAGACGGCCATAGTGATCGATGTAGCAGGTCCGAATGACAGCAACATCAGGAAGAAGGAACACAAGAAACTTGAGAAATACCAAGGGCTCAGAGAAGAGCTGGAGAAGATGTGGAGGGTGAAGGTAACAGTGATCCCAGTGGTAACTAGCTAAGCAAGTGGCTCCAGCAAATCCAGGAAAAACATCAGAGATCTCTGTCCAGAAGAGTGCTAGGAACAGCTAAGATACTTCGCAGGACCCTCAGGTTCCCAGGCCTCTGATAGAGGACCCGAGCTTGAAGGATAGAGAGGGGAATTTATATACCGGTATATATATGTAGCGTAGTTTTTATGTGTGTATATTTATATTGTCATTCATACTCAGAGTTGATGGATTGTTTTAGTTTTTTGTGATCTCTTACATTTCCCCCTTGTATTTCTTATTTGTGCTAAATATTGGTAAATATTGAGCTCTACTTTCTCAAGTTTGACTGTCATAGTTTGTATGGCGACAACCGAGCTCATATATTCAAATTCAGTCAAATCAGACTGTCAGTATATCTGAACAGATTTCCCCTCCAGTTTACCCAGGTGCTCCAAACCAGTCATCCTACCCCATGTCTCAGCCCGGTGGAGGTACATGTCCAGTTTCTCCTGGATATGGACACCCCAGTCATGGCCATCCACCAGGCTTCAACATGGGCTATAAAAAACAGCCTACGGTCATGTACCAGCCAGTACCCATAGGACCAGCTCCAGGCCCTGAATACGGTGGCCCATCAGGGGGGATTTCACCAGCTCCTGGAGGTCCAGCAGTCCCCGTTGGTGTCCCACCTGGACTTGAGTACCTCACACAGGTAGGGCAGAGAAAGGTTAAACCAGTGCAGTTTTTTGTTGTTTTGTTTTATATGCTGTCCTGTTCAGCAGCTTTTGGAGTCACAATTATGATCTGAATGCACTCTTGTGCCAAACATATTTTGCTTTTCCAAGATGAGCTCTGAAAATTCACTGTAGGCTCCACTTGTTCACGTCTTTCTTTCATCTATCTAGTTATTTCTTTCTATTAGTGTTATATCAGTCATTGGATAGTAGAGACCTTCCCAAACTGTGGGGCCCATCCCCGGGGGGGGGGGGCAGAGCCATGGCAGGGGGGGGCACGGGATGAAAAGGGGGGGGGAAAAAACAAAACGCTTGGACACTGCTAGCACGGGCGCCTACAGAAACGCAAAGCAGGAGATGAAGCATAGCTGAATATGTTTCCAAACCAACTTCATTCTAAGCCTAGGACTAGAAAATATGGTGAAGCATATCTGCCCTTTGGTTTCACCTGCACAAGTGCCGAGGTAGGTCTCCCCTGCAGAATTGGTCTTCCCTTTGTTGGGAGCAGCGCTGGGCTGTTTAAATCACGGACAAACAGTATCCCACATTTGTGATTTTTAGTTCACAAACACTTGCTGTAATAACTAACTACTCCTGACATTTTGGAGATGTTAGCTCTGTATACAGTAAAGTTACAGCGGGATACAAATAATATCAGGCTGATCCTGCCACGATTTGTTCCACCTGTTCAAATCACGGACAAACAGTATCCTACAGCTGTTTATGTTTTTGAACCCATTTTGCACAGAGAGGCATTTTTTGAAAAATGTATTGATAGCAATGTTGAATATTATTACACAGGGAAAAAAAACAACTACATGTAAAATAATCACATCTGCCTTTGTAAATGGAGGGACTGTAACTGCGTGCGTGTATGTAAGCGTGTAAAACCTGCAGATAGTCAGATTAACAGTATTTTGTCTCTATCTGCCATTCTGCAATTCTCATGTAAACAATAACGTGGCGCACAGCGTGACGTGAAAAAAGGCACATACCTTTGACATTGCGTGACGAACTCTGTATTCCTCGTCCACACATAAACACAAAAAAGGAGTTTTGAAAAATCTCAGTTTTCGGTGATTCGAAACGCTGTTTACGTGTGGACGAAACAGCTGCGTTTTCAAAAATACCCGTGTAGGTGTGGACGTAGCGTAAAAGAGTTAGTAGTTTATTTTCTTACTACCTGTAATTTATTGCAGATTACTTGTATTTGCTTAATTGTTTACTAAATGTTTGAGGTGTGAAATAAACCGCAATGGAGCAAAATATGGGTGTGTGTGGTTGGAGGATGTGTGGGTGCGTGTGCGTGTTCGCGGGGACGCGAACAACACGAAAAATGTTCGGGGAGGCGCGAAAATCTTTCTTGTAAAACAAAGGGGGGCCCGGCAAAAAAAGTTTGGGAACCACTGGCAGAATAAAAAATCATTGCAATCAGGTGATTGTGAGTGCTGTGGCATTGGTTCAGTGTCTTGTTAAATGTCATGAATTTTGATCAGAATCGCGTTTATATATATATATATATATATTTATATATTTATATATATATATATATATATATATATATATATATATATATATATATAAATAAAAAAAAAAAAATATATATATATATATATATTTTTTTATTTATATATATATATATATATATATATATATATATATATATATATATATATATATATATATATATATATATATATTTATTTATATATATATATATATATATATATATATATATATATATATATATATATATATATTTATTTATATATATATATATATATATATTTATATATATATATATATATTTATTTATATATATATATATATATATATATATATATATATATATATATATAAATAAAAAAATATATATATATATATATTTATTTATATATATATATATATAAATAAAAAAATATATATATATATATATTTATTTATATATATATATATATATATATATATATATATATAAATAAAAAAATATATATATATATATATTTATTTATATATATATATATATATAAATAAAAAAATATATATATATATATATTTATTTATATATATATATATATATATATATATATATATATATATATATATATATATATATATATATATATATATATATATATAAACGCGATTCTGATCAAAATTCATGACATTTAACAAGACACTGAACCAATGCCACAGCACTCACAATCACCTGATTGCATATACACATATACATACACATATACACATATACATACATATACATACATATACATATACACATATACACACACATATACACACATACATATACATATATATATATATATATATATATATATACATACACATATACATACACATATACACATATACATATACATACATATACATACATATACATATACACATATACACACACATATACACACATACATATACATATATATATATATATACATACACATATACATACACATATACATATACATACATATACATACATATACATATACACATATACACACACATATACACACATACATATACATATATATATATATATATATATGTATATGTATATATATATATATATATACCAAGGCTGGAGACCGAGCAATACTGGAAGAGCATATGGGAGAAGGACGCAACCCATAACGGCAATGCTCAGTGGCTAGTGGATCTGAGGGCAGACCACAGCAACCTCCCCGAACAGGATCCAGTAACCATCACAGTGGCAGATATCCAAGAAAGGGTCTCCAGTATGAAGAGTTGGACAGCACCAGGGCCCGACATGGTTCACGCCTACTGGCTAAAGAAGCTGACTGCACTCCACGAGCGTCTAGCAGCACAAATGAACCAGCTGCTAGTTAACGAGAGACACCCGGAATGGCTAACCGAAGGTCGGACGGTCCTGATCCCCAAGGACCCCAAGAAGGGACCGGTCCCCTCCAACTACCGACCAATAACCTGCCTCAGTACTACATGGAAGCTCCTGTCAGGCATCATATCGGCTAAGATGAACAGGCACATGGGTCAATACATGAGCGGGACACAGAAAGGAATTGGCAAGAATACCAGAGGCGCAAAACACCAGCTACTGGTAGACAGAACAGTCAGCCGAGACTGCAAGACCAGACTGACCAACCTGTGCACTGCCTGGATTGATTACAAGAAGGCCTATGACTCAATGCCCCACAGCTGGATACTGGAATGCCTAGAATTGTACAAGATCAATGGGACCCTAAGAGCCTTCATCAGGAACTCAATGGGGATGTGGCGTACAACACTAGAGGCCAACTCCAAGCCCATAGCACAAGTCACCATCAAGTGCGGGATCTACCAAGGAGATGCTCTGTCCCCACTGCTGTTCTGCATAGGCCTGAACCCCCTCAGTGAGATCATTAACAAGACTGGCTACGGATACCGACTACGGAACGGAGCAGTTGTCAGCCACCTCCTGTACATGGATGACATCAAGCTGTATGCCAAGAGTGAACGAGACATCGATTCACTGATCCACACTACCAGGCTATACAGCAATGACATTGGAATGTCGTTCGGACTGGAGAAGTGTAGTCGGATGGTAACAAAGAGAGGGAAGGTAGTCAGAACTGAGGGGATTGAACTACCAGAAGGCAACATTGCAGACATAGAGGACAGTTACAAGTACCTGGGGATCCCGCAGGCAAATGGGAACCATGAAGAGGCCGCTAGAAAGGCTGCAACCACCAAGTACCTGCAGAGGGTCAGGCAAGTCCTGAGGAGTCAGCTGAATGGTAAGAACAAGATCCGGGCCATCAACACGTACGCCCTGCCCGTGATCAGGTACCCTGCTGGGGTAATAGGCTGGCCAAAGGAGGAGATAGAAGCCACTGACATAAAGACAAGAAAGCTCCTTACCATGCATGGAGGGTTTCACCCCAAGTCCAGCACCCTGAGGCTGTACGCTAAGCGGAAGGAAGGGGGCCGGGGACTGGTGAGTGTCAGCACCACAGTCCAGGATGAGACAACGAACATCCAAGAATACATTGGGAAGATGGCCCCAACTGACCGAGTGCTCAGTGAATACCTCAGGCAGCAGAAACCCAAGAAAGAGGAGGGAGACGAGGAACCATCATGGAAGGACAGGCCCCTGCACGGTATGTACCACCGGCAGATAGAGGAGGTGGCTGATATCCAGAAATCCTACCAGTGGCTGGACAAAGCTGGACTGAAAGACAGCACAGAGGCACTAATCATGGCAGCACAAGAACAAGCTCTGAGTACAAGATCCATAGAGGCTGGGGTCTATCACACCAGGCAAGACCCCAGGTGCAGGCTGTGTAAAGATGCCCCAGAGACAATCCAGCACATAACAGCAGGGTGCAAGATGCTAGCAGGCAAGGCATACATGGAACGCCATAACCAAGTGGCCGGCATAGTGTACAGGAACATCTGTGCCGAGTATAACCTGGAAGTCCCGAGGTCAAAGTGGGAGATGCCCCCAAGGGTGGTGGAGAATGACCGAGCTAAGATCCTGTGGGACTTCCAGATACAGACGGACAAAATGGTGGTGGCTAACCAACCGGACATAGTGGTGGTAGACAAACAGAAGAAGACGGCCGTAGTGATCGATGTAGCGGTTCCGAATGACAGCAATATCAGGAAGAAGGAACACGAGAAGCTGGAGAAATACCAAGGGCTCAGAGAAGAGCTCGAGAGGATGTGGAGGGTGAAGGTAACGGTGGTCCCCGTGGTAATCGGAGCACTAGGTGCGGTGACTCCCAAGCTAGGCGAGTGGCTCCAGCAGATCCCGGGAATAACATCGGAGATCTCTGTCCAGAAGAGCGCAGTCCTGGGAACAGCTAAGATACTGCGCAGGACCCTCAAGCTCCCAGGCCTCTGGTAGAGGACCCGAGCTTGAAGGATAAACCGCCCGCAGGGGCGTGCTGGGTGTTTTTTTTTTATATATATATATATATATATATATATACATACCAGAGGTGTGGACTCGAGTCACATGACTTGGACTCGAGTCAGACTCGAGTCATTAATTTTATGACTTTAGACTTGACTTGAAAAAATGTTCTAAGACTTGTGACTTGACTTGGACTTTTACACCAATGACTTGGGACTTGAATTGGACTTGAACCGGTTTACTTGAAAAGACTTGATATTTTACCCCAAATATAAAATTTAACATGCATATTATATAGAGATTGAAAATGTGACGTCATTCACGGGTAGAACCGCAAAGGATTCTGGGAACTCGTGGCAAGCGGTACTAGCGCACGCACACACAGCGATAAAAAGAAACAAAAATGTCAAGAAGCTGTTGTATTATTAACTGCAATAGCCGGTCGCATGACAGCCACGGGAAGCCGACGGGTAAAGAGATCGGTTGTTATCGGATTACGTCGTTGAAGAGAAATTGTTCAAGCCATGTTTCCGAAGTAACAAAGAGGCGACGGATGGCCTGGATTGCAGCCATTCAAAGATCAAATATAACGTCCCAGAACACTCCAGCTCACAGGTTAGTCTGCTCCAAGCATTTACACGAAGGTCAGTGTTTTTTAGTAGTTAATACGTCATTTTCATAACATAATTGGTGATATAGGTTACAAGCAAGTCTGGCGCTGAGCAGAAATTGTCGCGCTATGCTCCTTTATTTATTGTGCATAAATAGTGAATTGTCCTGACACAATATTGCGTTTCGCTTCTGTTATTATGGTACATTGACAAAAACATATACTTTTATTCACAGGATAAAACAGGTTTTTTGTATCACTAATTGTCCAGTACGATTACAGCATACAGTATTATTGTCACTGCTACATTTCTGTGATGCTACCAGAAATTATTTCCACTGCTAATTAATTACCGTTGAGCTCAAAGGTCCTATTAATAAACGGTTAAGGAATGTGTATTTATGACGACGATTTGTGAGACTGGTAAACTTATGATACGTACGATGGTCTTTACTTTCTACACGGTGCATTTCAAGGTCCTGCACCCATCCGTCGGTAAACTGTACCTGGGCTTGTTGCAGTGACCTGAAGTTACTAAACTTCATGAGTGTATGCACTCACTCCAAGAACCGTATGATTATAAATATGCATATAAATATGCTACGATGAGATAGCTGACTTCATCTAACTAGCAAATGTTTTCCAGGCTACGTTGGTGATACAGTTTTTTTTAATGTGTATGATATTTTTGTCATGCGATTTTAAAGCTGGTCCTACAACCGCATCCAAGAATAACATGCAGCTTATCTCAGAACTGTCGGTGAAAATTATTCTTGGAGCTAGGTTTAATTGAGCTGCATTTTAAAGAGGTGCAATTTCACAATTTGTGTATATTTTCTAAGTTCACTATTTTGTCATGTGTTGAGAAAAACACAGATTAAAAAATTACATGGTCTAATATTTACATTTAGCATAACTGCAACATGCTTTTTTTCGTTTTTTTTTTAAAGACTCGAAAGGACTTGAAATTCAAAGTTTCAGACTTGTGACTTTACTCGGACTTTTACACCAGTGACTTGAGACTCGACTCTGACTTGCCTGACATTACTTGAGACTTGACTTGAGACTTGAGGATAAAGACTTGAGACTTACTTGAGACTTGCAAAACAATGACTTGGTCCCACCTCTGATACATACACATATACACATATACATACACATATACACATATACATATACATACATATACATATACACATATACACACACATATACACACATACATATACATATATATATATATATATATATATATATACATACACATATACACATATACATATACATACATATACATATACACATATACACACACATATACACACATACATATACATATATATATATATATACATACACATATACACATATACATACACATATACATACATATACATATATATACATACATATACACACACATATACACACATACATATACATATATATATATACACACACATATATATATATACATACATATATATATATACACACACATATATATACATACATATAGAGCAGGGCGATATGGCCAAAAATATTTATCACGATATATATTTGAAAATTTGCGATAACGATATAACTGACGATATAATTGATGCGAGACAAAATACAACTCCACAACATTACTAGCGCAAAAAGAAAACCTTCCATTTATTTTCACTTAAATAAGAAGCTGGTTTTTATGTACATTAAAGCTTTATAAAAATGTAACAGTGCAAATACAAATTCCTTGCTGAAAGTTTAACCAAAAGGCATTTCCAGTAGAAATGGGCTGACATATCCTGAGCATAACCATATATAATATCCACTGAAGTTAAAAAGAGGTGCTTTGCAAAATTAAACTGCAGTATGCAGTACGTATTTTTCGGACCATAAGGTGCACGGGATTATAAGGCACATCAAGCGAAACAAAGCAGTCAGATAAATCAAACTTTATTAAACTCATTCTTCTTGCTTCCTCCACTTCTGTACCATTGATTCATTGATGTTGAATTCTCTGGCAGCTGCGCTATTCCCATGTTGTTGCAGTATATTAATGACTAACCTCGTATTGTGGATGGATTATCTCAGTTGTTCTCCTGACTGAAGTTTGGTCTGTTTACAGCACCCTGCCATGCGATTGCATTTGTCTCTAACCATGAGGAACCTTAACGTTAACTTTTATAAGTGGAAAAGTGTTAGTGTTCGTCCTCCAGCTTCCCTGTTTATGTTATGCTAACATAGCTGTGTCGCTAGCGATCACGTAGCACATCATTATATACCAGCTAGCCCAACTTCAGTAACCCTACAAACGTCACTGCTGTTTAGTTTCCTGTCTTCATTTATGTTGGAAGTGATAGCAGAGCTGCACGTTTGATTTTTTTCAGAAATCTCTCAGTCAGAACATGCAATATCATGCTTAGGTAACTAGCGAGCTAACTTCCGCTAGCTTCCCGCTAACTTCTAACTCTGTTAAATGTAATAAATTTTGTTTTAATGGATGCCTGGAAGTTAAACTTCATAGTTACACCTGGTAAAGCAGCAATGCTGATCGTTTTATTAAAGTTGCAGTGTTCGTTTGAACTGAAGAATAAGGAGTTTAGGACCCAGATTACTCCCAGATTTAAGAGCATCTTAGTCCGACAAATACGACAATAACGACGGCCGCTTGCATGTTCTGCAAAAAAATGTGCTTTGTCATGTATCTGACGGACAAACACCAAACCAGTTCCACATCACTGAAGTTGCACCATTTTTACAAACCAATTCTGGTTCATCTGTTTCACTCAACAATCGGCCATGTGCGTATGAAAACAAAGGCACTGCGCATGCGCGTTTTACTCATATTCTATCGCGATATTTCATTTTCCTATTGTTGCCTAACATTATACCGGTATTACCGTGAACGGTATAATATGGCCCAGCCCTACATACATACATACATACATATATATATATATATATATATATATATATATATATATATATATATATATATATATATATATATATATATATATATATATATATATATATATATATATATATATATATATTAGGGGTGCAACGATATTCGTATCGATATTGAACCGTTCGATACAGTGCTTTCGGTTCGGTACGCATATGTATCGAACAATACAACATTTGTAATTTATTTTATCAATTTTCCTTCTGACGATGCTGTCTGTGTTGAGCGCTCAGTGAATCTGCATTCGACTACTCCGCCTAGGCTCGACAGTGCAGCCTAGGCGGAGTAGTCGAATGCAGATTCACTGAGCGCTCAACACAGACAGCATAGTCAGAAGGAAGAGCGCAGGGCAAGCTAGCCAGACAGAAGTTAAGCTCTCCTTGTAACAGGCAAATTGAACCTCATTCAGATCTGGCGTTTGGAATTATTTTGGTTTTCATGTATGACCCTGAAGGTAAGCGAGTCATGGACTAAAGTAAAACAGTATGTTGGATGTGCCATGCAATGCTCAATTACATTGGTGTGAACTAGTGTGTTAGCGCAGTTAGCTCGTTAACGTGTTGGCCGTCTAGCCCCATGCACCGAGCGATCGGCGGTAGCTCGTTAACGGAGATTTGCCTGTTGTGGCGTTAAGGTCATTTCAACGAGATTAACCTGAAAGCACTAGTGGGAACACAACGAATATGACTGCACATTTACACCGACATCATCCTAGTGCAAAGACAAATACAACAAGCATGCTACTAACTTTAGCCGAGTCATTTAGACAGCTGTTAGCACATGATTCTCCTTATGCTGCTGAGAATATAGCCCAGAAGAAGCGGATAGTATAGCTTTTATTTTGGAAAGAGACATTTCTCTGTAATAAACTCTCTTTTCCAAAGATGAGTGATTCCTCAATCAGATACAGGGCTCGCAATATCGCTAGCCCGACGTCCCGGGGCTAGCGATTTTTTCAGTCGGGCTACCAAAATCTATCTCTTCCCTGCCCGTCGGGCTATTGTAGGAAAAATATATGTCAATGCTTTTGCATTCTTTCAGAAATGTAGCTGGGTAATTATGTCATTGGCATCGGTGAGCCACTGTCAATATGTGACATATTGAAGTCGCGTTTGAATTTGCGCTTGTTTTTTTGCTTTCACTTTGCAATCGTGCGAACTGTGTATAGAGAGCGACAGCACTGATCTGTGAGTGATGATAATTTGTGCACCAATTCCTCTGACATCGTCTTATTAATCGTTAGCTTACTATGCAAACATGACAAGTGAAATCTCCCGCAGCAAGCTTAAACATGTGAGAGGTTGATCGCGCAGAGAATCGCTGAGCTTATGTGAGTCCGTGTGTAAAAGTAGCAGTATATATATTTTAGTTCTGCTGAGCCAAATAAGACAGGTCAGGGTGAAGAAGTGACAGCCAAAGAAAAGCTTACCACAAAACGGAGAAGTTATGACAAATCAGACTATAAGGCAAAAAGAAAGTGCAGCTTTATGGTTTCATGGACAAAAGAATTTCTGTGGCTGCAATATGATGAGCTAAATAACCAGGGCTGCACATAAGTGGTCCGCAGGTGCGCATTCGCTGTCAAAATAAAAAACACGCACAAGGGTTAGGGTTAAATTTAAAAACTGTACTTTTGAGTTAAAATATATATTTATAATTTTAATAAATGACAAATAAAAAATGCATGAACATTTTTTTTGTATCGAAAAAATATCGAACCGTGACACCAAAGTATCGAACCGAACCGAACCGTGAATTTTGTGTATCGTTGCACCCCTAATACATATATATACATACATATATACATACATATATATATATATATATATATATCCATCCGCTAAGACTGGTGGACCTAAATCTTCACCACCACCACGTTTGGTATACATACAAGCGAAAAAGGGGAGTGGGTGGGTCAGCGCTCAGGGCACAGAAACTAAGCTGGCTTCAAACACCATTTATTTCCATAATAAAAAAACACAGCCAGAGTCACAAATACAAGATAAAATTCCCCGTATACAATAAAAGTAGTGTTGCAACCCGCTAAAAACCCTGCCGGCAGAAATAACTATACAATATTAAAACAAGGCTAAAACATGTGTTCTATATACTAAAATTACTCTCCCATAGTCCCATAATCCCACAGTCCAGCCACACATGGGCGAATGGTCCTTATATGAAAGAGACAGGAGAGGAACTTCTCTTCCAGTATGGTAAAACTCGTCAGCAACAGACCAGGGAGGGGGCTCCTATCGCAGACCTGTCTCCTCCTGACAGCGCGTCGCCGCACAGTCCCGCCCCACTCCACACCTGAACACGGCCTCCCTCGTCTCACCGTCAGATGCAGGCAGAAGGACATCCCTGCCCTGTTGTGCATTGCAGCCATCGCCACCGACTGTTGCCGTTCCTGCGTTGGGAGTGGATCGCCGAACGACTCGCGGCACCCCACAGTCAGGCAGCAGTTCCTTCCACACACGTGCGGGCTTGCACGCGCTCCTTTTTCTCCTGCCCACCTTTCGTGCGTCACTCTCTTTGTCTCTGCGCTCGCTATCCCCTTTAACAGGTCAACCTGGCGGCTGATAGGCCACCTTGGGGAACGCCCCCACCTCACAGGTGCCTACAATTGACTGTTTAGTCCACAGTGGGTTAAAGGAACATGGTACAACATTAACACAAATATAAATATGAGGATAAAACCATGCAGTATAAATATCAATAAACAAACATGCAATATAAATATCACTATAAAATCATGCAAATAAAATCAACACTATGTACCAATACACAGATTGATAAAACATAAAAACACAAATTTCCGCTGTGTGACATATATATATATATATATATATATATATATATATATATATATATATATATATATAAAACAGGGCGTTGTTGGAATGCTACTACGCAAGTAACCCCAGCGGAAGGGGCTACATGAATAGGATGAGGGACCTATGGATTCTTCGATACCCAACATCCACAATGACGGCAAAACAACTAGTAGCTCAGTGTTCCAACATTCGAAAGAAGGGACTGCTCTCACAGCTAGAGATTGACGAGGTACAACATAAATGCTACGGCAAGGGGGAGCCAGGACGCCAGGTCAGGGGAGAGATATCATCACCCCCACCCAAGATTGGGTATAGGGCTGGGTATCGTCACTGATTTCTAGAATCGATTCAATTCCGATTCACAAGGTCCCGAATCGATTCGATCCACGATTCGATTTAATTCGATTCAATTCGATTCGATTTAAATCTGGGAAATTTTGACAGTCAGAAATATAATTCAGATCAGAACATTTACATATTTTTGTATCTATAAAAAGGAAGCTGACACTCGCAAGACTTTATCCAAGGTGTGAGCATCACAGCAGATGCCTTTGTGTCAAAGTAGCTGAAGATAAAACACAGAAAAACATGTAGGTGATTTTCCTGGCCTGGGATTTTATAAAAATATTCTGCAGTACATCGAAAACGAAAGAAAACCATTAATTAATGAACATTACCTCTGACGTTACAGCAGTTTTATTAGAGACACGGTTAAGCGTTTTGCATTTTGAATAATTTTAAAAAGTTTCAATTTGTTCAGTATTGAACAGCAGAAATGAGGTTTTCTTTTCGGAAGAATGTAAAAGGGAAAAAAACAGCGGCCGACAGCGCTGTAAGCAACAGTAGACTTGTGCATAACAAGCAAGCGAATAATGAAGAAAGCGAAACTGTTCGAGAGAGAGGGGGAGGGAGAGAGGGGGAGGGAGAGAGGGAGAGAGCTGCGCATCGCAATGGAAGCAAAACAGTAAAAGAATTCATGACGATGTTTATGTGAAGCGTTTGGATCTTCTTTTGCTGCTGGTTCGGTCAATATTGTTTGGAGAGAGATCAAACTAACAGCTTTAGAATCAGCGCATAAAGGGCGTGAACACAAAGCGCGGACCCGGATCAGCGAGCTGTCGGCTTTCAGCCCCGACTGTGAGAAAGGCGACATCTAACTGATTCTGATCCGCTGTGTGTTTAAGTCTATGTGCAGAATCCCTGTACCTGCTCTCATTTACTGTTTGGTGGTTCTTGAAATTTTGTGAGATGTCACTAGAGATTCTGGCATTTCGGACAAAATAAATTTATATTAAAAAATCGATTTAGGATTTTAATGAATCGATTTTACGTTATCCAAGCCAGAATCGATTTTAATCGATGAATCGATTATAAAAACCCACCCCTAATTGGGTACCAAGCCCCAAGTGCGATAGGAGAAGGATTGTTGAGTGCGAGAGGAACTGACCTGAAAGAAAGGATTATGGCCAAGCTTGAAACCTGGACCCCCGTAGCCGGTTACCAATATTACGTGAAGTACCCTCAGAAGGTCTGCTAGATGATGTTAATGCAGCACTACGGGCAATACCTACAACCACGATTACCGACACTAACAAGCTGATCTACAATTCGGCAGCAGTGATCAGTGAGATGCTTGGCTACAAGTTGAACAGCCACAAGGGGCAGTACCCTCCATGGAGAAGGAGGCTAGAGGCTAAGATCAAGGTAGCACGGAGGGAGGTTAGCCAACTAAGGGAGTTGCAGAAAGGTGCGACAAATAAGGTGCCTAAGAAATACAGCAAGCTGTCCATACCTGAGGTCTTGGAAACTGCCAAGCAAAGACTCACAGCCTTGGCCAGCCGCTTGAGGAGGTACACCAGAGAGATAGAAGGCAGGAGAATAAACCAGCTGTTCTCCACGGAACCAGCAAAGGTGTACTCTCAGTGGCAGGGGAACAATATGAGAACAGCACCACCAAGGCTGGAGGCAGAACAATACTGGAAGAGCATATGGGAGAAGGACGCAACCCATAACGGCAATGCTCAGTGGCCAGAAGGGACCGGTCCCCTCCAACTACCGACCAATAACCTGCCTCAGCACCACGTGGAAGCTCCTGTCAGGCATCATAGCGGCTAAGATGAACAGGCACATGGGTCAATACATGAGCGGGGCACAGAAAGGGATGGGCAAGAATACCAGAGGGACAAAACACCAGCTACTGGCAGACCAAGCAGTCAGCCGAGACTGCAAGACCAGACTGACCAACCTGTGCAGTGGATTGATTACAAGAAGGCCTATGACTCAATGCCCCACACCTGGATCCTGGAATGCCTAGAATTGTACAAGATCAACAGGACCCTGAGAGCCTTCATCGGGAACTCAATGGGGATGTAGCCGACAACACTGGAGGCCAACTTCAAGCCCATAGCACAAGTCACCATCAAGTGCGGGATCTACCAAGGAGATGCTCTGTCCCCACTGCTGTTCTGCATAGGCCTGAACCCCCTCAGTGAGATCATTAACAAGACTGGCTACGGATACCGACTACGGAACGGAGCAGTTGTCAGCCACCTCCTGTACATGGATGACATCAAGCTGTATGCCAAGAGTGAACGAGACATCGATTCACTGATCCACACCAACAGGATATGCAGCAATGACATCGGAATGTTGTTCGGGCTGGAGAAGTGTAGTCGGATGGTAACAAAGAGAGGGAAGCCACTGACATCAAGACAAGAAAGCTCCTTACCATGCATGGAGGGTTTCACCCCACGTCCAGCACCCTGAGGCTATACGCTAACCGGAAGGAAGGGGGCCGGATGACTCATTTAATCCTCCCATTTTATTTGGATTTGGTATGAACCTGAAAAGCTGCTGGCCATGGGGGTGAACAGATACAGTTCCTGGATCTCTCATAGACCTCTTAGTAAGAGAAAAGGTCACATGTTTAAGACTGTTGTGGGTAAAAGTAGCATTTTGTAGTTCTGTTATTGGCTCACCATTGAAATACTTGTACAGTAGTTTGCTGCACTATTTGGTGATCATTAATCTCATCTCGGATTTGGAAATGTGTGACACCAAAGTCAGTTTCCTTTTTAAAATAATACGCGAGGTCAGTCCCGTTGGCCATTTGAACCCAGTTAAAGATCACATTCAAAAAATTTTCTTTTAAAAATCCCTCTATAGGATTTATTTGTGCAAATATTAAAGGAAACACCTCCCAAGCTTGCATTATATACACATTAGTGCTTGATTAGCTTTGCAGACAAAGAGAAAGAAGGTATGTTTGTTTAACCAGCAGAGTCTGATGGAGCTGAAATACTCTATGGCTTAAAGAATGAATTTTTCATATGGGAAGGTCATTTGCATTGAAAATGCCTGATATGTGCTTTTAATTGTTTTTAGAAGGAAGAGACTTTCAGATTGCAGGATGTGCCACAGAGTTGCTTTATTTTCAGTTTGCTTTCTCTCCTTCGGTTTTAGATTGACCAGATCCTGATCCATCAGAAAGTCGAAGGTGAGGCGTGCATCTTGTACAACACAGAATATTTAATCCTTCAGCAGCTCATAAGCAGCAGTGTGTGAGGCTTAAAGCCTTTCAAGATGAAAACGAATGGAAGAAAAATTATATCTGCCCTTGAAATTCCTTACTTATTGTTACTTCATTGCTCACCGTTTTCCCTTCTCTTTTCCCAACCACGCCCAGCATTCATCGGTTTTGAGAAAAACAGACAGTATGAAATCAAAAACAGTCTGGGTCAAAAGATCTACAAGGCCAAAGAGAAGAGTGACTGCTGCGAAAGGAACTGTTACGGCTCTCTGCGCAGCTTCGACATGAAAATAAAGGACAACATGGACAGGGAGGTTATCCGTCTCATCAGGCCTTTCCGCTGCTCCTCCTGCTGTTGCCCCTGCTACCTGCAAGAGGTCAGTCCACTCTAATGTTTCTGTGTTTGAGTAGAAGTGACTTGGCTAGTGTTGAAAGAGGTTAATGGAGTCATATTGCATTCATTTACCACACCTAGACCAATATTGTTCCCGGTCAAAAGCATTTTTGGTGTGAAATCTGAGTACTCATCCATCATATCTGGATTATTGTATTTGATCTAGATGTGCTGGTTAATCTTTAGCTATATTAAATATCTGAAGAGACTCAAATAGGGAAGAATAAACTCTTTACTTTCTGTTAAGACATACCTAATCACTTTTTTTGATTAAATAAAGATAGATACAAAAGTTAGATCAGATAAAGGCAAATAAATCAAGACATTACAGTTTTATAAGGGGCAATGAATTGTTTTTAATGTAATGTAGAAATTAAAGGAAAAATCTGAAGATTTTAAGAGAAACGCGAGCTCTGTAGTTTATTTTGTGACACTTACACTTACAACAGCTCATCTCCTGTTCAGGATTTACTTCTATTCTTCAGGAATGTTTTTAGTGGAGCTGCTATACAAGTCTGATTTATTCGCCTGCCTCTGTTAACCCTGCTGGATTTAAAGTAGTTTTTAGGGTGGGAAGTGGGCTAATTTACTGCTGATTGGTCCAGGTGACCAAAGAAACTGCTCTGAGTTATCAGTGTGCTCTGTCCTGGAACCAGCTGCATGCAGATTAATGTTCTCTGCATTGACAGTCGATTGGAGCTGCAGACCCTGCCTGTATCATTAGTGATAATTGATGTGAAATTGGAGTCAGTTTGACAAGGACACTGGTATTTGCTTTTTATGCACGTTTGAGTTTTATGGTGAAATGTACAGAGTGCACAGTGTAAGCAGTTAAAAGGAGGCTTCCAGTGAGCAGTCAAAAAATTAACAGCTACTAACCGTAGTCCATCCAGGCATGCTCAAGAAGATGGTCTTGAGGCCAAATTTAGGGAAAGCATTTGATTCAAGATCTTTGTGATCACCCATTAAACACTGTTCTACAGCCTGTTTAGAACATCAAATTCAAATGTTATTATCAGCAGACTTTGATTATTAAATTGTCAGTGTGTTTACCACTTTGATCTGCTTTTCCCCCTCAACAGTAAATGCACTGTGGAACAGATGCAGACAGCGTGACATTTTATTTATAGCTGTCAGTGTCCAGGAAAGAGAGCAAACGAAGCTCTGTGAAATAGCTTTCTAATTTTGTGCAGAGCTACTATGTGTCTAACTAACTATGTGACCAACAGATGGAGGTCCAGGCTCCACCTGGGACCACCATAGGGTACGTCAAACAGGACTGGCACCCTTTCCTGCCAAAGTTTTCCATCCAGGGAGCAAACAAGGAGACACTCATGAGACTGGAGGGGCCCTGCTTTGCCTGCAACTGCTGTGGAGATGTCAACTTTGAGGTGAGCTCAGAGGGTCGTTGTTTGTGGGGGGAAACCGAACTCTGAGTAAATTTCATCCATCAGCCAACAGTGATTTGTTACAGATCCACTCAGATAATCTAAACAGGACTGGTAACAGTCACAGAAATGTTGATGATGATTTTAATTAAGTCAACTAATAATTGGGCAGTTAATAATTATAAAAAGAGGAGCTTTGGTGGAGGTTTGTTGCAAAGCAGCTTGCAGGTGAATTGCAATTGTAGGCAGGCTAAAGCAGCTTAAACAGCAGATCAGGTCAGCTAATCTCCCAGGATTGCAGCAGAGCCTGATTTTTGTTTATTACGTAATCTTCTTGTGTCTTGGTGAGCTTGCTTGTCAGTATTTTCTCCCACTCGTCCAGTTACTTTTCCAACACTAAAGAGCATTCACGGAAACACATTTTTCCCATTAGTTTGACACCAAGTGAATGATCCTTAGTGCTGCTGGTGGTCAGATTGTGTTACCTTTCATACAGAACCAAAAAAGCTGTTTTATCTCCTGGTAAGCTAACTGCACATTAAGCTCATATTTCTCAGTAAGAAGGCAAAACAAATTTAAACAAATCAGCAACAATGTGAACAGTTATGAGTGTTTAAGAAAGCAATTGTGGCTGACGAACGCTGGTATTCTTATTGTTGTTCAGCTCAAGGGGAAAGATGGCGACACCCCCATTGGTCGCATCAGCAGGCAGTGGGGCGGCCTTCTGAAGGAAACCTTCACTGACACCAGTAACTTTGGCATCCAGTTCCCGCTGGACTTGGACGTGAAGATGAAAGCTGTGCTGATGGGCGCCTGCTTCCTCGTTCCTCACGATGTAGATGGACATTGTTGATTTTGAAATATGTGGTGTGTTGCTGAATAAAACAATCGAATACTTTTGGCGTTGCTCTGCAGGATTTCATGTTCTTTGAGAAAATCGGAGAGGCCAACAATTGCAGCAGTGTGTTTTCATAACAGAAGAAAACGAAAACATGGGGGGATGCCCTGCGATGAAGGTGTTTTCCTGTTATGTACTGGGCTCCAGACTAACTTTTGCCATGATTGCACTGGTGCGCCTAACTTTTTTTCTTAGGTGCACCAGCACAAAAGTTAGGTGCACCCAAATTTTTCACCCGAATCGCTGAACCCCACTGTTTTACATATTCACTTTTTTTTAAATTGCTGTGCATACAAACAATATTGATTTGTAAATGATTAACTAACAATCTTGTGAACACAAAGTTCTTTATTTGGAGCACCATTCTGCAAAAAAGATAAGTTACTGAAAAAGTGCTTGTGCTTAAAGTTTTTTGGCACCCCTTGGCAATATTGTAGGCAATGTTAAACTTAATCATCAGCCTGGCCTGGCTTTTAATAGCAGATAGCCTTAAAAATATTCTGCAGTAGAACAAAAACTGAAGAAAACGTGAATGGACATAATGAACATAATGAACATGAATCAACATATTCAGCAAAAGGACTAGATGTTACAATCCCTGATAATGCATTGCTATAAATGGAGAAAATCTTGAGGGATGGCTCTTATGAGGAAAGGCAACCAGTGGCACTTCCATTCCCATGTTATTACGGCCGATAGGGCATGAACAGGGAAAAGGGGGCAAAAAGACATACTTTTGAAATGTAACCCTTTCAGTACCAGTTAGATCACATAATTGTAATGATTTAGAAAGAGATAATTATTTTTTTAAAATTAAAACTAGAGATGGCACGATACCACTTTTTTATGTCCGATACCGATATCATAAATTTGGATATCTGCCGATACCGATATGAATCCGATATAGTGTTTTTTAATCAATAAAACTGTTTTTTTTTTATATATATTGCTGCATTTTGTATAAGTTAATACTCAAGTTTAAATAAACAACAACACTAAAGCTATTCTGTTATACCTGTATGTAAAAAATACACTGCACCCAAAATATTTCATAGTTCAGCAAAACTGATCAACTAATAAACTTAAACCTACTCCATCCTCCCTATTCTGGTAATTTAAAGAGTACTTAGCAGAAATATTAAGCAATCTAACTAATAGGGTTGCAAACTCCCAGCAAAGAAAATGGGGAACCACCCCCCACCCTATGATGCTTAATCGATGTAATCAACTTTAATTTGATGCAGTGTGGAAAAAAATGCACAGAAATAAATTATTTTTCAAGAAATATTAAATAGATTCAACATCTTTCTTTTACAGAACTGCAGACTGCACAGATGGTATCTTCCCAAAGGAAAAAGTACTACAGCTTACTAGGGTATATATATTAGACTTAACAGTTACTATATACAGTAAAGGACTTCTATACATTTTACATCAGATTAAAACTTTGGGTGTAAGATTCAGATAATTATTTATTAAAAGCTAGACATTTTAAATGAGAATAAAGAAAAGTATGTCTTTGTGCCCCCTTTTCCCTGTTCATGCCCTATCGGCCCCCCTGGCTAAACTTTGCTAGATCCGCCCCTGCACAGTTACCAGCTGTCAGCTGCGTAGAAAAAGATCCTGGTGTAGAAAGTAATATTAAATAAATTCTAACAACAGCTTATCAAGCTTAAACGTGCTGCTGTTGTTCAGCCGCTGGTTTCCTCTTTCTGGTGCAAAGTGGGCCAAAAACAAAGAAGAGAGACAGACAGAAATGAAACTGATCATTAATCAGTTTCATGACTGAAGTAGCAGCAGGAGAGGGAGGGAGAGAGAAGAGGCAGTCGCTCCATATATCGGTTGTTAAGCTTAACATGGGAATGCTTTACAAACATTCAGAGATGAACTTACACACTTGCTTTACTTCTCTCTGGGATAACTTTCACAGAGATGAAATGCAGGTTTGGTAGCGAGGCTACAAATACACACAGCTGCTCTATCACGTGAGCACACTGCTCCAAAGTGCTACGGTTATGAGCAGAGTTACGCCGTGTCGCAAGTTTTGTGAGGTGCTTTTTTGATATTTAATGGATCGGATTACATTTTTATATTTCTCTCCGATATCCGATCCAATAATTTAGGTCAGTATCGGACCGATACAGATACGCAATATCGAATCGGTCCATCTCTAGTTTGAACATGTGCCTGCGTAATGACAGAGAGAAAATGCAGGTTGAGGGAAAAATTTAAAAGCAGATGTTGAGGTTAGTGAGCATTGATCTGGCCTCAGAATGGTTGGAAAACCCCACAGGCAAAGCTTGCACGAAACACTGTAGTTCCTAAGTCCCTGGAAAGAGTTGGTGCAGTTATGACTGCTGGTACAGAGAACTAGAGAGGAGACCAGAATCTTAACTGAATCAATTGACTTGTTTTTTTGTTCTTTTTAAATTTGGTTGCTAGCTGTTTGCCATCACCAACCAAATGTGTTATATGTGCATGCATAATTATATATGTACATATTCATCCACACTTTGATGGCATCCACACTTCAGTCTGAAGTTCTATACTATATACCTATTAACAGGAAGTTATCTTTTTAGATCCATTCCCTGGTTCAGAAGCATGAGTGGAAGACGACCAAAGTGCCCCCAGATTAGATATCAAATCTTAGTGCTCCATCTCCTGGGATCATGTGAGATGTTCATATATATTATTTCAGAAAATGTCTGCACATGTCCATCCATCCCTCAGGAACACTGAGGCATGGCTTTGTAGTTTTTTTTTTTTTTTAAATGCATGATCACCTAACATTGTTTAAACCAGTTGTAACGTGTCAGTGTACACAGGGTCAATCTTAGCAGGCAGTAGGACAAAGGTAAGAGCCTCTCTTAGAGAACTAAAGAGCCACAGAGCTGAGATCCTGTGTTCAGGCCACCAGAGATCAGTTTTATTTAACAAAGTTTCTACTACAATATGTACAAATGTATTAAAACAGAAAACCTATGTGCAAAAGAAGTGCTATATAACACCACATCATGTCATTTTATCACATGTCATGTTTCTTCTAAGCTTCTCAAAAATATTAGTCAGTTTTGTCTTTGTCTGCCTTCATTTTTCTATTTTCATGTGCTCCTGTAGTTGAGGGGCTCCAAGTGTTGGAGTGTGTCACTGTTACACCACGATGGTGTGGAAAAAGTCAGCCACAGTGGCTGCCTCAAATCTCTTCAGACTCTTCTGTCTGGGCTGGTAAGAGGCCAACCCCTCTAGGGCGGGCCGGGCCTGTCGCTGGTCGTCACTCGGATTAGATAGCGGCTGGCAAACTGCAGGTTCCACTGGTGTTTGGCGAGGATCTTGACGCAGTCCTCTCTGGAGCAGAGGCTCAGCGAGTACAGCTGCTCCATCTGCAGAGAGAAACAAGAGGAGCAAGTTCAGAAGGACAAAAAACCCACTGTGGGTATGGAAGCAGCACAAACACAAGCAGCAGTTTATCGTAAGCTGCATATAACATGTACACAGACTGCAGATTTCCTCTCTTTAAATACTTGATGGTAAGTTTATAGTTAATAAGTATTTCTTTAACATGCATGAACAAGCCTGTAAAGCACAGCTGGATTTCCTGGTAGGGCTACTCTGGACACAGATTTACTGTTGGTTACATATTAAACTCACCACTGTGCTGCCCTGTGATGTCCTAGCATTAAGTGCACAAACCGGACGATAAATAGCTGCCATAATACAAAATCTATGGGACGAGTGACCTACTTCTGTGACCCGTGTATTGTACCAATCTGTTTCTGAATTCCTCTTTTGTAGTCTTGAGATAAGCATTTACGCTGTCACCATGTTGGTTCCAAAAAAGCTGATGTGATGAGGAAGGGTGGTTGCAAAACCTTTTTTTTTTTTTTTTTTTTATATTGCCATAACTAAAACAATAATGGTCCCGAGCTTTCAACTCGAGGACCTTCTGCAAAATTCATATCATGAGTTAGAAATATACCACCTGCCTTTATCTCCAACTAACAAAGTGCACAAAACAAGACTTGTGCTGTATTAATGTGCATATTTTGACTATTGTTACTGTTTATGTGTATGCTGGATAAGCAGTATATGTTAACATTATTACTTTGTCTCTTATATCGTACATATACTGTTTTGACTTCCCTTGATGGCCATTTATATTTTACATGTATAAACTGGATTCCTTTGGCTCATATTTTATCATTAGCTTCACAGAACAGGTACAGGCAAGTGCGATTAAAATTTTTTATTTTAATTTGATGGTCTGACCTTTAGTTGCTGTTCAGCTCGTACTGGGTTCCAGTCATTTCGTTGAAGTGCGTTATGAACCTCGTCCGTGGTCACGCCATGTACCGCCTCCATAATCTGAACAGAGCAATGAAAACAGCAGACAGTGAGCAGGAAAACTGGAATTACTACCAACCAGACAAGCTGTAGTTTACATCAGTGTAAACTCTGAAGGAATTTAATTGGTGAAATATGGCCGCAATTTGTCCTTCTGTCCTTTTATGTGGCATGCGGGCCGCTTTGAGGGTTCACACAGGAGCGCGTTTGCTGTCACATTTTATTTGTAGTGTGAACGAGCAGACAAAAAATAAAAAATAAAAAAAATCATATTTGATCAAAAAAAAATGGGAATTGAGCATTAAGACCTGCAGTGTGAACGTAGCCTTGGTTGCTAAAAAGCTGATGTGGACTTGAACTCGTTTTGCAACCACAGCTACCGCCATCTGTTGGCCTTCAGATATAATGCAGGTTTGAGACACTTGCACATTTTTTTAAAAGCAGAAGCTATGCCCATGTTTTATACTGTCTATGATTCAACAATAGCCAGAAAATGAGTTTTGCACAATATATGATGTCACAGTGAAGTTGACCTTTGCTTTGTTTGAATATAAAATGTTTTCTTTTTTATACCATGCGACATTTTTCAGGTAAGCATTTGTTTCCACGAACAGGTTTTACTGACCTTCACTTTTTATCCAAATTCAGTTTTATCACTATAAAAGGCATAAAAATCATGTTGATCTGTAGGAATTGCATCACTTGCCTGTGCAATGAGACCCTCTTTTGTGTTCTGAGGCCCTTTCTCCCGTTCTCTTATTCGCTCCCGATCTCTCTCCCTGCTGTCTGAGTACTCATCCAGCTGTGGGGTAGAGCGTGCCAGCTGGGCCATTTTGGCGAGGTTGGAACCCCCAACAACCTGCTGAGGCTGGGGTTGTGTAGGGGGAACCATTTGCTGGGGCAACGCGCTGCCCTGGCCTTGGTTAATCCTTTGGATTTTTCGAAGCGCTTTCAGGTTGGGAGGTGGCGGTCGAGGAGGGGCAGCGATACTAGCCTCGCTCAGCCGACGAGGATCCTGTTGCATCACCGCACTGTGAGTCGGCATCACAGGAGGAAGGAGTCTTCCGTGCTGATCCACTCTGAACACCCCTACTGTATGAGCTCGGGGCCGATGTCCACCCAAGACTGACTCCAGGCTCCTAGTCATAGCTGAAGACAAAGAAAAATATTTTTAATGTGTAAAAACTATCAAGTAGATTAAATTTATACACTAGTCAGACAGTTAAGACAAAAAGCAGAGCAAGTGCTGCTTATTGCTCTTCAGAAAACCAACATATTAGTTCACACATTAATCATTTTCCCTTCATACATGCATTTCCTTTACTGCTAATTGAATTCAGGGTTGTGGTGGTGCTCAATCATCTACCAGCTATCACAGATCACCAGTCTGTAGAATCCCCAGTTAATCTAACATGCATGCATTCAACACAGTCCTCTTTGGACTGTGGGAGAAAGCAGTGGGAGTATCCAGAGTGAGCCCACAGAGGCACAATGGCAGTATCCAAACTCCACACAGCACCGTTATTCCGCATTCCAGCTCCTACCAAGCTTCCTGATTGAGCCACCAGGGGGAAGAGTTGCTAAACAAAAGTGAGCAATTTCTGGCTGACATGAATTTGAAGCTTTATAAAAGTCTAAACTTTTAAGAGTTAAGATTGCATTTGCAAATAAATGAAAGCATAATTGTACAAATATAATAACATATATATGAAATGATCAAGTCTTGCCTTCAGCCTTGGAAAAAAACCCTGCAATATTAATATAATGACAGTCTATTCTATTTTTTTATGCTGACTTTGTATTTCTCAGAGCTGTACCTGGTGGTTTTGATCACTACATTTTAAACCCACATGTATTCTTAGTTCCTACCTGCCATTTTCTGCAGATTGGATCCCTCCTTCTCCCTGCTGGGTCCTGACCTCCAGCCGCCACCAGCTCTGCACAGGTCACCACAGTAAACGCATTAGACTGACATCTTTAGTTTACAAAGTATATTAACTAAAAACAGGAAACAGCTGAGTGCTGTGCTTATCATTGTACAATAAAACTCAGTGACTCAGGGACCTGAGATGAAAATGTACATTTTTTTCTTTCCAGGACACAAAACTTGTCAGTTAGAATAACTCTGAGAGTTATCACTGAAACCTCTTTTTCACCTGATGTGTTGACCTGATTTTGTATCTGGTCAACACATTATGAAGAAGCAACCACCCCAAAATTATTAAAGACTCAAAGATATTTTAAAAAACAACGTTAGGGAGGAGTGAATGAGGGTTATCACTGACTCGTCCGGGTTCTCAGGCGTTCCCCAGGAGCGCTCAGGGTTGACGTCTCCGTGCCCGGTGTGTTGCAAACTGCCCTTTACTGGGGTTGAGATGTAGCCACCAGGGTTAGGCCCGGAGCTGCCGGAGGACACTGCGGCAGCTGCAGCAGCAGCTGAGGGGAGTGATGGGACAGTGAGGCTTGCAGGAAACCAGCCGATGGCCAACGTCCTCTGGTTCTGCCCCCTCCACTCACTCAGCTCCAGACTGCAAGGAGAAAGGGAAAACAACTGGTTAATAAGGAAACGAATTTCCTACATGCCAAACAGAAGTCAGTAAAATAAATGACTTCCACTGAGAGTTGGGGTCCCAGTAGAAAAAAAAAATCCCAGCATTTTATTTGTTTCTATCAGCTGGCACCGCACATAAAACCAAAACAAGCCCACGAGGTAATTAACACATAATGCTGGCAAGACCTTGGCCACCTATGTAGGTTACATCGCAGGCTCCCTGCAGAAATCTAAATGAGGCCTTCCACTGACATAAAGCTTCCCTCTAAAGTAGCTGAGAGTTATGTGTAATCAGCTTACTTGGTGGTCATTTACAGTGAAAAAACAGTATAATGATTAGCACAATGATTATGCTTCCATTAAACAAAATATAATAAATTCTGATAATGATGTAATATGAAACGCTCCATGGGATTACATTAACTACTCGCTTTGCTAAACAAAGTGAGGTTAAGTGAAACTGGACCATTACTCATTCTGTTTGCAGACGTCACAATAAACCCGTGGTAAACAAATAAATAAATAAAACTTAACTATACTACAAAAGCACTATTGTTGCCTGGATACCATGTCACGGCAGTCTGTATCACGTAAGGAGTTACATTACATCAGTGGGCTTAACTTCCAGCATTGTCAGTCACTTCTGAAGAGAATACTTGCTGTGTGATAATCTTATTTAACTTTGGCCTTTCCCTGCATGACTACAATACCTTTATTTGTAGATTTTTGTGTCGGAAACAACAAACTTCATGAAGTTTTTCAGATTTATATTCAACCAGATTGGTGGAAGAAAAGACTAATCATGACGCAGGTAATACCAATAGACCCATCAGACGTGTTACGTAAAATAAAAACAACACAGGGAGGCGAGTTTCAAAGCTGCTCGACCTGTTCAGCAAAGTGAAATGCATTCGAGGACTCGCCAAGAGTGGAATGTCTCTTTAAGAGCGGGCTGGTTCAAATCCCCGTCTCATCTCAACAAAGGTCCATTGTGCGAGCTAAAGTTTTTCCTTTACTCCTCTTTCGTCCCACCCACCCACCTTTCGCTCACCCACCTGTGGTCGATGACAGTCACAAGGTCGTTGGGCAAAAGTGTGAGCTTTCTGGGTTCTGCAAATTCTCTTATTGCTTGCACCTCTCTGGGTTTAGCCTGTGGAGGAAGACAGGAAAGAATTGATGTGATGTGCAGAAAAGTGCGCAGACTTTCAGGCATATTCATGAGGCAAGAACAGCAATCTCTTCTTTGATTTTTTTTTAAATGAAAAGGACAAGAAAAGCTTCAGACCTCCGCCACCATCGCGCTGAGCTGGGCAAAGCTGGGTCTGTCTGCAGGATTGCATGCCCAGCACTTTCGCATTACAGTGTATAGCTCCAGAGGGCAATCAGGTGGCTTCTCCAGGCGTTCGCCCTCCCGCTCTACCCGCCATAATATCTAGTTGAAGAGTGAATGTCAGTGATGCTAACACACTGAGTCATAGAGCATGCCAGAAAAACAAACAACATAAGGGCGGTGATACACATTCCAAACATGAATGACAAATACCTTGCCGGCATGCACACAAATACAGAAAAAGCATGGCGTCAGTGTTCTGACAAGTGCTTACCTGCCGGCCCGACAGACCAAACCAAGGCTCTTCACAATAGGTGAACATTTCCCAGAGAGTGACACCAAACATCCACACGTCTGAGGAAAGGGAGAAAGAGCCGATGCGAAGACTCTCTGGAGCACACCTGGAGAGAAGGGAGGCAGACAAACCAGAAGCAAAAGAAAGAGTTATTGGTGTTATTAGTGAGAATCTGTTGTGACTCTAACAAGATTTCTAATTATTTCCCACTCAAGCTTCAAATTTCACCCAACTGCCCACCATGCAAACGGTATCCGTCTGTGTGCCGACATGATGTAGTGATCTTTCTCCTGGTTCAGGCCTCGCATCAGACCAAAGTCCCCGATCTTCACCATATCCTTGGATGCCAGCAGTACATTTCTTGCAGCCAGGTCCCTGTGGATGAATCTCCTGCTCTCCAGGTACTCCATGCCTGACACAATCTGCATAGCAAAGAGCCAAAGGCGGACCAGAGAGAACTCATACTGACGTGCACGCAGGGTGTCGTAAAGTGAGCCCAAGGCGGCCAGCTCTGTTACCTAGATAAAAAGAATAAAAAGGATTTTTAAAAGAAATCTGGCTCCTACAAAACACAGTAGTTTGAATAGATCAACAAACTGTTTCTAGTTTACCATCTTGAGGGGCTGTGTGAGCACCACACCATAGAGTCGTATGATGTTGGGGTGGTCTAAAGATTGCATGACGGTTACTTCTTGAAGAAAGTCTTTCAGTGTGTCCGCCTGCCTCGACATACTGCTCCTCAGCGATTTAACTGCCACAGCCAACTGAGGAGAGGAAGGGGATAAAGACAGATGCTCAGTTTTAATCAGGCATACAGACCGACACCTCACTTTAACAAGCCAAAGGGAGGCAGCAAGGGTGTGTACACGCCTACTGTTCCAGGGTATAATCATAAAAAAAGAACATGAAAGGTAAACTGTGCTACCCTGAAGTCACCTGCTGGTATTTTCTTTCTTTCTTTTCTTGTTTTTTTAAGCAATGGCTAACAATATCTAGGGTGTAAGGATGGAAGGATAAGTTATCAACTAACCTTAGCAAGTTTGGTTTGCAAGGTGCAATCAAGTGGCAAAAAAGTTAAGCTTATACACAAGGGCCATAAACTGCAGTTCTTCTAAGGATCCCCCCCCCCCCACACACACACACACAAAAACAGTCAATTATTTCCCTTTATAACGGTGGCACAGAGGGTGATTTTTTTTAACTCACAGATTTATACATTATTAAGGTTTAAACTGAGGAGTATGGCCTCTCTGACTGACAAGCACATGTTTACTCTGGCAGCTATAGCTATCCGCTATGAGCAAACTTTGACCTTCACTGAGTCATTTTTGGAGCGCTTTTAATTTAGCTTCCTGACTAACACGGAATGCTATGTGATTAATTATACTAACAGTCTGCTAAAGAAGTATGTGCTCCAGTTTTTTGTGAGTGTACTATGCGAGTTATACTTTAGCCAGTGGATGTACCTTGCTAACCAAGCTTGCTAGCTTGATTAGCAAGGTAGCAAGACCTTGCACAACACAATTACATTCCAATGGATGAATTGGAGTGATGTTATGGTGATTATGTCCACCTTTTTGTAAACAGTCCTGTCCAAAACCATTTGCCAATAACAGTTTTTAAAACTTGTGGAATCTTTGTAAAAGCCAAAACAATTATTAATTGTTAAAGACAAACTTTGTGCCACTGCCAAAAGTTTTGGTCACGACTTCAGTTTCCGGTCTGACAACATCTATAGAGAAAGTCCAGCAGATCTGTAAAACGGCTTCTCACCACTCTTCCAGTGGGTGTATGCCACTCTCCCCTCTTCACCACCCCAAATGACCCAGAGCCCAGCCTCTCCGCCAGAATCAGCTCACTGTCTTGGATAAGACAAGGAAGAGCCCGGACACCGACTTCCTGGCCCTGTGCTTGACCACCTCCGGTTAACGGCTCCCCACTGAACACCTGTGTGCATCATTAAATCAATAAAAATGACAAATTGAATATCAGGCTTAAGAAAGACAGTTAACACATAACACTCCGTAACAAAGCTAATGCAAATGAAGTGTTTCGGACCTTCGGCACCCGTGACCGCACGCGCACGCTTGACTTGTAGCGTTTTAGAGCGTCCCATAGTCTTCTTTGTCCTGCAAGAAAGAAAATACAGACATGTTTGCATTTTCTGTGACTGTATATGAAATATATTTAAATCAGCAGTTTCTCAGTAAGTAATTGTTGCTTTCCTTATTCTACACCCTTCTGAAATGGTACACGCTAAATAAATAACTGTAAAATTTTCAAATAATTGATAATAAACCTATGCAATAGTTGCTGCTCTGTGTGACAGTATGTTGAAAACTAAGTAGCGCTTGTATGTTAATAATCTTAGCTGTTATTAACCATATTAACTTAAGCATGCAAACAAAGTGAATTCATTTGCATTAGATAACATTTCTTATTATTTTAAATTAGGGGGAAGTCTGAGAGGCCAGAAGATGTGGCTAAGAGAAAGATTTCTTTTGTGTTAGACTCTTTATGCAAACAGGTTTTAAATTCATCGATAAATAAGGCCTACACTGATTACTGCAGGTAAACAGGGGACAATGCTTTTGTTTGAGGGCCACTTAAAGCCCGTCTTTCTTTTGTGACTAACCATACCTCCATTACTGAGCCTAAGGGGAAATGTTTTCAGTCAGGGGGAGCGGTTCCTATTTATTTACACCCAGGATGAATGATCAGAGAAGATGATCAGGCTCACCAGGTTTGCTGATTCCTATCTGCTCCAGATCGGCCTCTTTGACGTAGCCGAAGTGCTCAATGCGAGTGATATTGAGGCCATCTCTGAGGCGCAGGTAAAACTTCTCCAGCTGGACTTCAGCTAGGAGTTGGTATAGCCATTGAGTGTCCTGGTCCATCACCATGACCTGGCTGACCTTCCTGTTGGGGTTATAGGTCAGAGGTTATAAGACAGTGGAGAGAATTTCTGGCCTGTTTTTCCTTTCTCCTGGAAAATCTAATTTTGTTTTAGTAGATGATATCACACCAATTAAAAAAAAAAAAAAAGAAATATATATATATATATATATATATATAAAATTATTTTTGCATATGGCTCACACTTCGTCAGATACACAAATCATGTCATAATGAGACATAGTAGGGTAAAACATAATGGAAGACGCAGATAAGTGAAAATGAAACAAAGGTACCGCAAACACATACCAGCATGACGTTGCATAAATAAAGAAAAAGAAATAAATACTTGCGACCAAGGTCTGTATCTAAAAGATGGACATGGCTTTTGAGTCTGAAGAGTGAAGCTGACGTGGAATGGTCTTCAACATTTGCATGTAGTAAGCTGTTATGTTGTAAGTTGTTTAGATGTGCTCGGGAAAAGAAAGACTACATTACTGCATAAAACACTGCTGGTCACATCTTCCTGATTGGACCGCTCAGTACACCTGACACAACGACGAAAAAGTATCTGTATCGGACTCTAGCTCGACAGTCTGCTGAACCACCAGTGCACCTGCCTCAAACAGGCTCTCCTCCACACTCGTCATTTACAAAGTGGTTTACAAACCCAAACATTACAGCTAACAGGTGGATTTCCTGTTTGAGTGCAGCTAGCAAACACTGAAGAACCATTTACTGCTTTAGAGACAGAGAGTGAATGTGAACAGCCTATCCTTGCTTTTTTAACAAAAAAACTCTTTGCTTCAGCCAGGAGCAGCACAGAAATGACCCTTTTAACTGCTTTTTATTAGTTACTGTTCACTAGTTAGCTCATGTAAAATATTAGCAGCAACCAACCCAGTGATGTCACGTTCTCTACTTAAACTAGATGGCGTTACACATGCTCTAAAAACTTCCATTTTCAACATTTATTTCTTAAATCCAGCTTCACAGACAGAGTCGGATCTGTAACATTCTCGAAAGCAGGGCTCCATGGTGTAAATGAGCCTTTATACATGTAGTCTTTCATGTCTACTTTAATCTGGGGCTGACTTTTGATGCACATGTTGCCACCTTGCCGCTTTGTCCCTCAGTTTCTTAGTCACATCCAGTCTAGCCTTCAAAATTGGACCTCATAAAAAGACGAGTCGATGCTTGTGCGTGACTAATTTTGAACCTCATAGGCAACGATCCTGGTGCTCTGTGAAAAACACAGTTGGAAACTTTAGCTTGTCTGAGGTTTAGGGGCACCAGTCTAACCGGATCCTGTTCGCACAGCATTTATGTAACTGCAGAAGTTATAATGTGCGTTGTAATACCTCTGAAACAGTTGCATGACTGCGACTGATTTAAGGACTCTGGTCATATTTAGTTCAAATTTACCGTCGTTAGTGCTGATAGTTTTGAAGATCTTTGTGAGTGAAACAGAAGGAGTGTGTGAATTTGAATAACTTCCTCACTACAAGAAACGAAATGTTAAATGTCAGCAAATTCTTCTTTTATGAGCCATGCTGTTTAGTTCACTGGAAGACTGTACCGCCATAAAACACTTGCTTATCACCAAACTAAGCCGAGCAGGAATGAGACAGGGAAGGCCTTCAACATTCTCCGTCAGCTCTTCTGAGGAAAAAACAAAACAAAAAACACCTAGACTTAGCAACTACTTAGTTTTCCTCATTCTAACAGCCATGCAAAGGGTGCAAGAGGGTACTAGCCTGGGCTTGCACTAAATTTTCTAGGGACAACTCCCAATTAAATGAGCACTTACTGCAAGTTCAAATCAACTCAATTCCCTGCAGATTAGTTAATTAATGAAAGCACACACACACAAAAATGCACACCGGTAAACATTGTCTTTGTGTACACAGTGATGAATATTTAACCTGTCGCCCAGCTGCTGAAATCTCCTCTCAGTCTAATGGCACGTGAACCCAAGGAGTTCAACTATGTTAGCCTAATGTGGCTCAACAGTCACGTGTAGCACTCCCCCACCTTTAATCACACAGGCAGCTTTTTTTTCCCCTTCCCAACTTCAAATATCCAGTACAGGTGCATATGTTTACACTGCAGCAACTTAAGAATGAAGCAAGATGAAACTGACAAGGAAGTGCAGAGGAGGATTACTTTCCAAAGAAAGTGCATATTTTTAGTCGTGACTGAAATATTATAGTCCACAGACACTGATCTGTGATTGAAAGGGTGCAGGGTGTGCCTCTGAAAAAAGGACAGTATGTCCATTAAGAGATTTAATTACTTACCTGGGCAAAAAAGCAGTAATTAGTTAGCATACTAATATGTACAGTGTGTAAGTAGACAAATAACTGAGTACTCCGAGAAAAAAAGATAATGTAGTTTATGTGGCATTATATTAGTTGCCTTTCTGGATCTGCCATATAAATAGCTTGGCGGTTTAATTATTAGTAAGCTGCGTGCATCTATTTTAATACAATGATTATATATTTTGTAGCTGTATTGAAAACACAGCTGCCAATTAAATGTAAAAAATTACTAAAAAGTGGCGTATTTTATGTAGTGAAACACGCTAGCATAAAAGCAACATGTAAGTAAACTACACAGTACTCTAACAAAGACATTAACTCTCAGAATTTGTTCTTAATTATTCTACAAAGGAAATGACAGTCGATTACAAAAGGTGCATTTAACACAGTTTCACATTTCTTAATAATAATGATGATAATTAAAAAAAATTCTGCAAACTTACTTATATTATTGAGTTCTTGTTAAAACGATTTAGTCGCCGGTTGGTGGCTCTCCCTTAGCCACAGACGCTTCGAGACAAGTGCTCCATGTTTGCGGTGAAACCTGTAACGACGTCGACGACGGTGCTTCGCTTCAAATCAAAGCTTCTGTCTGAGCCCGAAACCCGCTCTTCTTAAATCACCATGTGACAGATCCGGGGTGTTTTTACTCACAGGTTTGCCCGATATTATTGTGTTTCCCGGAGACAAGTGGATAAGTCATCTACCTGTAAGTCTTCGGGTTCCTCCCCCACCTCTTTCCTTTACCTCACTAGACCACACCCCTCCGTCACTCCTCTCACCTGAGCTTTGAACACAAGAGTAAACCTGAAAGGGTTAGCATAACCAAGTCAGGCTTCACCCCATGTGGTCTGAGTGATGTAAATGTATTAATGTGTCAATCGTTGGGAAGTTCTTTATTTTAGTTAATTTTATTGTAAAAAAATTAATAGAGAAATAAATCAATAGCACATTTAAACGTGCTATATGAATACTTACTAAACAATATGATTTCATGTTTAAGTATAAATATTAAATCACTTGTAAGTATTTTTTAGACAGAAAATGTAATTATATAGCTACTATATTAAAATGACTTAAGTTGTAATATTTTGTCTGCTACAGTGGTTTGAGCTCAACTAAAACTGTTTTCATTAAGTTTATTTGTATAAAACGATCTCTAAATAAAAACTAATATATAAGGGTCGACAGTTTAGTGAAGCTGATAAAGCAAAATAAAGTCTGTCTTATTTTAGTTAAAATATTAGCTCATTTTATTTTAACGTTAGCTTTGAAGCTAATAGCTTTTCTTATGTGCACTTAGCTTATGTGCACTTAAGAGTAGGTCAATTTATTGGCAGATAAACATTAGGCAGCTAAAACTGCTTAAAGTTTCAGAAAAGTGTAAGTTGCTGATGTTGATTGTAATAATTATAATAATAATCATCATTCCACATTGAACATATGTTGTATGTAACTTAATTCTCTCAAAACTTGCATATGTGACAGAATTTGGTTCATTCGATGTGTGTTGTCTTACTAATACATGTACTGCTTGTAATGTGATTACTTTTGATCAGACATTGACTATAGCTTGAAAAGAAGATAAATATACTTTTTTGTTAAAGAGTTTGTAAACAACCAAGTTTTTGTCACTGTATACTGAGGATATTAAGAATCACAAGATGAATTATCCATACATGATAAAGCGCCATAGGCCTGGCAAAAACTGCTAGGCTAGATGTTTGCTATGAATAATAATAATTATTATAATGATAATGGAAACAATATAAAAATATAAAAAAGACAACTTTCAAAAAGATTAGAAGGTTTAATTAATATGTCGTTAAATTACTTTTAGTTTGAATCTCTGACTGTGTTACTGAATGTATTACTTGCCTTGACCAGGAAATGACCATACTGAATCATAACACTACTCCACGTGAATAGTGTTGTGATTAATTTAAGTTAATGAATACTAGAGTACAAACTGTTACCACAGTGTAATTAGCACCATTGTGTTACTCTCAAGACTGAGCATGGATTAAACCTGCTATTAGGTTTGAGTCATATGAAGTGTCACAGATGGTTTTCCGTTTCAGTCTTCCTTTCCTCCATGCCTGTTGTTGCTGAACCAGTTGGACGAGATTTTTAGCCTCTCAAGTTGCATTTGAATGCAAAGCAGGCAGCACAGATAGAACTTTGCACTTCCTGGTACAGTCTCTCCTACTTTACTCCTCTCTGCCAGCCTGCCTCGGTTATACAACCCTGACAGTGGACCAGCCTATAGGACCGTGCACACATGATCGCCCTAAAAGTAATCTGTTACCACTTCTTTCAAGCGCTTCCAGCTCGGCTACGGCTTAACAGTCACAACAGGCTTGTGATGACTTAGACCTCTTTCAGGAATATGTTTGGGTTTTTTTTTTCTGTCATTAGCTTCAGACAAACAATAGAAACATTACGACATAATGAGATGACAAATTATGGTGTCATCAAATTTCTTAAGTCATGCAGGACAATAATAACCCATTACACATGTATTTAGACAGAAATGTGTTGTTTCCAGCAAGTGATGAGAGGCTAGAGGCTGACAGGAAGTGTGTGTAGATATATCCCTTATATATTTATAAATGCACCGGTGGGGAACAGCATTTCGGTACACTGTATACTGTGTATACTACTGTATTGACAATAAAGCTCTTGAATCTTGAATCTTGAGAGATGTTTCCTGTTCTCCTAAATCTGATGGTTTTCTGTTACACTGGGCATAACTCTCATTTATACGACACAAGCTTAGCTGGAAGCTCATATCACAGCAAGACAGGCAGTATCCATCCAAAACACTGAACAACAAACAAAAGGGGATGAAAAAGAGACAGATAATAAAAATAAAGGGGAAACATGACTTATTGAGCACACCAACTTATATGTTGAACAGTGTGAGAGCTCGTATATGTGAACTTGTATTTTTGAAATGAGTTACAGAAAAAATATTTTGTAATATGTAGACTGCTATTTACACACAGAAATATTTGACTCATATATTTATGTTTTTTAGTTAATTTTTACAAGTTCTCACATTCACAAGCTCTTGTGTTTTGCAACTCTACACGGACAAATCATTGCCGTGAAAATGAAAAATGACACGTCTGAACTGAAAAGACCAGAAGCAGAAAGAAATATAATAGTCTTCACTGTCACTATAACTCACACACAGTCAGACTCATATTTATAGAGTAAATAAAAGAAATAAGAGACTTGGAGCCAGTGCTTCCTCTGGGCTGGGCTGGGTTCACCCTGTCAGAAAATGTTAATTATCTTAAAGAGCCTCATAAAGAGAAATAAGATATATGGAAGACGGCTAAAGAATGGAGACTTTGACAAGTTCATTCAACATCTTGTTATTTCAAACCGTTTGTGTCAGTGGTGTGTACACACTGTACCACTTGCCAAATCTCACTTTAACCCCTGACTGTTCTTATTTCCTGTTTCAGTGTAGAGGTAAAGGCGACCATGTAGACAACAGAAAATTTATTTTTTAAAATCTCTTTTAGTGCTTATAGCTGTAACATAGATTTAAACCATAGCCCAGGAGTGATCACGCTTATGAATGAATCAAAACTTTTATATATTTGATTAGCGATTCCTGAAGTCTGGGCCATTATTTCTTTCTTTCTTTTTAAGATTCTTCTTCTTTTCTTTAATCAACCTTTCTTCACACAGTGAGCTGTTTATCCTGTGCATTATGGCCAAGGAACAGAGAACTCAAGGTCATGTTTTAATCCATCTTTAATGGGACCACAGAGGAAATATTTGCTGGAGGACACATGGTGTCGCCCAAATTTCTTCCTTTTTAAAAAAAGTTTAAAGGGTCAAACCTTCGAAAATGTCCACAACTTGTATTTTTAACAGAGACATAATACGTCTCCCATGGGACAAAGATGGTGCACCGTTTTTGGTGTTGTAGGTTAGATTTCAGTTCAGTTCATTGTTACAGTCAAAATGGGCACTGGGTTTTGGACCCAAAGGCAGACGGTGAGAGAGGAACCAGGTTTGATTACACAAGAGAACAGGTTTGAGCCAAAGGCAGGCAGGTGAACAAAGTTTTTCCCAGACAGTTAGTTTTCTTTTAGACGGGCACAGCAGAGGGGATCTAAGAGCGATGGAGAAAAACAGACAATGAAGATGATTTCCTAGAGCTGCACTAGTTACTGAGTGCAGCACTGAGCTGGACATGAGTGGATGAAGAGCTGATTCGTACACGTGCAGGTAACTAATGATGGACAGTTTGTGTGCCAGTTTGAGTCAGCAGCGCCAGGTGAGGAGAAGCTCCTACAGCTCATCCCAGCAAGAAGGTGTCCTGACACACTCATTCAGGAAAAAGGGAGATCGAGAGGACACTGTGGAATCGGGATAATAACGTCCAGCAGGAAAAACCCTTTGAAATGCTAGCAAAATCACAAAGTCACATTTGACCTGTTCTTATTAGATTTGACTTTTGATTCTATATGTGCAGTTTTCTATATGTGATGACCACTGAAAATAAATATGTTAATGAGTCGGTGAATAATAATATGAATGTCACAATAATTGCAGAGATTGTAACTTTATTTATAATTCTTCCAATAAAATAAAATAAAATAGAAAAAAAACCTCCTATTCAAAAGTGTCATGTGACCAGCTAATTTGCACATGTAGTGTTGACCTCAGCAGCAGCCTTGGGAGATTTTTAGGATATAAAATTCACCTTTCTTTGGTCTGAACTTATAAGTAGGCAGAGTAAAGTTCCATTTTCAGCCCAAGCGTCTGTTTGTTTGCAGCTTTGATGTTCACAGCCATCAATCATTCAGTATCAACTAAGAAGAATTCGAAAACATTCAGATTCTTAGAAGAATTGTAGCATTGAGATACTAAAAAAAAAAAACATGAAAAAAGGCTCACCCCATCGCTCCTGAGTGGAGTGGATTTGTAGCACTCAGAAAAGCATTTGATAAATGTAGTGAGGGAAAAACTCCACCTGGAGAACAGGATTAAAGAAAGGCATGTGGAAAAAACTCAGGTGGACAAGAAGTATCGTGAAGTGTAGTCAGAGCTCCAAGACATGGAGAACAAAAATAAAGGCCTGCAAAAAATGTGTGATGAAAGAGAAAGAGGAGCAGCAGGAAATACACCAACAGCAATGTAAGCTTCAAGATATGGAAGCTGAACTGAAAACAAGAGAAGCACGAAGCACTGAGATGGAGATCAAGATCCAAGACATGATTGATGAAGCACATCAAAGAAATAAACAAATGTTGTATGAGAATGAACAGCAGGAGGAAATACAATAACATTTGCAGTGCAAACGTCAAAATATGGAAGCTATACACCAAGTGATGAAGTGCAAGCTTCAAGTGGAAGAGAAGAAAAATGAAGGGCTGCAAGTAATGTTGGAAGAATCAGTGACACGAAATGCTCAATTGTTGAAAGACAAAGAACAGCAGGAGGCAGCACACCAACTTATGAAGTGCAAAATTCAAGAATTGCAAGCTATAAATCAAGAGATACAATGCAAGCTTCAAGACATGGAAAGAAAAAAATCAAGGCTCGTACACAATGTTTGATAAAGCCTGCCAAAGAAATGCACAAATGCTGAAAGAGAAGAAAGGGAAGAGTCCAAGCTTGAAGACAGCGAGAAGAAACATGAAGAGCTGAGATTATTTTAATGATTTGCCTTAATTTTATGAAGAAATCTATATATTAGTGTCGACTAATCCTAAAATCAGTTGAAATGGTTCAGGAAGGGCAAGAACTCACAACTCAGAATAGGTTCTATAGAGAGTGCCAGCATTTTCTTAATGCACAAGCTGTGATCAGTTGATCTGTGCTACTGCATCCATCCTCTACACTGACACTACAATGTTCATACTAACGTATAATAGATATTATAAAGTTGGTACGAAGGAGGAATTCGGTGAATGAATCTAAGCATCATCCGCTAAAAATCACATTAATCTGCTATACTGTGCAACACTCCAACACTGTGTTCGTTACTTTTACTTTATACCACAGACATCCAAGCTGGTAGAAGTTAAATCGTTGCTTAAAAAGCCATCAGTTGACCTAGCTTTCTTAGGCCAATCTCCAACCTTGTAAAACAGCATACTGATCATCGGCAGAGGAATGGTTTATTTGAAGAGTTTCAGTCAGGTTTCAGAGCTCACCACAGTACAAAAACAGCTTTAGTGAAGGTTACAAATAATCTTCTTATACTTTTAGTGATTTCTTTTTGACTTGTTCGCTATTTAGTAAAACAAAAAACAAAACAAAAACATCCCCCTAAACCCCTGAATGACTACAGAGTCATTACAGACAAAGATAAACAGCACCCTCTATTGGGCATGCCGCGTAGATGATAGAGTTTTGTCGCTGGTGTAAACGTCATCACTCAGCGACATAGTAGTGCGTTTTTCTAGCTGCCTCTCGCTTTTTCTTTTAAATAAAGCTCTTAAAAGGTTTTTGGACCAAAGTAGGATTTATCGTAAATGATCCGTTTTTCATTTCATTGTTCTTGGAAACATATATCGGCGCACCCCCCCCCAAAAAAAACCAAAAACCCTCCTGTCCGGAAGTTGATTCAGTGATTGTAAACACACATGCTTCGCTTGCTCAGTTATGCCAAAGCTCTTCGATATAAAGTTCCCGGGAGGATGTAAGAGTCTCCCCGATGGCTTCTGGTCAGCCGTAGACGTGTGGATAAAGAAACCTCATGTTATAAACAAGCGTCTTTGTGGAGTTAAAGAGACAGACAGCAAAGATGTGGACCAAGACGACCTACGGCTCCTGCTGCATGATCCTGAACTCTTCACAGATGCGCTGCTCTTCATGATCACTGGGGCCTCAGCTGCCCACGAAGCCGACAAACCATGGTCCTCCAGCGTCAGGACATTTATTCCCAAAGTAAACTGTTATGGGACAAACCTGCATAAAGAAATTATCCTGAAAGGTAAGAGCTTCTCACTTCTGCAAACTGTTGTATCAGTTATATTTCTTTCTAATGCCTTCTCTCTTGTTCTCTGCAGACTTTGGTAGACAGCGAGTGACCTTTATTCCATTTGAAGAGGATGCAGAGGGAAAAGCGTCTCTGAGGAAAGGCAACATTTATCAGATTCAGCTCTGCAATCAGGACTGTGAGGAATGGTGAGTCTGCAGTCATCATCTTTACAGCACATTAGAACATACAGGACGAAATGCCTTGTTTTGGACGATAGTTTACTGGTTGATTATACAATCCTGATGTTCAAACTGAGCATCAGAATGAGGAAGAAAGGTGATTTAAGTGACTTTGAGCATGGCATTGTTGTTGGTGCCATACGTATAGGTTGGAATATTTCAGAAACTGCTGATCTGCTGGCATTTCTAGAGTTTACTGGGAATGGAGTGGAAAAAGAAAAAATATCCAATGAGCTGCAGCTCTGCTTCTTTTTGTCAGAGGTCAGAGTATGTCCAGACCTCTTCGAGCTGATAGGAAGCCAAAAGTAACTCAAATAGACACTTGTTATAACAAAAAATATGCCGAAGAGCATCTCTGAGTGCACAACATATTAAACATTTAAGTGGATCGTCTACTACAGCAGAAGACCAATCCAGGTGCCACTCCTGTTAAAACTGAGGCTGCATTTCACTGGACAAGAAAAGACTGGAAAATCTCGTCTGGTCTGAGTCTTGATTTCTTCTAACAGTGGGTGTATGAATGAAAGACAAGTTATTAGGGTTTTTTTGAGGGTCTTCACCATCTAGTATTATTATTTTTGTAGTCCACCACTGATGTTTAAAAATGGGTCTGACATTCAGTGTCAACAGCAATAAGAAAATTTAAACCACAGAATATAATTTAGAGTTGTTATTCTTATTGTTCAAACTTTGTTACATTGTCTCTGTTTTTTTTAATTTGTTTTGGGTTTATCTCCTTTTTCTTATTAATATTTAAAATTATTTTTTCATATTTAAAAATCCTCCTGATATTGATATAAGTGAACTCGGAGCAGCGACGTCACAAACTCTCAGTTAATATACATGTTAGTATAGTTAGCATAAAATGAGCACAACACTGTAGATGACTTGTGCTTTATCTGCAGGTCCCTGGAGTTGTGTGCGCTGTCGGTCGATTCCTGGTTCTCTGATGGCGTCGCCTACCCCAAGCTGCCCTGGCTGTCCTCTGACCTGCTGCCTAAACTGGTGCGCTGGGCCACCGAGTGCAGGAGTAGCGAGTTCAGGAGCACGTTGTCTCTGCTGCCAGTGGAGAAGTACAGCCTCATGTACCAACAGCTGAAGGACAAGTACAAGGCCATGGTGAAGGTGAGGAGACTGGATGATGTGAGGCTTGTTTATTCTTTTGTTTACGTCCTATTCTCTTGTGTTGATATATTCATATATATTTCTCACACTGTTTCCAGGTTTGGCCTGAGGTTACAGATCCTGAAAAGTTTGTGTATGAGGATGTTGCTATTGCTACGTATCTCCTGGTTAGTTCAAACCTTCCAATAATCTTCTTTTCACCAAATGAGTGGATCCTATCACGATTATACTTGAATTAGCCTTTGAAATAATTAACAAATACGTCCATACAGGTACTGTGTGTGCAGGTAAAAACAGCTAATAACTCACATGACCTTATGTCAGGTGTCAGAGGGTCATGCAACTTAAGCTAAATCAATCAACCTGAATGTGAAAAATGACCTTTGACCTTAGGAATCCATTTGTAGGTTACGAGTATCAGCAGCATTTGTCACTCCCTAACCATGAGTCTGTGTCACCGTACTGCTGCAGGTGGTGTGGGCCGAGGAGAGAGCAGAGAAAGGTCTGACTGCCAGGCAGTCCTTTGTGGACCTCGGCTGTGGAAATGGCCTCTTGGTTCACATTCTGACCAATGAAGGGGTGAGTTCAGTGCTTGATGAATTCATGTAAAAGCAGCAGTTTATTAGGCCAGATCGTCACGCTGGACCGAGTGTTTGATCTTTGTTATGAGTGACTGAATCCTCAGCTTTTGTTCTGCACACTGGTGACTGAACACTGTTTGAATTTAGAAGAAAATCAAACAGCAGCTACTTCCTGGTTACATTCTCACCCAAAGCCCACAAAGTCCTCAAAATCATCCACAGTATGAGAACACTCTTCATATTTGATAACCCTGTATATGGTGGTCACATATAAAACATTTCACACTAACTTTAGGAAAGCCAGAAGCGCTGTCTTAAAGGTACAGTCAGTAATTTCCTTTTAGTTTATTTGATTTAAAAAAAAGAGTGTTGTACTCATAAATATACATAGATTAGTGTCTCTTTCAACAAACTGATATGTTCATATAAACTTAGAATGGATCCATTAAAAATGTATAGGAGTTAGTTAGTGCAGAGCTTCCCAAAGTGTGGGGCCCGCCCCCTAGGGGGGGCGCAGAGCCATTGCAGGGGAGGTGCGGTATGTCCCAATTACATATTTTCTACAGATTAGAAATGCGACCCTCGTATCTCCAGGCAACTGACAATGAGCTGGCAACAACAGCAGTTAGTATAACGTAGAGTTTAAAGGTCACACTTTCCCTCTGATAAACAGTTTGATTGCATCTCACATTGGATGCGAGTTTATTCAGTAAGTGTTTGATTCCAACTTTGTTGGCTAACAGGAGCTAACAGCGGTAAAAACAGCAGCTCAACCCGCATCGATCTCCTTTGACAAAGTAAAGCGTAAATAAAGATGGACATCTCTCACTCAGCAGCTGAGGTAAACAGTGGACTTTTATAGACAGGGGAAAACGCCGGGGCAGGTCCAGATCTGGTAGTAGAAACATATCGGCCGGCCATTGTCGTTAAGGGGTACATTCTAAATTTTAATGTTTTTGATCTGACTTGGCTGAGTGTGTGAATGTGTTTGAGGTTGATTAGCCTCTCTGACTATCAGGCATCTTGTGTTACAGCACCCTGGAAGGGGCATCGATGTTCGCAGGAGGAAGATCTGGGACATGTACGGCCCCCAGACTCTGCTGGAGGTGAGCGAGCCGAGCATGAAACGTTCGACTCCGTGTCCTCACTTTGTGCTTCAATTTATTGTAATTAAAAAGTACAATGAAGCATTCATAAAGATGTAAAAGTAATGATCAGGGAGAATTTTACACCTGCAGTGCTGTGAAAAAGTCTTTTTCCTCTTTCTTATGTGTTTAGAAATTAGAAAAAGACAACCTGAATAAATAAAAAGTGCAGTTTTTAAATGAGGATTTAATTTATTCAGGGCAACGAAAATCTATCCAAGCATACATGGCCCTGTGTGGAAAAGTAATTGCCCTCCTAAACCTATGAATGCGGTTTTGCCACCCTTGGCAGCAAAAACTGCAATCAAGTGATTGTGATAACTGGCAGTGAGTCTCACATCAGCGTGGAGGAATTTTAGCCCCACTCATCTTTGCAGAATAGTTTTAATTTAGCCACATTTAAGGTGTTTCCAGCATGAACTGCTTGTTTAAAGTCACGCCAAAGCATCTCAATTGGATTCAGGTCCACACTTTGACTAGGTCACACAGAGAGAGCATGCAGACTCCACACAGAAAGGCCTGACAACATGGTGGGTTACAAACCTGGACGTGTGCGACGGTGAGGCAACAGTGCCGTTATCTGAGCTACTTAGAGGCGGACCTGCTGGTGTGTTTCAGATCTTGAGATTTAGGGCATAACTTGACGGTCGTCCCATGTGTGACGTTCTTTTTATGAATTGCTTTGTTCGATTTATGCCAGATGTAACGGGACTCAAACATTCCAAAAAGTTCAAATTTTGTCTCATCAGTCCACAGAATATTTTCCAATATTCTGTGGACTAATAGTTTTTCACAGCACTGTACATTTCTTGTAGTTTACTTAAGAGATTCTTGCTTTTATGATTGTAATAAGCTGCACAAAGAAAATACTACCACAGAAGCTTGCATACACATGTGGACACACACATTTCCAGAGAAACCTGCCCTGAAAACGCCGCTTTCTCCCGTCTGCCTCCTGTCCTCAGTCGCTCATTTAACAACAAGCTGCTGACTGCTTCCATTTCAGGTCATCTATTATTGACCGATTTTAGCGGAGCGGATGTGGTAGAACAATCTCTCTGCGCCCCCGGGGCAGCTGTACTCAGTCCTCAACCTTTATTCGGAAGCTCTCTGGACTTCACAGGCTCTTAACTCTCATCATTTGTGATGTTGGTGTCAGGGCCATCTGTTAAATATGAAAGGATTTATATAAACTCTCTAAAAAAAGTTGTTGGGATCTTGTAGTTGTTTTCTAATTGCAATTATAAAAAATATTTGAGCCCACTAAGAAAAAAACCCAAACCAAAACTTTAAATGCATCTCAAATAAAAGTCTAAGCAGATAAAAATACTTATTTCTATTAAATGATATTAAATTAGACCGGTGTGCATCCCTCCTGCTCTAAGGACCTCTTGTACTCTTTGGGTCTGTGCTATTTCAGGAAAAGGCAATTACTCCCAGCGAGAGCTTCTTATTCCCGGGTACAGACTGGCTGATTGGGAACCATTCGGACGAGCTCACACCGTGGATCCCCGTTATAGCAGCCAGGCGAGTCATCAGGAGACACAATCACACTCAGCAGCTCAAATGCCAGCTGATCTCTCCAGTTTTGGAATAACATTATGGGCAGGGGGTGATGTGTGAAGAGTGTGTGTGTGTGTGTGTTTACTGAAACGGCCACCTGATGGCGATGTTGAGCCTCAGCGTGAGGAGTCAGATTTCTCCTTGTTTGAGACTGCAGATGATGATTTCTTGTGTGTGTCGCTTCCTGTCTGAACAGTTTGAGTAAAGGTGGAAAAATGCTTAAGTAAAACAAGTCCTCTGTAGTCTGACTGCATTAAAGAGTAATGATCGGCACTGTGTAGATTTATTTTGTCCCTTCTTTTTCAAATTATAGGTCGTCTTATTCCTGCCGCTACTTTGTCCTCCCCTGCTGTTTCTTCGACTTCTGTGGAAAATACCAGAGACGCCAGTGTAAGAAGTCTCAGTACAAGGAATACATCGACTTCATCGCTGAGGTCAGCCAAGTCTGTGGCTTCAACACTGACGAAGACTGTTTGAGAATACCTTCTACTAAACGGGTAGGCTGACAGAAACAGAGTGGAGGCGGCTTCACAGCAAATCCATCTGACTTGTTGTAAACATTTGTTTGACCCCGGCCTCTGTTTTTTTTTTTCCTTCTTCTTTCAGTCTGTGCTCCAGAACAAATCACATTGTATTAGTTCAGCAATTCGTGAATTCTTCTTCTCTCTCCACCCCTCTACCGCGCAGCTCTGCTGTCAGCTATCAAATAATTAATACAAGACAGCGAGGGAAAGAAATAAAGAGAGAAATCCGTTTGGTGGGGTTCTGTAATAGGTGCAGGTTTGAAATGGTTGTAAAAAAGTTTGTGAAAATTAAAACACACCTTAGTTATGACTTTTCCCATAATGCACCTCAACTGCATCTCTCCCCTGCACAGATCTGAAAGTTATAACTCTTCTTTCAGAATAGCACAAAAGGGCTACGTTGCCAAGACAGCATCACAGTTGCTGCACATCCGTGATGAGAATCTGCCGTTTCACCGCATCACAAAGCTGCTCTGTTGGGTTGAGATCTGGTGACTGTGGAGGACTTTAGAGTACAGGGAACTCGCTGTCACGTTGAGCTTTGCGACATGGAGTGTTACACTGTGGTCATGAATGTATGGACATGGTCAACAACAAAACACATGCAGATTGGGGTGTTTAACATTTGGTTAGTACTGAGTGTGCCAAGACTTCCTGTTGATCCGAGGCAGGATCCATGCTTTCATGTTTACACCATATACTGACTCCGTCTGAATGTCACAACAGAAACTGAGACGGGATCAGGCGATGGTTTTCCAGTCTGCTGTGTGTTTGGAAAGTCTGTGTGAACTGTAGCCTCAGCTTCCTGTCAGCTAGTAGGGTCTTCTGCTGCTGTAGCCCAACTGCTTCAAGGCTGGATCTGTTGTGCACTGAGATGCCTTTCTGCACCTCGGTTGAAATGAGTGGCTATTTAAGTTACTGTTACCTTCCTGTCAGCTCGAAACAGCTTGGACCTTCATCAGGTTGTCTTGACCAGCTGCTGTCATGCGATTAGCTTGAAGTCAGTAACTTCATTACATGTTTTTGCAATCCTGGGATTATGTGGAAACACTTCTCAGCGCTATGATCAGTGGATGGCTGAAGTAAATCATACAGCTGTGCGTCCCAGCCTTTTCTCCACCTGGGCTTCGTTTAGTGTAGACGTACAATAAATCAAGGATGTCTTTATAATCCCAGAGGGAACAATAAATCTGTTAGTGGGTAGCCATTAATAGCTACAATATACTCGTGGCCATAAAAAGAACAAGCTATTATTTTCTGGGCTTTGCTGTTTGCTCATCAGTAACACTCAGTTTGCTCATATCAGCAAAAGCTCTCCCACAAAATTATTTCATGGGAACATTTTCAAATGGAAAGAAAAAGTATGACTTCTTTGAACTTAATAACAAGAAAAGACAACCAAACAGGGAGTCGCCCTCACACTCTGCTCTCTTTTTTTTTTTCTTTTTTTCCCACAGGTGTGTCTTTTAGGAAAGTCAAGAAACTATCAGTTATCTGATGAACCTGAGGTAGAGCAACAAAGGGCTCATTACATCCACAGCCGCTGCACTGCTCCCGGGGTCACAGTTCAGAGGTCAGACGTCAGTAATGACGAGGACTGTTGCAATGGGGACGGAAGCTGTAACGGCACCCCCGGGAGCTCCTGGGGAGCCGGGTTCCAGCCGCGAGATCGCGTCGAAGCGGTGCGAAATTGTGCTGCTCTCCCGCGGGACTTTGTTGACGGTGTTGTTCTGCGGGTTGCTAATGCTCTTCTGGGAATGACCGCGGGCGATGGAGAAGGATCCTGCCGTGACTGGAACCAAGGAGGTAAAACGATTGACATGAGTCGCTGCTGAACTGAGTCACAGGTTGAGATCAAATCCAGAATAGGATCAGTATCTGTGAGGTGTTCCTATTTGCCTGTAGGACAGAAAGACTCTCTGTGTGATGCATCTGAGTGCCCGGTCTGAGCATCAAGACCTGGCGCTCAGATGCATCTTAGGCCCCTGAAGGTTCTTGTCTAGATGAGATATTATGATGTCATCATGTTGCCTAACTACCACCTAGCAGTCGGCTAAATTGACCAATTATTCGCACCAAAAACAGCTTTTAAAGACATTGTCACGTTTTTATATTATAACACAGTTATTATTAATTATTGTCTTTACCAAAAAAAAGCATCTCAAGGCAACCGCTGTTGTGATTTGGCGCTATGTAAATGACCCAGTCTTAGCATATCAAAAACATCTATCACCCTATTTTTTTATTAACTTCTCTCACTGTGATTAAGTGTATCAACCTGTAATTAAAGGCAAAATGACTTTATAATGTGTTTTCTGCTGGAGAGGTGAGAAGAACATTAGATGAGCTTGAAAGTGTATATGATGTAAGAAAGCTGTATAAGGGCTGGTAGGTGGATGTTAATGTCTGTGGATAAGCAGCTGTTGTGAACCACACTATTTAAGCCTTGTCCACATATACAGGATACAGATTCACTACTCTCCCTTTGCTTCGAAGCTAATGGTTGGCTATTAGTGGACATCTCGTTGCCTCTAATGTATTCACCACATTGGTGTACAGCACTCTGCTAAAGTCTTCAGCCACACCTCGTTTCTTTATATTTTGCTGGGAAAATGAGAAACGGGTCCAGTGATTTATTGAAGCGTGCAAGCATTTGAATGTGGGAGACAGACACGCTCTCAACTTTCCTTTTTTGATAACGATTATAGTTAAGGCTAGATCAGGTAACCCTGAGTGCTCCCTTAGTTACGCTGCTGGGTTGCCAGGGGCTTGTTGAGTGTTTCTTGTTCGTTCACCCTTTGTTTTTATGCACCACTCTGGATTTCCACAGTGTGCCTTTTCCCCCGTCTCCCTCCCCTCACCCCCAACAGATGGCCGCCCCTCCCTGAGCCTGGTTCTGCTGGGGGTTTCTTCCTGTTAAAAGGGAGTTTTTCCTTCCCACTGTCACCAAGTGCTTGCTCACAGGGGGTCATCTGATTAAGGTTTTGTCTTTATTATTGTAGAGTCTTTACCTTATAATATAAAGCACATTGAGGCAACTGTTGTTGTGCTTTGGTGCCTCTGCTGTCCATTACAAAGAATGCAGGTTTGGGGCATTTCCCTACTGTGGTCACTTTTCAACCCCCGAGGCTACTTCCATCTTTTGTACACAGTCTATGCCTTTGATCAGTTACATAGTGAGTGCTTTTTACCTCGTATGGTGCGGTGCAGATGTAACCCGATGCCTCTGAAACGACACCGTCACAATCAATCGTTACATATGGCGTCAGCACTTTTTAAAACTCACCAGCTACACCATTACATCCGCAGCACCTACTGCCTGAACTTTGAATTTCATTCTTCGTCCATCATCCCGTCTGACCCCCCCACCTCGCTGATTACAATCCTGCCCCTCAGCATCAGCCGGTGAGACCTGATGACACAGAGCGACGCCTCTTTGAACTCTGCCACACCCTCCGCCAGCTGCGTACCACGCAGCCCGTATCAAACACCCACAGACACGCACACACATTTACTTTCACAGCACCCACGCAATCACCTTTGTCAACACCTCTGCAGCCCCGCTGACACACACACTCACACACAGTCACACGTTATGAACGAGATAAGGGCACGAAGCCTGCTATTATTAAAACAGAACGTTTCTTGTCGGGGTGTCGGTGGAATTAAAGGTAGAAAATTTTAGGGAGAGTGAATAAAGGGAGAGTGTAACTCTGTATGGAGATGACTGCATGAATAATGCACCACCATCTATGATTTATGCATGAGCACGCATTTGTATTGAGGGATTCCTACCAGTTATCTGCTGTGTACGAACAAAGGCCAAATTCAGAGGGAGCCAGCGCATGTTAAATAAATCCAGATGGGTCTCGGAGTCATTTAAAGTGCTTTGGAGTTTAGTTTCTGTTTGCTCTTTAATGCATCTTCAAAAAGTCTAATCATTTTCAGTATGGTGATGTTTCCCTTTTTGGCACTTAAGCGGATATTTTATGATCATTTTGTTTCTGTGGCTTTATGGCTCTGGTGCGACGTCAGACGATGTTCTTTTATCTTTTCTTTTTATCTCTTTTACTGTAAATACAAACAAATAATACTCATTAAGCTCTGAAACTGTCAGAAATAAGCAGGTTTTCACTATGCATAAGAGTCAGTATTTTTCCTGTTTGGCCAGCTATTGTTGGGTTTGTATCATAAGACTGATACTCAGTGATTTATAGTAATTCTTTGAAATGAAAATTCCTATTTAACATCAATCAGACTCTTTCCTTTTTTATTTGGGACAAGTTCTTCTATTTAAAAGGTTTGCACTGAGCAAGTTAAAACATCTTAGTGTCTCTGCTGCTTATATCAGTTGCATATATTGTGCTTCCTGTACATTAAACTTAAAAATATCTCACAGCTCTTCTGAGACACTGTAAATATGAAGCAAGTTACTAATTCATGCGGGCTGTAGTGCTGAGTCACAGAGTTATGTAATCACGCCGAGAATGAAAATCTGTGTGTAGCTGTACATCGAGCGACACTAAATGTCAACTCAGTAAAATGTCAGAGGGACAGTAAACACGCTATTGTACTGAGTAGAAGCAGCCTGCGTGGAAGGGCGCGGTGTGTTTTTGATGAGTGAACGCTTCACTTCACTCTTTCACATGCTGGAACATTTTCTGCTTTCCTTCAGTTTAAACCAAATATTTTTCAGATTGTTGGTTTGAAAAAATCCAAACGGAGTTTTTTGGGTTGTTTTTGTTTTTTGTATACTTTTGCTTTTGTCTCCAAAATGTCATTCATATAAAGGCCGGTTTTAAAGTTGCTTTCAGATGCTCCCTTATTCGCAAAGGGTCACCACAGCAGGTAGCTCCGCACGTTTGATCTGGATGTGCTGGATGCACTTCCTGACACAACCCCAAAGGGATTTGTGTCTCCTCCCAGACTGAACCGGGGGATCTTTCGCTTGGCAGGGAAATGTGTAAGCCACATGCTCGAGCCATAGATATATGAGGATGAGTGTAAATATTATTTATTGGGTGCTATAAGAGGATTCAGCAAGCATGCATATTTACGTTTATTAGCAATAATAATGTAATTATTGGTTCTAGTACATGTCAGTGTCCTGCATTACTATATAAATGCCAGTAGTCCCTTTTTTTTTTTTTTTTAGGTTGCCAGGCAACACGGTGGCATCATATTATAGCAAGTTCATGTTTCAGTTCACCTGATTGTTACTAGCTTTGCACCTTTGCCAGATCATTTGCCAACTTTTCATCACCTTGTAAATAGATTTTTTTTTTAAAGGTTTAGCAAAAAGCTCGCGTACTTATTCCTTTGCATTGCAGGGACATCTTGCTCTCCTGGCACAGCAGTAGCCTGTCTCCTTTCCTCTCTCTCTGCTGTGTTTATTGCTCTGTGAGCTAGCGGTGAGGTTGCAAAGAGAGATGTGGGGCAGCCGTGTACAGAGAGACCGATTAAGAGATCTCAAATGTGATGGAAAAAAGCGAGACTTCTGTTGTTGTTTGTCTGAGTGACCATTTTATGCTCAAGTTAAATGGTTTGCAGAATCATAGCATTTCCATTGTCTCCAAACCCTATGATTCCTCCAGAAGTATATAGATTTCTTCTTCTTCTTTTGGCTTCTCCATTTAGGGGTCACCACAACAAATCACCAGCCTCCAACCTCTTCTGTCACCCCAACCCTCTGCATGTCCTCCTTCTCTACATTCATGAATCTTCTCTGTGGCCTCCCTCTATTCCTCCTGCCTGGGCAGCTCCATGTCCACTACCCCTCCTCTGCTCATCAAGACAAATATTACCCTAAAAGTATGTAATCCCTCAGAAATATGTCCTGTCATCTTTACACGCCTTGTGAGAGTTGCAGTTTTTGCAAAGATGGAAATCACAGCTGAGCTCTTTTCTCTTTTTTTTTTTCTTTTTTTCTTCAGCACAACAAAAGCAATCCTACACAACAGGCATCGTTTCAAACAAGCAAGTCCAACTGTACTTTAAGCCAAGTCATTAATTCTCATCTGCACCTGGTCTTAGTCCAAGCTGAATCTACTCTGTCAATACTGTCCCTATCCCATTAATCCCCATTAACATTGTAGGCAGTAAAGGGCAGCTCTAAACGGTGTATTGATATTATATCAAGGCCTGGAGCTCCCTGGCGTCAGAGCTGTGGGATGAGAGTCTGCCCAGTTTCACACTCTGCAGCATACGACTGGGTTTGGCTGCGCTAGTGTCTGTGAATGTGGGAGTGTGTCGCATATTTTAGGGATTAACGCAGCAATTTGGCCAACTAAAATTAGGATGTATTTGGGTGGACAATATGTTTTTCGATGAATTTCAACGGCAGAAAGACAAGGTTCAGAGACCTGACAAGCAGAAGAGTTTGAAACTGAACAGTTTTCGGAAAACTGAGTTTTGGATCAGAGGGTCAGACGGTGCTTTTCATTCATATTCAGTATTCATATCATCTCTAAGCCAGCAGGGATTGCAGCGAGTGACCACAGAAGTACGATGAAGATATCACTGAAGATGCAGATTTAAGTCAAATATAGTTATGAAATCATGCGGTGTGTCTCTCCCTCCAATACGTCAGAGAAAGGAGGAAGTTTGTCACTTGTATAAACCAAAGGTCAGCTCAGATTGAATTCCCTTGTGGTGTAAAAAGGGCAAGGCCAGAAATGCCAAAAGATCTTTATAACCATAGTGCGAAAGTATGTGTGACTACAAAGGGGTTTGTCATCTATACTATGCTAATCCTAGAGGTTAAAACTGTACATATTCTCCTTTTCCTTTCTAAAATCTCTGCCCCAGTGGAGAGTTGACAAAAATGATTCAGGCTCTCAAATGGCTACTCTGGCAAAACGCGTTCCAGCTGCCCCGACAGCTTGTTGGAACGGCTTTAACTGAGCATACTTTACAGCTCTGACAAACACTCTGACAAGCTACTCTCTACTGTAAACCAATCTTTATATACTATGTGTATATATAGCTTTGCTCGCATTTTCTTGTCATAGAACAGCTGGTAACATCAACTCAAGCCGAGTGGTTCTTTGTCTGAAATGCTGGATAAAAACGATCTCTGTGCATGCTGAAGCACTGTGTTAATGCATTGATGATTATAAAATCAATAGACCTCTTCCTGCACATGTATAACTCCCATCTTTCATTGTTTGTCCCTCTTCCCTGCCCTTCAGGCAGCCTTTCTGTGAGCGAGGTTGCGGGGCTGTTGGGGCAGGAAACCCTGCGGCTCCTGAAGAAAGAGTGCGGAGGTCTTCAGACGCTTCTGAGGAACAATCATCAAGTATTTAGAGGTAGCTTTTCTGCACGCTTCTCTACGTTCTCGTAGATGGTTCATTTGAAAGTTGTATTGTTGAGAACTAGACTGTTCATTAAGTACAATATAGTGCTTAAATGAAACCAGTGACAGTGAGAAAGATACTGGAGGTTATATGAGTAACAGAAAGGGTGTTAAATAAAAAACCGTTAGCTTCTTTTTAAAAAAAGATTTTGTTTGAATTTTTATTTTCCAACAATTTAAATCATAGACTGTATATAAAAGATGGAGGCCTTAACCCTACTTTCTGGGGATATTTCAAAGTTACCCTACTTCTCGTTTGATTTATGACTTGAGTAAACTGGTAATTTTGGTTTCAAGTCTTCTTTAATAGATCCTTAAAAGAACGTCTTAATTAGAATACAGTTCATGCTTTATTGCTTGCACCTTGCTCGTTCGGTGTTCGTCAGTACAAAAAGCCCTCAGAGGAGTCAGCTGTCCAGTTTTTCCATTACGAACATTTTGTTTGTTTTCATACTAGCTTGCTAGCTAGCATTAGTCCCACCTCCTGGTATGGGCACTTCTTTAAAACCATAAGGTGGCGATGGCCTCGTTCCAGGTTGCAAAATTTTACCCATATGTTGACATCTTTTAACTACAGTGTATGCTTTTAAGACTTTTAAAAGCTACTATTTCTAAAGATAAACATGGCAGCAACATCTTTTTTTTCCCAAATTTTATTCACTCACGAAAACGTCTCACGCTCAGAACCACAATTTGGAAACAACAATCCAGGCCACAATTCTTTCAACATAACTGGACAAACACTTTTTAAAATGCAGTCCTGGAAGTCGTACTGTCGTTGACCGTAAAGCAGTGTGTTTTGCTGCTGTTCCTGGTTAAAAGTGTCAGACAGCAGGGTGAGAAGTATGCCTTCCTTTTCTTCCCCCCCCGTAACCACAACACTGACATCAAAGCATATTTAAGCGTACTTGTGCTTGCCAAAACTCTTGAATCGTCCAATGCAAAGAGTTAATTTGCTTGGCGTCATGGCATCACACTGGGCTTTTGTTGATTGAAAAAGAGGGGAAATGAGCACTTTTACCATCGTCATTTGGAATTTGGTTGGTCTCGAGGGATCAGTTTGAGAAAATTGGATCCCCTCCCCTACAGAAATTGCTTAGAGTGCAAGCAAAGTCAGACTTGAGATAGAAACAAAGTTGACATTTCTTTCTGATAATAGATAAAAATGTGCACGACTCTCGAAAGGTGAGAAGCTTATAACCTGTGGGGGTCAGCGCAGACATGACTTTTTCTACCCGGTGCCCTGACAGCCAGGCATCTATGTTGTGTTCTTCTCCTAATTTCTGTCTTTTAAGAAAATATTTATTTGTATCTTTTGGGAGGAGCGTTTGAGTCTGATAGATTTTGTGTCTCCCTCTTGTCACTCTTTAGTTGAAGGAGGGCGTGTCTACATAAGAGACTGGCGGGAGAAGATGCCCTTCAGGGCGGATGTTAAAAGGAAGCCCGTCACCCCGGGTGCCCTGAAAACTCGCCTCTGCTGGTTTCACGCTCACCACCCTCAGGGCTGCCCCCTGCAGGCTGAAAGCTGCGCCTTCGCCCACGGAGCACATGACCTCCGACCCTCGACGAGACCGCTGAAGAAGTTAAAGAATGAAGCCTTTTGATCGACTCGTTCTTCACGACTTTTCATTGACTTTGTTTGGATTTTTAATTTGTGCAGAGCTCTGCACATCGTTGTTTGAACTCTAGTTTCCAGCCCTGTAGCCTCAAAGATAAGATTCAGGTCCAAGCAGCGAGTTTTATTGAGGCAACGTTACATCATTTCTGGGAATTGAAGCCTTGAAATTTCACAGTCCTCTTTCGTCTTTGTAAGGCTGCCAACATGCATTTCTTCCTGGTGGGGCTTCACTGCTGGAGCTCTCTAAACCTCTGGGTTATGTTATCTTGTGAAATTTAATTTCAAAGCATCCTGTCTCCTTTTTATTTAACTGTTGGACTTTTGTCGAGTTCAGGTATACTTACTCACTATAAAGCTGATTTCAAGCTACGTCTTTGTATTTCTATTTAAAGATTATCAGCTCTGTGGTGGATCTTCTCCTCGCCCACAGCATAAAAACTCTAAAAGCTCCTGTAAACTTTCAGTCTTTAACTGCGTGCTTCACTTAGACATTTCATTCAGCTCAGACGTGTGCTTTGGGGTTCACAGACAGGGCGGGGGAGAAAGGCCGGACAGCGTTTGAACAAAGTAAATGTTAGCGGTATGAATTATTTGTTGGCAGGAGTCGAGGGCTGAGCTGCGTGTTGTCCCGTCTGGATGGGCGCTCACTGCTGCGTCTTTCTAACACAGCTTCCATCACCCTGTGGCTCAAATGTCAAAGACGGTAAGGCCCTCCGAGGGACTGCAGCCGAGCAGTGAGAAGTGCCTCCCTGGGGTTTGTTTTGTGTATGTGACAGACAACAACCAGACCGCTGATACAATAAAAACATTGTTTATACAATCAGTGTGTGGCAATGCGTTACTGTAATCTGATTACTTTTTTCAAGTAACGAGTAAAGTAAGGGATTACTATTACAAAAACGGTAATTATATTACCGTTACTTTCCCGTAGGAACGCTGCGTTACTAAAACCGTGATTTTTTTTTTGCGAGAATGTCTCATGACAGTGATGTAAGCGAGTGCGCTGTTAGTGACAACAGCTGTGGGCAGATCAACAATGGATCACATATCGATTGTGGGAGAGAGTCTTCTACAGCACCGTGTTGTAATTCAGCCACGTTGGAGGGTTTTCCAGCATGAACTGAATTTTTAAGGTCAAGTCACAGATCGTGTATTTGTTTGATGATCTGAAACATTTGTGAAACTTCTAGCAGAACCAGGCTCAGGGTGGGGCAGCCATCTACGGTGACCGGTTGGGGGTGAGGGGAGGAAGCCAGGACAAAAGACACACTGTGGCTCCTTAAAAAGGCGAGTGCCTCTCATAAAGTCCATACTGTGGTTGAAATGGACACCTTGAGGTTACGTACAGCTGACCGGGTGCTCGCACGTCTCCCTGCTCAGCGGCTTCGTCACTGAATATTGATGTGGATCCACAATCGTTTGCTCAGCCTGTTCAAAGGTTCAGTACAGCGAGGAAGAAAGTTCTCTGGAGTTTTTGAGTAACTGCGATCAGTAAATAGAAACTTCCTCAGAGATGAAAGAGCATTTAAACACAACCGATGCTTCAGCTGTGAGATGGACATAAACTGCTCAGTCGTAACGTGTATAGCAATGTGTGGATTTTAATGACCTGTTTAAATCACTTGTCCCCCTCCCACCATTCACCCCACTCTGTTATGTTTCTTGGAAGAAATGAAATGATGAAAATGCTCCTGCTGCTCTGCATCTGCAGAGATCATCTGATCGACCCGCTGCCCTATATTTAACTGCTGCGACATGGCCGGGGAGTGGAGGAGGTTACGTACCCATCCCAGCTCGACACTGTTGCTGATGCTGTTGTTGTGGTCTTTTGGCCCCAGCCCTGACTGACACAATGACTGTTTATGTCTGTTTCACACCGCTACCCTGGAGATCAGTAAAGCAGACCCACCCTGTCCAGGAAGTCTGCTGGCTACTCATTTGCAGTATGCCAAAAGGCAAAAACGGATATAAACAAAATAAAATATGCATATGCATGTGCATAGATTTAACCCTTTAAAGCCCCAAACCATGATAATTGAGTGCTTATTGAATGCTCTGACAATCTAAAAAATTATATTATTAATTATTATTATATTATTACTGCTTAAAAATGTACTGTGCAGCATCGCACTGATGATATGCGAGTCTCAAAAACTCATAGGATACACCAGACGTTTAGGGGTTAAATAAAGATGCAGTGCATACGTGGGTCGAGTCGCTGTCTGGGACTAAATGTTAAAACCAGACTTCATCTAGTTCAGCAAAGAAAAACAATTAGCAAGGTTACATAAAGCCATTTTAGGAACCTGAGCGATATTAAAACATGTGGTTATTAAAATGCTCTTTCCATTATTGCTGAAGGATTGTCAAGTTTCACAGCCGGCTTTTTAGCCAATTATTTAAACCTCTTCTGACTTTAAAAAAAATCAGTTTCCTGGGAGCTCCTCAGTGGGTGCAGCATTAGTATTAATTATAGTAAAAATGTTCACATTTATTGAAATATGAAAACTCATTTGGACTCGTGATTAGAGGCACAGAGGAACAGTAACAGTGATGTAATTAAACAGCCCTCCGTCCTCTTATTCAGCCATAAACTGGAATTGTGAAATTCAGGACAAATTGTTTATCATTAGCATCTGTAGCTCTGGCCTCATAACTGCTGGGTTAGTTGTATTTAAGTAGCTTGGCTATCACAGTACAGATTGCAGATTTAGAGCTAGAACACGTTGAGCAACTTTCTGGTCTTGACTCACTAAGCAGTCAAGACCAGGTCATGAAGACGGAAAAGACGAAGAGCCCAGTCAAACACTGCAAACCACACAGAAAGTAGAGGAGGAGCAAACACGCAGGAGCGCAGAGACCAATACAGGAGATGGATCTCTTACTGTAGTGTTGGGTGCTAAGTAGAACCCTGACCGGTGTCATTGAACCGCCACGGCCTCACGCTCATCACCAGCATCTAAAGAGGTTGTGGATGCCTCAGAGTCTGGTAAGGGGATGCAGATGATTTCAAATAAATCATCCCATTAAAAGAAAATCATCCAAAAGTGGATTTGAATTGACTGCCTGCTTTTCCTGGATTGTTACCTCAGGGCAGCCCACAGATATTTTTTTAATTTCTTAATCTGTAGATAGTTTTTTTTTGTGTGTGTGTTAAATATATTTCCAATGAGAGACAAGTATGCCATGAAAAAACTGAACACTTACGCAAAGAGCAGGCATCTTTTTGGAATTAAATTGCATGCACAGAGACAAAGGCAGCAGTCATTCAACATAGATCAAAGCTTTCATGGATGACCTGATACCAGCTGTATAGCACAGTAAGAACTATGGGTCAGTGTTTCTTTGCTGCCTGCAATGGAAAACTTTAAGATTCTGCTACATATCTTTGTCAAGTTGACTTCACTTAGTGAAAAAGCTCCATATGATCTTATTCTGTCTCCATGTGATCAACACTGCTGACGACGAGCACGGCGAGGCTGGAGGAGAGGCCCAGGAGAGACGTGCAGCGCACACACCTGATAGTTTATAACTTACGCTTTTCACACAAGCTATTTCCTACTGTGAAGACAAATTGTAAGTTTCCAGGTCCTTCAAAGGTCAGTGGCGGCTATGTTTCCTCTGTCAGGGCGTCAGGACAAGTGGTGAGAAAAAATCTTGTTTTATTACTAATCTGTAATCATGAATCAGTGGAAAATCTAACCTCAAACCTCATTTTTACTGCCTACCTGTTGCCACACAGGGACATCAAGCTGTGATCTGATGTGTTTTTTATTGTAATACCTGTACTGAGTTTAATCAATCTTGTCTAAATGGGTGACCTCCATACAGTAATAATAAAAAAACTAAACTAAATTTAAATATCAAATACTCCTGATTTATATTGATAAAAATAAAAGACCTTTAGATAATTAAGATTTTACTGAAATAGAAACATCTCAGTAGAAACAGTGCTAACATAAATGTGCAGCTAGCAGCCACACAGTTAACATGTTTGATGCGTCAAATCCACTCCTCGTGTGTCGCTCTCAAAGCGTGACAGTGGCAGAAGGGAGGATTCGGGTCCTTTCAAACACGTTTGGTCAAATACAGTGCAGATCTCCTTGGCTTAGTAAACATCAGCGTCCAAGGCTGCACTGTTTAAATCCTGGTATTTTGCTGCCTGTTGCTGGGGAACTGCAAAACGACTCAACCTGATCTTTCAGTACCTTTGATATTCTGCTTGGGAAGACCCCCCGAAATGGGGTGAGGCGTAGACAGACCACCTCTCCCTGACCACTGTGGAAATGACAGCCTGACACATCACAGAACTTTGTCTTCTGTGCTATCCCAAATTGACAGGCAGGTGAAGGATGCTCTTCCCACTCCAGGAAAGGAGTTGTTTTGTCTGACAATTAACAAAAACAGAGGGGAAGAAGTAAAGCGCTATCTTACAGCAAACACCAGGTTTGGAAGGAAAAGCCTCTCCTCAGCTTTGTTGCTTCAGTTGTGAGAGAGGAAAGCTTTGCTCCGAGCTCCAGCCATCCGTCCAGTTCTGGGACAACAGAACAGCAGACACGAAGGAGGATCTCAACCCAACCACCGCCACGAGCTAGATATGTGTTCATTGTGTTTGTCATATTCTCTGTTGTGTAGTGCTGTGTGTAAATCTGATGCTGCCAAGGTATATTGATCACTCCCTGTCAAATGAGTGGGTTAAGTGTGCGCCTCAGCCAGGACGTGATGAAGAATCACAAGTTTTAGTATAATAATGGACGTTTTGTCTCATTACTGCTTGTTACGCAGCAAGGAGTGGCATTAGCGTGCTTTCCCTATGACACACTGGGATGAGTGTTTTGGGGAGTGATGTTTATGTCGTAAATCTGATTATCAAAATGAGAAACGCGGTGGGAATTTTTTAGGATTGTGCTACTTCACTGTGTCATTTTTGAGCTACACCACATGTCGATGCACAAATGATCTTTTGCACACAGTGATACGAATCTATTCTGTGACTATAGCCAACAGATAATTCGATCTGTGTTTACAGTCCCTGTTTGTCAGAAAAGCATTCAGACTGCTGTCATAGTCTCCGTACTGTTGTTTGACCCCTTTGCAAAGAAAAATAAAACTCACGCAGACAACCTGGTTGTGCGCGCTTCAATTTATGTCCGATTTTTACAACACTGCCTCAGAAAGTGTAAAGCTTACTGTCACTGATCCAACAATAAATTCTCCATCATACCAGCACGTTTCAACAGGATAAAGACTGTGGAGCACACTGGCAAATCCTCAGAGAAACAAAACAGCCAACAAAAAAAAGAGCAGCTGAACCCATGAATGAGGATGTAATGCGCTAAAAAAAAAACCAACTCTTTGAATGAACATAAAAAAAATAATTCCACGTAATTAAATTGCTTTATTTTCGCATTATGCAATTCTGTTATTCCAACTTAATGTGCTTGAGTTGGACTAACTTGATTAATTAATGATGAATCAACTGTTTTACTACAGTTGAGTCCAACTTAATTTAATTGAGTTGATCCAAACCATGCAAATTACGTTAGTGCGACAAAAAAGCTTAATCGTAATAGAAAGCCACGTGGAAATCCTTTCCATGATTATTTAAAGAGTTATTTTTTTTGGAGTGTTCAACAAAGTCTAGAGTCTGGTTAACATAAAATGTTCATGGATTTGTAATAACTTCTACAATATTCATCCTCTTATCTTTACCAGGGTTGCAGGGGCCTATCCCAAATGTGATAGGGTGAGAGCCACTGGACAGGTGGCCAGTCTATCACAGAGAGACAGACAACGGCACTCATAGATATTCTGGAAACACCAATTAACCTAACCCTAATTACTGCATGACTTTTAGAGTACCCAGAGAGAACCCACTGCAAACTTGGCCAGATTGGAGATTTGAACCCAAGACCTTCTTGCTGCGAGGCAACAGTGCTAACCACTGTGCCACCGAGCTGTCAATCTAGACTTCAAAAAAATGCAACTAACTACTCTTACTAGATTGTATCACGTCATCTCGAATAAATGAAGTTGCTGACTTTCATGCAGATCCTACATGATTAAATTACGTTCACCACAGAAACATGAAATTATTTTCTTCACACTACAAGTTTGAATTTTTTTTTTATCTTTACCCATCCATAAATAGTCTGTATATAAGTAATGATTAAAACAGAAGGCATTAAAACTTATTATACATGAAAAATCATGTTTAGTACTGTAGGAGAGCAGTTTAACGGTGAACAAGTTCCCTGAAGATAAATTGTATAATGACACAGAAATTTTCTAAACACAACAAAAATGCATTTCTTTATTTCCTTACATGTTCAAACTGCTCACTTTATACAAGGGTCCGAAAAGCTTAATCCTGTTGTTGCTCCACTGGTGAACTATGTGAATTATGTGAAATGTGTAAACAAACGGCCTTTCTTTGTTACGCTGAAGCCTAAAACTGATACTCTACTACTTCACATATTTATATGTTTCTTATAGCTAAAGTAGTTTGCACGACGTCCATCAGCTCTGATTAATGAACTTAGAGATGGTGAAAGCAAACGACAGGACAGAGGGGAACACATTATAAGATAAAATGACTCGCAGTGCCCGAAATCTAGGGCAGAGAGAAGTGGCTGCATATCTTTGGCTAAGCCAACAACTTTCCCCGTGTTTCTCTCATGCTTTATTCATCGTGGCATCGTGGGACTCGATGTAATGCAACATCTCTGAGAGTGAACAGAAGCAAAAGCGAACCATATTGGACTGTGATGCTGACAGCTGTCACGGCGATGACTTCTTTTGTGTGTCTGTTTCCATTTTAGAAAGAAAACAAACCTTTCTACATGTTATTCTTCAAGTTTTCTTTTAAATAGAAGGTGTTTTTATACTATTATTTTGTCAGTATATGTGAGCTTGTTTACGGCTCAGTCACACTAGAGTAAAAATAGGATGGCGACCAACTTGCAACAAGAGGAAAAAAATAAATAAATCAGTGGTTGCCTGGCGATGGCATTTTTGGCTTTGGTGATTTCAAGTAGCTGGATAAGTAACTGGTTTCCCAGCGATTGAGCATCCAGCCCTCTCAGTCTTTGTTTGGCTGTTTCCATGTCCACACAGTCATGCTCTGATTTGGACTGACTGCAGTCGCTGTCCGACAGATTGTGACAATAAAAGCATATTTCATTTTACCAGAAGCGGATCTAAACAGATAAACTGTCATTATACATGCACAAAACCACATATATATATTAGTAAAACTTTGAAACTCACCATAATTTTCACTTACTAATGAATTGCACTGAATACAACAATGCTATTCTTTGATTTGAGGCTTTACCTGACTTTGTTTCGTGTCTCAGACACATCTGGCTTCACCTGGACTTTTTCAACAGGCACTTGTTTCATATTTTCCAAACAGCAGCTCTTACTTTTAGTCTTGTTAAAGAAACAGCTTTTTAATACCCACAACCTTGAAATAATTCTTAGTCAATAATAACTGCTGTAGGTTGTACAAATGAGTCGTGTGACACACTAATGTGTGCATCCTACATTAGAGAAGACTCTATTTGTGTTACAGCTCTTTATGTATTACACCTTACAGAAGCTTTACTAGTAGCTTACAACCCCACCTGTTTTTCTTTAATGGATGGATTTAATGAATTAAACAAACATCAAATCTAAAGCTATTATTTGTTGAGTGGCTCCATTAATATTCTTTCAAACTGAATTTCTTGGATGACTAAGTCGCCTCGCTCATCCCAGAAAAATGCAGACTTGTGAGTTTAAATTAACAAGATATCAGTGAGTCACTGGGTGATTCGTTGTGGTGATGTCATGTCATGTGTAATAATGTGTTGAAACCGAGGAATGCCACAAGATATTTTTTCACACTCTGCTTTCATGGTTCGGTTGTGTTTTCCTCCACGTTCTTTCATTCTCAGTTCTTCCGGTTGTGTTTGTGATCTTGTCAGGGTGCTCGGTCTCTGACGCAGCATTTTGAGTTTATTTTTGAAGTCATGGTTTTTTCCTTTACTTTTGAAGTTGATTTAACTTCAAGTCTTGATTTCGGTTCTCTTTATGTCTTTGAGTTTATTTGTATTTCTGGTTCATGGCTTCTTGTCTTTGTCTTATCCCTGTGTCTCTCCTGTGAGAGTCTGCCGTGTCCTCTGTGTTTATTTGCTCTGTTTATTCCCTCTCTGTCTCACATTTCTTTCCTGTTTGTGTCTCCCTTACCTGTTTCCTTGTTCCTCCTCAACCTGTCGTGTTTGCTTATTCCCATCCTAGTGTCAGTGCGCGTGTTTGTGTTACTTCCCGTTTTATTTTGTCATCCTTGTCTCATGTGCATTGTGTCCAGTTTTGCTTCCCCTGTCATGTTATGCCTGATTTGTCCCTCCGGTGTTCTCATGCATCTCCACTTTCCATGCATGTCTCCTCATGTGTATATGTTGTGTCTGTTCCCCTTTGTCCCTTGCCAGATCTTCTGTTTGTCTCCATCCTCCATGCTCTCTCTGTGCTAGTTTGAGATTTTCAGATTAGCTTCTTATAAGTGAACATCCAGTCTCCTCTTGCTTTTGCTTTGCATTTCCATGCAGCCCTAATAAACAGCTAGCTTTTTGTTAAAAAAATAATAATTTTGGATCCTCTCTGCAAACAGACGATCTGTGCCTGCAGATCTTGACAAGTCCAGAAAGAACATCAGAGCAAAACAAAATTACTAATGACCATCCAGCCAATGATTCTCTGAATTCAGCATCTTTTAGACGAGTGATTCTAGATACTGATTCTAAGCAAACTGGCAAATTCACTGAGGGGTGAGTTAAAATAAACAGCATAGTCAAACAACAGGTCTGATTCCCCTTGAAATTGTTTGTCAAACCTTGCTGCTGATAAGCTACAGCAGTAAAAGACCACACTGGGTGGCACTTGTGTCAGCCAGAACAGGAAACTGAGGCTTACAATTCACACAGGCTCTGCAAAACTGGACATCAGTAGATGGAAAAATGCTGCCTGGTCTGGATGAGTCTCGATGTTGTCTTTGGTGTAGACACCAGGAAAACATGGATCAATCATGCTTAGAATCAGTGGCTCAGGCTGGTGTAATTGTGTGGGGGATATTTGCTTGTACCCATCTTCTAATGGCTGCTTCCAACAGGATAACACAATCAAACAAAACAATTCAAACAGGCCCTCAAACAACCCTTAGTTATAAACAGACCCAATTATATACTTTGGAGCATCGGAGGAAAAAAAAGGGGGTCTAACTCCCATAAACTGGCCTCTGTCACTATATTCTGTAAATGTTATCTTTGTCCAAACAGAGTAGAAAGTACAAATAAAAAGTACATTCCAAAATCTGAAGCATTTCCTGTTTAAGTTTAGTATAGAAAAAAGTTCCTAGGAGGATTTTCCAACAGGAAATCTCTCAAAATCTCTGCCACTTGAGCTTTCATGAATTGATCCAGGCACTCGATCAATATCTCAAAGCTACTGAGTGAATGGCCACGGTAGATGACTCATATGTCGCTGTACACCTGAAGGAAACACTCCCACCTGCCTCAATTATCCTCATCACACTCAGAGGCTTACCAATTCATACCTGGTGCTTCCTCAGTTTGGCATCGTGTAAACTTTCCTGCACCCCCACAGACAGAAAGAGATATGGAGGGAGGGTTTGTTTGGTAATATTTCCACATTCAACACGTTCTTTATTTGAAATTCAAAAAGTTTAGCTTCGTGCCATCACCAGTGGAGAGCTGCCAAGTGCGGATGGCGCTTCTTCTCAACGCGGAGCTGGAAATACACAATAGACACATGGGCTGTGCAGTGGCATCTACCCAATTCACTCAGATTAACATGCAGTTAAAATTAGTACACTGTTTCCCTGCAGATACAAGGCTGCTGGATCCCATCCATATCAGTCCATCAGTTCATCACATTTATCACATCCAAACTGCTGAACAGAAGAAGAATATAAATATATATTGCATTACTTTAGATGAAGTGTTAAGCTTATACTGGTTTCATCACAAAATGTGAAGCCTCACAGAGTGTGAATTCCCACTCTCTTGGTCCTTTCCTTCTCCCTTCGCTACTCATCAGATAAAAATATACATTTTCTTGCTTCCACATTGCATTTAAGTCACCTAATTTTGTGCAACTGAAACATCTTTTAGCGATTAAAAGAAACAGGCCAAGGCATCATGACAGTCAGATGGTTTCTTTGCTGGTTTAGCTTCAGTGTCACAACAACAACACCAGGATTAAATAATCGGAGACTTGCTGCTGCTTTCACTCAGAATGCATCATGTTGTCACACGCCCACAGGTTCTGCGTCTCCAGGTTTTTGGTTAAAATTTATTTATTTTTTAATAAAGTCACCGCTTTAAAGTCAGTGGTGACAGCAGATGGGTACAGATACATGTAAAAAAAATCCAGAATTTAATTTAAAATCCTTTTCCTCACATACAAGGCTTTGAATCTACAGGCCTTATCTTTTCTTAAAGGCCTCATAGTACCATAATATCACTTCAAGGAATAGGAGGCAGAGCCTTCAGCTTTCAGGTCTCTCTAGGATGGAACCAACTTTTAGTTTAGATCCCTACCTGATTTAAGAAATATCTCTTCCTTCTCTCTCTTTAAGTCCCAACTCAAAACTCACTTGTTCAAAATAGCTTATCCCACATAAACTCTCCACTCGGCTATTTTAAATTTGTTTTATGTCTTTTATGATTGTGTAAACTGCTTGCTTTTATGTTGCTACTGTGTACAGTGTCCTTGAGTGTTCTGAAAGGCTCTTTCAAATAAAATGTATTATTATCATTATTACATAAAACATACACCGTACCCTCTACTTTTATGATCAGGCTCAGAAATATACTTTCTCATAAAGCCTTATAGTTAGGGATGGTTTCTTCCTGTTAAAAGGGAGTTTTTCCTTCTCACTGTCGCGAAGTGTTTGGGGGTTGTCTGATTGTTGGAGTTCTCTCTTTATTATTGTACGTCTTTACCTTACAATTAGTGCTGTCAGCGTTAATCTCGTTAACGTGTTAGCGCGGTTAGCTCGTTAATGCGTTAGCGCCGTCCAGCCCCATGCGCGGGGCGATCCGCGTTAACTCGTTAACGGAGATTTGCCGTGTTAATGCGGTTATGGCGTTAACGTCATGTTAACGAGATTAACGCTGACAGCACAACTTACGATATAAAGCTCACAGAGGTGACTGTTGTTGTGATTTGGTGCTATATGAATCATGAATTTAGTTTTTTGCTTATATTGAAATCCTCTTGTTTCATCATAAATTAACAATATTCTCTTTTGCCAAATACAAAGTGACAATTGGAAAACTTGATTTATAGCATGCATTGTTGCATATGACACAACGCCCCCCCATCTAAATATGGATAAAAGCCCATAAATAATTATTTAGTTTTAGCATTTAGTTTTATGCTGTTCAAGCTTCAGCATATTTGTGTTAATTTATCAATTTCCCTTGAGTCTTTTAATCAGAATAAAATGTATTGGATCATCCACCCTCTGCTGTGGCAGTGCAACAATTCCCACAGGATGAACACACATCCAGTTTTCCTTTTCATTTACAGCAAACATGATGCAATGCACCATCAGAACCCCCCCCCCCAATTCTTTTGCTTTTAGTTTGACATCACACCTTTAGCTGATGATCACATGAAGGATGTTAAAGTGCTGTGAAAATCCACTATCCATTAGGTAAGTCTTCACAAACCTGCTAAAATGAAAAAAAAAGAAAGAAAAGAAAATGCATCTGACCAACATAAGAGCAGTGCAACGGCTCTGATGTGAAGTGAAAATGGGGTTACCACGGAGGCAGACCAGGGAGGGGGTGTTGTTACCATGGGCGACGGGCCTATGTGACCCAGATGGCACAAAAGCAGCTGAGACTATTGGACCACTGTGACAGCTACACCTAGTCTGTCTGCAGTGATTTAGAAAAGCCACCGATGCTACATTATCCACAACTTCAAATAAGGTCACACGTCTGAGTGAAGAGAAAGGCAGCATCCTTGTTTACTCATTTCCTGCTCCTGGATAATGGACTGTCAATAGTTTAATCAACAGCCATGAGTAAATGAAGATTTTAGACAAAAATAATTAAATAGATAAATGAAACCCATCAGTAGCGTGCTTTCATCAGTCACAGCTTTTCAAATCAAATCAAATCAAATCAAATCACTTTTTATTGTCACATCACATGTGCAGGCACACTGGCACAGCACATGCGAGTGAAATTCTTGTGTGCGAGCCCCACAAGCAACAGAGATGTGCAAACACAACAACACAAACGAGCAAAATACAAGAATGGCCAACCTGAAACTAATAATGTACAATATATAATAGTGTATGCATTCCTGGATGTGTATACTAAATATTTTCCTACGTGTGTGTGTGTGTGTGTGTGTGTGTGTGTGTGTGTGTGTGTGTATACACATTTTTACAAATTAAATAGTAAAAAAATAAAATAAAATAATAATAATAATAATAATAATAAAATATATAAAATATACAGAGTTGAATATGTGCAAAACAAGTGGCATTTATATACAGTGTGGAGTGCATAATGTTGAAGTTCCAGTAGTGAAGCTGAGGTGTCTATGACGTGTTCAGCAGTCTGATGGCCTGGTGGAAGAAGCTGTCTCTCAGTCTGCTGGTACGGGACCGGATGCTGCAGAACCTCCTTCCTGATGGAAGCAGTCTGAACAGTTTATGGCTGGGGTGACTGGAGTCCTTGATGATCCTCCCCGCTTTCCTCAGGCACCGCTTCCTGTAGATGTCTTGGAGGGAGGGAAGCTCACCTCCAATTATCCGTTCAGAGCACCGCACTACTCGCTGGAGAGCTTTGCAGTTGTAGGCGGTGCTGTTGCCATACCAGGTGGTGATGCATCCAGTGAGGATGCTCTCAATGGCACAGTGATAGAAGGTCCTGAGGATGCGGGGGCTCATGCCGAATCTTTTCAGTCTCCTGAGAAAGAAGAGGCGCTGCTGCGCCTTCTTCACTGTTTTGTTTGTGTGTACTGACCACGTAAGATCCTCAGCCAGATGTACTCCAAGGAACCGGAAGCTGCTCACTCTCTCCACAGCAGCGCCGTTGATGGTGATGGGGGTGTGTACTTCTCTGCACCTCCGGAAGTCCACTATCAACTCCTTTGTCTTTGCGACGTTGAGGGTGAGATGGTTGTCTTGACACCAGTGGGTCAGGGCGCTGACCTCCTCCCTGTAAGCCGTCTCATCACCGTTGGTGATAAGACCCACCACTGTAGTGTCGTCCGCAAACTTCACAATGATGTTGGAGCTGTTAGTGGCTGTGCAGTCGTAGGTGTAGAGTGAGTACAGGAGAGGGCTCAGTACACACCCCTGTGGAGCACCAGTGTTCAGTGTGATGGGGGATGAGGTGATGCTGCCCAGTCTGACCACTTGGCGTCTGTCAGACAGGAAGCTAAGGATCCAGCTGCAGAGGGAGCTGCTCAGTCCTAGATCCTGCAGTTTCCTGTCCAGCTTCGAGGGAACGATGGTATTGAATGCTGAGCTGTAATCTACAAACAGCATTCTCACATACGTGTCTCTCTTCTCCAGGTGTGACAGGGCAGTGTGTAGTGTCAGGGCTATGGCATCATCAGTGGACCTGTTGTGGCGGTATGCAAACTGTAGAGGGTCCAGTGAGTCGGGTAGTGCAGAGCAGATGAAGTCCCTGACCAGCTTCTCGAAGCATTTGCTTACGATGGGGGTCAGGGCTACAGGTCGCCAGTCGTTCAATGAGGAGATGGTGGAGGATTTGGGTACAGGGACGATGGTGGCCATTTTGAAGCAGGCTGGGACTACAGACAGAGAGAGGGAAAGGTTGAAGATGTGCGTGAACACTCCAGCCAGCTGAGCCGCGCATGACCTGAGGACGCGGCCGGGAATCCCGTCCGGACCAGTAGCTTTGCGTGCGTTCACCTTCCTGAAGCACTTCCGCACATCCTCCTCAGACACAGTGTGCGCACTGACGTCATCCGCGGTGCAGCTCATGTGTTTGCTTGAAGGTAGGTGGCCCTGGCAGCCAATGAGGAAAAGCCGACAGGTGATCAAATCCCACGGGTCTCTCAGGGTAGGCAAACATTGTCAAAATACAGACTTCTGCTGTCCTGTTCAATTTATGAAAGCTGACCAACGTAGCATGTGCTTTTACAGGTTTAAGCTAATTTGCAAGAGGTAGCAGTTGGGATAAGCTGGAGATATGTAGCTTGTCTTTGTCTGGAACTATAAAGATTATGCACCAAAACAAGTCAATTCTCTAAAGCTTTGACTCGCCATTTGTTTAAATGCTACTATTGCATGTCACTAAATTGTGTCTCATCTCCTACAGTGAGTATTTTCTTCCCGTCTGCCTTTGTTCTCCTTTTCCTCGTTCCCCTCACCCCCAACCCTTTGGTGCAGATTCCCCCTGTCACCAAGTACTTGTTTATAGAAGGTTATTTATATAAAAAAGCTGGAACAACTGATTGGATTAATCTTTTTTGTACTCATGCATTTCTTTTTAAAATGTAAAACTGACAGTTATTGTGGCTAACAACAGAGCGCCCTGCAGTTGCTCACCACAGTTTGCTGTTGATTTCCTGAAACTGTTAATTCACTGAGTAAACATACTTGAGCTTGGAGTGGTATAACAGCCATTTAACATATTCTATCATATGAATGTTTGGCAACATAGCTTTACCACATACTTTACCTCCTAAGTCTGTCTGAATTTTAGCACATTTCCTACAAATACACATACAAGTAGCTTAACAAAATTGATTAGTGACTGAAAGCTAACAAACAAGAAGCAAACATATTTGCCATATTTTCTGCACTCCTGTTGCTGCCCAGGCTGCTTGTTCAAGATCAGTTTTGGATTCAGGAAGTTATCATTTGTAGGTTTAGTAGCTCTGCTGTCTGTTTTTGAGCCTCCACACTGGTGAGAAGAGAAAGTGGAGCTCATTTTCACTGGGTGCTACACCTCAGCAAGGTTTCCAGAAGTTGACCTATCAGAGGAAAGTGGACTTTGTAGGGAAGTGGGAAACTTAAAAGGACAGAAGGTAATATGGCCTCTTTCAAGCACATGCTCAACCGAGGTGCTGCAAAATAGGTGATATTAAATAAAGGGTTTAATAAGGATTTATTAACTGTGAATAATGCACAGCTGTCTTAATGGAGTGCCTAATTGGAAATGTAGAGCATATTAGATCCACTTTATGTTTGGGTAGAGCCATGTTCATCTTCCTTACCTCTGCTGCCTGTATGCTAAACCAAATTACCTGCCTCCCGAGTCTTGCTCCTCACTTATTGAACTGATTTGAGATCGATCTTCTCATTTAACTCTTGGTTAGAAAGCCCATTTCCCAAAACCCCCAGCCAATCCTTTAGTGGTCACTCCATGCTGGTGCTTGATATTGGGCTTATAATACCACTAGCATTATTCCATAAGCCTATAGCTGATGCAAACTCAGTATTTTCTAAATGGTAGCAAATTTGGTGATAAAAATGGCCAGGAGATGACTTCCAGCTACTTGAAGTAAGACCAGCTCCAGCTGAAATGGGCATGGTGTGATGTACAGTCCTAAAATATTCATTGGTTATTCATTATTGTCTTCATCATGTCACAGTGAGAAATGCTGATATGCAATGACATTTCACTTGTTCTGGGTTCTTAGTGCACAATGTTAGCTTGATGGCAGGGCCAACATCAAGTGCCAAAGCACATGAATTATGAATCAAGAACGCTTCCTGTTTCGATATGCCACATCTCTAATCATATTCCCTGATTCTCTAGAATGATATCAAGCACAAGAAGTCACATGCTGCCGACACCATGATTATTTTACAGCATGCATGTCACAATCCAAACAGACATATGCTTTGAAGTGGCCTTCCTCAATCCAATCACTCTTTGACAGGACTGTTGGGTAGCCTCTTCTTCGCTTTTAAAGGCTTCCCCTACCTCCCCAGAGAGGGGAGGAGTGGGCGACGCTGGCTAAAAATAGATCTCGTTGAGAAAGGATGAATCAACACTGCACCTTATGCTTAATTAAAGATTAAAGAGAAAGTACTTGCTGGCGTGGAGGTTTCTCAAAGCTTCACTTTACTTCTCTGATTAAGGTTATGTAACACTTGTTAATAGTGCATGTGCCATACTAAAAAAAGCGATGACATATGCCAGTGAGGCAAAATCAATCCTGTGATGACAGGTCACAAAAGGTTTTGTATTAATTTGCTGCTCACAGCTGCTAAATCACTTAAATCATCCTGATTTGTGCAAAATGTATCTGAATTAATAATGAACCCGACATGAGAATGCCCGAGGATCTGGCCTAAATTTGTCATGTGTCTGAAGCACTGAGAAATGGACTAACTTGCTCTACAGAATGACCCCAACACCTCACCGGTTAACATGAAGACGTGGTATGTTTTCAACACAATACCTGTTGATGTGATGTTGGCTTCCTGTCGAGCTGTTTCCTGTTTTATTTTGTTGTTGCTGGCCTTTGTGTATTCTTGTAACTTCCTGTCTGTTTCAGTGTAAGTCCTGCCTTGATTCAATTTGCCCATCACAGTGTAAATACTTGTAGTTATTCACTTATCTACATGTCTTGTATTTGGGGATTCTTCAAATCTCCTCACAAGTTTCGGTCATTTAGTACCAGAGCCAAAGTAGAACAATTTTAATCCTCTCATGGAAAACAGTAGTTGCTAAAAAAAGTTAAAGGTTAACCTTTATATTTTGCTAGAAAAATTGAAAAGTGAGTGAATCAATTTATTAAAATCTGCAAACATACATGGACTCCGGGGAATACATGACTTCTGCCCCATTGTGTTTCTCTATCCAGGTATGCTTTTACTGCTTTGGCAGTTTGGGCATCAGAGCAAACAACGAAGGATGCCAGTCAGATGTTTTCCAGGTGGCACTGATTGGTGGATCTAAATCTGGTGGTATTTTTCTGCAATCATAATTGTATAAATTTTGACAACCTCTCCAACACCACTGGCTGAAAACATGGCAGACCCCTCAACATGTTTTAGAGATGTCTGTATACAACCCCTGTTGTACTTTTCAGCTTTCCTTCTGTGCACATACTGATGACCATTTGAACCAAAAATGTCAAAATAAGATTTATTACTTCATAAGACCTGTTGCTACTGATTTACAATCCAGTCTGTTTCCTTCTTTAAGAAAGTTTTCTTGACAGCTACGCTCCAGTGAGGCCATTTCTGATGAGGCTTCAGTGAACAGTAGATGGATCAGCTGAAGGGCCAGATGCATCTCTGAGGTCCTTTGTCTTTGCTGGATTTTGTTTAAGGCCATGGCTTTCTGATGCTGTTCATCTGCTGTAGATAGTTTCTTGGGCCTGACACCGACCACTTTCAAAAATCACTCTATAGAATCAAAATGTAAAGAAAATAGTGGAACTTTTTTGGGACAGTACATACCAGAGAACGTTATTTACAGTTCAACGACAGGTGGTAGCATTTTGTTTTTGGTCATTTTCTTCTGGTAAGTAAATTTTAATTTAGCAGCTGGCCATTAGCTGATAACTCTTCAGGTCATTGATTTAAGTTTATCCAATTAAAACAACAACAACAACAACAGCACGAGGTGAGGCGCATGCTGCAGGCTGTTAACCCGAGGAAGGCGGCGGGTCCTGATGGTGTGCCAGGTCGAATATTGAGGGATTGTGCAGGACAGCTGGCTGGGATCTTCACCAGGATTTTCAACAAATCCCTCGCACAGGCGACTGTCCCACTCTGCCTGAAGTCCTCCACCATAGTCCCCTTGCCTAAGAAGCCCCACATCACCGGCCTGAATGACTACAGACCGGTGGCACTCACCCCAGTGGTAATGAAATGCTTTGAGAAGCTGGTCCGCAGACACATCACAGCAGCCCTGCCCCGCAGCCTGGATCCACACCAGTTTGCCTACAGAGCAAACCGATCCACGGAAGACGCTGTAGCCACAGCACTCCATGCTGCATTAACTCACCTGGAAGAGCATGGTAGCTATGTGCGGATGCTCTTCGTGGATTACTGCTCAGCTTTTAACACCATCCTTCCACACAAACTGGTGGCCAAGCTACAAGACCTGGGGCTTCCATACAGCACCTGCATGTGGATCAATAGCTTCCTCTCGGGCCGTAGACAGAGAGTCAGAGTTGGCCATCACACATCCTCAGCCCTGAGTCTCAGCACTGGCTCACCCCAGGGCTGTGTGCTCAGTCCACTGCTCTACTCTCTCTACACACACGACTGCACTCCTCGCCACCACAGCAACATCTTTGTGAAATTTGCAGATGACACCACAGTGGTGGGGCTCATTTCCAAGGGAGACGAGTCTACGTAGAGACGAGGTGGAGCAGCTGACGTCATGGTGTAAGGCCAATAACCTCCTCCTCAACACTTCAAAAACCAAAGAACTCATAATAGACTTCAGAAGGAAAAAGGCAGAGATCCAACCACTATTCATAAATGGGGACTGTGTAGAAAGGGTGGCAAGCTTCCGCTTCCTGGGAGTCAATATAGAGGAGAACCTTTCCTGGAGTGTGAACACCTCCGAGCTGCTGAAAAAGGCCCAACAGAGACTGTACTTCCTGAGAATTCTCAGGAGGAATAACATCACACAGAGACTGCTGGTGTCCTTCTACAGAGCCACCATTGAGAGTGTTCTAACTTACTGCATATGCATCTGGTACACTAGCTGCACAGGGGCTCAGAGGAAAGCACTCCAAGGGATCATTAACACCGCCCAAAAGATCACTGGCTGCCCTCTCCCCACACTGGAAGTTCTACACAACGCCCACTGTTTTAAAAAGGCCCAAAACATCATAAAAGACACCTCACACCCTGGCCACTCCCTGTTCGAACTGTTGCCCTCAGGCAGACGGTACAGGGCAATCAGAGCAAGGACTAATAGACTCAAACACAGCTGTTATCCAACTGCAATAACACATCTGAATACTACAAAAAAATGTCCATCACGCCACTCTTGTGTTAATCTATGCACGGTCTGAAGCATGTGTGTGGGAATGTATGTGAATGTTTTACTGTTATATCTTATTAGTATTTTAAGTATTCTATCTATTTTATTTATTGAATTTTATTGTTTTATTTATATTTTGATATTGCTAGGGATGATGCAATGATCGGGGACCATTCTTAATTTCGTTGTTCTCATGACAATGACAATAAAGTTTCTGAATATCTGAACAAAAAACAAACAAACAAACAAAAAACACAAAAACCAATGGTGATTGTTAGATGGTTACAGAGATTAAGATTAAGAGTAGTAGACCTTGAACTTTTGGTTGACTTAACGGTGGCTAGGCTAGTCTTTTATAGTCAGAGCTAGCTATGTCTGTGAAGGTTCTCAGTCATCGAGGTCATCGTAGTCTAAGAAGCTTGAAAAGAAAAGCATCTGGACTTCTTTAGGTTTGAAGACGTTTCACCTCTCATCCTAGAATCTTCTTTAGTTCTAAGAGCAACTGGTGGAGAGTCTCAGATTTTTAAGCGGAGCTAAAAAGAAAAAAAGCTGAGCTAGCTAGTTAGACCCCAACCTTTAAGGGTTAGGGTTTCAGACAATCTGAGTTTGGTCAGCTGTAATATATCCAATTTATGCAGCAGATGACAAACAAGGGGGAGATGATCCAGAGGTAGATGAAGCCAAAATCAAAATCACAGCTCCTCCATCTTGCTAAACTTAAGGCAAATACAGCATCCATTAGTTGGTGTTTATCTGGCCCGAGCTATGCAACTTCCCCCCAAATCTCATTTTTATACAAGAATCCTGAATGGCGATTAGGTGTAATGGGGTGCTGGCTGCCACACTCCCCTTTGTATCCTTAACTTTTTTCCGCTTTACTTTGCCTTTGACAAAAACTGTGCAGAAATGAGGCAAAAATAAATAAATAAAACAACCGACAAAACCATTTTCTATGAAAAATGTGACAGAATGATTGTTTGTCTGGATTTGATCTGACGTGTCTCACCCACCACTTCTGCCTCGACTCCCTCCTGACCCGGAGCGTCCCCCTCGCTCCCTCTCCTTGTTTGTCTGTCTGTGTCGTGTCCTGATTATACGAGTGGGATCAGGTGCACAGGAGATGAGCAGCCGGCTGCCAATCATCTCCAATCATCTCTGCCATAAACCACACTGCCACATCATAGACTGGGATTCACAGTTAGCCTTGTTCTAGCCATTCTTTGAACATCGTTGCTTGTTAGCGCTTTTTGCCTACTCTGCTTTGCATCTGCGAGCTCTTCCTCCCCCTGCCCGACTCCTGCCAGTGCCAGAACAGTAGGGAAGTGGCACAGCCTCTGACCTGCTCTGCCATTTCCTCAAGCACGACTCGGCTCAGCTCCTACAGCCTCTGGCCCTGCTGCTTCCTTCTTAAAACTCAATTTGTTACTACATATATCCTTGCTCACCTGTGATTGTCTGTCAGGATTTTGGCTTCACGAAACAAGCACCATGACATAAAGCTGAAAGGATCTTTTATGGATCTATGTCGCCCGATTAGATTGCAGATAATGACTATTTTACAGCATAAATAATGCAGGCCGAGCTTGGAGCTTGGACTATGGTTTTTAATAGATTTTGCAAAATGCACTTTTTCTACAGTTTTGCATTAAAATATAGATGACTTCATTTCAGCGAGGAGCAGCTGGAGCTTATCATATCCTCCTTTAGGCAGAGCCCAAGCAATTACTCAACCGTAAACTTCACCCGTGTCTGCTGCTCTCCTCGGGTCATCAGGTGGATAAATGGAATAAAAGTTGCTTCATGAGAAAGCAGAGGAGATTAGCATGGATATTAACTATAATAAGTTGTAGAGAGTACAGGATTCTCAATGCTTTTCTCTGTTTGCTTTCTTCTCATCTCCAACAGTCTCTCTGTCATAAATGCGAGGTCTTCAAAGTCCTCCAGCTTTTACTCTAGGCTGTCTTTATACATGTGTTGTGGTTATCAGTCCTTCCAGATGTATATTGTTTTGGTGTGTGTGTGTGTTACAGGCAAGACTTCGCTTTTTTTTTAACCCAAAAGAGGTGCCTGAATTAAGGCAATAACACTTTTTTAAGCATCCCTTCTCCCCAACTTTCTCCATGGCATCTAAAAAAAAAAAGAGGATAACCCCCCCCCCCCCTGCACAGTAGGCTTTAATGAAAAATTATATAATCTTCCTTCACCTAGATTGGCATCTTCATCTTCAGCTTTATTAAAAAACAGTCTTATTCATGAACCCAGCCAGTGGGAGTAGTTGTTGAGCAAGGAAAAATTGCACACATACACCCACTTGGGAGCCACCTGGTACAAATACAATCTTGTACTTGTGGCAAGCGAGCCGTGAAGCCTGCTCACCGGTGCAGTCACAGTCGTTTTTGGAAAAGGGAAGCACATTTCCTTTTAGCGGTGCTAGACAGAGTCTCCTATAACTTTGAAATTATTGCTGTCCACTCCTGTAAACCTGTTTAGCCTCCACTCCAAATATCACATCTCAGTGTACCTCTGCTGTGACAGGAAGTGTAAGGTGGATGTCCTGACCTTAAGCTTGGTGTGTAGTGACTCATGCAACTTATTTAGATGAGTCATGTGTACTGGAGTCCACACCTTTTCAGATCACTCAAGCCTAGAAAATACCTTGGAGCAGCCTGTTCTGGGGGCGTCTTGTCCTTACGGCCAATGGGCTGCAGTAAAGGTTAGGTGAGGATGAGTAAGAACCGAGGACTCGGCTTTGGATCTTGGTGTGTGCAGGGAGAGAGAAGAAAATGGGCACAGAAACGAGTGAGTCAGTGTTTGGACTGTGTGTATAACAAAAGGCTGGACCACAAGGAGACAGCTGGTGAAATTATAGATCTCATAATATATTCACTTGCTGTGCAGAAAATGTAAAATCTCCAGAAGCCTCTTGCTGCGGTAGCTGTTGGTTTCCACGAGCTATGAAAGCAAAGCTCAATGTGCAAAGATGATTTTTGCTTTACTCTTGGATGATCAGGAAGCTCCTGAACAGCATTATGTTGTGATATTTGATAGTGAAGGCCGCAGCGAGTCCCTCCTTAGCCCAGTTGTGCATTCACCAAGCCCTGGCCCTCTCAGTATAGTTTAGCTTTCTTTTTAATAATAATATCTAAATATTTTTAGTGATGAGCCAGTAATTGAAATCAATTTTTACCATGTAAAGTGGATATGAAACGTTTTTAATACCTGTAAAAGTGCAAAAATCCAGGTTTCAAGTTTTTATTTGTCATATACAGGTAACAATGGCTCATTACTACCTGCAATGAAATTCTTAGGCTCAGTGTCTCCTCAATCTTGAACAATGAAAGGTAAAATTGCACTTAGATGAAAAAAAAAAACTGTATAAATAAAGAAGATATATATTTATAAAAAAGAATAGAATAAAAAAATATAGAGTATTAAATGGACTGTAGCTGTCACGATCCTGGGTGTTTTGAGTCCTTCAGGTTTTCTAAGTTCATTTCTATTATGCCTATAGTTCTTTGTTATTAGATTCCCCTTGTGTCCTCAACCCCTGTGTTAAGTCTCCCTCGCCCTTCATGTGTTTCATGTCTGCCTCTCACTATGTTTCCTGTTTTATTTTGAAGAGTTCTTGCGTTCCTACGTTCAGTGTGTTTGGTTTTACTCTCCCCCCTGTGACGTCGTTCATTCAGATCATCTGTTTCCCCCTGATCACCTCATGTGTGCATTTACTCTGTGTGTTTCCAGTCATTCGTCGTCAGGTCGTCTGCTAAGTTCACGTCATGTTTCCAGGTATTTACGTATTCTTGTCAGGTTTCCATGTTTAGGGTTTTTTTCATGTTATTTTCTAGTTTCCTCGCAGTTTAGAGTTTTGTTTAGCATTGCCGTTGATTTCGCCTTTTGTTTTGTACTTATTCATCATCCACAATAAAAATACCGCTTTGTGTTAAAAGTCCAATTTTCGTTTTGCTTGTCTGCATTTGGGTCCTCTTCTTCACTCCATACAGTCTGCCTCAGCCAGACTGTGAATGTAGCAGCTGTAGTGCAGAGGCAGTGCTGTGTTGACTGTGATGTAACTATAACCTGCACATTTCAATGTGTACATACCTTCCTATTGAGGCTTTGCAGACGCAAAACTGCTGACTCTGTGACATTAGGCTGTCGGCCATTTTGGATGTGTGACCGTCATGGTGACAGTGCAGGGTCGAGTGAATAAGGCCTCAGTTACACAAGCCTAGAGACCATCTGGCAACCACTGGTTTTGAGGCAAAAACATAAATTGATTGATGGATTGATGGAAGTTTGCTAAAGTCCCAGTCGCACAAGGATACAGAGGGTCAGTGACTCCTGGCCACCACCTGTCGCTAGGGGAAAAAATATGCATTCCCTAGCCTGTTGGGAAAAACCTCCTTGTGATTCTTTTAGCCGCTAGCATATTGCTGTCCATATTGATGGACTTGAGTGCAAACACAGTCCAGCTGCTCTCTGAGTTGTTGTGAAACTGTGAAGTCCAACACAAACTGGAAAAGGCAACGGTTCAATCACAAAGTAAAAGATGTGCTTAATGAATCATGCTGGCTGCAGTGCTGCCAACATGCTACTTTAAAGGTGAATTGTCTTCATTTCCAGATTGTGTTGCACTTTTCACAGTTTCATGACAGCTCGGAGAGTAGCTGGACAGTGTTTGCACTCAAGTCCATCACTTTACACGTTTCCCTAGCAACCAGTGGTTGTATTACATCCGATATGGCAGGGAAATTGTGAGCAAAGTGTGTATTATGTGGCGAACCTCCATACTAAGTTGCATCTTACAGCAAAGAGTTTACAAAGCATCAAAAGGTCTCAGTCAGGAGAAGGGTACAAAAGGGCATTAAATGTCCTGTGGAACACAGTGTAGCCAGTAAATATGGCACAAGAGTGGCATCACCAAGAACTGGATGTCCCTCTAAAATTGCTGAAAAGACACAAAGAAACCTCATCATGGAGGCTGCAACAGTCCCACTGTATCATTAAGGAGCTCCAGGAATTCACACAGTTACTGTTTACTACATGGCTATGGGGGAGTTAAAAAAGGGCTAAATTAGCACCAACATACAACAACATACTGCACATCAACCCTCCTGAAAGCAAGTGGGTAAATTTGTTCTGTCCTGTGAGACTGAGTTTCAGCTTCTTAGTCATAACACCTACAGAGATGTTTGTCACAAAAACAGAACTGCATACAGTACTCATGGTGAAGCATGGTGGTGGCAGCATCCTGGCATGAGTTTCTTCACCTGGTGCTGGATTTTTGTTTAAGGTGGAAGAAATGATCAGCAGTTCCAAAGACTTATCAATTTAGACACAAACCTTCAGGGATCTACTAGAAAGTTGAAGATGAAGAGGAATTCCACATTTAAGCACGACAATGGCGGATTAACACAAACCAAGTTCTAAAATGATTTATCTGGGACTAATTTCTTTAAAACACATTTTAGTGAGGCATGTGCAGACTTTTTATATCCACTATTCTTACTCAAGACTGTAAAAAATGGAAAAGGCATCTTGATGTCGCCCATCATGGAAAATCTGAACTCCACCTTTGGAAGCCTGAACTTTAGCTTTATGGCTGCTGCCATTGTGGAACCACAGGTGACAATATTTGAACAAAAGGGTGAAGATGTCATCAGGAGTAAGCACCACCCAATTTTATGTGTACTGAGATGGATAAAGCTCACACACTGCAGAGAGCTCCAGTGCAGTAACCTATGTCGGCACATCTGCAGCCATGCACCCAATTTTCAGTCTTGCCAAAAGGTTCAGTTGTTATGATGGAGGAAAATATCTGAAGAGATTAAGACTATTTTCTTATATGCACTTATAAACACAAGAGTGTTATGGCTGAACTTGGCCATTTTATTCAGCCTCAAGTGGTCACTAGAGGAACTGCAGTTTCAGACCTGTTCCTGTCCTTATTTAAACCAAATTGACATTTTCCACCTGCATTGCTTTATATTCATTTTAAAGTTTCTTCTAAAAAGTAAAACTCCAGAATTTATTCCAATTTTAACCTGATCCAGGAATGCATTAGGACGCATGAAAGTATGATCATGTTTGACAAGAAAATGAGAGATGTGCTTGAAGGTTGTGCCAAATTATCAATTTAGTGCTTTTTAATTAAAGTACATGTCAAGACTGAGAAGGCTTTTGAGATTTTTGTGTATTTTCTTAAGCGAAAATCCAATTATTTGTTTTGTTCAGAAATAACTCACAGCCTCCTTAAAGAGCTCAGTTTTCATGAAATGACAGAGGGCGCTTTGATCGTGTTTAATAGGTAATGTTACGACAGCAAAAAGTGATGACAAATCCTCTGAAATAGGTTTTAAAAATTAAAAACAAATGCCCCAATTTCAAAGATTAGCAGGAACAAACCAATATCACAGATTACTTTTGAGAGAAGCTTTTTCTTAGCACCTTTCTCTCTTTTCAAATTATTTTCACACAGCTATCAAATCAGCTTAAATGCGTGTCCACTGTATGTCACTGTTAAAGTGAAAGCTTTCACATGCAGTGGCACATGAATCTTAGAGAGCAGTTCTGGTGCCTGCACATCATTATTTCTTTTTTTTTTTTTTTTTTTTTTTTTTTTTTTTAAATGACATCAGAAACAGCAGTATGCGACATTACGTGATGGCAGAGCTTCAGTTCATCCTTTGTCATTTTTTTTTTTTTTTTTTTTTTAATAAATAGGACAGGGGGAATGAATGAGAGAAAGAGGGGGAGAGAAAGAAAGAAAACCAAAGGGGAGAAGAGACGGTGAGAAGGGGGGGGGAAGAGAGAGAGAGAAAAAAAAAAAGAACTCCTGGGTCACCTGTATGGAGAAAAAAAAACAAACAAACAAAAAAAACAAACAGAGGAGACAGCAAACAACAAAGAGCAACATAATAATAGAGAAAACAAAGCACCATCACAATAAACTAGCTAGTCATAGATATCAATATTTACTAAATAATAAACGATATTGTGCAGCACGCAAGATAGACAGCGCACAGTGTGCTTTGAGGCAGCAGCCAAGAAAGCTTTAGTCCGCGTCTGTGAATACCCATGTGTGCATACCTGTGTGGATCAGCATGCTTGCATTCCAAAGGTTTCTCCATGTAATGATCTGCTAGGGAGTGTGGGGGGGCCACAGCCCCGTCCTCCAGGGTGTGAAGCGGGTATGGAGGAGATCAAAACTCCAGACATCCAGAGGCCCCCAGAACACAAGAGACCATGGAAGACCAACAGAGGGGCAGCCGCGCCACTGTTCCAGTAAGAGCTGAGGAGAGTCCCAGATGAGGGCTCGTCCAGCAGCCGCGGAGCAGAAGTCAGGGGGAGTTGCAGTGACGCGCCCGTGAGCTCCGCCGGCCCCCAGCTGTGCCTGAGTGACCGAGCCCCAGGCCGAGAGGCCGGGGGCACCCCACCTCCAAAGGGGCCCGAGCGAGCCCCAGGCCCCAGGCCCCGACAAGCGGCCGCCAAGGAGTGAGCCGGTGTGTACCCGGACGTCCACCCCCAGACACAAAGAACCACCAACACACCGACACCTGAGGGAGTCCGCCACCGGCAGGGGAAGTGGTGGTGGGTGGAGATAGGCCTCCAAACCTTGGAGGGCCTGAGGTGTCCCCAGAGAGGTGGCGTCTGATACCCAACCTGACATATAGACACAGACATACAGGCACACACAGACACAAACATCCATTCCCACCCTCATGCTCTCATATGCACTCACTCCACACTCAACCAACGTGGAGACAGACATAAAGAGACGCTGTACACACAATCACACTCCCCAAGCGTACTCTACAAACCGGGTCTAGGTACCCTTGCCCCTGGAGGGGGGAATTGCACCCAGACCCAGGTGGTGTTACCCTTTTCCCTGCGGTGGGGAGAGGCAGACCACCCCGAGTCCGCAGCAGCAGGGAGGCCCCACACCCCAGACCGCAGTCGGACGGCCAACTCCTCCTACTAGCCCTCCCGCTCCAGCAGGCCGCAGAGAATGGGGGTGGGAGAAGACTCCAAACCTCCCTCCACCCGCTCATTGTAGTGTTGATGCATATGTGTTCTAAGGTGCAATTAAAACCCAGGAGGGCATGGAGCTACCTGCCAAGGAGCAGCAGGTAAGCGCATAGTCCCTCCTGCTAGCCCTCAATGACTAAGTGTATTTAAAATTGAGAGGTGGGCAACGACGTCATTATTTCTAAAGGCTGTTCATTAAAGCCTGCCTGTACAAAGCAGTGTTTTCTTCATCAGTGGGCTGGCATGTTTTAAGAGGCTCTTTTCATAGTTGGCTGCAGAAGCTGTAATGCACCAACACGTGCCTGCTGGCCTGGTCTGCCTGCCCACTGGCTTCAAAGCGCTGCTGTCGCCTAATGGTAATGAATGCAGTGTGTCTGCTCGCTGTGCGTGCGAGCTCACTGTTAATCCATTCCAGTCAGACTCAGGTTACAGTTTGCCGTTGCTCTGCTCCCCATGCAAGAGAAGCTGCCAAGAAAGTCAGTTTTCCTGGTTCAGCAGCCTGTTGGCTGCGCTGAATCTCTGGTCACGAACCCTCTGCCATAACAATGTGTTTGTTACCCTGGTCCGTACCAAAGGAATGCCTTTTTAAATCCAAGACAAACACTCCGGCCAGCAGTTAGAAACAGAGCTGAACTCGCTGCGTTATTCTTCCACAGATCCTTGCGACACCATCCAGGATGCCTGTGGATCATATGGAATATATACAGTTCCACAAAGAAAATCTTTAACCACGTAAAAAAGGATTGATAAAGACATCAATACACGAGTAGGCCATTTCCTGCTGGGTCATTAATAAACCACTAAAGGAGTCCTTTCAAAAGTGGCTTTGTGTGGTCTGTCCTCATTGGGTCAAAGCAATCTATTTATGCTTCGTCCTCACCCCTGCTATCTCCTTTAGGTCTCCAGATAAAAGAGGGCTCATTGTGAACAAAGCAACTGCTTTGACAGAGCTTTGGGCACCTGCAGCGGATCAAACCGTTCTGTGCGCTCAGGTTCGATAAAACGGGGACTGCGTGATGGTGGGGGAGGCCACTGTGCCTACACGTTAGGAAGTCTATCAGCTGTACATGCGTCCTTTGATATGCAATTAAAAAAACAAACAAAAAAAAGCAGCAGCAGACAATGGAGACCTCATGGAGACCTCGTAATCTCCATTAATGACAACAGCAGCCTCCACGTAAAAGATATTTACATCCACAACGAGAGCATGTGCTGCCAGAGATGGTGCGATAACTTCTTCGAATGAGGCGTTGCTATGGGAATATGACTCACCACAAGTCTTCCTGCCTTACCTGTGGCAGCTGCACAGCACTCATGAAAGCTATTTCATGCTCCTTTTGTTTGCCAACCAGCAATAACGTATCATTATCAGATGTCTGCGAAAACACAGTGAGACTCGGGTGTCTAAAAAAAGGCTACTCTCGCAAGTTTGTTTTTTCCCCTTCTGAACATGTTTTACTGACTTTAGAGCGAGGCTGCGATTGTTTTATAATCAGGCAATCAAACGATGATGACGACATCCCTGATTGTGTAACGAGGGGCTGAAGAAACCGACATTTTCCTGCGTTCGCTTTGGTGCTGCGTTTTGTAGAGACGTGATCATTTCTTCTGAATCAGTCAAAGTCTACCCCAGCAACGATCTCAAACTCTGTGAGGAGTCTAGTACAGCATCTGACTTTTATTTAGCTACTAAGGAGCTGAAAATAGAAATGTTAAACATAAATACAAATCTGGCTTAGAGGACATGATGACTGATTGACTAGATGGCTTCCAGTTGGACTCGGAGTTAATTACTTGTTCTTAATTGTTTTTATGATTGTTTTGTTAATTTTGAATCAGTAATGAGGTTCAGGAATTACGGTGCAAGCTTGGAAATAATCACTATTTTTAACCTATTTAAACTACGGGATCTGAAAATGACCTTCTGCTCTGTAAGACCAAGCGAGTCCCATGAAGCTGAAAATATCTGTGCTTGATTAGTCAGGTCTTGTGCTCAGAGGTTGAGTTCTGTGTTCTGCTGCCTTTTAATGACTCCTTACAGGCACGCCATGTACCTCAGGTATGGAAAGATGCTGTGGTGGTCTCTGTACTTAAATCCAGGTAAAACTCTAATTGATTTCAGGCCAGCCACCCTTAGATCAGGGACAGTGAAACTGATGAGGACAAACGGAGCATGTGCCTGAACCCATGCAGTTAGCTTCTAGACCACATAGAGGAGCAGAAGGTGCCACAGTGATCTTTTTGAGCCTGATTGTCAAACACTTTAAGGGAAAAGTTGCTCGTGTTCGATTACTGTTTGCTGATTTTTCTTCAGCCTTCAGCAAAACTGAGCCTCATCTTTTAAACAGAACATTTCAGCCTGAATAATGGATTTTTAATGAACAGGACTCACAAAATCCAGATTAACGGACTCCCATGCAATAGAGTCTGCTCCTCGACTGGCTCCCAACAAGAAAGCGTGCTCTCGTCGTCGTTGTTTATCCACTAGCCAAATACATGTAACAGCAGTTATGAAAATAGGATCATTTTAAAGTTTGCAGATCTATTATTGTTCTGTTAGCCATGGTCCATTCCTCTGCAACTTTGTTAAATGGTGTGATGACTTCTATCTTCAATTACAAATCTGAGACCAAAGATGTGACTTCCATTAAGGATCTGATCAGTCTTATAAATATCTTGGAGCTGTTATTAATTTAAAGTTGAACTTTGAGCCAAGTTGTGTGTAAGAAAAAAAAAGAAGCCTGAAGGCAAAAGTGTCTGAAGTTTGAAGAAACGTATTTATTTATTTTCAGACTGACAAAACCGCAATGATTTCTATTTTATTGTCCTTTTACTTGGTGTCATGGTTTTAATACTTACCCGTGAACAACAGAAACTCACTCAGCGGTGAGCAATAGCTGAACCCAGCATCTCTGTATATCACACAGTTACAGAGGTTGGCTGGTTGATTGATTGATTGATTGATTGAATCTTTATTTTGAACATGTTGAAAAAGTATAAAAAAAAAATAGAATTAAAAGAGACAAATGAACAAAGCAAACAAAAGGAAAACGAGCAACCACAACTCCAAATAACGTCCATGTTCAAAAAGGAGCAGGAAGAAGCATAAGCTTATTTAATCCCACCCCTTTTCCACTATCTAGTATCAATAGACTACAGAAATACCTCCTTGTAATTACATTATATGTTATGTGTAATTTTTTTTTATTTTTTTTATTTTTTTTATTTTTTAATATATATGGTTCAATTCTACCAGACAGTTTTCAGCCTTTGCAGAGTGAGTTTCTTAAAGACTTCACAAAGTGCACAACAACATACAAAACTGCATCGTTCCATCAGCCAAAACTCAGATGAACAAATTATTTTTGTTACATGTTACAGTGTAAATTCTTTATCATATTGTATTCTATCTATTCTGTTTTCTATTGTAACTGCGTTTGTTTTGGAAATGTACTCGTGAGGATGGATGACTCATCTGCTGCAGACCAAAGCTACATACAGGAACGAATAAAGTAACGTGAACCTGAACCTTTCAAAGTGGTTTTTATATTGATGTTTGACATAAATTTGTGTAACTTGATGATCATATGACATGAGCACTGATCTTGATCAGTGATCTTAATGTATTGGTTAATGGGCTGATGTAATAGGAGCTTTGCAGTTGCTGAATGGAGTAAAATATAAGACAAAGATTTATGTCATATACACCTACGTGTGAATGCAGTTAATAAATCACGTAATTTTTGAATAATTTCAAAGGAAAATTAGTCATGAGGCAGGATGCTGTCAAAGGACCAAACTTCAGCCAGGAGAACAACTGAGATAATCCATCCACAATACGAGGTTAGTCATTCATATACTGCTGCATGGGCTGGGCTGTAGTTACATCCTAAGGTTTTAAAAACTGAGCTTAAATAAATGATTAGCGGTAATAAAAGCCGAGGGAGGTCAACAGTGATCACTGACTGTTTTAGGAGCTTTTTGAGATTAAATAGAAGAAAATACAAAACATTAAACATGTTAACAACACAAAAGCCATATTAAACGCAGACTACTTTAGGCCCGGAAGTAGGATTCGTCACGTCATCACTGAACAACCGGATACAATATATGTATGCTAATATATGCTAACCAAGCTTGCTATCATCAGCTGATAAATTAGCGCTCCATTGTCTGGTCCAAACATGTTTCCATAGCAGCCTGGAACTACCCAAAATATAAATGTCTGATCTAGAATCCAGTGGGTGATGTCAGGTTGTCTACTCCCATCCTTTTTTACAGTCTATGTTTTTTTCTTTCTTTTCTTTTTTTCTAAATATTTGTTTTCTGATCAATATTGCTGCTTTGTTTATCAAATTGCCACTGGCCTGCTGTCAAGTAAACCAAGTGTCTATTTAAGTAAAGTCTTTACAGCTTATTTTAAGTTTGGATTATTTGTATTGTGGAGATATAAACTGCATTTTAAGGCAAAATAAAGAGGTATGTTTCTTCCACTGCAACTGCTAAGCTGATAAATATGTCAAAAATATAAATATCAACTTAGCATAATTAAATTAGATAAATATGATTTTTTTGTATATATAATTGAAGCTATATTTCATGCAAACTACTCCAGCAGGTAAAGTTACAAAATGAATATATAAAAAGACATAAAGATAAGAATATTATTCCAACAATAATGACAATAGAACAAAAGTTTTAATGTCACTTTTTATAACATCTTTTCTGAAGGTGCAACACACTGTCTAACAGACAAACTGCAAACGCTGGTGCTTGTCACCATTAGATGTAGCACAGAAATGAACGCACGCATGGCAGATGTTTGAGTTCGGTTTTGTTTCTGTGTGGCGCTTCAGGTATGTTGTCATACACTGAGAAGTGTGGAGGTGGCCCATCTGTCACAGCACTACTAACCCTGTAAACAAAAATCCCGAGCTGTCATTCACTGCACGCCCACGCTCTTTTATTCTCACTGGTTACTTCTCAGGCAGGCAGCGCCCATGAAGGTAAAAATAAAAACTCCCCCAAACATAAACAATTCTACGTTACATATACAACGTTGAACAAACTGTGGTTTGCAGAAGCTGTAAGAAGTGAAAGTCATAGTGTGTGTAAAGATTAATGAGCTGTTGGAGGCATGAAAAAATAAATAAATGCAAACCTCAACATGAAATTCATTTGTACATAATGAATCATTGGAGTATGAGCGTGATCTTCCTTTAAAGGTTAATAACTTCTGACCTTGTTTCTAACCAGCTGACCTATAGTTAATATGAACACAAACAATTAGCTGGATATTTATTTATACTGATGTTATATCAATTTACTGTATACACTCGCAGATGCTGAATAGGTGTGTATGAAATTAGGACCAATCACGTAGTTATGCAAGTCCATTTTCCAAGCTGTTAAAAAAAGATTTTAGATTGATAACCATTCAGTGTCGCTATCATTTAGATTCACTGCACATTATACTATGCAAAAAACAATTCATCACTTCTAGTAACTAACATTGATTTGTTATAGTTAGCTATGGATTGCAACTGCTAGCAGGAACTGTTCTGAGCAAGATTAGAGTTTAATGGTGCGTTCAAGTCCTGCAACCAAGAACTGCACATCCAATGTTAAAATATTAACATGGTTTCAATGCCTCCTTCAAGGATGTTATAGATTTTTATTGATTAGGATTACTCAAAAACTTGTGGTTGGTTTTCCAGGATTAGTTTTTAATCAGATGTTAGGAGTTAATCTAGGTCCAAGAACGTTTATTGCGAAAGTTATGACATGGTTATAACAACTAAACAAAATTGGACAATTTTGCATCCCATCTTCACAAACGCATATCAAAGAGCAATAAGAAAAATCCAGGCAATCACTTGATGTTATCCCCGGGCCAAGATTTCCACTATCTGAAGGGACTTTTCAGCCCTGGCAGAGTCAAACTGCTCTTATTTCCAACTAGATTAAAACATTAAAACAAGGTTTTCAGTTTATATTTGCACTCCGTCCCAAGCTCACTGCCTCATAAACCTTATCAGCACAAATGCTACAATAACAGTTTATTATTTTGGCTATGAATGAAGCCGTGTGTTCCCATTTTTAATAATACCAAAACTGACCAAAAGTTTACTCACTGTTCTGTCTAATCAAAGTAGCTGTGAGGAAAAAAACAGGACGTATCTTTAAAGTTTATGATTGTTGTACAAAGAAATTCAGTTTTTTTTAGTATGGTTAACATGAGAGCAACAACCAGTTCAATCTGTGAATATTTTAGCGGTTCAGTGGAACACAGTAAGGATCTGTGGACTGCTTGATCCTCTTTATTCCATGTACCTGTCCAAAAGCATCGTGTTACCCTCTACTGTATCTTGTGCTGTGCCTCCAAGACAAGACATACCGACTGCTGAGTTACCTAACGCATGACCTGAGATCCTCCCCCTCTTCCTTCCTGTCCTCAGGCGCTGCTCTGTGCTCTGGGGACGCTGTAAAGGCAGCATATTTAAAAAGGCGCAGCACAGCTGCTGGATCCAAGTGACATCAGGTACTTGTAGGGCTGCAGGGGGATTTCATGACTGCACTGAGATCACACTTTTTCTGAACATGAGCACTTCTACTGGCTTGAGGTGATCGTGATATAGGCCTTTATGAACGTCAGACAATGTTGCATAAGATCATTGGTTAATGGAAATCTGAAGAGCTCTCAGAGAGCTTTTTGTTATGAGGCTGAGGCTGTGACATGCTCACAAAGAACCAATTTTGCTCTCAGTGAGCTCACTTTCAGTCTTGCCTACGCTGCAAAAATATTCATTGTGTTGTTCTATATCGGCACTGAAAGCCCATCTTGGTGTAATTTAAGCCTTTAAACACCACATGTACCAAACAGCAGTATTACTTATTTGATATGAGGCTGTTTTGTCCAGATTTGATTTGACATCATATCTTTAATCTGCACATTTTTTTCAATTAATCAATTTCTTTCATGCAAAAGAAAAATATGAAAGAGAAACCATCTCGCAATGGGTCCCAACAGTCAGACACTTGTTTGTGGATGTAACCTACTTACAGTATGCACTCACTGGACACTTTATTGGTTACACGTTTAACTGCTCCTTAATATAAATATCTAATCAGCAAATCACCTTTCAGTAATTCAAAGCAGTTAGTTATGTAGACACAATGAAGGTGACCCGCTAAGGTTCAAACTGAGCAGGGCTGGTCCCACACAACCATCTCTAGGGTTTAAAGAAAATGGTCTGAAACTGGAAAATATCCAGTAATGGTTAAAATACCTTACTGGTGATTTCAGAGGAGAATGGACAGATTGCTTTGAACTGAGAGGAAGGCAAAGGTAACTAAAATAACCACACCTTACAACCGAGATACAGCCAACCAATCCTTTTATGATCACAATGTACATATCTTCTGATGTCTGCTTCTAGCAGGATTACAGAGCATGTCACAAAGCTCAGATCACTCTAAACTGGTTTCTTAAACATAACTTGAGTTCACTGTATTCAAATGTCCTCCGCAGTCACCAGATCCCAGTCTAATAGAGCACCTTTGGGTTGTGGTAGAACAGCAGATTTACATCATGGATGTGCAGCTGACCAATCTGCAGCTATTGTTTAATGCTATCCTGACAATATGGACCAAAATCTGTGAGGAATGTTTCCAGCACCTTGTTGAACTTGTTCAGTAAAGAATTAAGGCTATATCTAATAAAGTGGCTGATGAGTGCAAGTGGTGGTTTCTGCCACAATAGCCTTATTTCCTTCAAGTTGTAAAACCCTAGCTGAGATGTGTTTCAGTAAGACTGATGCACATGTTCAAAACTTTCTTCATATTGAAAACACTTCACTTTGGGGATAACTTACATCTCAGCTGTGTGAAAGCTGTTGGAGCAATTCCTCACGGAGATGCATCGACCATTTTTCTAAATAAATTCGACTCTTTTAATGTCACTCGCACCTCCTCTGGTAATCAGTCGAATGTTTTATCCCATGTAATGAAGCAGGTGATGCCTCACGATGTCCTGACCCTCAGACTGGAAACTTTTACCCGCCCACGCTGAACATCAGAAGCACAGAATACCCTCCCACTCACTACACAGAAGTGAAAAATAAGCTAAAGGACCAATCCTGTCCTCTTGATTCAACCCACCTACATGTCCTCGGGTGTTTTTCTCATTTTACCTCTGCTTTTTCTATTTTCTGATTATTTGACGGCGAGCATCACACAGAGCCACTGTTTGCATAGATCCTTGTTTCCAGTAGCCGATGCCTGGCACCTCCTTCTGTAGCAGGTTGCAAAAGACAGCGGCGTAGGTGACCAGTCCACAGCCTGTTATGTGTCTCAGCTGAGTGACACTAATAATTTATGACTGCAGTAGCCTAAGCTAACAGGGTGATCATCCTATCAAACAAAAATATTGTGTGTTTTTTTATTGTGTGTTTACTTATTGTTGTAACTGGAAGCAACAGTGCATATCCAGCCCATCCCATCTGCTCCCTTACATTTACCTTGTGGCTCATTCTGACTCACACATTCAGAAATGAAAATTTACTGAATGTTGTCTAAACTCTCGGGGACCAGCGTCCTTTTTTATTGTGAAGTTGGATTTGTTTTACAGTCGATGGTGGATAATTAGAAGATTTTTTTCGCACTGTTTGAATGCCTTCTTCTAAACTGCTAAAAGGCCTTGAGGCATTTTGGAGGAGGGGACAACAAAACAGCAGTGGATGATTGCTTCATGTACATAAATGCATCTTCTCAAAGGAATGTCATTTGAGGCTCTGAAGCTGTTCAGGGCTTCCACTATGATGCATCAGTTGTGTAGTACAGCGGTGCAGAGAGTTATATTGGAGGTGACTCCCATCAGGGCTATAAATAGCTTTGCACTTTCCCCCCAGGAGCTCAGCTAGTGCTCTCCCAGGCATTTGATCACTTGTTTGTAGTGAACTGACATCACCCACTTCTGCCTTTTTCTCACTGACTTTCTGACTCCTGCATATAAACACACGCACACATACACACGCATACAAAACGCTGTAGCTTAATTATAGCTTGAATACAGTGCTCATGGAGACCTTCATCAGCTGCTGTGATGATGATGATGATGATGCCTTTGAGGGCAGATAGTTTGCCTCAGGGTTTCCCTAAACTACGCTACTACACTTACTGATGACTCACCTAATCGCTTAAGACTCAACTACGACTGCTGCGAACAAAGCCGTGGGCACAGAGTAAAGTCAATTCTCAGATACAGCATCACTCTTTAATAAATAAACTGCTGCTCTTAATTGGAGGGGAAGGGGATTCGGGCACAAGCCTCATAACATGTGGGAGTATGAAGCGAGTGAAAACGAAAAAAGATACACAAAACCCCTGCAGGCTGTGTCTGACCCCGGTGAGTCACTGTCTACGCGAGCTTCTGCAGAACTGAGCATGACTCAGTAACAAGCACGAACATTAGTGAAGTGCACTTCTATTGCTGGCTACCTTACCTGGAGTTTTATCTCATTTATTGGAACACAGAGTGCCGCTTGTACAGTTTTTGCTTTTTGAAGTGCAATTCCCTTTTTCCTTTAGACAAAAATGCCTCACTGAGATGTTACAAAAACACCGAAAATTGCAGAATGTTGTGGAGACGGGGTGACCACGGCATGTCCCCTTGCACTTAATCAATTTACACTTTAAGAGTTTTTAAGGCAGAAACAACTTTGTTAATGGTTAGTAAACTACTATGGTTATTGACCAATTTATGGGCAATTATAAAGTCTGAATTCATATAAAAACAGACTGGTATTTAACTAACAACATGATGTAAACTGATTAAAACTTAATTTGATTAACATTTTATTCTTGTTTAAATGATTAATAATGGTTGTGAACCCAAACTTTGTTTTATTAACACCAGTTTTTAAATTGTCAGGCAGTGAAATGTTCCAAAAGTTACATCCTTTGACATAACATTTAACCCTGTAAGCATTTATAAAATACTATAATTTATAACTAATCACTTTATTAAACAGAGCACTGTCGTACTGAGGTTTAAGGAAACCCCCCTTGTACCTTGACATTAAGAAAGACTTATGGCTGTATATATAGCAAATGTTTCACTTACTAATGATTTAAAGCTCCACCTTCCAAAGTCATTAACATGAACAACTTCAGTGCGACCAAAATAACTAGCTAAAATGGATTATAACACTATCTGCATCCATTGAAAGGTTTGCGAACTGACAGAAGGCTGACAGAGGGGGAAGAACTCATTTTCTTAATTAAAGACCTATTGCTTCTGTGGCCGATTAGAAGTCAGTAGATCCAGGATGATTTAACTTTGAGTTACATACGTTATTAACAAGATTATTGCCAAATTAATAAAAGGATATAACCACATGGACTCCCGAGAGACAGCTGGTGTTTGATCTGCAAAGCAAGGGCATTTCAGTGAGTCTTTCCAAGTCGGTGGGAGAGTGGGACCAAAAACACAGCAGGTTTAAACAAAAATAAAAAACACAGTTTTCAGGCTCAGTTAGAGGTTTGATTGTGTGAAAATTGGTGCTGTATAAGAATTTACACATATCTTTATTTAGGATTTTTTAAAAAACAAATGACAAAAGTAAACGTTCATTTTTCTTATTCTGTGTAGCTTAACAGTCCACGGGTTGTGTAATCAAAATATATTTAAAATATATTTAAAGTGTCTAAAGTAAATGCAGGCATTATGTGATGCATGATATTGTATGTATCATATGCATGACGGTACTATGTCTGATGATTAATATGTGTATATTTTCTCTCTTGAATTTTGCACCTATTGATGTTTTTAAGTACTTATGTACTGCTGGTTAGCTTGAGCTGTCATACAAACAAGTAACTATTTTAAAATTAATAGTATGGAATACAAAGTGCAATAACTGCATCTTATAACATAGAAAAGAAAACTTTGTACTATGGAGTAAAAGCAAAAAGCCGCATAACATGAACATATTAAACATATTAAGATAAAATTGTGTAAAGAAAAAGATGTTTTACTGTTACTGCAGCAATTCGTGGCAAATAATTGTATCTTCGTATATTTAAGTCAAATTTTAGGCGAAAATCCCGTTAAAAAGTGACATTCTAACAGTCCTTCCTTCAAACTATTTGTTTATTTTTGCATCTACAGAAAATATGACACGCCAAATCTACGCGCGTAATAAATAATTCATATGAGCAAAAGGGGGGCGTGTGCACCTTGTGCCATTTGATGACGGCTGAGCCGTTTCCCATTATTCAGAAACACATGCCGGAGTTTATCTGCGCCCTTTGCCTCCACATCCACGCTGATTGGGAGCAAAGGGCGATCAGTGCAAAACTCGACGGTGAATAACTGAAGCGTGACGACTTGTGTTTGTGCTCAAGTTTGCTCAAGGTGAGCCGAACGAGGCATCGACAAAACATGTAGGAAACGAGGTGAAGCTTGGGTTCATTTTTTCTGTGAACAGGTTTTTGTTCAGTCATTCATCAACTTGCTTTTCTCGGTGCCCCACAGATCGCTCTCTGCCTGATGGCTGTTCCGTTCGCGTGTTGTTCAAACTGTCGTGGCTGCTGAAAGACGTGACCCCCGCGCATCGCAGAGCGCCACACGCGCACCTGTCGGATGTAAGTGGGAAGCGGTCGGTGAGCTTATAGAGCGAGAGGGGGAGAGAGAGATGGTGACTGCTGGGTTCAGCACGCTGGATAGCGCTCGAGGAATTTGGAAAGTACGGCGGCGGCGGCGCGCGGACGCACGAGGATCTAAGTGAAACGAGTGCGTGGAGCCGCCGGAGAGATGAGCGACCATGGTGGATTTGAAGTTCTCGTTTGCAACAACAGGCGCAGGTAACGTGCGAGTGGACTTTCTGGAGTGAGACATGGACTTTGCTGAAATCATTTTCGCTTTGTTCATCGTCGTGGTCGCGATCGTCTCGCTGTTGTCCAACTTGTTGGTGCTGCTATGTTTCGTCCACAGCACCGAGATACGCCGACAGGTGCCCGGTGTTTTCACCATGAACTTGTCTTTCTGCAACATACTCATCACTGTTTTGAACATGCCGGCCACTCTGGTGGGGATTATCAGAAAGCAGCAGCCCTTTGGAGATTGCGTTTGCCACACGGTGAGCTTTCTGGAGACTTTTCTCACCGCAAACACCATGCTGAGCATGGCGGCTCTCAGCATAGATCGGTGGATAGCGGTCGTCTTCCCGCTCAGTTACTCCACCAAAATGCGCTACAAGGACGCACTGATCATGGTGTGCTACTCCTGGCTGCACTCCTTTACCTTCTCCCTGACGGCGCTGCTCTTCTCCTGGGTCGACTACAGCGACGTTTACGCGTCCTGCACCTTGCAGCCGAGCGAGGAAGGCAGCGACAGGATTAAGTTTACAATCTTCACTATCGTTTTCCACGCCACCAGTTTCATTCTGTCCCTGCTCATCTTGTGTTTCACCTATTTGAAGGTGTTGAAGGTCGCTAGGTTTCACTGCAAGAGGATTGACATTATCACCATGCAGACTCTGTTCCTGCTAGTCGATATTCACCCAAGGTAGTTCACCTCGTGTATTGTGAGCATGATTTCTCCCGGTCTGTTTTGACAGTGGCCTTGTGGCAAAAAAGTCTAAATGTTCTTTGCTGTTTTCAGCGTGAAACAAAGATGCTTAGCAGAGCAAAAGAGGAGAAAGCAGAGAGCCACGAAGAAGATCAGCATCTTCATCGGCTCATTTATCATCTGCTTTGCTCCTTATGTAATCACAAGGTGAGTCAACTCATACATAATTCAACTTACTGCAAAACAACTGCTTAAGAAATAACTGACCCCACACATTTGTAAAATAATACATCTTCGACGGCATTTGACTAAGTAAAAAATACATTTAGCCAGCATGTTGAGATCTGCATCCACGCTGATCAGCTTTGCAGACCTGTTTTCTTCACATGCTAATGCAGTACAAACTCACAATGTCCGATCAGATACAAGCAAACAGTTTATTCCAAGCTGACAGCACACCGCTCATAATTTCAATGATCATTTCCTTAAACTGTGATATGGCTCATTAGCCACCTGTGCTGCGCTGTACATAAACATGGCAGGCTACTTCCAGTGAAAGACACGCATTAGAGTCTAGGACAATAGATACAGTTCAAACAACCAAAGAGGCTCCCAGAGAAGCGTGGAAATGCTTTAGTGGGCCACAAATCGCCCAGATGCGGTGCTGATGACCCATCAATTTGACATTTGTGGTGTGCTCATATATGGAAGGGAAGAAGGAGGACAAATTAGCAAAGAGCAGCGTTTGAGGTGGAGTAACCCCCCACTGACCGTGCCTGCCCACAGGAAGTGTCTAGTGTGGCAGTTGGCACCTAAGCATCCAATTATGATAATTCATTCGCATATTTTATCTTTTGTACTTGTAAAGTAGTCTTTGCCTCTGTGGTATTTTGATGGTCGTGTTTGATTTCACTGTTCCACATCCCCCCTGACCAGAAGAATACAGGAGACTGTGTTAGAAATGTGGAGAGGCGCTCAGCTGTGTGGTTTAAGTTGAAAAAGGCAAAACCCTACGCTGTGTTTCAAATACTTTAACTGATAGTATAGTAAGTAAGTAAATAAATAAATAAGAAAATGTAATCTCCACTGGACAGAAAAAACTTCTTTATTGGATAATTTGAAGCGCCTTAATAAAATCTACACAATATCTATGGTCATATGTAATGCCTTTAAAAATGATAATTTCTCCACCTTTTTTAATGTTTTGATTTGATGTTAACGTGGCACTGAAAATGCTTTAGCATTTAATTCAGTAACCAACATAAAGATGTGGAAACTATCTAAATATCTGTGCAGGTTCTCAGCAATCCGGGTCATAGTAGTCTAAGGAGCTTGAAAAGAAGGTGATGGGACTTGTTTAATTGAAGAAGATTCTTAGATGAGACCAGGCATCTTCTTTTTTAAGCTCCTTAGACAACTATATAACCCCTTTTTAAAAAAAAAAAAAAAACATGTGTCAAATGAGACCATGTTTTGAAATCTATCTGTTCATTTTTAATTTGATGGGATCAATATGTTTAAAAAAAACATTAACTGGTGAGACAGGGACACGTCTGTCCCTGTGCTGCTTCAGAGTTTCTTCTACATGCTGAAGTTTTCAAATGTATTTTTTCACCTGCTCAGCAGAGTATCCTTGATCAAGTCTCTCCTGTGAGAGTTAAACCTCACAATTCCTTAAACACGATGAGAGTCTTCATGGCCTTTTTTGGGTATCTATCTATATTTTGCTTTTGTTTACTGGCCTCTTCAGCCAAAAAAGCTGAATTTTAGGTTATTAGAAAGTAAAATATAAAAATGCATTCAGTAGGAGGACAGCTTAACAACTGGAGCAATTGGAAGGTTATTCTTGGTATAATATGACAAATACGCCACAGTAAATAAGCCTACTGACGTTTTCTTTCTTTACTTAGGAAACTTAGTTCTATCAAAATTTATAGTAACATTAACATTTTGACTTTTTTAAAAAAAAACTTTAATCATAAAAATAAAGGGTGGTTGGTCTGCAGGGTAGCCAATCTATCATCAGGACCCCTTTACTGCAGAGTCATACTGTTAGATTACACACACAACACAATTTTGGTGTTGTCTTGGTGTTATAATAGGTTGCACTTTCCCTGAAAAGGACATTGTCTGTGTGGCAGCATATGTCACTTTGAAACTTGCATGCATTATTCAGCATTAGTGGGTCATCATAAATGTGCATAGTACTCATGTAGTGTGCACTAATGCACCTTCACACTGTCAGAGACGACAGCTTTTGAAGTGCGCTCTGATAACAGAAAGCAATGATCCTGTCATAGTTCTGAGACTTAAAGACACAAATATACATAAACTGAGGCTCAGTGGAAGGAGAGGGCTATTTATACACATGGGGTAAACAGGGACGTGGAAACAGCTGGATGAAATGAAACAGGTGAAAACAATCAAGACAACCAGAGGGAGGGAGTAAAGTTCAGATACAGGAGACATGTTTCAAAGAAAAAAGAAAGAAATAGCAAAAGCTCCAACCAAAAACAGGAACAAAAAATACAATAACAAAAAATCTGAATCGGACTTTACAGGGAAAATTCAAATCTAGATACTTTTACTAAGCAAACTGAAAACAGGGCCAAGGTCAGGGACCACAGCAGGTCTTCTTTAATCCAGAGGACACAGCATCTGTGATTTAAAAAAAAGTCAGCTTTAATTGAAAGAAAACAAGAAAAATGATCAGTTTCATCAGCTAATATTTAGTCTGTGTGCTGTTCTTTAGTTAAAAATAGCTTTTGATTATTAGTTTTTGTTAACGTTTCACACAGCCTCCCAACTTTGGTCGAAATGGAGTTCTTTGTTTGGTTTGTTTTTCATTTAGGCATTTAAAAATCTGCCACACAGTTCCTTTTGATCATTAATAACACGAGTGGTCTGAACATAAAAATCCGAGGTGAAAAAATGATAAAAGATCTCCTTCTTTTGAAAGGGCAGAGTTATAAAAACAATTTCACCACGTTACACCTACCATTGCAAAAGAAAAAGAGCACACAATTGCATTTCCAAGCCTCTTTTATGATCATTATAGAGTACCTAACGTGTTAAAGGTTTTATGGTCAGTCTTACCTAATCATCTGACATGACATCAGGACAAATCTCTGAGCGGCACCTTCACTAAAATGCACTCTGTTTAGTCATGTTTCTCCTGATGCCCCTTCAGGTTGGCTGAGCTTCTCCCATTCGTGGACGTCAACCGCCACTGGGGAATCATCAGTAAGTGCCTGACATATAGCAAGGCTGCGTCTGACCCCTTTGCCTACTCTCTCCTACGTCAGCAGTACAAGAAAGTCCTGGTCACCGTCGTCAACAGGCTACTCCGACGTGACCTGTACCCTTCGTCTGGCCATAACAGCTCTTTAGACACAGAGAACGACTACTGTCTCCAGAGGATCAGTTAATGGCAAATGCAGGACGTGACATATGCACACGCTACAGTGCAGGCCAAAAATAAAGGTTGCCTCTTGCAGAAAAAAAAGGTGGGTGGAGAGAAAAAAAGAACAGGAGAGAGAAAGAGAGGACAGGTTATTGTTAGAAAGAGAAAAGAGAGTCGAAAGATGGGACAAGGAAGTGGGTGGAAGGTGAAGAAGAGAGCAAAAAAAAAAAACCATAAGGAAGACGGTGGGCGGACAGGAATGAAAAGGTGGCGATGTGGGGGAGGATGAATGGGCAAAAAGATAAAGAAGAGATGGGTAAGACGACAGATAGGGTGGAGACGTTGGGGAGTGATGGCAAACAAGGGATCTGTGATTCATCAGGAACAGCATTCCCCAGAAACCACACAGCCAGTCTATTTCACTGAATAAGTCATTGGCTCATCTAAAGCTGAGGGGACGCACAGCTGGAGATGAGGTCCCTTCTTCACTCTGAGCGACATGTAAAAGGTGGCCTTCCTCTACTCCAACAACTTTAGAATCATTTCAAACCTGTTCTTGCCCCACTTAACATCGCATACACGGAGGCTGGTGGTCGATAAGCAGCCGAGCGACGACGGGCAAAGAGGGAAAGACTTTTGTTGCTCCTGCTTCTGTATAATGTCCTGTCAGTGAATGGATGCAGACCTAAATGTGGAGGCTCAGCTGCTGCACATTATTGCCATGTTCTGTATTGACTGTGTTAGACTACTTTGCAGTGTCATGTCAGTCACTTAATATTGATGCACTTTGTCTAATTCTCTCAGAGATGCTATACCTAAAGGAGCCAAAGGCATTTGACATTTACACCCTAATCTTAAAGGATGAGTCTGGTGAGAGGCTTTATTCTTTGTTACTGTCACCAAAATCAATTAGTTGGTCGGTTTCTCAGTATTTTCCAACTTCCCAAGCATCCCTGTTCTTTGAATTTCTCAAGTATAGACAACAATTAATGTGCATGTTTAGACTATTTCCATTAATACACAGGTCAGTCTTTAAAAGCTTTATTTATTTATTTTTTAAAAATTGAAAGTTATATTTTGTATACATCACACGTACAATGAAATATGCCAAGGCTTTGTTTGTTTTAGTTTTTCTAATTACCGGTATGTTTTATAGCTCATGAAAATCACACATCCAGTACAACATTCACTAACGTCAATCATAGAATTATTTATGAAGGAGAGATGCCCGACTTTTTAAAAGTATGCAGAGGTGATCTGTGGCTCTGCTGAGGTTGTTATTGAAGCGGGGCAGGTGCAGGAAAAAGAAATCAGGATCTCCGTAAGGCTCGCCAGCAGATGAAAGCTTGATGTGCTCTGAAACCTCCTGGTAGATGCTCCTTTTACTTTGGACTTCATAAAACACAGTGGACCAACCGTTAATAACAGCAACCCAGTTCATCAAGGACTGCAGAAGCTTCACACTGGACTTTAAACACTCCGCTCCACTCTCCTCCAGGCACTAGGACTGAGACTTTCAAATAACATATAAAATTTTGGGACATTTCTTTCCCAGGTAAGATACTTCTGACATCTCTGGTTCAGAAGTGGCTTGATATTAGGAATCAAAGTGGTAAATGCTAATGGACTGGTTCTTGTACAGCACTATTCTACTCGACTTGAACACTCAAAGCTCTCTGATCTAACATGCCTAATTCAACCATTCACACCCATTCATACAAGCGCTTTTTTTCTACACCTAAGTGCTTTCTGTGTAACATTCACATACATTCACACTCTGATGGATACATTGGAGAGCAACTTGGGGTTCAGTATTTTGCCCAAGGATACTTGCACACTTGCACACAGACCAGAGCAGCCAAGGATCAAATCACTAACCTTCTGGCCACGACCAGCTGACATTTGCACGCGGTGGCCCTTGATGCTAAGTCACCAGCCTCAGTCCACTTCTTGTGAAGCTCTTGAATTCTTGAATCGACTTTTTGGCAGTCCTCTAAAGGCTACAATTATTCCTGTTGCTCATGCACTTATCCTACCACACGTTTCCCTTCAAGTCAACTGTCCATTAATATGCTTCAATTCAGCTCTCAGTGAAAACAGCCAGTCTTTTCAGTTGAGACTGTCGGTGGTTCACTCTGTTTGTGGAGGGTGTTGGTGACATCTGGACAGTCGTCAAGTCAGCAGTCTTCCTGTTGATCGTGGTTACGAGGCCTTAAATAGACTCAGAGAAATACAGTATTTATGACGTGTGAATAGTAATTTACTCAAACTGAGAATGAAATCATAAGATAACGAGATACCGGATTTCTGATTTTCATGACCTATCATCAAAGTTACAGAAAAAAACTTGTCAGACATATTTCACATTGCATGCAATGAATACAATGAATGCAATGAATATTTCAAATAAATTGAAAATAAATGAACCTTTTCACAATATTGCAGCTGTCAGGACACACTTGTAGACGGCAGAAAGAAGATAAAAAACTACTTGACCACAAAACATCCATCACTGAATACTTGGCTTTCTTGGTTTTCCCAAATATTATGTTAGTGTGCATTTGAGTCATTATCTAATTAAATAAGCACCAGTCTGCAGGTTGAATAAAGCTAGGTTGTGTGGGCATATCACCAGTCCATAATTTTGGAATGCCATTTTAGCTTGGAGAGTTAATAAGAGGAGGGAGAACACTTTTTATTTTTTTTTTCATTTTGTATATTTGTTGACAGTAAGAAAAAATATGGCAAATTACCAGATTTATACTTTTAAGTTAGAGTTTTTAACTGAATGTACCTGATCACCCACTTTTAACTGAAACGCGTTTGTATAATTGTGTTCTGTTTTGCCAGCTGACTGGAGAAGTCGTTTCTATGGATATTTACATAATGATATTACATATTTTGCACTGTACAGGAACAACTTTTTGTCTAGATAAATGGGGAGCAACGTGATGTAGCATAGGAGTGTTTTCAAAGTGCTTTAAAACACACTGCTCTGTGTTTGTGCCAGATTTAAATATGTGATTTTTTTTCCCAGCTGTTCCACACAAGAACCAGAATAGCTTCTTCATTATAATAACAGTTATTATTATTACTAAAATAAAAATCTGGTTATTTGGATGTATTTTACTCACATGTATTTTTTCCTCCTGTGAGCCACTTGCTGTTCTTTGGCAGTGTGATTAGCTATTAGTGGAATATGTGCAATAATAAAAAGCTGTCAATTATAAAATACGAATATGAATGTTTTCACTGCAACGTTGCTGAACGTACACAAATGTCCTTTAATTACATCATATTTCATCTCCAGATTTGATTTGCCAGTTTTTATATTGAATTCAGCCCATGGACACGACAGGCCGGCACACTGAAAGACAAATAGCATGTCTTTTATTTAAATTTGGACTCATTAATTTCAGATTTTACAGTCTTAAATAAATAAAGAATAAACAGATGCATTTGAAAAGGCTTACACGGGGAAGTTATTCTCTGAATAATAAAAAGCTTTCCGGGTCGCACCTGTTTCTGCCTCACAGCCCTGATTGTGGCGCAGATAGCATGCAACATAAAAAATGACTCTGGTGTCACATGGAGAACTTCTCTTGCAATATCGGCAAGTATAATTAAAGAGAGGAGTTCATCTTTGTCAATTAATATATTCAAACTCAGTAATGAATCTCTTTTAATCTGATGCGTGGAAACAGACCAGCAGTAATTACTGGCAACATTAAAATTAGAAATCCCCATTTTTGGTGGCTCGCTCAACCACCGGCACCTCTGAATTCACAGGCAGTTAACGCTTAAAGCAGCTCAGGCTTGTGCAGAAGCCAGAGCTCGGCTATTTTTGCACCTCTTAATTAACCCCAATCACCAGAACCTGATAAAAGAGAAACTGGTAATTAAAACTGCTCAAATGGAAAATGTATGCATGGCACAATATGTGTCACAGCTGCTCGAGTTTAAAAGTACGGAATCGACTGAGCGGGTTTGCAGACTGTCAGGCCTCTCTTGAAAATATGCTTTCTACATGGCTATTAATACATGACTCCTCTCACACTCTAGAGCAGCCTGAGGAGGATTTAAAGACAGCAGCATTGTCTGCATCAGTGGTAAATATCTTAACCTCCTTCCACACTTCAGTCCACCTACATATGGTGATAAAGTAGACGAAATGATAAGCTTGTAATTAAAATAAGGAAGAAAAAAATCCAAGATAAACTGAATTAGAAGAGTCTGATTTCCATATAAGCAGCTTGTTTTCTGTTATTTTTATAGAGTGTTGATGGAGAAGGAAGGAGAAGGTCAGGAGGTCATAGGAGAGGGCGCCACTGTGGTGCTGCATGAGGAAGTCAGGAGCGGCAGAGACATGTATGAGGACAGTGAGGCAGGGTTGAGGCGTGCAGCAGGCGTGATAGATGGGTTCAATGTGGGAGTGGGACTACATCGGCTGTGAACATCTTCTTGTTCGCAAAGGTCAGGCAGGAGTCTTTGTGGGCTATGACGTTTGCAGAAGACTTTGTGGTGTGTAGGGAGAGCGGGGAACAGGTGGAGGAGAGCCTGGAGAGGTGGAGGTATGCTCTGAAGAGAAGAGGAACGAAAGATAGAATATATGTGTGGGAATAAGAGGGACAGTGAAGCTGCAGGGAGCAGAGGTAGTGAAGGTGGTGAACCATCCACACCGCACAAGAGAGGTGAAGATAAGAGTGCAGGCAGGGTGGAGTGGGTGGGGATGAGTGTCAGGAGTGATTTGTGAGAGAAGGATAACAGCAAGAGTGAAAGGGAAGGTTTACAAGATGGTAGTGAGACCTGCTGTGATGTATGGTTTGGAGGCGGTGGCACTGACAGAAGGAGGCCGAGCTGAAGATGCTCAGATTTTCATTGGGAGTGAGCACGCACATATATTTGTATGTATATATGTATATATATATATATATATATCTATATATATATACATATATACATATATATAGTTTGTTCATTAAAAGCTGTTCTAAACACTTTAAAACACTTGTCCGTTGCTACAGATCCACCCCTTTTTTTCTCCAGCAGTTTCCCACAGAGACACTTGATCAAAATCACAATTTACAAGTTTGTGCGTGTTTTCCATAGAGGGTCACGTCTCCCACGAGGCTCCTTTTCCATTCAGTTTCTGGGGCATGTAGTAATTTCCATAATACATGAACGTGTTAAGGATCTAATCAATATTCCTGGTTTAGCTGAAGGATGTAGTAGTATTTTTACTTTACCTCCACACCATCCTCCACCTGCCTGCATGATGAATACCCAGGCTTCCGGTTATGCAAATTCAACTCTGCCAAGCTTGAAGAAGAAAGGACTCTAATACTGGCTCAATAAGAAAAACAGATCACCTTCAAAATGGTATTTACTACTACTAATATTTTTTTGTCTAATAATGATTAAGATTTCTGCAGTATTTTATGTGATTTAGCCTTCTGAACATCACCGTAAAAGCTGCTACGCATCCACTTTGATTGGCAGCAAGTTTGAGGATTATAAATTGTAAATGTTTCTTGGTTGCTAGGTTTATTTAATCACAGCCAACTGGTTGTTGCTCCAACCTTGTGAGTTGGACTCAGGCTTACAAATATTCTTAAAAAGTCTTAAAAAGCTTAATTTAAAATGACATGTTGTCCAAAGCAAAACTGACACCAAAGAGAGAAGGCAAGAATAGATCAAAAGATATTAAGTACTCTAAGTATTTGCCAGATGTACAGCTACATCAGGTGTGTTATCAGGTGTGCTGGCCACTTTGTTAGGTACAACACGTCACCTGCCCATTAATGCAAGTGTCCAATCAGCCAGTCACATGGCAGCAATTTGATGCATTTAGGTATGTAGACACCGTCTACAGTCTGAAGTTCAAACTGAGTATCAGAATAAAAAGGAAAGGTGACTTTGAATGCAGCATGGCTGTTGGTGTTACATTGTCTGTGTATTTCAGAACCTGCTGATCTGCTGGATTTTCACACACATCCATCTCTGGGGTTTACAGAGACTGTTCTGAAAAAGAGAAAATATCCAATAAGCAGCAGTTCTCTGGATTAAAATGCCTTGTTGATGTCAGAGGTCAGAGGAGAATAGCCAGACTGCATTGAGCTCACAGGAATGCAACAATAACTCTGGTAACCAGGAGAAGAGCATCTCTGAATGCACATGTTGAACCTTGAAGCAGATGGGCTAATGATGGGCAGATGGGCAGTAGCAGCAAGAGAGAGGCAAAAAACAAAGGCTGAGAAACCTTTATAACCTTTCAATACACAAATTGACCAATACAGGAAAAATAAAAACACAAGTCACGTAAAGACTTCACTAAAACTAGCAACTCTGGTACTAAGTATTTGCAACATACGTTATTATTATTATTATTATTATTATTATTATTATTATTATTATTATTATTATTATTATTATTATTATTATTATTATTATATGTAAGTTCTGACTGTGACTTACTCACACACTGAAAGCAGCATTAGGTGCTTGTACTCTCTTTCTCTGCGGGCACGTGACTGGTTTGGGGGGATTTTTGTGGATTAGACCGCTTTAAGTGTATAGAACAGACAAATAAAACTAGAATATTGTGTTTAAACGTAGCACAAAGCTTCCCACAGGAAGGGGGATACAGAATGAAATGATAATCTGTGGCTTATATATGTATTTTTTTTCTGCTTATTCTGTTGGTTTTTGTTTTTTGCCCTTTATCCCCGTCCCTCTTCTTTCTCCCCTTTCTTTTCCCCAGTCTGTCCCGTATTTAACAAGTAAAAATAAAATAAAATAAACAATAAAAGGTGAATCAAATAGACCATTACGGAGAGGCTGGGATGGTCTATTTGGTAAAGTAAATCCGTTGGGCATCTTTCTTCGCCTTTAGACAGTAATTCTGACGGCAAAAGAGCCAAACGGGACAGGCAAAACAAACAAACAAACAAAAAGATAATCTGTGGCTTCATGACTAAAAGCAAGCTCACACTGACATTTAATATGATGTTATAATTTTACAGTCAGTTTAAAGCAAGAAGAAGCACCGACACAAACTATAAATTATTATTCTTCAGAATGAGGATTCATGTGAAGTGAAAATGTGAGGTTACTAGTCTAAATACGCAGAGCCAGTTTTGAGTTTCGAGTTAAACCCAGCAGCAGGCCCGTGAAACAGCCACCAGCCGTACTGAAAAACGAAGACGCAGCAAAATGTGAGCGAAAATTTGCCCATCCTTTCATGCACTTATCCCCGTTTTACCTCAGAGCCATTTCCTCTGTAACTCGATAGGAAACCGTAATGCTTGTAATAAAGTGGCTCACAGAGTTGCTCGGAGGAAAGTTTTGCAGACTTGGGACACTCCAACGCGCACACTCACGCCCTCTGGCTCAGTGTGTGAGGTGCCACATCGAAACGGAACATAAGTGTCGGAAAGTGCGCATCATGCTGCTGATCCTGCTGCAGTTGTTGGTTTTTGCGTCTTGTGCTCCTCCGCGATGCGACCCGAAGTTTCGAGGTAAACTTTCTGCACTTTTTGCGATAACAAACTTTATGCTGATGTGCGCATCTGGACCGGCCGCGCAAAAACTGGACAGGACGTCACGTGCAGGCTGTGGACTATTCTTGATTCAGAAGCTCATTTTTGTTCAATTAGACTTGTGAAAAATTCTTGTATATAACTTTAAAAAAACCTAAAGCTAGAGGATGAGTGAGCTGAATTAGATGGTGACAGATCTAAAGTCTGACAGATGGTGTTAATGTTTTAGATGGAAGCAAGTTTAATGAATACGATTTATAGTCGTGGAAAATGTGATCCTCGAGGGACTTAATGATTCTTTGTACACTGACTGGCTTTATAGAGAGTTGTTGAAGCGAGCAGTGTTCTGTAGGCCCCACTGTAGCATTTACAAAAACCACCCTGCCATCTAGTGTCTACTCAGTGTCAGCTAATGGCATGCTGGTATGTCTTGCAGGACAGTGCAAGCCAATAATAGAAGAAAAACGTAAGTACCCATGGGCTTAAAGCAAGAAAAGTGTCATGCATGTGCTGTTTGCTATCTTGCTTTTCTGTACACTTTCTAATTTCTAACCAATCAGTTTTTTGTGCCTCTAACACTGGAAAAAACCAAGCCTCAAAGTCCCCCTTCTCCCCCCCCTAATATGCCAAGTGACTGCAACAGGACTGTTTTTCACAACAAACAGGAGGAGATTATAAATGATAGTGGGTGTAGTTTTAGTGGAATCTGTCCCCAAAGCCATAAAATCATTGAGTATTTTTAGATGATCGATGGCAGCATGAAATATTCAAATTCTAATTTCCAGAGATAATAGAAATATTTAGGACTAGATGATTGAGGACGGCACAGTGAAGCTCATGATTAAGCGCTGCAACAGATGGAGATACACGTCTTGATCTGTTACTTTCTAAGCTGATCCCTGATCTGTCTTCATTGTGGAATTTTTCTACTCAGCCAAATGCACAGATCTAATGCTGTCCTACTGCGATGACATGCCCTACGCTCAAACCATGTTCCCAAACATCCTCGGTCACAAGACTCGTGAGGATGCTGAAGCTGGCGCTGAGTACCTCCTCATCAGCGTGGCTGAATCTCTGCTGGGCGGAGATTGTAACCCAGAGATTCGCATGCTGGGCTGCTCGGTGTTGGCCCCACGTTGTGAGAAGGAGAAGGTGCTGAAGCCGTGCCGCAGCACGTGTGAAGCCGTGCGCAGAAGATGCAGTCGCACGTTTGACAAGATACAGATGGCCTGGCCCTACTTCCTCGACTGCGATCGCTTCTTTGTCAGCGACCAAGAGGGATGTTATGACCCCCTGGAGGGCCTCAGAGGTGAGATATAATCACAGCATACTGTCATTATGTTGACCTTTGTTGACCTGAATTGGCCTTAGTCTTGGCTGTGGCTGATGACATCCGTGTAAATGTTTTAAATACTGACATTAGCTTCTTTTTTCCACCTGAAAAAAAGAGCAACTCAAATAAAAAGCAGGCATGAAAATTTCAGCAGTGCACTCCTTCTCCTAAACACATTCTGAAGGCATCTGGTTTGCAGAGATGCTTATGTGGCTCACTTTAAGATATAGCCTAACTGGAACGCCTTACTTCCCCTATAAACTGTCACTAATCCTTGATCCTGTGGTTATCTTCTGGTGTTTTTATTGACAGTGGCTTTATAAACAACCCACAATGAACCACAGAAAGGCACACATTGCTAAATCATATCTTGCCCAAATAGCTGAAAAGTCTTTATAGTAAAAAACAAAACACAAAAACAATAACAGACCCAAATATGTATTTTGCTACCACTCGTTGCATCTCCATGTGTGAACCAGATGAGCGCGTGAACAGCAGCAACTTCTGCACAGACACATGGAACCAATTTGAGTAGTTAAGTTGTGTCATTTCAACATTTATAGACAGTATAATGTGTACATTTCATGAAGTGTATGCAGGTAGTGCTTTTTAAATTGTTCCAAAACTTTCATGATGCACAGTCTGGTAGCAGGTTAGCCTGATATCAGTGTAAGAACTCCAGCTGTTCTTCTTTCACTGTGTATCATATTAGGACAGTAACACTCACGAGGGCGATTAAAGGCCTGCGTTAACAGTGTTCTCCTGAATGCACCCTTATAAACATAACTATATCATCTTAAATAATAAAACAACAAGCTGTAGCAGATACTACAATGCATTCTTAAGTTTGGACTCCCCTCACGGGCCTCTCAGTTCTTTGGTCCGCTGCCTGACATCGTCTTACTCCTTTATTTTGCAGCAGTGAAGCTAACTTTACTTCTATCACTCAGCACAATAAAACTTAATGTTTGTAGGCAGACTGGGTCAGTGTTTGTGGCGCAATGTGATGGGTTGATTTCCTCATGTGGCATTTAAAAAATCCTGATAATATTAAATCTTCACATTACATAAATGTAAAAACATAATTCGGGTGCGGTATACTAGGGACCGATATTGGCTCATATCAGTATTTATAAAGGCCGATAAATAAAAATTTTGAAAAAGTGGAAACGAGAGAAACAATCAACCACAACATGATGTTACATAATTTATCCACCAGAGGGCACTCAAATGCAACAACAAGCTGATCCAAGCAGAAGCATTAGGTAGTGCTAGCACGAAACTTAAGCGAAATAATTCGCAAACCTCAACTCTACTAATTTATTTCACCGACCTTCATCAGAGGCTCAAACACAATGGAGGTCATACTATTTATACACAGAGGTGCATCTTCTTCAGATTGAATGAAAGAATGAAAGAAGACTTCATTGTCAACAAGGATTCTTAAATAACTACAGATAACAAACATGATGGGAATCTGTTTGGGTTTTTGAAATCACTAAATATCTGCATCAGTCTTAAAATTTAAAATTTCCATATTGGCCAAGCATACACTATGTAATCTTCCACTTTCTATTGAGATAAATTATCAATACAGTAGTGTCAATTATCAATATATTTATAAAACATGCAGTTGGTCTTGGGTTGTTTTTCTTTGTACTATGATTTTTTGTTATATGATTGTCTTGTGCTACTCTGTGTTTTCCACCCTTTAAATTGTATCTATGCAAAGACATATTAGGGAAAAAGAAAGGGCCTCAGAGGTGTGAGTGCACGTACCATTTGGGATGATTTCTCCACAATATGACGCGCAGGAAGTGTTTACATAAACCATCTGTAGCTTATAATGTAGCCAGCAGCTCTGTGTTGCAGTCATAGATGTTAAAGTTTTTGTATAATACAGTTTTACACTGCATAAATCATGTTTTTTAAACCAGCAGCGAAAGGTTTTACAGCCTTTCTAGGTCTGGTCTCAGCTGGTGTCAGAAATAAGTGTGAATCCTAAAATCAGGGCAGACTTGTACAGACTTTGGGGGAGGGGCGGGGTGGCAGTTGAAATAAACACTTCTAACTAATTATAGATTTGAAGTGCTTCAACTTTTTCTCCTTTAGATTTCTGTTGTAAACTGCAATATTTATACCCTGGAAAACCTTACACAAATAAGGATAGTACTTCCATTTGAGGTAGGTGAGATAGAACAAGTCATTGTTAAGCCAGCTTCACCTAACAGCCCCTAAAAAGAGGGTGTTAAAACCCACTGTGATAATATAATAATAATGGATTGGATTTATATAGCGCTTTTTCTAGGCACCCAAAGCACTTTACAATACCACTATTCATTCACTCTCACATTCACACGCTGGTGGAGGCAGCTACAGTTGTAGCCACAGCTGCCCTGGGGCAGGCTGACAGAAGCGAGGCTGCCATATCACGCCATCGGCCCCTCTGGCCAACACCAGTAGGCAAGTAGGGTAAAGTGTCTTGCCCAAGGACAGGGATCGAACCGGCGACCTTCCGGTTACAGATGCGATTCCCAACCCCCTGAGCCACGGTAGTGTGTCTGTTTTGGGACCTTACTCTGTGTGCATACATAAAAAGCTGGTTGTGGGATGAGCAACAGAACTGGCATTGATTAAAAAGATGAGCTGGAGTGGTGAAGGGTTGCAAAGCAGCTTGCAGAGCAGCTTGCAGATTTCCAGTAACTATGCTTGTCTCTACAGGGCAGGAGGAAGAAGAAGCTGCTGATGGCCTGGATATTCTACTCACTGCGGACTCTCCTGACACTTTGCAGTTCACCTATCATTCCAACACTGACCTGATCAGTGTCTTAAAGAAGACTGAGGAGCAGTGCTCCGGCATAGCCCGGACCTACAGCATAGGCCGCAGTATGGAGGGCAGAGAGCTGCTTGTGATCGAGTTCTCTAACAATCCCGGAGAGCATGAACTACGTAAGTCAGGCTCCTCAGTCTTCATAAGGTCTGCTTTCTTTTCTCTTACAAATGTAGGTAAAACTTAAACGTGGCTCTCTACATACAGTTGAGCCGGAGGTAAAGTATATTGGGAACATGCATGGAAATGAAGTCCTTGGCCGCCAACTACTCATCTACTTGGCTCAGCACTTGTGCTCAGAGTATTTGCTCGGCAATGAGCGGATTCAGACTCTAATCAACACCACCCGCATCCACATTCTGCCCTCCATGAACCCCGATGGGTATGAGTTGGCTGTTTCCGGAGTCAGTGACAATAACTACGATTTTGAGCAGGTGAGCTATTTACAGTTACAAGCAGTAAATATATTGATGTGCAGTTTGAGTCAATAGTTAAGTAATTAGTAATGCATGATTCCCTGCACAGTGCAGCAGAACATCAGCTCTTTAAATTGATGCCCATGAGCACGAAGCCAAACGCTCACCTTACAGAATATATTGTAGTCTGTTATAGTTGAATGGCAATTTCTGGATGACTCATACTGCTACTATCTAAAACACATATTATTAATAAGGCAATAATACTTATTCCTCAGGAGGATCAAAGATATGATTCTTGGAACATCGGCCGAAATAACGCCCAAAACATCGACCTGAACAGAAACTTCCCCGACCTGACGTCCATCGTTTACAGCAGACGCAGACAAAAGGGCTACCGCACCGACCACATCCTAATCCCAGACTATTACTGGTTTGGTAAGGTACAGTATAAATCCTTATCCATATATAGTGAATGACACTGCACATACTTTATGAAATAACGAGCTGTGCTGTTGCAAAGTTTGCCTCTTTACAATAAACTGACTTAATCAGTTAGACCAATAAGAAGTGTTAATGCTGAAATCCAGGTTGCACCAGAGACCTACGCTGTCATGAAGTGGGTCCGCTCCATCCCGTTTGTGCTCTCCGCTAACTTCCATGGTGGAGACTTGGTGGTGTCTTACCCTTATGATCTGTCCAAACACCCATTGGGACATGAAATGTTCTGCCCAACCCCAGATGATAAGGTAAAAAGGGTTCTTTGGGAAACTTATAGAGTTAAAGGATAGTTTGTAATAATCAAAAACAAAGTGAAACCTAAACAAACCCTAAAAACCAGAAAATATAAAGGACCTCAATTATTACTGTCATCAGTACAGGTATGAACATGTAGTATATGTTTAGAGGAAGCTGGAAAAAGAATAGACTGTTGACTGTAACCACAGACATTCTGGTTATTTGATTTGCCTTTTTAATCTTTTAACATCTACCAGGTAAATGGTGGGTCAACCAATGCTAAACAAGCATAAACTACAAGATGAAGAGCGCGTCTCTTAAACGTATTAGTTTCACATAAATGGTTGGACGTGTTAGATGTGAACCTAACCATAATTTAATTGCATGTTTAATCCAGTTCTCAGTGTATATATTCCCCTCTTTCTCATGCAAAATTGGGCATCCTTGACTCTAGGGCTGCCACAAACGATTTTGATAGTCGACTAGTCACCGATTATTTTTTGGATTAGTCGACTAATCAGATCATGCATCCATTGGACGTAAAACGTACAGCTTATTGCACCAGCACGTATTTGCTCTTATATAACTATCATTAGCTTACAGCTTGAAGTGTTTAAGGTATATTTTAACTAAAAATAAAGACAAGATGATAGTTTATTAAAGTTTAATGAAATCTGCAGATTGTTTTGGTGAAGTTTAATAAACTCCTTGCTATCTAAAATATAACAGGACACCGGAGTATATTCTCGAGCATCTCACATTTCTGATAATCAGTTGTCGTTTATTCAGCTGTGTAAAAACTATAACTTTATTTCTCAGCCAAACCGATTTACTCAGGAACAAATAAAATACTAAAAAAGCCAAACAATAACATTTGTAAGTTATCTAAGTGACTTATATATGTTTAACCTGAGTAGCGAAAGACTGCGGTGGGTTTGAAAATGATTTGCCGGGAGTCCGGTGTTCTCACGCACTCTAGTGAGCTTTGCCCCCGGCTAGCTATCGAGCTAGTGGGTAACAGACGTCTCCGAAAACGTTGGAGCACTTTTGAAAATATGCGGTGTCTTGATAAACTGAGCAGATATTTGAAGTTTCCACAGCTACATTCTTGCCTGAAAATATGTTAAACTTTATTTTGTGACCCAGAAAGAATAATAAGAGTAATATTAAAACTAACTAGCTGCCGCCATTGTTGGCAACTGTGCTGGTCCGCGCTATGAATTCTGGGACACAGCTTCTTCTTCTTCGGGGTTTAACGGCAGCTGGCATCCTTGTACATGCAGTGCTGCCATCTTCTGTTTCAGTCCGTTATTACACTCTTAAATCCTACTACTTATTCCTGCGTCTTTTGGGATCTTACAAAGCTTCAAACAATGCGTCGACTATTAAATTAGTCGTCGATGATTTTGATAGTCGACATAATCGTGACTAGTCGACTAATCTTGGCAGCCCTACTTGACTCCTCCCATTGCATCCTAGGCCTCCCAACTCACAAGCAAATAAAAGAGGTGAGGATTCCCTTGGAGCGAGGAGCCGGGGCAATGGGGATTTTTTAAAAAAAGGAGAAAGCCTTTTTAAAGCAGTGTTAATTAAATGATACCTGACATGACTGTATGATAAATATAAACACAAAAGATACACCAGTGCATCCTTTGTGACCGAGTGTGCATCCTCCAGGAGTGCACACTGCTCTATGCTTTTTCCTACAGTCACTGGTCAGTTCTGAAAACCTTCTACACCCTTATATTCTTACTTTATGCAATATATCAGTCATGTTTTAATGAGTTAAAGGCTATAAAGTGAAGGACCCATGATGGTTTAGACTACAGCTACTACAACTGTAACGGGACTGGTAAGTAAGGTGTAATATTGAATATTATTTGCAGTGTGCTCCCATAAAACACTTAATGCAGTGACATGCCTGTTTACTGCTCTTTGAGGGAAGGTAGGAAGCAATGAGTCATTGCTAACAACAGAAAACAGATGGCAAAAAAATAGGACAAAACATTATTAAGATCAGCAGACTCTGATTTTTTATTTATGCCTGTTGCCCCGGTAAAACCCTGTGAACATGTGGTTTAAATCAGTGGTTATTTTTTCATCTGAACAAAGGGAGAAACAGTTAACCAGTTTTACATTTTGCAGGTTTTCAAATTTATCGCAGCAACTTATGCAAATGCCCACGAAACCATGTCCAATGAAAACGCACGCTGTGGATCGTCTCGTACTCAGAGCCAGAAAGGGATCGTTAATGGAGCTCAGTGGTCCAGCTTGGCAGGCGGTGAGTTTGGGGGGGGGGGGGGGGGGGGCACAAATCCAGAGAAGTAAAATAGATTTCTGAGTCAGGAAGGAAAGTGCTGTTGTCTGCTGAGTCTGCTAGAGGGTGCTGTAAGACCAGTTATGAACCTGTGAGTGTGTTTTTTGGATTTTTGTTTTTTTGTGGTCAGGAATGCAAGACTTCAACTATCTCCACACCAACTGCTTTGAGGTGACTGTGAATGTGGGATGTGATAGATTTCCCCCTGAAGAGGAACTGGCCTTTGCCTGGCATGAAAACCAAGAATCTTTGCTCTCATTTATGGAGACAGTAAGACTCTTTTAGCAGATATCCTGATTTTTGTTGGCATGGCAGTTCAGCACATGTTAGCAATAGCATACTGAATCTCAAGTGCGATGAATGAAATGATCTATTTGTAAACAACTTTCTTGGGTGTTGGTCCTCAGGCCCATCGTGGCATCAAAGGGATTGTAAAAGATGAAAAGGGAAATGCTATAAAAGGTGCCAGGATATCTGTCAGAGGGATACAGCACGACATTACAACAGGTAATAACTATCACCTGCTAACAAAACATACGCCTTTACAAAATTTCATTTAGTTATGACATTAGTTTTGTCTCTTAGTCAATTCTTAAGCTCTTTATGGCCAACATGATTTTTATTCAGTAATTCAGATATGTAGCATCTTAAATATTAAAAAGATATGAGCTATAAAGGCAAAAAAGGCATTTTGAGGTAGTTGTCCAGTATAAGTACAACTTCCTGTGTCAGGTTCTTCATAAAACCTATATTAAGCTCATAACAAAGCTCAATAACATCATTGTTTATTCTGATCACAACCTTCCAACCACCCTTCAACCATGTTATGAGTGTTACTGTTGCACAGTAAGGCACTCTACAACTTTCCTTAAGGTGAGATGCGTTTGGCCACAAATTCAATAACCAAGTGAGAATCTGAGAAGCATCGTATGTAAACACCTTGTTGTGACAGTAAAACAAGATTCAGCATCAAGTAGTCACTAACAGCAGCACAAAACGTATAATAATTGACAAATCTCAACTTTTTTGTCATATTGTCTGAGTAATCTGTTTATTTTAGTTTATTTCTTGTGTTGAGAAAGGTAAACAATTTCTGATATATATGGGGTTTTTTTCATATTGCCAAATATCGGCACTGGTGTCTGTATTAAAAATCCTATCTAGGTTCTCGAGGTGGAAGTACCTGGAAACCAAATCAATATCTTACTTCAACTAAAGTTATTAAGGTCATTGCAGTTCTACCAAACACCTACTCCCACAGTTTGTATTACAGGGTTTCTGCAAGTTGTGTAAACCCATCTTGATGTGTAAAATGAACATTTCTCTACAAATATATTCGTACTCATGTACTGTGTATTCATGTTGATTATAAGCCCAATTAAAAGCCCAAATACTCAGCCTTTCTCTCCCTGCCCTAGCTGAAAATGGAGACTACTGGCGCCTCCTCACTCCTGGCATCCACACAGTCTCCGCCTCTGCGCAAGGCTACACCAGAGCCACCAAGAGAATCCAGCTGCCCTCTCGCATGAAGACTGCAGGCCGGGTGGACTTTGTGTTGCCGAAAGCGCCTGTGAACTTTGACCCGCAGGAAGAGGACTTCTCATCCTACGACAAGTTTGACCCTTACAACCAGTACCAGCACTACACCCAGATGGCTGATTTGAGCCAGAACCAAGAGGAGAGAGCAGAGAAGCCCTGGTGGTGGAATTACTTTGCTTTGCCTGGAGTACCTTCCCCCACCTGGCTGCTGAAGCAATATTAGAGCTTTAACAAGAGAAGCAAGAAATGAGTCTGTCTTTCTACATTATGCAGAAAAACATGGAAGTGTTACTTTTTACTGATGCTACTTCTGCTTCACAATTTTGCCTTTATGTGCTGTGTCTGGTCCGAAGCCCACACCTGAATTATAATGTAAGCGCCTTACAAGCTTTTGCCTGGACAGTAACATAACTTTAGTTAATGGCCACGATTGAATAAAAAACACGTTAAAAGATTTGACCTGCAGTTTTATAGCACTATTTCACCTGAACTGTCGATATTTTTCATGAATTATTGGCGTATTTAGACCTGACCCCTGACTACTTACAATTACCAAACACAAGGTTTCTGATGGCCACTAGGGGGCAAGCTAAACCAACATCTGGCTGAAGTTGCTCCAAACGGTGGTTGCTCCTCAACACAGTGTGCAATTTGTGAAATTGGAGTAAATAGACATGTCATTGAGAATAAATAGTTCTGCATTCATTTCTCTCATTAGTGAGCGTAAGGAAGAATTTGGTTTGTGATATAATCTGTTATTTAAGCGATTATAAAAAGAAGTTAAAGGTTTTACATTGACTATAAAACAACAATTTACTCATTATACACAACTCTCATGTGTCCAGGATTCTGAAAGTGTTCTCATAGGCAGCGCAGAATAGTAGTTTTCAACTTTTATCATTTTTTTATGCTATTTAGATTTCATGAGTCATGATTCAAATTCAAAAAACACTTTATTTATTCCCCAAGAGGCAATTAAAAACACACCAACAGAACATCAAACAAACATAAACATGAAAGCATCAGTATATCACTGAGCAGGTCAATTATAAAATATAATATTTTATAATTATATTATTACTGTATTACTCCTAAAATGCATTCTTAACCTAAAACCCCTCCACGTGTAGACATGCTGTCCTGCAATAATCTGTATGTCGTTCCACCAAAGAGTGACTGGCCTTCATTGCTGAATAATTGTTAGACACTTGATGAAGTTATATTCTCCACTTTTCCCACAGAAAATAAACCAAACTTCTTGGAGGGATCCTGACCTCTTGTATAGTTTATTTACAACCAAGCCCGGGGTAATCAGTTGAAACGTCTGTCAGTGTTTAGGGTGTATTGCATGTCGACCTTCTTTAGAGGACGAGCGTTCGGTCAAATTAGACCTCATTTCTTTTGGAGTCCATAAATAGTGGCAGACAAGTGCATTACGTAGACTTGTCTACAAACAACAATGGAGGAATAAGCAAGAAGTGCTAAGAAGATAAAGCTATGTCTTTATCTTCTTAGAAGGCAAATTTGTTACAGTTAAAGAAAAAACAAAACATCCTCAACAACAGAATTTCACAGAGAAAACCACCAAATGGACACTAGATCCCAATAATGAAAAGTAGCCCAACCAGAGTAAGGCATGCATTCGCATTGGCAGCCCTGGGGTCCAGTGAAGTCCCAAATCCTATAAACAAAACAGCTCTTAAGAATTTTTTTATGAAAGGTCATGAAAGAAGCATGGGAAAAGCAAATTGCCCCCAGATAAAGGTCGAGGAATAGTATTATAAAATCATAGTGAAAAGTCTGCTTAGAGAACTACTTGACCCATGACAAGTCAGTGAAAAAAACACCGGGCTTCTCAGGGGATTTATAAAACACAAACACATGATTTGGCACCAAACTCGGTCAGCCAAACAACAGAGATCTCCATCTACAGGAGAATAGGAAAATACTCCACACTCTCCCAGGATCACATAACCCTGTGTGCAGGGCTTTCAGCACACTGTCAGAGGGCATCAGGATGCCTGCAGGTCCATGCAGGATGTTACAAATACTGGATTTCATTATGTACTGCACTGGCACTGCAGTACCTCTAACGGTATTGTTTACAGTGATATTGCAATGGTACCTGCAGCAACATCTATACCACCATATTCATGGTCACATATATCAAAGTAGTGGGCTTTAAGCTGCAAGCATTGATAACGTTTCCTACTCAGGGTTTGGGGTGGAAGTAGGGGGATGGGGTGGTGTCTACCAGGACTAAATAACTTATTCCTTTCTCCCTTTCTTATTCTTTTTTATTCATCTCCTGAATGTGGATGAGTATTTCTGTCTGACTTCTTCAGTCCCATTATTTTGCTCATTCACTATGGTGGCCTTTGTTTTGTCAAGTAAACATATATGAAGCTGCTACACTAACATACCATAAATCTGAGGAGCTAATGAAGCTGCAAACTTGTCATAACAAGGTTCACTCACTGTTTCAGCAGCTTTAATTACAATCTTTTGGCCGTCAGTTGTTCAGTTGTGGCGAAGATGGTTAAGAGTGTTATCATGTGACCTTTACAATCACTTAACTGTCATCACTTGTCGCATTAGACCGAAAGCTGCGGAAGCTAATAAGTGGATCTTAGGTTGACAAGGTCAAGAGTGAAAGTTCAAGCTTGACTGAGATAAAGTAGCTCTACAGGTGAACACTGCAGGTAAGGTTTAAAAGGTCTCAATGGAAATTTGACATTGTGTGACATTTTAAGTACAATAACTGACAGTGTGGCATACAAAATCCAACTGTTTATCCAATGATCCATCATCCATTGATGAATCTAAGGGATATGTCCATTATGTGACTTTTTTCACTCTAGTATTTATAGACTGACCTTGTATACAGCAAGGCATTAGGCCACACCTCTTAATTCTTTGAATTCAGGTGTTTTCAGGCCCACAGGTATATAAAATCAAGCATCTAGTCATGCAGTCTGCTTTTTGCGAAAGAATGAGTCGTTCTAATGAGCCCACTGAATTCAGGTTTGGTGGTTGGTAACAGGATATCACCATTGCAACGAGTCAGTTTATAAAATTACTGTCCACTTAGATCAGGGCTGCCCAATTCCAGTCCTCGAGAGCTACTATCCTGCAGCTTTTAGATGCATCCCTACTCCAACACAGCTGAATCAAATGAATGGCTTGTTATCAGGCCTTTGCCAAACACGATGGCATGCTGAAGAGGTAATCAAACCATTTGATTCAGCTGTGTTGGAGTAGGGATGCATCTAAAAGCTGCAGGACGGTAGCTCTCGAGGACCGGGATTGGGCAGCCCTGACTTAGATATTCTTAGTGGTATTATTACAAAGTGGAAGCATTTAGGAACCACAGTGACCCAGCCGCCAGTCGCAGACCATGTAACTACAGAAATCCTAACATCCTCTGGCATTAACATCAGCACAAATCCTGTCCACTGGGAGCTTCATGGGATGGGGATCAATACCTGAGCAGCTCCTGTAGGTTTAATGTGTAGGTGGTCCAGTACTTTTTTCCATATGTTACTGCTGGCTGGGTTTTAAGGATAGTGTATAATAATTTTTCCTTTTTCGTCTCTATTTGCCCTTTTTTCCTGTTTTATGAATGAGCTGATCAATTTTCACTTGTTTTTTAGTTTCTTTTTAATTTTTGTTTTATTTAAACCATGTGCCATTCAAACTGTTTTTTACTGCACTTTGCAGTTCTTGGAAATTACAGTTAAAACACCAGACATATCAACATGAGAATGTAATATAAGAAACTTTAGATATTTTATCGACAAATGTCCTTGATTTAATGGCGCTGCAATCTTCTGCAAAATGTGCAAAATGCAGAATTGAACCCGTTTGCTTTTCTGAGCCCGCTTCCTTGAGCCTACGATGTCAGGTGGGGTGCCAGGTCACCAATTACTTGGTAAGGCTGAGAAAGTTGCAAAGAGCTGCCCTGAGCTGCCATGTTGTGTTAGCATCATGCTGCTGGCAAGTAGGTAAGTAACGCCTCATTTCAGTTCAGTGAACCTGCTCTCTTTTCTCAGAGGACTTTTAATACGCTTATGTCCCACCTCGAGACCAGTTTGTTAACTATGACTATTTATGAATGCTTAGTCCACCATGTGGATACAGTGCCACAAGGTGCCAGCATTGAAGCAGGGGGTACTTTCATTTAATACTCTCATTAACTCATTTTAGTATGAGACTGACAAGTCTGCTGCACGTCAGACAAAGTGCTGTTATCTGTGTAAATGTATATTAATATAATACGCAGACATACTTTTATCATGCTGCGCTTTTCAAAACAGAAGCCTCTTAAAAAAGAATAAATTGTGATGATTGAGACAGAGAGAGTAATAAGAAGCAATAGGTAAATTGCAATATATATATATAATATATAACTTCACAATAGGCTAGGTGCTTTTATTTGTGGGTTAATTATTGGTTAAACATTTCTTTCATATATCATTTGAGAAAATGTTCTAGGACATTAGAAGTTACAACAAAAATTGGAAATGCCATCCACCATGGTGAAAAGAAAGTACACCCACATTAAATTCTGAGGTTTTATGTTTAGAATATTGTAACAATTACCCATCCTTAGCAGGTCTAAATTTAAATAAGCACAACCTATAATGAACCACAAAACTTGACTTTTTTACACAGCGTCATTATGAAATTGAACAAAAGCTAAATCAAAAAGCAGAAATGGTGTGTGAAAAACAAAACACACCGCTACTGATACCAAATGAATTAAAACGCAAAGGTTTTGGCAGTTTGCAGGTCTGGAGTGTTCAGGTGTGTGCTAACATAATCACACAATCTTCCCAGCAAATTCATCCTATGGTCAGACCATGCACAAGAGCTACATCTCAGACTCTACAGGCCTCAGTTGTCATGTTAAATGTTAAGGTTCACAATAGTACAAAAGACTGTCCTTTTGCACAGACAAGGCCAAAGTGTTGATGTTTGGCCATAATGTGCAGAACCATAATTGACGAAAACCAAGTACAGCATATCAGCACAAACACCTCACCTCAACTGTGAGGCATGGTGATGGAGGGGTGATGATTTGGGCTTGTTTTGCAGCCACAGGACTTGTGCACATTACAGTAACTGAATAGACCATGAACTCCTCTGTTTAACACAGTATTCTAGAGTCAAATATGTCTGTCTAACAGATTGGTTGAAATTAGTTCACTCTACAGGACAATGATCCCAGGCACAGCAGCAAATCTAGTCCAGATCTCAACCTGATTGAAATATCCTTGAATGCTTGCAAATGTCAGTGAACTCAAACAATGCTGTTGCAAAGAGTTTGCCAAAGAGAGCAGAGAAGGTTTGAATTGGAGATTATGTATCGGAATTTCAGGAGCAGGACCACGCCTCCAAACACGCTCCTTCCGGTTCTCATCTATATAGGTTCCCCCACTCCTGCAAGCTGTTCATTCTTGTTTACGTGCCCCACCCTCCCTCCCTCCTTGTTCTCAAATCTTTAACTTCTTCACTTCTATTTAGTACACGGGGATCTGCCACCAGTCCCCTTCGAGGCCTTCCCCAAACTGCAGCTCAATTCATGTCCAAGCATTTACCTTTACCTACTAAAACGCCGTCAAACCTAAAATGAGGACGTGGGCCCAGCTAGTGAAATGGTGATAACTGGACAGAAAATAAGTAAATGTATTAGTAGCTTCTTTCACTTCTTGTTTTGTTTATTTGTTCTTTTGGGGTTTTTTTTAATGGTACAATAAGTTGAGTGGTATTAGAGGTCAAAGACACAATCAAGGTGAAGTGTTCCCTTTCCTGAGCCTTTTTTCGAATTTACAGTTAGTGTGTAATGCAGGGGTGTCCAATTCCAGACCTCGAGGGACGGTGTCCTGCAGGTTTTAGATGTGTCCTTGATCCAACACAGCTGATTTAAATGGCTAAATGACCTCCTCAACATGCCCTGAAGTTCTCCAGACTAACTAATCATTTGATTCAGGTGTGTCGACCCAGGGTGATGTGTAAAACCTGCAGGTCATCGGCCCTCAAGGCCTGGAGTTGGACATCCCTGGCAAGATGTCAAGGTCTCACCTTTTTGTTTGTTTCTTCATGACAGGAACAAGAACTGACTCCTCTGTAATAGGTGTGTGCTTTTGAAATGTGAGCACGTCTTGCAATACAAGCACTGCTGTATAGCTGTATGGAACCACATCAAGTCTAGTCATTGAGGGGTAGCCATAGAAAATCTACTCACCACAGGAAGTACTAATACCAGGGAGAAATAGAGTTTAGTGGATGTCAAACTCAACTTTCATTCATAACTTTCAACCAGTTGTGTTGCTTACAGTGAAAATCATGCCTCCGACGTCAGACTGCCACTGCCTCTCCGTGACTGTAACTCTCTTTTCATAATCCTTACAGGGGAGAGTCACTGGGCCCTGCCAAACTCCCATAATTGGAAAAACAGCATTTCATTTCCTAATAATGGCTCAATGTCAAGTCCAATTCCGTCCGCTTGTTAAGCGGCAGCAATTACTGAATGGTACATGTGCAGACAACTCCTCCAGTGGGTGATAATAAGCCACTTTCTTTGTTACAGACCCTGAACAAACTCGTAGGGGAACACGTGAAGCAAAGATAATGCGACCAGTCGAGCGAGAGTGTATACAAAACCCCACCAATCATTCTTGTAGAAAACCCCTCAGCTATGACAAAAGCAGGTCCAACTGGGTTAAGGTGATTCCACTTTAATAGTGCTGGGATCCGCAGCCACAACACCACATAACAATAGAACATACAGCTGCTCGTTTGTGGAAGTCACTTACTTTTGGGAATAAGAGGCTGCGTCCGGGTTGACTAGCTGCTTATGTATATGAACTTGGGAGGTACGCTGCGAATCTGAGAGTTTCTTTGTGGACTTCTTCTGTTGGTTTGTTTGGGGTTTCTCCTTCAGCGTGACAGTCAGAGGTCATTGTCCATCAAAGCCACACAGGCTCCAGAGTGACCTGCAGGCTCAGATGAAGAATCATGTTTGTTGACATGTTCCCATTGTGTTCATTTATTTTGATTTATTTCTGCAACGCTCTGATACTCTCTTATAGAGGGGGATCAAAGTGAGGATCTTGTGTTCTGGTTCAGTTACAGGGCTTTGCCTGTTGGCACAGGAGCAGTGCAGACCATTTCATTTTAACTGAATCTGTCAAATCATTTTGTTGTAGCAAAAGTAAATGCATCCATCCAATCCATCCATCCATCCATCCATCCATCCATCCATCCATCCATCCATCCATCCATCCATCCATCCATCCATCCATCCATTAAATCCATCCATCCATCCATCTGCTTATCGGGGTTGCAGTTGGATTGGAGCCTATCCCAGCTGTTATAGGGGTGGTGGTACACCCTGGACGGGTTGTCAGTCTATTGCAGGGCTAAAAAAAAAAGATGAATTCGGTCAAATTCGGTCAATTCAAACAGAAGGAACAGGTGAAGAGTCGCGGCAGAGAACTGAAAGGAACGGACTTCAGCGTGAACGACCAGTTCCCCAAAGAGATCCTGGAACGACGCAAGGTCCTGTTCCCAGTTCGACGTAGCTTCATCCAGAAAGGCTCCCGTGCTGTCATCGCCGTGGACCGGCTCTACGTGGACGGACAGCTCTACCGCGACCCCGGCACCACACCGTGGTTATATTGACTGCACTCCAGATAAGAACCCGCTACACTCTTTTCTTATTCATTCACACTTTCTCTTTTAACATGGGTTTAACCTAGTAATATCAATATGATGTCATAGCAGATATAACACCGTCACCCTCCGTCATTGCTTTAATTGGAATGTTTCCGTTTCGTTTCTTTTTTGTTGTTGTTGCTCACAGTTCATGTGGTTTCTTTCTTTCTCTTGTCTTTCACTGCTGTGATCACCTACTTCCCCACTCACCTACAAACAACACCCTCTATTTCTCCATATTTTCACACCACGATCACGCAAACACATCAGCTCAACGGCAGCACATTCACAACAGCCTCACAGCACGCACACACTTGCAGGACACATAAGCAAGCCACGCTTGTTCATATTAGTGAATATCCACACACATAGTCTGACTTATGGAGCCTCTCACCACACTTCTTTTTCTCTTTCTATTTACAAACAAGGGATGTTTCCACACTCTCTCCACCTGTCTAAACGAAACACCCAGCATACTTCATTAGACATACACGCACAATTATGGGCATGCTGAGGTTTGTCACATGGAATGTAAATGGAGCTGGCTCCAGAGGAAAGAGGTTAAAGATATTTAACCAGCTTAAAAAACTACAGGCAGATGTTGTTTTATTACAAGAAACTCACAGACCTGTCACAGGTTTAAACGAACTTAAAACACCTGAGTTTCCTAACGTGTTTGCAGCCTGTTATAATTCTAGACAACGGGGAGTAGCAATTTTAATACATAAAAATGTTAATTTTACAGTACTCGATACAGTTATAGATCCAGAGGGTAGATTTCTAATTATTAAACTATCAATATTGAACAAAAAACTATGTATTGTAAGTATATACGGTCCAAATGTTGATGAACCCTCATTCTTCCACGGATTTTTTAGTGCACTCTCTGAACACCTTGATTGCACACTCATTCTTGGCGGTGACCTCAACCTTGGACTAAATGAAGACATGGATAGGCTCAACACAACAGGAACTCAGCGCAATTGGCAGTCCACAAATATAATCAAACAGTATATGAGCGACTTTGGTCTTTGCGATGCATGGCGCTCTCTTCACCCCACCAGTAAGGAATATACTTTTTTCTCGCATGTTCATCACTCTTACTCTCGTCTGGATTATTTTTTGGTCAACAGCTCACTGCTATGTGACATTTCAGACACTGAGATTCATCCTATAGCTGTCAGTGATCATGCTCCTGTATCTTTAACACTAATGCACAAGAATAACACTACGCCAAGAAAAAACTGGAGATTTAATATATCACTACTTAAAGATGAAGACTTTATTAAATATTTTAAAAAGGAATGGACTTCATATTTAGACTTTAATGACACTCCCGGAATATCTGCTTCTGTTCTATGGGAAGCAGGGAAAGCTGTGATGAGAGGTAAAATAATTTCTTTCTCATCACACAAAAAGAAAGAAGAAAACAAAAATATTCAGGAATTAGAAAAAAACATCAAATCACTAGAAGAAGCCTACGCGTCCCACCAAGATCAGGAAACATTGAACAAAATATGCAAAACAAAACTAGAATTAAATGAAATTATTAATAAAAAAACACAATTCCTTATACAAAGACTTCGCTTGCAGAATTTTGAACACAGTAACAAATCAGGTCGATTTCTAGCTAACCAGCTAAAAATAAATAAAGAAAAAACAACTATATGTGCTGCTAAAGATTTATCGGGGAACACAATATATGATCCTGGAAGAATAAACAACATTTTTAGGCATTTCTATGAAACTTTATACTCACCACAAATAAACCCATCTAAAAATGAAATTGATCTGTTTCTTGACAACGTAACTCTTCCAAAATTACTAGATAGTCAAGCAATGGAACTGGATTCGCCACTGACGCCAAGTGAACTCCAGGAAGCCCTGATAAGTATGCCCAATAATAAGGCTCCAGGTCCAGACAGCTACCCTGCAGAATTCTACAAAGAATTCTGGATAATTTTGGCACCAGTATTCCACGGCATGTTGCAGGAAATCGAGGAAAATGGCAGACTACCACCAAATATGAATTCTGCCAACATTAGTCTCCTGCTAAAACCAGGCAAAGACCCTCTATTTCCCTCAAGCTATCGTCCAATTTCTCTTTTAAATGTAGACCTTAAAATAATCTGCAAAGCTCTCTCAAAGAGATTAGAGAAAATGACCCCCCTCTTAATTCATCCTGACCAAACTGGTTTCATAAAAGGTCGGCACTCCTCAACAAACACTCGTAGATTACTTAATTTAATAGACTACTCATACGATAAAAACATCGAAACCATAATATTATCTCTAGATGCAGAAAAAGCATTTGACAGAGTTAACTGGAAATTTTTATTCGCAACTTTACACAAATTTGGTTTTGGAAACTCTTTCATAAACTGGATAAGAATATTATACAATTCCCCAACAGCTCGTATCAGAACAAATGACCAGACATCCTCCAGCTTCTGTCTCCTGAGGGGCACCAGACAGGGATGCCCACTCTCCCCTTCACTTTTTGCAATTTTTATCGACCCTCTAGCAGCAGCATTTGGACAGGCTACAACAATTAAGGGCATAAAATGTAAGAACATAGAACATAAAATCAGTCTCTATGCGGATGATGTGTTGCTTTTTCTGCAAAACACACAAACCAACCTCTCTGAGGTAATTACTTTAATAAACTGGTTTTCAAGAGTTTCAGATTATTCAATTAACTGGCCAAAATCTACAGTTCTCCCCATTAACTGCTCCTTCCATAACTCTTCCTCTGCCCCACTGCAATCCGGAAATATTAAATATTTAGGTATTAATGTCTCTCCTAAGCTTTCAGACTTAACTAAATTAAACCACATCCCACTTCTAAAGAAAGTAGAAGGCGATCTGACTAGATGGAAATCTTTACCCATATCACTCATGGGAAGGGTCGCCACTATAAAAATGATGATCTTGCCAAAAATAAATTACTTATTTTTGATGATCCCTAACAAACCATCACAAGATTGGTTCAGATCTCTGGATTCATATATTTCCAAATTCCTTTGGAAAGATAAACCCCCGCGTATCAGCTTAAAAACGCTACAAAGAACCAAGGATAGAGGAGGATTAGATCTGCCTAATTTTCACCAATACTTCTTAGCCAACAGGCTTCAGTTCATCTCAGAATGGTTAAAACATACCTTCTTAGTTGAGCCCTGGCTAGATGTTGAACAGGCACTATGCAAGGATCTAGAGATTTCAGACCTACCATTTATTAGCTCAAACATCAAAAGACATGAATGCTTTAAAAGTATCAACATCAGCTTTTCTCTGACAGCATGGTGGGAGTTTCTAAAAATAACGGAGTCTTCATTAATCCCATGCAAACGTACACCTATCTGGAATAACCCTGACATATTACAAAACAATAATATGATTAATTTCCCAGAATGGAGTTGTAAAGGAATTAAATACTTGGAACATATATTAGAGGGAACAGAATTTATTCCATTTGACAGACTAGTTGCACAATATGGGATCAACAAGACAAGATTTTTAGAATATCAACAAATTAAATCCATAGTAAAAAAGAAATTTAACCTCAGTCAAGTTGAATTACAAACACCACTAAGTGCGGCACATTTTCTTACTCTTAAATCCCCCAAATTATTATCTAAAATATACAGAACACTTTCTAAATTAGATGAATCAATATCCCTTCCTATTGCTAAGTGGGAAGCAGATTTATCAGTCAGCTTAGACCAAAACTTCTGGTCTCAGATTTGCTTAAAAACCTTTAAATTAATTAAAAATCCCAGTCTGCAATTAATACAATACAAAATACTACATAGAGTGCACTATACAGGTCATCGGATGTTCAAGATGGGCTTTACATCTTCCAACAACTGCTCACACTGTCAAGGCAATACACCAGACAATTACATCCACGCTCTTTGGTTCTGTCCACCAGTGCAAAAGTTTTGGCGCGAGATATGTGAAGACTTATCAAAGTGTCTGAAATGTAACATTCCAACCTCCCCCTTAGTGTGTTTACTGGGCAGCTTAGATAATGTCACTTCAGAAAAGAATATAGCCCATATGATTTTCACTGCCCTATGCATAGCCAAGAAAACAGTCCTCATGAACTGGAAAAATAAAAATAATCTTAATTCTAACCAATATAGAAATTATCTATTAGATTACATTAGTCTTGATACAGCCTCTGCCACCACATCAGATCAATTGCTCTGGACTCCTTTTATCAGCTCCATCACCTAGTGGGGGTGGGGGGTCATAGTTTGGTCCCGCCTTCACTGTTGTGATTGGTGTGGGGGTAGGGACAGGCTTAGGGCGTCGGGGGGGGTTCCCCGGAGGCATCTTCCTTGGGGGGCTCAACCCGGGGTAGCGGTCATGTCCGGTTGGGGGCTCTGTTGGCTCTCAGGTGACTGTTTCCTCGCGGCTGCGTGCAGCGGGGCTAGGGGAGGGTCTGTGCTGACGGACGTGGGTTACTGACCTGGTAGCCTGGCTGGCCCTGGGTGGGTCCGGGATGGGCGTGAGGTTCTGGGGGCGCTCCGTCTCTGGGCTGGGGCCCGGGCCGGGCCTCGGGGGCTTGGATCCTGGTTGGTGTGTTGCCGGGGTTGTGGGCGGGTGGGTGCATGGGGGCCCGGCCCTGGAGCAGGCTGCCGCCGGGGGGCTCTTCAACTGGTGGGGGAGATGGTCACATCTTGCAGGAGCTTTCCTCTCTTCAGGAACTCTCTCTGCAGGAGGGGGAGATACAGGAGAGGTGGAGGAAGATCTCAGCCTGGGTGTTTATTGTCTTATGTAGTCTGGAAGATGAGTGGATGGTGGGGTGGGTGCAGTTTTCTCTGTGGTGGGGTTGGGTGGACTGTCCCGGGATCTGTGGGGCCGGGAGGTGCTGCTGCACTGGGCCCCGGTCTGGATGGGCCTGGGCCCCCTTTCCCTGGCGGGTCGCGGAGTGTGGGAGTGCCTACTGGGGTCAGCGGGGGAGCTGGCCCCAGGGAGGGGTTACCTGCCCCTCCCTTCCTTCCCTCCCCATCTCCAGCTGCCTCCCTCTTCCCGCTCCACCACAACCACCCACACATGCAGGGCCTTGGAGTAGGGGTATGTCACCAGGGTGCAGAGGAGGCTACCCCCCCCCCCCCCCCTGTCCCCTTCTGGCTGCCTCTGCCTCAATTTTATCCCACAACTTAGACATTCACATTATTCACACTCTCATTACACATACATATAGGATCTTGGGGGTGGGCACAATCACGGAGTCCAAATTACCATCAGGGTGTACACCTCACCCCTGGCGTCGTTGCCCACCTCTCAATTTTAAATACACTTAGACATTGAGGGCTATCAGGAGGGACTATGCGCTTACCTGCTGCTCCTTGGCAGGTAGCTCCATGCCCTCCTGGGTTTTAATTACACCTTAGAACACATATGCATCAACACTACAATGAGCGGGTGGAGGGAGGTTTGGAGTCTTCTCCCACCCCCATTCTCTGCGGCCTGCTGGAGCGGGAGGGCTAGGTGGAGTTGGCCATCCGACTGCGGTCTGGGGTGTGGGGCCTCCCTGCTGCTACGGAGTCGGGGTGGTCTGCCTCTCCCCACCGCAGGGAAAAGGGTAACACCACCTGGGTCTGGGTGCAGTTCCCCCCTCCAGGGGCAAGGGTACCTAGACCCGGTTTGTAGAGTACGCTTGGGGAGTGTGATCGTGTGTACAGCGTCTCTTTATGTCTGTCTCCACGTTGGTTGAGTGTGGAGTGAGTGCATATGAGAGCATGAGGGGGGGAATGGATGTTTGTATCTGTGTGTGCCTGTATGTCTGTGTCTATATGTCAGGCTGGGTACCAGACGCCACCTCTCTGGGGACACCTCAGGCCCTCCAAGGTTTGGAGGCCTATCTCCACCTACCACCACTTCCCCTGCCGGTGGCGGACTCCCTCAGGTGTCGGTGCGTTGGTGGTTCTTTGTGTCTGGGGGTGGGCGTCCAGGTACACACCGGCTCACTCCTTGGCGGCCGCTTATCGGGGCCTGGAGCCTGGGGCTCGCTCGGGCCCCTTCGGGGGTGGGGTGCCCCCGGCCTCTCGGCCTGGGGCTCGGTCACTCAGGCACAGCTGGCGGCCGGCGGAGCTCACGGGCGCGTCACTGCAACTCCCCCTGGCTTCTGCTCCGCGGCTGCTGAGTGAACCCTCATCTGGGACTCTCCTCAGCTCTTACTGGAACAGTGGCGCGGCTGCCCCTCTGTTGGTCTTCCATGGTCTCTTGTGTTCTGGGGGCCTCTGGATGTCTGGAGTTTTGATCTCCTCCATACCTGCTTCACACCCTGGAGGACGGGGCTGTGGCCCCCCCACACTCCCTAGCAGATCGTTACATGGAGAAACCTTTGGAATACAAGCGCGCTGATCCACACAGGTATGCACACGGGTGTTCACTGCTCGTAGACCCAAATTACACCTTTCTTGGCTGCTACTTCGAAGCACATCTGTCCTGCGTGCTGCACAACAACATTGAATATTTAGTATTTACTGCTGTTTACACTTAGCTAGATTAATGCGATGGTGTTGTGTTTAGTATGTTGCTTTGTTTTTGTTTTTTTTGTCTTTTTTTTTGCTTGTTTTCTATTCTTCTCTCAACAGGTGATCCAGGAGATTTTTATTTTTTTCTCCCCCCCTTTCTCACTGTCCGTCTCCCCTTCTGTTTTTCCTTTCCTTCCTCTTTCTTTCTCCCTTTCCTATCTCTCACTCATGTCTGTCCCGTCGGTAACATCTGAAAATAAAATATAATAAATAATAAAAACAAAGATCGACCAAATGGACCAATACGGCAATGCCACGATGATCCATTTGGCAAAGTAAATCCATTGGGCATCCTTGTTGGTCTTCAGACAACAATTCTGATGGCTAAAGAACCAAATGGGACAGGCGAAAAAAAAAAAAAAAAAAAAAAGATTTTTTTTCAAAGTTAAATAAATTTTTATTCATTGTTGGGTAAGAAATATCTTTGAATAAGCCATACAAAAAGAAAAAAAAAGTTATGTGAGCTACAGATGCATGATGGACAGAATCACGTTGCTAGTATGGCTAAAGTATTGTTAGCCTTCTACATTAGGGCTGACAAAGGAAATATCCATCCATCCATCCATCCATCCATCCATCCATCCATCCATCCATCCATCCATCCATCCATCCATCCATTCATTCATCCATCCATCCAATCCATCCATGCATCCATCCATCCATCCAATCCATCCATCCATCCATCCATCCATCCATCCATCCATCCATCCATCCATCCATCCATCCATCCATCCATTCATGCATCCATCCATCCATCGATCCAATCCATCCATCCATCCATCCATCCATCCATCCATCCATTCATCCATCCATCCATCCATCCATCCATCATCCATCCATCCATCCATCCATCCATCCATTAAATCCATCCATCCATCCATCTGCTTATCGGGGTTGCAGTTGGATTGGAGCCTATCCCAGCTGTTATAGGGGTGGTGGTACACCCTGGACGGGTTGTCAGTCTATTGCAGGGCTAAAAAAAAAAGATGAATACCAAATTCAATGCAGAAAGAGAGCCTACATGTAAACAAAAACATGTGGCCAAAACCAACTAATCAAGGGTTTGTGAACTCTTTGGTGCAATCTACTTTCTTTTGAAAGAAGTACTGGGACAGTTTCACATTATTCAGCACAAATACCCAGCAGCAAAGTAAACACTTCCTCCAGATAAACAATATAACTTCTAGTGGTACTAACTTTAGTAAATAACTCAACGTTTCTTTAAACCAGCCATCTCTTCTAAAGATTTAAACGCACTGTGTGAACTATTATTTGTGTAATCAGTATTTTCAGATCCTGTATACTCTGTAGTATCAAGCACGTCTTCCCTGTCAGACAAGATGATCTTTTGTTCCAGGAATGTCTTGCAGTATGTTCGATAAGTGGCACAAAAAGGGATTAGGGGTAATTGGCGATTTGTATCTAAACAACACACTGATGAACTTTGAGCAATTGCAGTCAAATTTTAATATTCCTAGAGACCATTTTTTGGCTTTCTCCAGGTTCGTAACTTTGTTCATTCTAAAATTCCACAGTCTTCAGAAATAGTTATATATGATGATATTGAGACATTTCTTATTAAGTGAAAAGACAGAACTCATTTTATCTCAGCTTTTTATTCTCTCCTATATACTCTCGGTAGCAACACATTGAGCGCTATTCATAAATGGGAGACAGATCTTAATAATCAATATACCGAAGAGGAGTGGAAAGGAGCCATTAACATGGGTAGTTCCACTTTTACTTGCAACCGCTTGCGAGAAACCCAATACAAAATCATACATCGCCTTTATATGTCTTGCATAAGATTGCACCTCATATTTCCCATTTTTGTAGTAAATGTCAAAAAGAAACTGGCACTTTTTTTCATTACTTTTGGGAATGTAAATTAATCAAAAGACTTTGGAGCTTCATATCTCAAGAACTAAGTAATATTTTTAACAATCTGATTCAAAGGGACCCCGGGTATTTTCTTCTTGGCCTACCCTCAAAAGAAGTAACATTGAATCACTTGCAATAGTTTGTCACAATTATGTGACAAACTATTGCTGGTAGCTAGGAAATGTATTCTCATTAATTGGGTTAAGGATAAACCCCCCTCTGTGACTTTGTGGTACAGAGAATTATTTAAAGTTATTCCTCACGAAAGAACTGCTGCTATTTTAGGAGGAAATGAGGGTCTCTTTCTTAATGTTTGGTCCCCTTTGCTTTCTTATTTGCCAAATGATTTGTCCCAACTGTTGAGGGGAGGGGGGGGGGGGGGGGGGGGGGGGTGCGATTAAGATGTTCTCAGTTAAATAGGAAGTAAGTGTAAAGGACAACAATTCATTCTTGGAGTTTATCTTTTTCTCTTTCTAAATCTGTGGGTAATTGAGTGAAAATATGTTTTTGTGTGTGTGTGTGTGTGTGTGTGTGTGTGTGTGTTTTTTGTTTTTTTGTTTTTTGTTTTTTTCTCTCTCTCTCCTCTTTACCCCATATGTGTATTTGTACAGGTATATAATGACTTTCATATATTCCCTTTGGTTTTTTTTTCTTTTCTTTCTTTTCTTTCTTTTTTGTTTGCTTGTTATGTTTTATGCTTTTCTTGATAATGAATAAAACTGTTTAAGTAAAAAAAAAAAAGACAAGATGATCTATTAGCTGTGGTTAACGTGACAGTGATTTATTGCAAGGTTTAAATTCACCACTCTGTCAAGCCTAATTCTCCCAGACTGAACAGAAACAGACCGAGTTCACGCAATAGAAATGCATTCTGACAGCTACTGAAACATGAGAGTAACAAAATCTGGACAATGGGGATAAACAAAAATTTGCCATGACACTAAATTTTTCATGTCTAAATTTAGGAATATGTGGCTTTAGCAGAGAGTAATTGCACTGGACATTATTCTGTGTGGAGTTCTTCACAAACTACAGTTCCAAGCATGAATATCAGTGCCATACAAATAATGTCATTTTACATTATATCTATTATATATTCTATTTGTCTTTTGCTGCCCATTGGCAAATCAGTGTAAACACTGTGTTTAAAATGCACACTGATGATGATGAGACCACATTCATTGTCCCAACAGTTGTTTCTCCTTAGGCTTGCAGAGCATAATTACTGCGACGTCGTTTCTGAAGAAGCAATTTGAAGCAGCAAAAATATTAACTGGAAATGATTTGGACTTTACAGTGCTGTGTAAAAGTGTTGAGCACTAGACAAAGTGATCTTGTGCAATAGTTCTTCAAGTCTTCTGAAGCTTTTTCAAAGTTTTTCATGAACATTGGCTTCTTTGTCACTCATTTTCAGTCCAGGTCTTGGACTGAAGGGAAGGGAAACGGGTAGAAAAGGTTGAAGCATGCCAAATTACACAGAAACTGGACTGAAAATCAGTGGCAGCTGGTCTTATGGTGTGATGAATCCAAATTAGAAGTTTCAATGGTTCAAGGTCAATATGTACAGAGGTCAACAGAGAGACACAACCCTGAGTGTCTACAGCCGTCTGTGGAGGCTCGGTCATGGTTTTGGGGCCGCATTTCAGCCAGTGGTGTTGAATTGAGTTGAACTGAATTGCCTTTATTATCATGCAACATACAAGATAGGACACTGACTAGAAGATGCAGTGCAGTAAAAGCATACCTGGACAGAAAAACACACATTATAAGTATCACAGTATCAATATTAGTCATGGATTGGCCTCCCCAGAGCCAGAACCTCGGCATTATTGAAGCAGTGTGGGATTATCTTGACAGAGAACAGATAAAAATGCAGCAAACATCTAAAGAAGAGCTTTTCTTCAGTCCTTCAAGAATCCTGGAGGACTATAGCAACGAATGGTAAGAAAGCTCGCCTCAGAGACTTCTGCCTGTGTTGAAGAATAAAGGTGCTTATGCCAAATATTTACCTTCAAGCTTTCAAGTCAGATTTGTGCAAACTCAGTTTTTACCTTATGAACTGCATTTTCATGTATGCTTGCACATTTTTCATAAATGACTGCATCTACTTCCTATTTTCCCAGCAGAATATAAAGAAATGAAAGGTCACTAATGACTTTTGCACAGTAAGTTTGACTTACAGGATAAAAATTTGGAGTTTATGAAAAATACGTAAGCGCTTCATTGTTAGAAGTTTATGTTTATTTCGACCTGGCCAGGAAGTGAGTGTTCCAGGAAAACAGGAAGATTTTATCCAGATAAGTTGTCCTGTCCTGTCTCACTTCACAGTCCTTCATCTTTGTTTTGTTAAAGAAAGTTTCCTCATATTTCGCCATCATGGGTGATTTTCTTAGTGCTAACAAGCGCAGGAGTCTGTGTGGATGTCATTGTGTTCTACTGCTTTGTTGAGCTGCTCTGTCACTGCCTGGATGCTACGAAAAATAAATTGTGGTTTGGTGTCAGGCTAAATGATTGTGTATGTTCGAGACGAATAAAGGATATTTTACTTTTCTATGATGAAAGCATCAAACAGCATGTTTCTGTATTAAGTTTTGAAATCTCTTGGTTCCCAGGCTGTGAAACTGGGTGTGTGCGTAGGTAATGACAGTACCTGGAGCCTTTCCAATGTATGAATATGAATAAACAGACTTTCACATGGACTTAAATTCATTGTGTCAGAGAGAAGGAATATTTTGGCACGTTTTAAGGGGTTGCATTACACAGCTCTCATATTCTATGTCTCATTTGGTCTTGCGGCCCTTGAACTTGTGTTTCTTATTATTGCACTGTCTCAGTAATCTCTGCACAAGAAAAATGACACTATACCTGAAACACTGTGAAAGTCCATCTGTTAGAAGTGTAGCTTAATGAGCTGCCAGTGGTAAATGCTGCATAAACAAAACAATAAAGCATGCTTATTTCTTGCATATTAGCGATTATAGAGTTTAGCATACATTGTATGGAACTGAGGCACAGAGAGTGGTTTGCTATGACTTGTTTCGTTCATTTTGATGAAAGGTCAGGTGAGAGTTTCACACAGATACATTTTAAATCATTTTGGTTGTTCATTGCAGTCACCAGTTTACCAGTTTGTGGATTTCTTTGGTCAGTGTGATGTATTAAAAAGTATTTTGGCTCACTATGAATGTGTTTCATGCTGGACCAGTTCAAAGAAGCTGGTCAGTGTCTTTGCTGTTGTTATTTTTTTAAGTCTTTGCTTCTTTCCCAAATATTTCATTTGATTTCTCCACCCTGATATCCTAATGCCAATCAGTATTTCCAGCTTTTGTTTCTTGATATCGTTTCTCTGACATCCTGTTTTCTTGGTTTGTGCCCCCCCACCCCCCTAAAAAAAAGTCCTTCCATCCATTTCCTACCACTTATCCAGGTCTGGGTCAAAAGGCTGAAGTTTAAGCAAAGCTCTCACCCTCCACTCCATCCTCAACCATCTTCTAAAGCTCACCTAGGGGGATATCGAGGTTTTCCCAAGCCAGATGAGAGACATAATCTCTTCAGGTTTTCTTGAGTTGGCACCAAAGTTTCCATCTGGGGGACATGCCCAACTCAACTCAGCTAGGAGGCATCCAGGAGGCAGCCTCGTCAAATTGCTGAACCACCCCAACTGGCACCTCTGCGGAGAAGAAGTGACTATAGTGAGTCCCTCATGAAAGATGAATCTCCTCACCCTGCCTCTAAGAGCGAGACCAGACACCCTAGATAGAAAGCTTGTTTTGCTGCTATACTTTGGATTTTCTTGGAAAAAAAAGTTTAAGTTTGCTCTCTTTGATCTTTTGGTATCACTTTTTATTATTTAAACTCACCTTGGGTCGCCTTAGTATCTGACCGTTTCAGTGTCCTCCATTTGGGTTTGACAAAAAAACAAACATACATGTAGTTAGACACTGATGAACAATTCTTGTAATTAACAAAGACTGTTTTTGCTTTGGGAAAGAAAGAAGTCCTTCTTGGCAAAACAAAGAAAAACCCTGACAATTTTCTAATGTTACATCCTTAGAGTCAACTTTCCTGCAACAGCAGGAGATTCTCCCATTTGAGCTATTCTGAGCAAAGCTCAGTCTAGACACTGCTAAATTTAAGGGCCGAATAAAACATAAAGCACAATTGAAATAAGTGTTCTTGATCTTAATGCACATTATCGCTGTGTCCCAGGGATAAAACACTTAAAATTCAGTCATGAGGAAGAGAAAGCCTGAGGGCTCTTTAGGCTGGGTACATGTCCGTGATGCACCCAGCTACTTTAGCTGTCATGCAGCAATATCTCAGAGTCTTCTCTGGGTGCACTGATGCTTGGCTTAAGCCATTTAGCAGCGCCCTGGTTAACCGAAACCGACAAAACTTCTGATTCCAGCCTGATCTTAGAATAACACCCCTGGCAATTGTGAAGCTGTCTTTGCCCATTTCATCCAGCGTGGTCCCACAACTGCATTTGTAGCTGACACAAATGCAGAAGAAGATGCTTCATGATGTTACAAATGTTTCCCAGAGAATTAAATCAAAAGTAAATCATTTAAAAGAGAAATAAGATCTGGTGGACTGTAGTGGAAGAAAAAAGGGGGCTGGAGCCTTGCTTTTGCTGGAAGAGAGTGTAAGACTAAAGGGTGCAAAAGTGCAGTAGCATAAATAAAACACGATGGCATTTGGCCACTTAAAGCCAACGGCTGGTCCAAAGGGTAAAACGATGGTTGATTCCAATCTTATATTTGCCAAGAATTGCTCTTTGCACAAAGTAGTTGCCTGGAATCATGCAGAGCAACAACACTGGTGATGAGATGTTTACAGCTGAGTAGAAATGTTAACACCGAGCACACTAAAAGTCAAACTTACTCATAACACTGCAAAAAAATGCCACTATACATTACAAATTCCACTTTGGCAGCATGTGTGGTCTAAAAATGGCTGCCTGTCCAACACATCTTAAGCTGACGGCAACTGAGCATCTTTCTAAGCCCATCTTTGTTTTGTGTAAGGCTCATTTGGGCATTTAAGCAAGATTAAGCATAAATGTTAGCAAATCTTGTGCTAACATATAATGCTACATTAGCTGACACAACAAAAGCAGCAATTGGATAGTTGCACTGTTGTTTTCAAGAAACATGCTGGCCCGTCTGCAAACTGGCTAACCACTAGCTGAACAGTAGGAAACCTTCAGTGTGATGGAAACTGAAAAAGCAATGCATTTGACTTTTTAAATGTGTTGGCTTCAGTGGCGAAGCACAGTTTTAACTTTAAAGGCAGTCCATTTCCAGTCTGTGACTCATTTTTCACAGTTTCACTACTCTTCGGAGATTAGCCGGATATGATTTGCAGACAAGCTAGCATGTTCCATGCAAACTATTAGCGACTGCAGCAATGTGTTAGCAACTAAATCAACCACAAATAAGTTTTTGTTAACTGGTCACGAAATGCTCTTTTTTCTTTTTCTCATGACTGGTAGTTGTTGATGATCACTGACTTGTCTCTAGGACTGTGTGACTGGGGCCTTATTCACTTGATCCTACGTTGTAAGGATCACTCAAATGTTGTTAGAGATCATGCTAAACCTCAATAGCCTACTACACCATTGGAATGACCAAAAACATTAATTTCTGTTGATTTTGTGTGTTTTATCAGATGGAGTTTTTTCAGCAAGGGGTCCGGCAAGGGCCTCTTGTGGTCCAGCAACAGCAAGGGTCCAGAGTTATGAAGTTACGAAGACCTGGACAGCCTGGTGTTGACCACGAGACCATCCCATACTTAAGTTAGTTCTGTGATGCAAACTCTGAAGAATTCTATGAATCTGTCTTTGATGAATACTCAAGTCTTACCAAGAAGAAACACTTCCTCTTAATGCAACTGTATTGAATATATAATATTTATTTTTCTCTGATGTATCACACCCTTTTTTTGTGTCATGCAGCACACTTTAGCCACTAGTAAAGTGCAGCAGCCTGACAATTTGTAAAACAAATGCAGTCCATAAAGGCCAATGTTTCTGTCGCATCATGCTCATGCTAACAAGTTAATTAGGCATAGTCCTCTGCACATGAACTTTAAGCTTGTATTAGTGGTCAAAAGAGATCTGTTGTAAGGTGCACTGAGCTAATTATGCGTTGAATCTCCTATTGCATGGGGTAATTTCTCTGTGCTCTTTAAAGATAGTAGAGGATATGGCAGATAACTGCTTGAAGCCTTTGCAAGTCAGCAGCAGCTAAGCTAAATGTGGCAGCAAATGTCAGGCCAAATCAATACACGCTTCCCAGGATTCCTTTGGTGCCATAATCCAGGCTGTGGTGGGCACTGACCCTGGGGAGGCCTGGCCTCTTGTTTTCGTGCCCTGTTCTTTTCAAAAGCAGCTGCACTTATGGAGATGACAGCATTGAGCACAAGCTAATTACCTTAAAAAAGGAGCAGAACTTGTGCTGTAAACCACTTAGCTCACAGCTAAGCTGTGCTGAAACCTCTCCTCCCAGTGCTGGGCAGGTAGATAGCGCCGAGGAACTTAACCGTGCAGAATTTAAACAAAGGTGTTTACAAAAATTGGCGGTGACTTCAGGGACATAAGCAATGCAATTTTAAGGAGCTGTGAAACTGGGCTGTTAATGTCTGCTGCATAGATGTTCCATGTGTCAAACATTCCTTTTGGACATGCACTTTTATTCAACTACTGCACTTCAGCATTTCATGATTTGACTGGTATGAGCTGCATTTTGAAGACTTTCCTTTGAGAGAGGCCCCTGGTGTCTTCCAGCTGATTTCACAGATCCCATTAAGTCATAATCTTGTGTTATTTGCCTTAAAATAACGAGAGATAATCCTGGCATCAAGCAAATCAGCCATAAAACTGAGGAATCTCTGACTGGATTACATGTCTGCAAGTTCACAGAAGCAATGTGCAGTAACAACACAAAGTATAGTTTTTTTCCAAACATATATATATATATATATATATATATATATATATATATATATATATATATATATATATATATATATATATATATATACATATATATATATATATATAATTCTTAATATTCACTGTACAATCTTCGTGAGTTCTGGCTTTTTTTGTTTGTTTTAACAGAAGTCCCAAAGGAGACCAGCCACCAGGAGAGATCATTTAATCCAGAACAAGGAGGTAGAAGGTGTGTGGAAGAAGATTTCTAGAACATCACATCCTCACTCGTAAGCTGTGCTCACTTACTCAAGCCATCAGACAGTCATTAAAAATGTAAAATTAACGTTTTTAAAGTGGAACATGATTCTGTCCTGGGCTCAGGAGGCAGTGAAGCGCAGCACTTGCATATGAAATGCATTTGGTCATCCCCCTGGCAACAGGGAAGGAAGAGGTGCAGTGAGTGAAACAAGAGCAGATTGCTTTTATACTTTATTTAGAGAGTTATTCTTGACACTGAGCCACAGATGCCCCACCATTGTGAAAATCCTTCCTGCTCAATTGAGATTGTTGAAAGAAAATGTTGGAGGCTTGGCTCTCTGTGGGGATGCATGGAAAAACAATCATGTATTTTTATTCATTTCAGTCATGTTTTCTTTTAAAATTGTAAATACTGCGTGTCACAGATATGAACGGCTGACATTACACCCCACCTCACCCTAGACTATCAGGATGAACACTTACTTACTTTTTTCTTTTAACATTAAAAATAAAATGAGTGTGAAGTGGGAGGTTTAACATCAACAGGCAGGATGCTTTATGAAATGAGGTCCTCTTAACACTAATGTTTGGCCTGGAGCTGTGGCCACACACTTAAATGCACTTACATTAACGTGTTCCCGATGTGCTGAGTGTAATGTGTTCCATATTGTTGATTTTCTGCAGAAACAGTGCATCCTGTAGAGTCTGCGCCACTTCACATCACCCTCTGTGTGTAGTAGAACTCATAATAAGTTGCAGAATTAACTCGTGTTTCTCTTTTAAGTAAAATGATTGTGCAGCCCAGTAGAGCCAAAAAAAACTTTCATATAAAACACCACTGCAGAATATTAACTCCAGAGCACACAGTTTTTCACTTAATGCTTGTTATATTTTATTCTTAGGCTTTAATCACACAGGCTAAGATGGAGAAATGTGTATTTTCTGCCTGGACCGGGTAGTTGCTGTAGGATGCTGGCTGTCACTTGGTGAAATTGGTTGCAAAGAGGATCGTGTACCAAAAACCTCCTTGGGATTGCTTTGGTCGCTGGCCCATTGGTTAATATTAACTATGATTTGTCTGCAAACATACCATTTAGTCCACAAGCTGGAGTGAAACTTGAAGAAATGTGACACAAACTGTAAATGGAAAACATCCAACTTCAAAGTAAAAGTTGCTCCTGCATGAAACACAAAAATATACAGTTTTTACTTTGATGGTAAATGGTTTCGGTTTCTGGTTTGCAAGTACTTGGTTAGTGTGTGCAGACAGACTGGCATTTTCCATGTAAACTATGGGCAATTGCAGCAATTTTTTATTATTCTAGAAATTGTGACAGTAACTTGTAATAGCTGATGACCTTTGTGTGTTAGGGACGGCACAGCAGGAGTTGCTTTATAGGAATTATATTTTGACTTCACACATCAAAAGAGCAGCAGGGAAATTCTAGCAGAGTTTCCAGCATCAATAACAATAACTTCCTGTTCATATATGCACATGCGAAGCTTTAATTTTGAATTAATCAAACTTCTGAGTGCTGCAGTGGGAGGAGCTCCCATCACAATTCATACATCCTTAACTAACCATTTGACAAAAATGAGCTGAATGCTTGTGTTTTATGGGCAAAACTGCCTTTCCTGTGAGAAAATATCAATTTCACAAACACAAACAGCAGCCAGTTTCAGTATGATTGAAGGGAAGTGAGCAAGCTTTCCATGGATTGACTCCACGCCTAACTGAGATGATGAATGCAGTAATGATGTTCAAAAATACTAACAAACACTGTACTGTCTTCAGAAATCTGGCATGAGTTAGGCTATATCACATCTTATTAAAGATTATTTGTTGCTAAATAATCAAAAACTTTGGACAGTGTCTCTTGGTTGAAGCTACTGATACTGCTGGGTCATTACATTTTCTCCAGCTTCCTTTAAAGCTCCTACTGTGTAGCTTTAAGTAAGCAACAGCTTTTTCACTGAGAATTTAAAGGCACAAATCATTTCCCCTTCTTGTCATCATCAATCATAATTACACAACAATTTCTTCACCTTGGATCAATTTGTGCCACCAAGATCAAACAGTGTTGTTAATAGTCCCCCAGATTTCCTTAATCTATATCATGTGGTCCATGTACTGCTCTTTTAGACCTCAACTTTGTCAGTGAAGCCGTCCTGCACATCAGAAGGTACACTCATGTCCCATTTGAATAGTTGATCATGATATTCTTAAAAAAGGACAAATACAGACAATGTCTATATCATAAGTTTCATAAAGCTGAATTAGGTAGTGCTTTCAGTCCCATATTTAATGAAGGGTATACAAATTTCCGTGTTTAAAGATCTGCTTTTTTAATGTGGCCACCTTCCTAATTGTATTGACAACCGAACAAGCCCTAATCATCATTGTTTCAGTCACAACACAAACTGGGTCTTCAAAGGTTTCACCCTGGGGTAATTACAATAATTACTCTCACCAGTGGAGTCAGTCAGGGGCTCTGTTTTCAACTGTCTCTGCATGTACACAGGATGTTTGAAAGTGTTATGAATGGATGTTGTGGATCGTGCGGTTAGGACCGCTGAACCTTATCATGCAACTCATACTCGAAAAGCTGAATCCACTCAACATTTTTGCAAAACCTTTTAGCGTTTCCATCAGCAGGCATAAGACGCCGTAATCGAACATCAGAGAGGAACTGAAGAGCAATTCCAGACATAATGGTCCGGGTAATTTCCCCGTCCAAAGTTTTTTTTTGTTTTCTTCTTTACTAGTTTTAATGTGATTACACTCAATCGTGAAAAATGTTCAACAGTTTTCGACAATGGAGCAATAATCCTCTCAGTGGACTTTGATGTAGCCAAATAATCAGAGTCCAGAAAAACAGTAAATGACTAATACACTAAAAAAAGATTCAAAATAGGATTTTGTTTGTTGTGTTTTTCTTTTAAATGAACCTAAAAGGAAAAGAAACAAGCTTGACTTGAGATCCACTTTCTCGTCCTTATAACAGCTACATAGGCTCCATGACAGGCAGATAACATGAATAAAAATCTGAAAAACCTGGATTTGGACATTTTTAGGGATATGGAGACCTAAATAAAAAATATAATGGTAGTTGGGGACTTTAAAAACAACTAACTAACTGAAACTGGAACATGGAAAATAATACATAAATGTATCAAAATGTAGAACTAGATTAACACCCAATAAACACAGTTATAGACTTTCAAAATAAAACTATTGGCCAGTTTTTACAGTCTTTCATCATGAGACACATTTTGATGGACGTTTAGTTTAACACTGCTGGTTCATTTGTTTTTGCTTCGTCTCTGTGTTTAGACAAAATAAAACACTCGCACAATGAGTTAGACTCTTCGGCCAATTTTATCACGCAATCCAAATTTTATTGAACCACATCATAAAGCTGCTGTGCTTAAAAGGCATTAGCATCTTCATACCCAGGAGGTGTAACACTATAGTGTTGGGAAACACTGTAAGAAACCGACTTCTCCAGATGAAAAGCCATGAGCCCATCGTTGTTCCTTACATAATGTGTTTGTAGTTAGCAGGAGGCGCTTGTTTTTTACCCCCATGTACTGTAGTTTAAGCATCCTGTCACTTTAATTTAGTGTGATTTGAAATTTTGCCTGGTGACTGCTGAGAACGCCTTGAGAGCTGTATCCTGTGGCTCTTTTGGCTCAAATCAAACCCAGAGAGACATGAGGAAGAGCCAGGCAGCAGGCCTGCCCAGTTAAGAAAAGCTGGTAATGTAATCCTTCAACAACTTTGTTTGGGCTCACAGAGTTGGTATCATGGGCCTGACTCTCCAAACACACGCCTTTTTCATCACAAACTAAAAACATTAAGGAATCTTTGATATGACAGAAAGGTGAAACCTAAAAACCACTGTCTTAACAGAGGATTTGTAAATGTTTACTTCATCCTGAAATATAGTGTGAATATGCTGAATATGAAGGGTCATGCATCTGCAAAGTGTTTTCAGTGAGCCATCTTTGTATTTCATATATTACTCTTGTCGAGCTATTTAACAAACAGTACCTACTAAAATGTGTATTTTTTTAATGCTTTAATATTTAAAGGCTACCAGGTACAGTCTGTTATTACTCAAACAGCAGGAAAAAGAAGCTTTAAAGATAACTTACTGTGAGTAGTTAGTAGCCTCACAAGTTTTAAACTATCGCTAGTAAAACAAACTAGCATTAGCGATGACTGATATTTTAAAAGAAGGAAATATATAATCAGTAACTATCTGGTAACATGCCAAAATAATAACAACGCATAACTGAATAAATGAATAAATAAGATGCAGTAAATTGCTGGCTAGCCAGTACCAAGTGACAGCTGCCGAAAATGAAACCAACTCCATTAGAGCTGGCTCCACAAGTCACTCCCCACAGACTCCAATCTTTGTTTTCCGCACATGGATAATTTATTTCACTTTTTTTTTTTTACAGCTTATCAAGGTTAAAGTCAACTGGGTACTTTAGTTGTAAATGGTGTGACATCAAAATCAGCTGTAGTTGCTGTCTGCTAGCACCTTGCCTCTGCTAATGCTTGACTTTGTTTTTGTTGCCTACAAGAGATTTTTTCTATTGAATTTTTTGAAAAATAATACATGATGCAATGTGGTAAAACCTACCTTAAATTATGTGCTACACTTTTGTTTTTGCTGTTTCTTAAAGATATATGTGTCAGCTTAGCACTCCACCCTCCGGTCCAAATATCACCTCTTGTTGAGGCTTCAAAATGCCAGAAACCCCAAGTTGCCATCACGTTAGCCAAGTCCATCTTTTATTAAGTTTCTGCAAACATGTGACTGCTATCCACATGTTTACCTTTCCACAATGGTACAAGTGTAGGGTTAAATGAAAACGGTCCCAGTCACACAGGCCTCGAGACTGGTCTGTGACCACCTGACAACCAACGAGTGGTCACTAGTTTTCCCACTAGTTGACAAAAATCTTGTTGTGATTTCTGTAGTTGCTAGCAGATTAATACACTCGCCTCTTGTTTTCTTAGAAAGTTATCTTCAAACACACACCAGCTGCTCTTTAAACAGCAGTAATGAAACAGTGCAACACAAACTGAAGCTGAGGCCTTTTGCTTTCAAAGTAAAAGTGGCAACGTTTAAACGTTTGCTGCAGCACTTTCTTCTTCTCTGTTTCCCATTTTCTACCTTTCAGCTGGTAGTTAGTTAGTGTTTACAGACCACTCTGTGTTTTCCATGCAAACTACACTCAAACATGACAATCTGCTAGCGACCATGTCCAGTGTGAATGACAACTCTCGAGCACTGACAATGTATGCATGAAATCGAGTGAGATACCTGTACATGCAGTCAGTGGCTGCTACGACTGTTTGTGGTTACTGCTGCTCCACACTGGTGGACGTGATCTTTTCATATGTGCCAAGATTAAATGTGAAATTAACTGATAGCAGCACAGTGGAACAGTGGATAGAACCGTTGCCTCATTGTGGTACTGAGTTCGACTCCACCATTAGATTGGGGCCTTTATGTTGGGGTTCTCTCTGGCTGCTCTGGCTTTCTCTCGCAGTCCAAAGACATGAGGTTAGTGGGGTTTGGTTAATTGATTATTTGATATTGCACACAGTTGTGAAGACTTGTCTGTCTTTACGTGGGGTACATAAAGACAGGCCAGGGTGTACGCCGCCTCTTGCACGGTGACAGATGGGATAGGCTCCAGCCCTCCCTGCGACTCTGATAAGGACAAGACTAATAGAATGGATGGATGGATCTGTTGCTTAATTACCTATGAAACCTATGAAAATACAGTTTAAAGTCCAAAAGCTCCATCAAATTTTCTAAAGCTGTCAAGTGGGCCTGACAGGGGTCTTTGCCAGGCTGATTCTGGCTGCTGGGCCTTTTGTTTGACAACCTTGCTTTAGAGCAACCCATTCTTTGTTTGCAAAGGGACAGTGCATAACTGGGTGCTTGATTTTATACACCTGTAGCAATGGGACTAAAGACACCAGAATGAGAATAAGAGCAGTAGCCCTGTTATACTATAAATGAGTTGCCTGGTAAGTGCTGTTACTTATGTGTGCGAGATATCAAAAAACAAACAAACAAAAAACAGCTTTGACCAGTTTTTATTAATTTAATAAGTTGTAAAGTTTTCAGAGGCAGCCAGGTCACATCTGGGCCTCATTTTGAGGACATGACTGGAAAATGTGCTCACATAACAACATTTTCTTTTACAGTGGAATCACATATACAGCAGAAAGCATTATTCTTCTTTTTGCACTGGCTCTTGGCAAAAAAAAAAAAAAAAAATCTGTCAGGATAGCTTTAGTGTTCTTCAGCTCAGAGGAAACACAATGTTGTTTAAGCACTTTATTGTCACTCTTTATCACGATCACATTTGTTTTTTTTTAATTTAGCCCAAAAAGTATGATCCATGTCATCAATGCTTATAAATCTGGGCAGCAGTGAGGGATCCAGAAAACGGCCAAGCAAAACCAGAATGTGCTTTTTTGTCGCCCGGTTTAATTTGTTCATTCACTATTGATTCACGGGTAATTGCTGGAAACAGCCTTTTCATTAAGCAGCCCACTCCCTTTCAGCATATAAATAACTTAATCTTGATACCTCCTTTTAATTTTCCAATGTTGAACAACTGGTTTCTAATTTCCAAATGTGTGAGCATTTAATGGGGCCTAAGATGCTTCATTCTCCTCCTATAACGCTGTCTACAAAATTGTGCACTGTTGAGTGTAATCATGCAATGCATCTGGCACAGACACACTCTGGCGGCAACAAGGCAAAACCTGCAGCCCAGAACTGCTCCACTTAAAGGAGGCTGATGTGAAAGGAGCAGACAGGCGAGAGTGGAGGGCCCTCCAGTCATGCAAAATGCAAAAGAAATATGACTTTATTACAGCTCCCTAATGGTGACATAACAATCTGTTCAGCCACTTCCCTCCAAATCTCCAAGCATTTTGGGAGAGTGCTTCAGTCTACAGAATAGGACGGGATGGAAAAATCTCTCAGTATGACTGAGTTTCAACACAATTGAGTTTGAAACACAGCTTTGACCAACTCGACGGTGATGGCTGTTATTTACTTTTTTGCTTGTGTTTTGCGTCTGAGCCATAAAAAATCCTGACAGACAAAAATAATTCACAACAGGATGCGAGGAGCAGGAGTCTTTGATCAGTGAGAGGATTTCTATAATAGCATGTGAGCTTTGTATTCTAAACATATTTGTAAGCTGGTAAAAGATGAGAAGATTAGCTCTGTTCTGGTGTCACAGAATGGGCTAATAATAACGATATGTTTGTGTTTGTGTTTGTGGGTTTTTTTTACACTGGAGTTGATTGTGAAAATCAGAACAGACCATTTTCATAGATTGGTGCGTTCTTTTCGATTGAGTACAGAAAAGATAGAGAACACCGTCAACCTATAAGTCATTTAAAGATTTGGAGGTGAGCACTTTATTATTTGTATGGTAGTCAACTGAGCAGAGCCAGATGTTGAATATCCATGAAACAGGGATATTTATGCCCCGCTACCTCAGAACTAATTGCAATATCCAGGGTTTAAAAATGAAACCTTCAAACACTGCAGTTCCTCCAATGGCCACTTGAGGTTAATACCGTATTTTTCGGACCATAAAGCGCACCAGATTATAAGGCACACTGTCGACGAACGGGTCTGTTTTCATACATAAGGCGCCGGATTATAAGGCGCATTAAGCAAAACAAAACAGTCAGATAAGTCAAACTTTACTCAACTCATTCTTCTTGCTTCCTCCACTTCTGTACCATTGATTCATTAATGTTGAATTCTCTCACAGCTGCTCTATTCCCATGTTGTTGCAGTATATTAATGAGTAACCTCGTATTGTGGATGGATTATCTCAGTTGTTCTCCTGACTGAAGTTTGGTCCGTTTACAGCATCCTGCCAAGCGATTGCATTTGTCCCTAACCATTGGGAATCCTCGCGTTAACTTTTATCGAGTGGAAAAAGGTTAGCGTTCATCCTCCAGCTTCACTGTGCTAATGTTATGCTAACATAGCTGTGTCGCTAGCAATCACGTAAGCACATCATTATATACCAGCTAGCCCAACTTCAGTAACCCTACAAAAGTCACTGCTGTTTAGTTTTCTGTCTTCATTTATGTTGGAAGTGATAGCAGAGCTGTACGTTTTAATTTTTTCAGAAATCTCTGTCAGAACATGCTATATCATGTTTAGGTGGAAGCTAGCGAGCTAACTTCCTGCTAACTTCATTAAATTTTATAAATTTTCGTGGATGCCTGGATGTTAAACGCAATTGTTACACCTGGTAAAGCAGCAACGCTGATCACTTTATTAAAGATGAAATAATTTAGACAGTTTTAACTTTCAGTGATGCTGCAGTGTTCGTTTGACTTTGGGACCTGAAGCGGACGGAGTTTTGGACTCAGATTACTCCGCGAGGCTCCTGAGCATACGGTAGCCGTAATGCTCCGACAATCCATCAAGCGGTGCAGCTTCGTAACTTACCCAAGTCGTACTAAAACATTTGGGACAGATTTTGAGCGCCGTGTACCACATAAAATTGGTTTGAGGTCAGTAAGCACAACCAGAATTCATACATAAGGCACGCTGGATCATAAGGTGCACTGTTGGTTTTTGAGAAAATTAAAGGATTTTAAGTGCGCCATAGAGTGTGGAAAATACAGTAGCTGAAGTCAATACAATCATATGTTACTTCAACTGAAATAGTAGAATACAATAGATAATTAATTTTAGGTTTTCTCTTAATTTAGAATCCCCCCCAGGCCACCCACCCACCCGTCCACACACACCCACTTCAAACCCAGCTGTTCTGCTTCTGATAAAAAGAAAAAGCTAATACTGTCATAAACCTTTCAGGCTAACAGTTTGATGCCCACAATAAATTTTTAACCAGGAACATTTTGCAGCTATCTATTTGTGGATTTACCAGATAAATAAAATAAACACAAACTCTGTGTTTTCACTTTTGTGGGGTTGTGGAATTAAGGTGCTGAATAATACATGGCTGAAAGCATCTGTTTCTCTCAGCTGCATCATCTCTTGGACACCAGGGGATCTAAAGGCAGGGAAGCACAGATATTTGTGAAGTGTTGTTTGATTTCAGTACAAACAGATGTTATCCATTCACCTCAGCTCTCACCTGGTTTAAAGAGCACTTTCTATTGCTGACAAAACAGCACACATGCATGCCAACTTACAAAACTGCCTCTTTTTGCTTTGAAGTTTTTCACTTTAATTCCTGCTGAAGATGAGAGATCGACTTCTTAATTTTGATAATGTAATTAAATTTACAATATTGTTCATATTATCAAGTAATTTTGTCCCGCTGTGCTTTACAGTGTTGTTTCTGTTGTTTTTAACAGCTCTTCTAAGGTCCCTCAGCAGTCAGGCTGAGGGCTGGACATCCTTTTCTGCTATTCTGTTGCAGATTTGCCCTGTCACATTAACCAAGCTGCAGTTGTCCAACATATGACCTCACATTTGCTGTATAGTGCTTTGATATACAGAGGATTTCACAATTCACTCAATGACTGCAAGGTTTCCAGGTTTGCAAAGCAAACAAACAAACCTAATCATCACCTTCGATCAATGTCCTTGACACCTGGTATGAAGGGTTTCTGCTGATATGCTTTTTGGTTTTCTCCAAACATGGAGCTGTGCATTATAGCCTAACATCTCCACGTCGGTCTCCTCTGTTCAAACAACATTTCTCCAGACGTCTTGTGGTTTGTTCGGCTGCAATTTTGCAAATCTAAGCTGTGCTGCCTTGTTCTTTTTATAGAGAAGAGACTTTCTCCCTTGGGAACCCTTCAAACAAGACTCACTTGTTCAGTCTTTTTCTAATTGTACTGTCATCAACTTTAACATTTAACATGCTAACCGAGGCCTGTAGAGTCTGAGATGTAGCTGTTGGGTTTTGTTGCAGTTTCTCTGAGCACTCCACAGTCTGACCTTGGGTGAACTTGCTGGGAATCCACTCCTGGTAGGGCTGTTGCCTTGGAGCAGCTGCTTTTACAGAGGTGCTCACACTTGCTGATGATCAAGTTTGATTAGCAGCACCTGGCTTCTACTTACCTTCTTAATTCCTACGGAAGCATTAGGGCTCTGCTTAGAGTTTTAAAGCACTGCATTTTTTTTTAAATTGCAATTAAATATGCATTACGTTAGCTGAGTTAACCAGTTGCACTGAGTGTATAGTATGCAGTTTTGTCAACTGAGAAAAAGGCTGGTGTCATCGCCGTCTCAGGTTAAAGACCTCAAAATAGAAAGAAAAAGATTGAAGAGTCTGATTTGCCAGGCAGATTTTACCAAAGACACCCTATTAATTTGCGCTGATTATTTATTACCATTTAGCTTGTCACAAGTGCCTTCAGTTTAAAAAGTATCCTACTAAATAATAAAGACAGAATTGGTCATGGTCATTGTGTCATAATGCATCTTGGACACAACCTTCCAATAGAAAGATTAGCATATTAGCATATTACACTTTCTGTATGTTGGTCAATATGTAGATAGAGCTCTCTGGCATCTGTTAAGAGTTCGTTTCTTTGCTGTTTGCACCTGGAAACATGAAAAAGCCAAAAAGGAATGAAGCTGTGTGGGTGAAGTAGCATGTTTCAGTTACTGCTTACGTTGTTTTTCAGAAGAATTGCTTGCGAAAGAAAGCAGGTTGTGTAGTCTGCCATGATCCATGCGCTGAAAAAATTGTCAGTCACTGTCACTAACATAAAATAAAAAAAGTAGCCTACTCTGCCCCACGTCTCTACTTAGACATTACTTATAGAAAACGACACTGTAACAAATGCAGATGTCAAATTACACAGAAGTACTGGCAGCTAACATGAACCTCTTGTTTTACGTTTGAATGCTGTAATACAAACTATCATTACTATGAGTAATAACAGGTCTGTGCTGTACAGAATATGAGCTTTACAGTATAATTATGTCAGCTTTTTCTTTCCCATTATATTGTCATTTTAGTACTCTAATCTCTATAAACAGTACATGTATTTAAACAGTATTTCACTCATTATTATAAAAGTAATGTATTACAAATTACTTATTACTTTTCCCTAATTACTCACTGAAGAAAGCGAATCATTATACAACATTACTTTGCTGTTATGCATAATATGGCCTGAAATGCCTTTGCAGATACTTATCAGTTATTAATACAAACCACAGGCTGCAGTTCCACATCCTAACGAGGACACAAAAGATCTTTCTTTTTACAGTTTTTACATATAAACACAAAGCTGCCACATCACTGCTTTTGTTCCTTGAGGAAGTTCACTCACTTTTTCATTAGCTTTGTGTGAGCATGTTGTCTGTGCAGCTAGTTGTTTCTGTCCTGTTCATGGTCTTGTCCAATCATGCAATAAAATTAATGTGTAGATGTGTCGATGTCTGCACTCCTCAAAAAGCTATTGGCTGCTCTACCACCAGCAACTGAAGTCAGATGATCTTAGCACAAGTGTAGGAAAAAGACAATGTTTTTGTCTTCATATCAGCTCTTTGTGCAGATAATCGAAGAACCTTTGTATATGAAGTAATAACATACCTGTACATGTAATGTAATTACTGATTTTAGTGGAGTAATGTGTTACTGAAAAATATAAAGTGATTAGAGTAACAGATTACCTTGGAACATTTGAATACTACAAACCAATCGTCATATTCCCCCGTGTGTCCCGAATTCATTTATTTGTTATTTGTCTTTCTTTTCTATGAGAAATGGTTGTCTTTGCACTGCACAGTCATATAAAACATTTTAGCACACAATTCATTAACTGAAAAATGACAACAAGACAAAACCCTAAAACAATGCCGTGAGATTTTACAGATGCTCGGTGTAAATATTCTTTCCTCAAAGGGATCAGCATTTACAATATTCAACTGTATTCACAAATATCGGGACATGATCAATCACATACGATTCTCTGACATTGCTCATGCTCCAATACATTTGCACATTTGTCTGTACGGATATATTATGCAGCAATATGAAAAGTGATTTTGTCCCAATTTTTCTGTAGAAAGAGAATCTCTGATAAAAGAAAATGAATTAAATAAAGAAATAAAATAAACACATGCAGAGACAGAAACACCTTCAGTATTTGCTAAAAACAGGTTAACAAATAGTGAAATGTTTAGTAGAGTGTACATGACGTTCAGCGCTTTCTGACAGACAGCTGAAGTGATGCAGACATTTGTTGACAGACTGAAGTGGCTGTGAACTGCGGCCCCAGCAGCAAATCATTCATTTCAGCTGATGAGTAATGTCGACAGCTCCGTTAATAGTAGTTTGGATTGCAGATGATGGGATGTGTGAGGGTCTTTTGAGGATCAGTTTATGATGATGAGATTTTAACCTCAGGTGGCTGTCGCGATGCTCGATTGAAATCTGCCGCAGAGAGGATCTGTAAGCCTTGATGACAGTTTTGAGCAGATTGCCTGATAAAATCTTTTTTTTAAAGATGTTATAATATCTTTTTTGGGCTGAGATTGTGACTTCTTGACACTTTCATAATAATAATAATTTCAGTAGAGGCAGTCTCTTTTGAAAAGCTGCATATCCAGATAGGTGACTGTCAGTCATGCAGTTATTAACTGAACACTTAGTGTTGTTGCACCATCTGTATCTGCTTATCACTGAGTCACTGAATTAGTTTCGGACGAATGGTTTGAGCAGAAATAGCTGCACTGTTACAAATTGTGTTTCACTTGGGAGTCCACCGAAGGCCAAAGAGCTGGTGAACAGGTCAGAGCTCTGCGGCGGTATCAATGTTCAGCTTTGGCGTGACTGCCGCTGTTTCAAAAATCCCTTCTTAGAGATCAAGTGGAGTAATGTGACTCCGAAAATAGTCATCATTGTGTGGCAGATTTAGAATGTCTGTGTCACAACAAAGTCATTTGTTTCTTCTTCTTCTCTAACGAAGATGCTTTTAGCATTTAAAAACCATAAAATCCACATTAAGTTAAAACAAAGATAATCAGCACTGCCTCCTAAAATATACAACTTCTATTTTATGGTAAACCAAATGCAACATGTTCTTTCAATACCCCACCTCTGAGACTGTTCATCCAGTCATTTAAAGCTGCATTTTCACTTTTACTCTTTTAAACTGAATGAGTAGATTATACTGTATGTGTTACTGACGTGTTACTGTATGAAAAGAACCACTAATATTGTTCAAACTGGGGACAAGCTGTGCTGTTTACACCATCCCAGTTAAGCATTTAAGCAATTGTACAGAACTTTGTTTATGACGTTTGCTTTTACTGCACTCTGCTGTTTGATTCCCTTCTCCTGAACTCATCTGCATTGTTTCCATTAGCAAGTAGTAAGCATATTAGTACATAGCTCTAAAATATAATAAAACAACTGAAGGGTCAGATATGTCCTTCAGGGATCTTTGTTGTGGTGGAGACCAAAACAGAGCTAAAAGGAGAGTAAAGGAATGTGAAAAGACAGTTTAGGATATGTGATCGCTGGTTTTTAAGTTTTAAATGAATTAAGTGATTTTTACACAATTTTTTGGTTAAATTACATATTGAGATGGTGTTGACTTAGATTCATGTGACTTAACGTATCTTGTGAAAGTGTGGGTGACAACAGAAATAGCATCCTGTAGTTTTTCCACACTCAATGTAATGCTGCAACGGTCTCATATTGCTTTGGCTCCTCCAGTAAAAACTGCATTTGGGCCTTTGAGTGTAACAGTTGTTTCAGCAGCTTTTAGATAATGGCACTTTGGTACTCTGAAGCCATGTTTAATGGTTTAACTGTAGTGATGACACAGGCTGTTAAAGAGCCGCAGGTGCCTCTACCCGGCAGGCTGCCATTCGGGCTATTAGCCCACAATCCAATGATCTCTGTTTGGGGAGTAGTTGTCCTTTTCACAACTGCAGCTCGACTTGTGTTCCACTTAGTCACTGATTGCTCAGTGATATTGTGTGTTTACAGATGATGAATTCCCATAACTGGGCGGTTGCACTTGTGATTTCGAGCTGTCACACTGGATGAGCTGAGCGAAGCGCAGCTGCTCAGGCCTGAGGGAGAGTCGAGTGGGAGCACATGCTGCTAATTTAGATGGAGGCATAACGGTTGCAGTGCAGATTATTATATTTTTGGCATGAGAGATGTAGGTCAGGTTATCATCCTGTTGCCAATTGCCTGGAAGAGACGGGTAAATCAACAGGAAATACACCAGCTGTCAATTAATTGTCACTTTGACACCACTGTCATCTGTTGAGTCAGCACTTTGGATATATGTGCACATCGCAGATATTTGTTTCATCAGATTGCTATTTCTTTTTTCTGACACTGGGAGTTAGTAATGTCGCTGAGTTCCAACCTTTGGTCAAAATAGGCTGTGATTACATAAGTTTGACATGTTTTTAGGTAATGAATGGCTCATGAAAGAATAATAACTATAAATGCAATTCGTTTTTCCGGTAAGCTCGGTCTGTCAGGTGCATGCAACATTTATGACAGGTTTTAATGACAGTGTTGGTCAGTCTGTCTGATTAAAAGTCCTTTTTTGCAGCAAAGAAAAAGCAAATGAAATGAGACAAACAGATGGAGATTTTTATCTTATTAGAAACAAACCAGATATTGACAAAGTTTACCTTTGGATAAATAATCTGCAGTTGAAAAAGAAGATAAATCACAATATGTGTTAATGCAAAACTCAGCACAAATTGCAATAATGGTGCCTCAGGAGTGAAGAATCGTGATAATATGATATAATGGAGTCTCTGGAGGTTCCTAATAGTAAAAAGGCTTGGCATTATTATTTTTACATTTAGATCCTCCGTTTCTTTTTGCCTTCATTCTGATTGATGCCAAGTCTCGACACCACAGCTGTGACATACTTAGGGGAGAAATCATTGTGAAAACAACACACCAATATCTGAAAGGCTCAGAGAATTAAAAAAAAAAAAGTATCAGTTTTTATTCCATATTTCACATATGCACGATTCTAGTCTTTAACAGCAGAAGGTGTTATTGAATTAATAACTAGCTATCGATTAGAAAAGAATCTCTCAGGACTGCTAAGAAACTGATATCACACACATAAAAGATGCACATGTATAAGCACCCATACAGACACATTTGTTTCAGGGCAAGAATTCACAGACTCTCTGCCTCCCTGTTTCATGTTAGTCACTGTAGCTTCTTTCCAATTCAGTCGATAGGCTTCCATTAAGAGGGGGTAGGCTATCAGAGCAAACTGTGACCTCCTCTCGCCCCCTTGGAGCCCACTGGCCTGTGATGTGCGTATCAATATGATTTTCATCCCTTTGCACCCATCAGCAGCAATTTCCAATGTCCATTAGTCTCAAGTATCTGTTTCCTCCAACTTGTATTATTGATTTCAGAATGTCTTTTGTTCAGAGCATGTACTCGCATCTTTATGACAGGGACAGCTTCATACACTGGTAGACTCTGTCACTCGGACATCATATTTTCTTTATATTCTACTTACTAAATGATTTCATAACCACTCTCTCTATCTCTCTGTCTAAATGGTGCTTTTGCTTTGGTCACTGCTTGTGGATCCTGTTCAGCAGTAATCTGATCCTGGGTCAGGCTGACAGGCTAGACCAGTGCCCTTAAAGGTCAAGGCTTTTCATCTCAGAGGTCACAAAGACATGACCTGTTGTCATACACAGACGGATATCACAGCAAAAAAGAAGGACAATATGGCCTCATGTCTCAGGAGACATGTTTTCCTTTTTAAATACTTACCAACATCTGTTAATTAAAAAGTGTAATGCTGGTTTGGTCCATGAGTATCTGTCCTACTGAGAGAAGACAAAGTGGATGTGGTATTATACAGTTTTATTGGGGGGGGGTTACATTTATTGCTAGTTCTCCATTAAATAACCTGCTCTTCTGATATTTAGAGCTCATACTGGAGAGAATGAGTGAGCCCCCCTGTGTACTCCTTAGAATCAGGTGTTTCTATCAAGGAGATCAGAGATTAGAAGTTCAGGTGATGAAAGGAAAGTCTGGTTGGTGTGAATTTTTATTCCAACAACCTTCACAGGACCTTAGAAAATGAGCTGTAGAGATACGTAAAGTTACGCAGGTAACAGAAATGCATTTCACGATCAGCAGTACTTCATTGCAGCACATGGCAAGCATGCAAAAGACCACCTGGATGCTCAAAATATCCCCATTTATCCCAATTATAAAGCACGGTGGAGCAAGCATCAGACTCGTGTTTCTTTACAACCATTAAGGAATAAAAAACTGTTATTCCGTTTTTACCAGTTTTTACACAGTAAAACAGTGGAAAATGTGTCTTTTTTCCCTCTTCCAGGAACAATACTTGATTAAAATTTTGACTTGGGGTTTTGCTTTTTTAAATACTTCTCTGAGTTTCAAAATAAAATAACCTACCGTTCTTCAGGTTAAGATTTTGCATTCAGTATGATACATTTTAAATCTTACCAATCTTCTGAAATCTCTCAGAAATCTGTGAGATTTTAGCAGTTTCTTTAAGCAGTTCCCAAACAGATAAGCACATCCAATATCTAACAATAGTTTACAAAACTATCTTGGGTTACTTGTATCAACAGTCTTTATTGTCTTTTAAGTACTCAGGAGAAAAAGGCAACTTTTACCAATGAAGACTGTGAGGTACAATAAAAAGCTCTAGAGCAGCTCTGCAGAAGCTATTTAAAATCCTGAAGTTACAGAAAAAATAATTCCTTAGAAAAAATATGTGCAGATGACTCACTGGTAACATCAACCGTGCCAAATATGACGTAGAGTAAGATGTTCAGAATCATTTAAAACAAATGACACTATCAGTAGTTTCACGTGTAGCAACAGATGTTTCGGGACATTGATCTTAAATCAAAGCAACAAACGTAAATAGAAATGTAGCTTGCTCTACAACGCCTTGACCTCCACTCCACTACCCCCCCCCCCTCCCCCCCACTGTGCGTCCAGCATTTCCAAAGTGTGAAGAGCATATGCCAACACTTGCTGGCTGCTCTCCACTGCTGTGACATATTTGCCACCAGAGGGGATCTTAAGATGCTCTTTGACACAGTATAGCAGTTCCTGAGAGAGAGAGAGAGAGAGAGAGAGATATGACCTTTGGCTTTATTTATGTCGTTGGCACTCGCGCGAGACCTTTTCATCAGATACGGTCATTGTAATCCCTCAGCCCCCATTCAATTTACAGAGGCACTCTGTCACTGCAGACCACTAAAGTCGACGAAATTAATGGATCAATAAGCCCTCTGAAAGCCTGGAGGAGGATCCAGATCCCACAGGTCGCTATCAAATTACAAGTCATAATGAATGGGATGTTGTTTATGTTGTAAAGTGCAACGTCACTGAGTCCTTTGAACAAACCACTCTCTGAGGAAGATCATACGTGCACTTTATAATTGTTGTTCTTGCCCTTGCGTGAACAAGCTGTAAGCCAAAACTGCTTTGTTAACTGTAAATTTTACAGTTTTTACATTGCATATTTAAAACTGACCTGGTGCATTCAATTATACATCAAAAGGTCCTGGCCAAGTTTCCATGAGAAGCTGGTGAACTTGATAAAAAAAAAAAAATCCTCTCTTTATTAGATTATAACTGATATATAAAAATGGATCATATCCATTTTTGTTCCTTTTACATGTAAATATGATGGCTTTCAATGATCTGGTGCTTATTTTTTTGTGTGTGTTTTAACATTTGTTACTCAAGTTTTCAAAATAAAGATTTGATTGATTTAATTTGATAGATAAATATAAGTACTGGTAACAATTTCTTCAATAGCACATTAAGAGGCATATTATACGATCACATTGTACATGTTGTGCACAGTAACATCACCACAGCTCTATACCATTTATCAAAGCACTGAGAGTGGAAGTACTCGGTGAAGTACTCTCCTGGATAGACAGGTACTGGTATAGAGGAGAAGTCAAACCTGAAACAAAGAAAACAAAGAATGCTCATACGTCATTGTTTAGTAATGGTTTAGAAACGCATCAACGCAGCATGCTTACGGGAAAGTAACAGTAATCTAATTACATTTTTTTCAATAGTAATCCCTTATTTCGCTCATTACTTGAAAAAAGTAATGGGATTACAGTAAATCGTTACTTTTAACACATTACTGCCCATCTCTGCTCATACCAAATATTGACTTTCAAGCTTATTAGAATTGTGCAAAAGTCTGTTTTTGCCTTATATACTGTATTTCCATGTTACAGTATATCACTGCACCTATTTATATCTTATCTTACTACACTGATCATAGCCTTTGTATATTTATACATGTATACATGTGTATGTGCCCTGTGTCCTCCTTAACAGGTTGGCCAGTCTTTTTGCACATACACACATACATAATTATGTTTTTGAAAAACATTTATTATCAATCTCAACTCTTTTGGATTTTCAGATTCACTATCCCCTCTGCAAATGCAATGTTACTTTTTCCATCTTCATTTGCTCCATGTGTCACGAACAACACATGTACGCACATGTTGAAGTGCACAAAGTTATGCCTGATCATCACTGCCTCCAGCTTTGATTGACTGTGAAACGTGGATGCTGACATTGGTCAGGAGGCTTAAAGCAATATCTAAGAAACTGAGCCCCAGTGAGTATTTTAGTACAACTGATTGCGGCACAAGATGAGAAGCCTCTCACCCAACAATCATAAGTGGTTATGCCCTTAAAATTGAAACAGGTTTGTTATATATTCACCTCTGTAGAGTTGCCATTAAAGGAAGCTGTAACTGTCAGCCTAAAGTCGGCATTCAGGGGAACTACAGTTGTGTGAACTTGTTGCTCGAATTCTGCTGATTCTAATGGTATTTATTTATTTATTTTACAAATTAAACTCAGCTTTCACAGTTAGTGGTTTCATCAGATCTAGTTTATCTTAAGGCAGCTTTAACATAATTAGTAGTCATTATAAACCCCATCTGAGAATGCACAAAGAATGCTGACTGCAAGAGGCCTGTTTTTCAACACAGTGAGGCCACTGATGGCTCAATACCAGGCCTACAGTATCAAACAACTATTTGGGGCATTCGGGTCCAGTTACAAACAAGGACAATGTTAAATGTTTGAAATGGAAATTTCAATCAAAGTTGCCACTCTGTGTAAAAAAGATGAAACCAGATACGACACGCCATCCTCTCTGAGAGCGGAAAAAGATGATGATCATTCAGCTAACACACACTGAAGAAAAGGATAGTGCTAATATGATCACAGTCTGTACAAACTTTGGTCGTCATCTACTCTTTCTGTGCTTTGGATGTGATTTAAAATGACTCTAACAAATGTAACAGGCTTGTTTAAAAGCAGCGCTGACGGTAAAATGAAGCCATAGCAGTCGGGTCACATCTCCAGATTTGCATGCTAGATGGCATGAGAGAAACTCCCACCACAATCATCCTCTGGAACCACATGATCACTTGCAATTCACGATCAAGGATTTCAAACAATAGCACTCGGCATTCATAGATTTAGCACAGAATTGAAACCATGTGCTGTGCGGGTTACTGATGGTCACACTGGAGAAATGTGCTGACAGCTCAAGAAGGCCTTGAGGTGCACATCAGCCCTGGGTAACTCTACCAAACTCGCAGCTCTGCTTCTTTATCGAAAAACAGTCTTTGTTGCCACTGTTGGCAGTTAGTCAATCGCATGTATTAGAGTACCCGCCAATGCTCGCCAGTCATTGATAGCTCTTAAGTGTGTGCATATGGAGTCTTAACTTTGTCATTCTTTGTGATCACTTTGAGATTTGAGTGGGGTTTTTTTTCACTTCTGACAGGCGAGGCTGTGGGGTTTCGTCTCAGGGCTCAGGGCAGACTGCGTGCAGCCGGTGGGGTCATTTGAACCTTGTGGTTGCAGAGCAGAGTGCTGAGACACAAAGAGCCAACACTGCGCTCACAAGTGTCCGACAGTGGGAGAGTCAGGAAGTCTGGCGACTGTAAACCCCACCCGATCCCCCCACCACCGACACCACCACCCACACACCCATCTCTCAGATACGCACGAAGACACGCCAAGCGGGCACTTCTGCATAAACAAGTCTGTGCTACCATACTTATGAGGACATTTGTGCCTTTCACTAATTTTTAACCATAGCAGCCACATATTTCACCCCCAAATTTACACTGATCTAAAGCAGTGGTCACGCCTGCACACAATCTGTCATTCAAGTGGAGTCAAAACCGTTAATCCACCACCGAAAAACAGACACAACGATAAGAAATACAAAACTATTATTATTATTATACGAAAACAATTGAGTTAAATAAGCCTTTGTTTTGATTTAATCACTTAAGAAGCACACAGAAACTAATGTTTTCCATCATATGTGAAAATGTACCTTTGATTTATGTTGGATTTTTAAACCGAGACACTAGACATATAATTAAAATTATGGAATATCTCATCTAACGTTTAGCACTGCACAGTTGTGCATTTGCATCTGTTGAGCTAATCTACAAACTCTATAGACTCATTTCTAAACACACGAGTAACACCATCTATATTCCCTCATTTTAGGGCTAACACTTGGTTTGACATACAGTAAAGTGGAGCCGTGGGTGGAATATCACCACGTTTAATTTTCATTGTGTGATTCATTTAAAAGTAAAGGTGTCTATCAATCTGTTTAAAAAAAAAATACACTCTGACGTGAGGTTTAATATTGCATAAAAAATTTAGAAAGCTTTGAGTTTTTGTGAGGTCTTTTTTTGCTCTTTTTAACTTTTAAAGGGGAATTCTTCCATGTTTAAAATCTCTTCTTTATTTCATTAACATAAAAGCTTACTGTATACTGACTGCACTGCCATATCATTGCATAGATCCTTAATTATTCAGATTATGGGATCTCTGTAAAAGTTGCCTGAGATATATTATTATATGTTATAAAATGTTCTTAATAGCTGGTTAGTTGCTAAATTAAATCCAACTGTGTGGAATCTGAGAAGCATTTTTTCACTGTCACTTCTAAATATGTTAAGAATTTAAATTATAAAGGAAATTGTAAAATTGCAGTGTAGTGAATGCATTTTACACAAGCATCATTTACTTTAGTTTAAATACACAAAGGTGCATTTGGGTACTTTAACTTGACATCAGAGCAACAGTTATGAGCTACAGTACAACTCAACATACACAGTAATCGTAGACAGGAATTTAGCAGAGAAAACAGCAGATTTGCAGGCAGACTAAAAGGGTGAATGAACAGGTTAACAGCGATGGGGCCTTGAATGGCTGTGACAGGGAGAAAGCAAGAGGCTCCATCTCTGAAGGGGGAAGTGACCCGGAAACGGTGAGTAAGTGCAGCTTGCTGGACCCTTTAGGAAAAATCTCTCTAGAAGCAGTGATGCAAGTCTACCTAAACACACATTTCTCTCACTGTTTATGCACAGATGCTTTGCTCTGCTGTACAGATAGTGGAGCCACTGCTTGTCACTTATAAACCTCCCAAAAAAGTTAAGCAAATGCTCAAGACTTCAAAATAAATCTTTCTTTCTCCGTTGTAAAGAATAAAAAGAGCTTCTTTCTTGTTGAACTTTACAGTCTGTGGCGGTATTATGTGGCATTATAACACTGCGGATGCAATGGGAACATATCAGGGTGGCATCTTACTCCAGGCCACCTAAATCGTGGTGTGTTTGTTTTTTATGAAAGGATTTGGCCCAGATTAACTCGTGTGGTCTGAAAATATGTGTGTTGCTGCAGCAAGCTGGAAAATTGATCGGCAACAAGTGCTGCAAGTCTTAATAATCACTTTTTAGTCTTTTGATTTGCTCATTCACTTACAAACTTTCTCTTTTTTTTTATTTTCCATGAAATACATAATTCATAAACTTACATCTTCTGTATGAGAAAAATCTTTAACTTTGTTACAAAATTAAGAAAACTTTATAAAACTCACAGATTTGGTCAAACTTGCCGTACGAATGGACTGTTCCTTATTCACACCTAACTGTACATCACTGTAGGCTCTAGATAGATAGATAGATAGATAGATAGATAGATAGATAGATAGATAGATAGATAGATAGATAGATAGATAGATAGATAGATAGATAGATAGATAGATAGATAGATAGATAGATAGATAGATAGATTTTCTAAGTAAACTTTTTAAGGTTTTTTTTTAAATAAACAACTCTTTGGTTTAATAAAAAATCCTGCAATTTTTATATGCTTACTTACGTTGTTTGCAATTGTTTTTTCTAATTCAGTGTTTTCATTTGATGGTAAATTAATTTCAGAATAATAAAACGAAAGAAAATAGGCTCAACACATAAGATATCTCTGTGAGCATTTTGAATATTCTCTTTTTGTTTCCTCTTTTTTTTCACATCTGTGCTGAAACTGAACAGAAAAAGTTGCTTATTCTTACCAGAAACAGGTCTTTACTCATCTCAGCGATTTGTAATATTTACTAATACTGTGTCTTATGCTGAAAGTGATTCATTCAAATATGAATTTGATAATATTCATTCATTGCTTAACTTCAGAACTTACAAAATCTGCATTACAGCTATTACAGGCATTTATTTATTTATATTTGGTGTCAAACACTGTTCAACTTTGTCTCTGGAAAGTGCTTTCTAAATAAACTTCTCTTCCTTGGTTACTTTCTGTAGCATATCAGTCTAAATTAAGACAATTTATTTGAAGGTTGACAGGCTTCTACAACTTTAAATTTTCTTCTAACTAATAAATCATTCAATTTATATAAATATTTTTTATATATTTAGGATTTGGATTTTTCAATGGAGAGTTGTTACAGAGCTTTTAATTAAACACCAAGAAGTTGTCATCTGTTTAAACACATTTCTGAGAGACAAAATGAGCTTCCTGACAGCTCTGCGGAATAACAGGGGGAATGAACACACAAGAAGGCACTAACAGAGACTGTAAAGCTTCTGCAGATTTTAAAATACTTTTAGCAGCACGTCAACACAGAGGTGATAAATGGTGATCATTATTCAGCTTATGGTCTCTGCTTTTAATATTAGGGATAGCAAAGGAAACACTAACCAGCTAATTTACTTAATGAGCAAGAAAAACAGACGATTCTTTTCTTCTTCTTTTTTTTGTGGTACATTAGTTAATTCGGTTCAAAATGTATAATCATAAGTTGGTTTAACTACTAAATTTACAATTCGTTCACTGTAAAGCAAATAGTGTGCCCCGGATTTCTCAGCTCTCCGTTATTGAACTTTATTTTTCTCCCTGCAGTGATAAAGTCCTGACAGTCTACTATAATCTTTAAATACGATCTAACGCTGAATAAATAATGCGAAACGACTCTTACAAAGTGAAAGGAAAAGTAGGAGTATGAGTTAATAAATAAATAAAGGATTATTAAAAATGCAATCTGGGCGTGTTTTGGTGTTATCTGTTGGGTTTTGTTGTTGTTTGTTTTGGGGTTTTTTGTGTTGCTGTTCCTGATACAAGTCAACACACATTTAAAACTGCAAATGTTACACGTTTTATTGCAAAATATGATCGTCGTAGAATAACCGTCTTCACAGTTTAACAGTCTTATAAAAGTGAAAACAAAAGATAAAAGTTGTTTTTTAAAAAAAACTAAACAATGATAAGGCCATATAAATACAAACCAAGTGTTGCTCCACAGGAAAAACAATGAACACACACAAACAGAAAGTATTATTGCAGGGTAGTAAGGCTGATGCAGCATCAGGAGTTTAACGTATGGTACATTCTTTCAGATGACATTACTGCGCAAAGGAAAACTGCTCCGAGGATTTGAACGCATGCACAATTCAAGATGATAAACTCTGTATATAAAATTCAATAATAATAATAATAATAATAATAATAATAATAATAATAATAATAATAATAATAATAATAATAATAGTGATAAACCAAAAAGTGGCGCATGCACGTTGAATTAGTTGATATGTTGACAACTCATTTAAAAAAAAAGTTAAAAATGAAAAAAGGATCAGACGTATCATGCAAAAAAAATTTGGGCTGACTGTAAGTCGGAGTGTCCACGCACCCAAGAGACAACTCAACAGTCTGCATCAAAGAGGCCAAAGTATTTGCCAGTGTTAGAGAAGTAAATGTAAGGCGCGGCGTTTGCTGTCGGGTACACGACAGGGAACGGTATGGGTAACAAACATCCGCCCAGCACGCTGCTGTCTTTGTAAAAAGTTGGTAATTGCACGTTTTTTCCTGCCTCTGTAAAGTGATCGGCGGCCAGCGGGCCCTCCATGTCCGTGGACAGCTGTCTCTTGAGCTTGTTGCGGCGGTTCTGGAACCAGATTTTCACCTGGGTCTCCGTGAGCTGCAGGGAGCTCGCGAGGCACGCTCTCTCCGAGCTGCTCAGATAGCGCTTCATGTCAAAAGTCGCCTCGAGTTGAAATATCTGTCGCTTGGAGAAGATGGTGCGCGTTTTCTTCTTTACCATGGCTTTGGAGTCCACAGTCTGCTGCTGCTGTTGTTGTTGGTGGTGGTGCTGCTGCTGTGGCTCCTCAGCGCTGCACTCATTTTGCGGACAGGATCCAGCGGTGAGCGGCGGTGTGTTTCCCCCGCGCTGAACTCTGGGCTTCACTGTGAACGGAGCGACAAGATGTGCTTTGGTGCAGCGGTAAAGGCAAACGTAAAAACACCTGCGAACAAGCTCAGCAACATTCCAGTAAAGCAGACACAAACCGGCGTCCTGTAAGCGCTTCTGCATTTTCGCACAAATAATTTGAACTTTGAGCGTTTTTAAAAAATTTTTTTTTGATCTTTATCGTTGTGCTTCTAAACAGATTAATTAGCCTAAAATTTCCCTTTAATTCTATGAAATTTACAGATATGGTATTTGGGTATATCCGTCAGAGTTACCTGTCTCCTCTGTCCTTCGGACGTCCCACACATCCTCACATCGCTCCTCCAAAACATTCTTACATCCACCGTCTTTCTGCCCGTTTGAACAGTCCAAATCTCCACTTTCTTGCGGCCTCAGGTTGAGGATGTTGTCAATTGTGAAGGTCAAACAAGTGCTCCGACTGGGGGCATCCTCTTTGCTCATATTCCCCGGCATTTCATTTGCTCCTCCGAGAAACCCGAAACACCGACGTCTCTGGACGCTCCGAGCACCATTGCTCCTCGGCTGCCACTAGAGCACAGAGGAGCCGGTGCGCAGTAAATCAACGACCCGGAAGACTGCGGTTTAGCAGCTTTTGATTGGCGAGGTTGAGGGGGCAGATGAGGGCGGGATGCAGATTTACGTCTGGCTGCCATATTGGAGGTTTGTGCGCTTTCTTGCAGCCTGCTTTCCCAGGAAGTGTGCAAAAACTAAGAGTTTGGAAACCTTACCAGTTGTTTTATTTATTTATTATTTATGTATTTATTTATTTTAGATACTAAATACTTTTTAAAGTATCTCTGTAAAGAACATTAACATGTCATTTTGACAGCATTTTAACTACTGGCAGCATGAGAATTATGTAACCCGACAATGGGTTAAGGGGGCGCATAACATAGCCAAGTTTATCACAATAAGCTGTTCTAATCTCGCCTCCAACATTGCATATCTCAGCTTAACCTCATTGTTCTTTTTTATTTTCTTTGAAAATGTTACTCACACTATCAAAAACTATTCATCTCATGTGATGCCCTCTTTTCTTTCTTAATTGCCCCTTGGGCATAAGTTGGGTTTTTTTTACATTTTGAAACCCACATACAACCTAAATTCCAAATAAAGATGCCAAATAAACAGCTGATGGCCAAGAAACAGGAAAGAAACCACGAAACGCCTTGTGCATAAAATTTTATTCACATGTGAACATAGAAGTGTACAAAACTCTGTATTAAAATCATCTTAAATTAACAACAAAAAACAAAAGTGTCAGTCAATCAGTGTTGCTAATAGCCTACCCCTGCTAACAGCTATCAAAAGTCACAATATCACAAACACCATACTGGCTTTTATTTCATAAATGAGCTACATTTTAGCACTCATAGGTCACGTGTGTGGGTTCAAATTTCAGAAAGAATTGAACAGTCTAAAGCCACGTGAGAAGATGAGTGTGATGGGAAACTCAGCAGTGCAAAGAAAAACTTTTTCTGTAGCATGTGAATATAAGTTGAAAGCATAAAGTATAGAAAAAAATATACAAAAATGAACTTTTGGTCCTGATTTTTGTCCTCAGATGATTTTTCTATGTGTAACCTGATTGTTTACAGTAATTTGTGTTTTCATTTCCAGATTTTTCTTATACATTTACAAATTAATGAATTCCCAAAGTATCTTTTTCTTTGTTTTAATTTTTTTTACATCGCTTTACACACCATAAACATATTGACTCTTCCAAGTACGTGGACCCCTATATTTTCCAGTGACAGAAATCATCGCAAAATAAAGCTTTAGTTGGAAACTGTGTGACTATGTGTGTGAAATGTCCTCAGTAAAGCACAAAGAAGGATGGTGGGCAGCTTGAATGGTCCAAAAATATCCATCACAATTTTCATATTTCTAGTAATACTAATTTATTCCTGGTAGTGCTAAATTTGGTACTAAATCTTAAAAAATGACCTTTGCTTACAATAAATTGATAAAGGTTCTGCTAATGATGAGGAAGTTTAATGCTGAAAGTAGACACGGGCACCTTGATCTAAATGTACTTCCAGAAAACATCCAAAGGAAACATTTCAACAGAGGATGACAATGCTCAGTGCACTGCAGGGATGAACTTTACTGAATATTCTAACATGAACATTTTGCAGCATCATTATTTGATTCATGTGAGTCACAGGTATACGAGATCTCTTCCACTCTTTAAGTCACACCAGCCCGGTCATCTGTGGCGTTATGAATGACACCGGATGGGTGAAGTGGCCAGACAGCGGATAGTTAACAGAGTTAGAGAAGCCAACTACTGGATGTGACACGTGGGGCAGGTTTGTCAGTGTCAGCGGGGTAGTGACGCTCTCACGATACAACACGGGAACTCTAACCACCCTCTGGGCGGCGTACGGTGCAGTGGTGCTGCTGGCTTCTATATCTGCCGTGATCTGTCGTTTCCACTTGTTCCTGCGATTTTGGAACCAGATCTTTACTTGGGTCTCGGTGAGCTGCAGCGACGCAGCCAGCCCAGCTCGCTCCGAGCTGCTCAGGTAACGCTTCAGGTCGAAGGTGGACTCCAGCTGGAACACCTGGCTTCGGCTGAACACAGTGCGCGTCTTCTTCTTTCGCACCACTGTGATGTCACCTGAGGCCAAGAAGAAGCAGTGTCTTCATTTAAAAGTTTCTTAGCACACATCGCAACAGTAAACATTTTATGTATATTTCTAGTGTTGCATTTACAGACCATGTAGCTGTTAATTGATCAAATTCATGCTAACAAGTCTCCAGGTGAATATCTCCAAATAGGCAGTACTGCTATGTAATACAATGAACTATGCGGTGCTATTAAGCAATTTGCAATATTTAAGCTAATTTAATGTTCATATAGCATTTAGATATAAAGTTTAATATTTGTATTTTAACCCGTTATGTAATGTCTCCATTCAGTTACTAAATGTATCATCCTTTGCTTTTATCTAATTTCTACAACAAAATAAAAATCAAATCAAATAAAACATGTTGCCCTCTTCTGCTGTAACTGGCAGAGCAGGGTATGGCCCTCAGACCCAAGAAATGCTAACTGCACCCCTGCTCTCTAATGCGAACTTTTGAAAACTTGGGTCACTGCTGCTGTCAATGCACCTTATCGGAAAGAAAATGCACCTAACCAAGAAGCTCTGCAAATGCTGCTTTTTTAAAATCGAAAAAATAAAATTCCGCTTGAGTGAGTGTGTACTAGAACGGCGCATGCGTGCTTATAGCAGAGCACAAGACTATTTGGGTTTTTTGTGTGTCTTTTTAATGAATTACGTGTACTTTGAGCTCACCTGTGTCACAGCTGTCCCCTAGAGAGACGCAAGAGGAGCGCGTGTCTTCCTCTTCCTTCTCATCTGTCAGACCGTCGCCTTCCTTCTCGGCCGGTTTGTCATTCTCCTCCGCCTTTCCCGTTAAAGTTGGGGAATCCCGTTCGCTGTTTAGCACGGGGTCTACGTGTTCGTGCGAGCGGCTGGTTTTGCAAAGAAGCCCTGCAAAGGATGTCGTGAAAAAAGAAAAAAAAAGTTACTTTAAATCATCCTACACACTGTCAGATTTGTGCACAGCGGGGAATTGCTCGCATTCATGCTGTCTGTCCTCTCCAAGATTATAAATACGCATCAGCTCTTCGCTGCGGGTCTATTTAAAGAACAAGAGGGAGATTGTTGTGAGATCGTTGTGTGGATGCCAAATGCTGTTGGCTTCTACACGGCTGATAATCGGAGAGTGAACCCTGACCATGCGTCATGTCCACTTTTGCCCCATTGAGACCCCAAAGCGAGATGCATAAATCATAAATGTTAGATGTGGGGGTTTGTGTGATGTTTGTTTATCAATAATAAAATGAGTTATATATTTTAACCCGACTCTTGTAAGCGACAAACAAGGAACAAATCGTCGAAACAAAAACGAACATTTGTTATTTTCAGTAACCTTTTCGATGGGACGAAAAGGACGGTCAGGAGCAAACTCACTTCTCGAGCAGCCATTCGCTGTGTTTGCAAATGTTCCGCTCCCGTCCGACCTGTCAGTGTCGCTCAGACGTCTCGTTTTCAGACCCGGACACATCCCCGGGTTGTGACCAGTAAGTTTGAAGCTCGGAGTCTCCGCTCGCTCCTCGGCTGAAGAACGTCTTCCTGTAGTTCCCAGCAAATTCTCAATGTAAAAAGATGAACCTCTCGATGGAGGACCGGATTTCAGTCGCGGTGTTTTATCATCCAGCATGATGACTTTATGACTCCGCCAGTTACAAAAAAAAACACCCTTTTAAAATCCACCACACGTAAATTTTTATACTGTCATTCCTGGGAAGGCGTCTTATCTCGGGCCAGACGAGTCTTCTGCGCGCAGACCATCCCGACGCAGTCCATGTGAGGACAGCCTGCTACAGTTACGAGATACACAAAGCAAATTCGTTTCGGGTTTGAGCTGAGGGCAAAAGGCGAATAGGAATTACTCCAGGAAATACCCGGACACGGTCTCGTAGTTTGTATGCTCTCGTGTGGGCTGTGCGATAGTCTGCCTTGAGGGACCGCAGAGATGCTGTATTTAGGTCAATTAGGGAGCAAACCAAGGCAGAGATACGTTGTTGTCCTCAGGGCTGGAGATGGAGAAAGCTCCATGAAGAATGGCACAGTGCACAGTACCGCCTATTGGTTACTTTTGTCCATGCACACTTTATATTTACTATTCACAAAATAACTCTGTTACACTCAGGTTTCACTTTCTTGTCCATAATGACACAGCAAAGCAAACGTTTCCCACAGAAATGCTATTTTTATATTTCATTTCATTGGTTACTAACGTCCAGTTATTTGCCTTTAGATAAAACAGGGATAATAAACATAAATACACCGTAGTAAAACATTTCTTTTTCTTCTTAAAATAGCAGAAAAACCCAAGACTAAGCATGATGTATAATGTATGGACACTGTTATAGGAGGAGTATGAATCATAATTGTATCATTGTGCGCTAATGCTAATAAAAAGCAGATGCTGCTGATGTGGCATTCATGGCAAATCAACAACGTGCGTCAGTGGGAAAAAAAAACTCTTACTGCGCTCAATTAACCGTGTACTTCAAGTGAAAAGTTTGGTTTATCTTAAATTAGATTGCTTGTTTAAATCAGTTCTCAGTAGGTTTGCGGGTCATTTCCCCTTTTAAAAATAAAAACAAAAGAAAAAAAACTGCTTTCCCCAAGACATCCTCATTCAAAACTTCAGCATCTATGGATACAAAAACGTTTGTCACAAAAAAAGACAAAGCACCTACTGGACACAAGAAGCAGCCTGCTTTTTTGAAAATTAATTTTGTGTGTGTTGTAACACCAGTGAGATGTGTAACCTTATAAAGTGTTGCTGGCAAGTTAGAAAGTTGTAATGAGACAAAGTTTTACAAGCCCATCTTTTAACCTCAGCTTAAGGTAAGCACAGGAAACATCCAGTCTTCAAAATATGGGTATAATGTAAAATCAACGTTTCAATGTCAAACTCAGTGAACCTTAAAAACTGAAGCAAAGTAACAATAAGAAAAACTGATTTCTGTATTTCTCAGTGCAGTTTGATCTGAAGTATAACTTCAGAGAACAATTTACATTTTGTAAAAAAGTGACATATTCTGCTTGCACTGGGTTAGAGTTTTGGTTACATTTGGGGCATTACTGGTGATGACTTTGATTGGTGGGCAACGCATTTTCCCATTTGGTTACATGAAAAACTGGGACTGTTGTGGAGGGCTGCACCAATACACTTATAGTATATATAGTATAGTATACACTTATAATGAGAACAAATTAGTATTGAGCAGAATTGAGTTCAGCTTATTCATGCGGCCTTTGACAACAGTCCCAGTTTCCTGCCTCAGAGGGTTAAAAGTCAGATCAGTGAGTAGCTTTATATCAAGTTCAATAACAAGAGAACTTCAAACATGGCAAAAATTAGGATAAGGCAGAAGTATTTGACCACGGTTAAGAACTCTTTCCAAATCCTATGAACATTCGACTATTCAAGGAGAAATAATGTATCTTTTATTGAGAGAAGCCCTGCATCACCTTGGGTGCCCATAGATGGACTGGCTGTGTGCTGTAACTTAAAATGAGTTAATTAATGCTGAAAGTGGAAAATACAACACACGCCCACAGAAAACACCACCACCTCCACACGACCAGCCTCTGTGCCTGTCTGCTGCCAGCGTGAAGAGGACACTCATCACCATCAACGCCCGGAAAGCAGCGGGTCCAGATAACATCCCTGGTAGTGTGCTGAAAGACTGCGCAGAGGAGCTGAAGAATGTCTTCACAGACATCTTTAACACCTCCCTGAGGCAAGCCACTGTCCCATCATGCTTCAAGACTGCCACCATCATACCTGTGCCAAAGAAACCATCCCCAGCCTGTTTCAATGACTACCGCCCCGTGGCACTGACACCCATTATTATGAAGTGCTTTGAACGACTAGTCATGTCACACATCAAATCCACCCTACCTCCCACCCTGGACCCACACCAGTTCGCATACAGAGCGAAACGATCCACAGAGGATGCAATCTGCTCTGCCCTCCACCCAGCCCTAACTCATCTGGACAAGAAAGACTCATATGTGAGAATGCTGTTCATAGACTTTAGCTCAGCATTCAACACCATAATACCACAACAACTCATCTGTAAACTGGACAGACTGGGCCTCAGCACCTCCCTCTGCAACTGGCTGCTGGATTTCCTCAGCCAGAGGCCTCAAGCGGTGCGTGTGGGCAACAAGGTCTCAAACAGCATCACCCTGAGCACGGGGGCTCCACAAGGCTGTGTGCTCAGTCCTCTGCTCTTCACCCTGTTGACACATGACTGCACACCAACCTACAGCTCCAACCACCTTGTGAAGTTTGCGGACGACACAACGCTGGTGGGGCTCATCACCAAGGGCGATGAGACCCACTACAGGAAAGAGGTTGAGCTCCTGACCACGTGGTGCAGAGACAACAACCTCCTGCTAAATGTCAGTAAGACCAAGGAGATTATTGTCAACTTCCAGAGAGGCCACACCTGTCACCCCCCATTGACCATCGACGGCGCTGCGGTGGAGAGGGTGAGCAGCACCAAGTTCCTGGGGGTGCACATCAGTGAGGACCTCTCTTGGACCACCAACACAGCATCACTGGCCAAGAAAGCACAACAGCGCCTCTACTTCCTGCGCAAACCCAAGCGGGCAAGTGCTCCACCACCCATCCTGACTACATTCTACAGAGGAACTATTGAAAGTATCCTCTCCAGCTGCATCACTGTGTGGGGCGGTAGCTGCACTGACTATAACAGAAAAGCTCTACAACGCATTGTGAGAACAGCTGAGAGGATAGTTGGTGTACCACTCCCCTCCCTGCAAGACATTTACACCACTCGCCTCACCCGCAAAGCCATCACAATTGTCAACGATGCAACCCACCCCGCGCACTGTCTGTTCAGCCTCCTGCCCTCTGGAAAGAGATACAGAAGTCTCCGCTCCCGCACTACCAGGCTCACCAACAGCTTCATCCACCAGGCTGTGAGACTGCTGAACTCTCTTCCCTCCCGGCTCCCAGCCAGCAGAATCACCAGATTGGCAGAAGTATAGTAGACAGATTGGACTCTACCCCCCCACACTCTCCAACAAGGAAACACTCTCTGAACCAAGAACTGAAAACATTCCTGACTTGCATTGCAATTGCACACACCTGCTGCTATATATATTTTTTTAGTATTCTTTTAGCACTATTTATATTATTATATTACTATTTATTATCTTATTGTTAGAGCTGTTTTTGTTTTTGTTGTGCATCTGCACCTTATTGTTGTCAATGCCTACGCATGGGACAGTGTGAAACGTAATTTCAATTCCTTTGTATGGCAAGTACATTTGAAGAAATTGACAAATAAAAGTATTCTATTCTATTCTACTTAGTCAGCTATGAAACTGTGAACAGCGGAGTCAAACACAGCCGTGTTTGGAGTTGTAATAGGATTTAAACACTGTGAAACGCTTACTTTCATCTGTAAGTAGCCTTGAACTAATGCTCAGAACATTCCAGGCTGCAGGATTTTTTTCAGGCTGCGAGCTGATCAACTTTGTCATACTTACCCTTATTTTCTACATATTTTTGCATTTGAAAGAATCACATCAGAATACAGCATGTATTCAGAAACAGAAAGAAAGAATGTGAACATAGAAATGGAAACAAATCTTCAAATCTATGATCAGACTTTAGAGAAGAGAAGCAAAGAGCAACAAACACTTCTCAGAGAAAAGTGTGCAACACCCCCACCAACATTTTTAAATCTTCATAATACAGCCCACTACTTATGGTACAATTTCCCACATTTACCATGTAATGCTTTTGATTTTAGTACATCTATCTAAAATAAAATAAGTATCTAAAATACTTAGTGGTTCTTACTTAAACAAATATAAGTATTTTTCATTTAATAATGGGGTGTTTTTAAGGCCAGGACAAGCCATGTTTCCTGTTCTTACCTTGTAATTACACTTTTGCAATCGGGGGTGCTGGCTGCACTAGAGTATCCTTCTTTTTTGTGTAATAGAAGAGTACAGTGGCAAAGCGTATTCTCCAGCTATCACCCAAAAATGTATCTGGAAGGTACTCATTAAATTTAAAAAATATATTATTTATTTATTAATTCATTGATTTATTTGTGTCTCCTTCATTTAAATATACTGTGTAGGTAAACACCAATGGAAAAAATACAGTTTAATTTTATATATATGTCCTTTTTAAACTCCCAGTTATTATTTATTTGGTCCTTCTTACATTTTACATATCATCAGGAACTGATAAGTATATTTAGGGCAAAAGGTAAACCATAAATTCTGGTAAATGTTATGAAGTTGCATCTTAATTTGCACAAAGTATGAACTTAATTACCAATTTACAGTTTAAAAAATGTGATTAAATTAATGTAACAGAATGCCAGAAATGCATTTGGCTTTCTGTAAGGTGTGATGATGTTCATGTACTGCTTGCAGTTGTGATGGTAACATGTCAAATCTCACAATTTTGTTCACAGTTTGAAACTGTTGTTCTTAAATACATCTTAGTTTTAAAATGAAAAATGTCCAACAGTATGAAAACATTCATATTTCTTTGTTAATGGGAGGGTTTAAAACACCAGTATCCAACTTTTAGGATTTCAATCTCTATAAAATTCTGAAAATATATATATAAAAATATATATATTAATGAGGACTTTGTTTTTATAACATTTCATTTAAATAACCAAAACCCTCACAAATGTTGCCACCTTCTCATTCAAATGTTGCTGAATTGGATTCTGATTGGTCCACAGGAGCATGACATCATGAAGTTCTAATGAGGTCCAGCCCACTTCGAGCAGTGACAAAAACACAAGAAATGAGAAAGGAACCAACTGTGTGAAATAACGAAAACTTTTACAACAGTCACAGAAAATGTGACGCTCACGTGGGACCCATTCACGTCTACCAAGCTGGAAAGTTGTTTTCACTGTAACCAGTTGGTATGTTTTCCATTTCAATATCCTTTTAACCTCAAATATTCATTACTAATAAATAACATATTCAACAAATAAGAAGATTTTATGTACATTTAACAGAAACTACTTTTCTACTTATCTCCACCCTTTTCATGCATGAATTCATTTAGTTATTTATTTATGACATTTTACTTACTTTGCACTTGACAAATGAGTGACGAGATCTTATCCCTCGTCTTGTTTTCATGAGGACCCTTAATAGTGCGGCTTTGCCGTTCACATTAGGTAATTTAGAAAGATGCTGTTTCTATATGAACTTCTAGGTCAGTAGTTCAAAAGCACACGTGGAGGCTTGTCAGAGAGCATAATCTGCCTTCATCCCATTGTTCTTGACCTCCTTCCTGAGCTATGAAAATATGGAGGGCCCAAGTAATTGTGCTGATGCTTGAGTCTACGGGAGGAGTCGACATATCTGGGTACCTCTGCAGTTTTTCCCCAACAATGATTCAGCCAGGTGCTTTTGGGCCAGCTTGAAAAATGACCCCTCGCTGGAACATTAACATAACACTTCCTGTCCTGTCTCGCCCTATTTTGAGGAACAGCACAGAGGTACGTTCAAGATCACTTAATTATGGCTGGCATAAGGTACAGATTATGCAATGAAGAACCCAACCTCTAGATTACATTCTGTACTAATGCAGATAAACAACTCCTTTTTCTGCTTCCTAAAGTAACATTTTGAATTCATTAATTTAAGATTGTGGAAATTTATTAGACTATTATTTGCAGTGTGAGAAGACACCCAAAAGATTTAATACTATAATTTAAAGATGTGTGATTTCATGTCCTGTACTAATAATTTTACAAAAGAAAACTGTTAACAATGAGGTTGACATATCAGAAGTATTGTGGTGAAGGGTCCCTATTTTGTAAACATATTTAACATAGCCTATGTTAATTAGCATTTCCTTCTTTCTGTCTGACAGCTTGTGGTGCCAATATTTTACAAGTCCATTGCTTTTTTTATATGAAGTCTTAAAAGTGACAAAAGCTGCCTGATAAATGTAGCCAAGTACAGAAAAAAATATAAGCTTAGCATTTATCTGGCGTGAAATATAAGCACCCAAATCCCCTTAAACTGCACTCAGGGGCTGCACTTTGCCACTTTTTCTCTCTCTTTTTTTTCAAACCAATGGCCTTTTGCTGCTTGAGCAAGTTTTCAATTAAACAATAAGAAATCCAGTCCTCAAGATTGCTTTGATTTCCCCAGCACAGCCTGTCCAGAAATAAATCATCATAAAGCGTATTCAGATGATATTCCAATCCTGTATCTGTACTGCTAGTTACGTTTGTCTTTCAGTATACATCATCAGAATCAGTGCATTAATAGTCTGCTGCTGGGGGATCCTCCACATCATTATTTCTGGCACTGTAATGGGCCACTGTGTCAATGCAAACTGTTGAGGTCAAAGCCATGGCCCAGAATGCAGGAGTGTATATGAGGTCAGTAAGGTCCAGACATCTTAGGTCGGTCTTAAAAGAGCCAGTCAACCAGAAGGCCCCTTTATGCCACAATGAGTGTAGAGTTATTGACGACGTTGTCTGGTCTTTCAGGCTCTCCTGCAGCAATTGCCGTCGACTGTTGATTTATTTCACCTTCGTTTTTTCATCTTTCTTTCTTTTCAAGAACCAAATTTCTACCAATCAGATGAGATTTAAAGCATGCCGTTTCTCTGGCAGTTTGTGTCAAATGGGTCAGCGCTGGGCCCTGCATGAAAACAGACTTCCAGGCTCCCGCTGTCACTTATCAGAAATGCTTCCTAATCTGCGTTTTATACCTGTTCAGAAACTCCAAAAAGAACACTCCAGATTACAACCATCGAAACTGACGCATACTTCTCCTGCTTAATCCCTATTAGCCTTCACCTCACTGCACCCTGAGCCCGATTCATTGGAACGAACCAAAAGGCATTCTGGGAGTTGTTTGTTTTATTGCAAAAGCTTTTACGCTCTCACAAAAAATCTGTTAGGAAAAATGAGTTTGCTGTCTTTAGTTTTGCTTGTTTGAATTTTACTTGGCAGAAGCCTGAAAGCAAAACAAATCCAAGACTCGGTAGAAATAAACTAGTGATGCCTGTTTGTTTAACCCTTGGACGGCAAATTAACCCCTGTTAGAGCCAGCTTGTCAGTTCAGCACAAAGGAGCGAAACGCTTGATATTTTAAGCACATTGTGGGCTATTGCCACATATCCCCACCCATCAGTGCAAATATAAACACATAAAACCTTCAGAAAAAATGCCCATCAAGACTGTCTGAGAGGTTTGTTTGTGCTCAGACATGACACATTCAGGGACTATCCACACATTTCCTGCGCAACATAAAGTAACCTAAGATAAATTCAGCCACTGGAGACGTGTTTCATCCCTCTGGGCTGGGGTGAAAATCAACCGAGCACTTCTTGTGGAGTACAAGTATATCAGCTGATGGGCCATTAGATCAATGAGAAAACATCAGCTTAACTGTAACACCACTAATGTCTTTAGCTGTAATAAGACATGTTTACGCCAGTGGTTTATACCTGATTAGTAAATGTTTATATCTTTATCTTCAGTGTTAGTAATAAAGTAATAAAGTACAAATACTTTTTTAAAACTGTAATAAAATTTTCAAGTATCCTGTGCTATAATTGAATATTTATTTTTTTCTCACAAATTTTTACTTTTATTCCCGAATATTTTAAAACAAACGTTTTTAGGTTCTACATCTTGCGTTTCAAAGAAAGGCTCATCGTTTTGATTATTTCACATCACTGTGCACCTTCCACTCATCAAACTGGTTTGAACTTACACAGAGAGAACAACAACATAAAAAACACATAAAAACTAATAATCCTATTGATGCATTCTCAATCATCCAAGAAAGTGAATCCCTAATAATCTTACGTGATGAGAGGACATAGACAAAAAGCTGTAATTATGCATCATTTAAACCACTATGCATTGTGATGCTAGCTGAAGCTACAGCTGCTATATTTCTCAGGGAGAGAAAAGAACAAGAGCTAACTTCAGCTTGGAGAAAGATGTAAGAAAGACAAGAGACGGTAGAAGAAGAAGAAGGCGTATTTTTAAATGTAAGGACCGTTAGATTTAACTTTCTAGTTTGATAAATTTAAAGCTACCTGCTCCATAATACACTATAATGAACTGGTGCAGAGTGGCCGTGGTGTTCATGGTCAGTGTGAGGTTACATCAAGGGTAGCAGACATCGATTTAAATTTAAGCTGATTAGCTTCGCTCACTGAAGTCCACCTTTGTACCACCCATGATAGCTCATGTAACATCTGCTATCCTGTTGAAAACAGCTAGCTAAATCCACAAGGAGCAGCAGCACAGCTCGTCTCATCACAGCTTGTACACAAAATCTGTTGGAGCTCACAACAGAAATGTGTGAGGCTTGTTTCTAAGTGCTTCTTATTCCTCACACTGCACCAGTTGTAACCCATCTTAGATTTCCTCCACCCCCGATTCCTATTTAAAAGCCCTGACTGTGCAATTTCATGTTTTTGGGTGGGAAAGCAGAATCACCAGTGTAGAAAGGTAGAGCTAATATTTTTATTCCCTTTTGTTTTTCTTTGCTTGTGTTCTATGTAACAGATGTTCAAGCTTTGTGATTTAACTAAAATTAGAATTTCGGTTGAAATAAAATTTACTTTCCCTTTTAATAATATTGTTTTTATTATTATAATAATATGGAAAGTTCTGGTTCAGTTAACTTGGCATAAAATCGCTTGTAGAAGATTTAGTTTTTCATGTATATGCTTTGGAAACACTCCAGAAGGTAAATTTCCTCCACTTTTTATTTTTACTTGAGTAAAAATGTAGAATCACAAGTTTTTTACACAAGTATCTGTACTTCTACTTAAGTAGAAACAAAATCAAATCCCCACTGACTTGGTTGCACCAGTGTGTTGAAACAGAGCCTGTGTTTGGCACACTTAACTGAGTGGTGATGATGGACCTTTCTGGGAGGCTGAGTAATTTAGAAAGTAGGTTACTACTGCTCAGTCTGAGCTTTTATTGGAGGAGACAGTATGTGATGTCAGTGCAGGCTCATCCATACACAGCCTGATTTAGGCACTCTGTTTGAAAATAGATGTTGACAGTTTCCTGACACTTGGTACTTATCTTTGTTTCATAAAAATCGCGGAAGTGGAGAAAAAAGTGCAAAAATGAGCGAATAACGCATTAACCTTAAGAAAAACCATAAGAAAAATAAAATATAAATAGAATAAAAAAAGACTGTGTTTAGTTTTTCATAGTTAGGAAATCGGTAAAACGCATAAAAGGGACCTGTAAAGTTTTACGAAGACAGAAAATTAAATCGTCCTCTGTTTCCTGAAAAGGACAATCAAGGAAGACTTGTTGAAAACGCTCAAATATAAATACTTTTAAAAGGATCCTGAAAATAGAGCTTTCTGTCCATGCTTGTGTGCCCTTTTTGAGCAGTGCCCTGGTTGCACTCGATGTGACCCTGGGGTCTGAGCTTTGTTTTCACATGCAAACTTTAATAAATCTGTTATAAAAGCAAGGGGAAAAAACCCGAAGATGAAAACCTTCAAACAGAGAAATCGCGTGAGAAAGACGCTGAGCGCGCTCAAGGTAGCAGCTGACTGCCGTGGAGAGTGCTTATACACAGGGTCCATATTTTTCAATAAATCATGGCCCTGAAGGATAGCTGGGAGTGCTCAGGCTATTAGAGCTGCAGTCAGTGCTGCCTGCCGGGGATCCCCAAACCACACACCGCGGAATTACACCTAATGAGGAAGCTTACTGAGTGCCAGATTTTAATAGAACTATGAACTTTTATTAAAATGTTCAAATGTTTCCAGTGATTTTATGGCTTTTTCATGTAATGCAAATTAAAATGAATTTAAATCACGATCATTAAAAGAGCAAACTGACAGAGATGACAGTATTTGGATAGGTAGTTATACAGTTATAACGGGAAACACTAGTTATAGACATATCCTACAAACTTTAAAGTAAATAAATAAATAAATACATTAAAAAAATAATAGTTTATTTTTTTCCCTTTCAAAATAAATAAAGTAGCAATTCAAGTCCACTGTCTGTTTCTCTAAAATTGGGGTCGAGCTAGGTCTCCTCGCAGTCTGACGGACGTCTGATTAAACATACATGCCGAGGGGCACAGCAAGAAAAACCAGAAGCGGTATGAAAGATGAAAGAAGTCCATAATGCGTGTCTACAGGACAGATTTCCACAGAAAGTCTCGCTTTTGCTCCTCTTATCACGCAAGTCCTCTTGGTGACCTCACTGCTGCTGCCCGGGGAATCAAACCCACAACCTGGACTCCAGTCACCGCCCAAACATGACGACGGAGGCTAATTTATTTATTTTATTTCTCTGTTTTTGGTTAGTAAGAGGGTTTTTTTCCTCCGCAAAAAAACTAATTTATCAGTGTAACACTCACAGTGTCATCAAGGCCCAACAAACAACAAGTTGAACTGAGGAGCAAAGAAGCAAAGAGCAGAGGTGGCAGAATTTAACCATTTACAAACGCTGATTACTTTTAGGTTTGATTTGTCCTGCAAGAGTTTGCGTGTCTTAAATGTTTGTGTGTTGGCCTTTGCGTGACCCTACAGGTTATAAGGCCAGCATCAAACTGCTACATATATAAAAATAATAATAATAATAATTTGATTTGTTCCATGGGAAAGATTTTTATTTTTATGTACCGTTTATTGTTCAAGTCACTCAGACGCAAAATTACAAGTGAAGTGAAGCAGAGCAGGTCAGCATTTTTACACAATACAGCACAGCACTTACTAATTTCACTGTAGTGAACAGTGAGCAGCGGATTGGTTTGTAGACTCTGATTGGCTAAACTGGAAACATTGTAGCTGAAAAAGCAACACACAATCTCTTTGATCCTAGAAAATAAATTATTAAATAAATATTCACAAGTACTCGAAAGGGGAGATTTTTAATTTGACAAGAACAACATTAAGATTTTTTTAAGACTTACAAAAATAATAGGTGATATGAAATCCGTGAGGAAAAAAGAAAGTAATATAAAATAAACAAAAGAAAAACAAAGAAACTAGCAAGCAAATAATAATAATAATAATAATAATAATAATAATAATAATAATAATAATAATAATAATAATAATAATAATAATAATTTATGTACCTTTTGAAACAAGACAAACACACCGACAAAAGAATCGAGATCAGACTTTTTATTTATTTACATTATTGGGCTTTTCTGCATTTTTTGCCTCGTATTTTATGTGTTTCTGTTAGTTTTATACGGAACAATTTACCCTAATTTATTCCCCCCACAAACAGAAACACACACACAAAAAAACCAAACAAAGCCCCCAATGCTTTTCTCCAGTCTTATCCTAAATACTGATTTTATAGTACTATGTAGAAAGAACATAATTGCACATAAATTAAAATAATAATTATTATTATAATAAAACTACAAGGAATCTAAAATCCTCTTCTAGTTCACTTTAAAATTTAAAATAAATGTTTAAACTTGTGGTTAATATTTTTTGGACCGCTCAGAGAGACGTGGGCGTTTCTAATGCTCCCTCACACCGTCAGCGCTCAACACCAGGTTGTGAAGAAAAGCTGTGAGCACATCAGTGTTTCATGTTGTTTGAATGAATTCCCAACATATTTGACAGATGGGAAAATTATTATGAATCTCATCGACAGTCCAACTGTGTTTTTAAAAGTTTTTCAGAACTTGTTTTTCTGTCCCCACAAACACAGCAAACAGACCAAGTCGCAAAGTTAATCGCAGCTGAACAAAAGCGCTTATTTAGCATGTGTTCATGTGTTCCTCCTTACAGAAATCGATGAGGTCAACACCTTCACTTTGGGAATCTGTGCTAATAATTTGGATTCTGGGACATGAAAGAAATGGGCTAATTTGAGGCTGTTTCAGAGGGAGTTAGCGAGGGAGGTTGCTACACCGCCTGGAGCCTTCTCAAGGCTGGGAGGCCGAAATCTTACTGTAATCTGCTGTTTCGGGTTATTCCGCAGTGCAGTGGGAAAAGAAAAGAGACGCCTTCAGCAGAAAGCTATTCTGGTTTGTGTCACTTCACGAGTTGAAGGGAAACAGAAAATCCTGATCACGCAACCCGAACCTTGCTTGGCTGCAGAGTTCAGTTTGACTAGTGTAAGTGGTGTCAGCACAGTGAGTGCTGATTGTAATGAAAAAGGTGTGTGTGTGTGTGTGGGGGGGGGGGGCAAAGAAACACAACTATATCTCAAAAGCTTTCATTGAAACAAACAGATAAGTAACTGTCCAAGCATCGTATTACACTGCACTAAACAACGAAACAAGTGGGGGGAAAGTGCAATAAAGAAACGATTGCATTGTTGTCTTATTGACAGTACCGCTGTCTGCCGGATGAGGGCAGTAAAGCTCAGTGTGACGTGAATGTGGGAAAACAATTAGATTATAAAATACAAATTAGATTATAAAATAAAGATAATAGAAGAGAGCGATTGAAATTCTCAATGTTTATTGTTTATCTTTCTTTTTCTCAAATAAAATTTGAATGCGCTCTAAATTTTACTACTCAATCCTTTTTTTTTAAACCGACACATGATAGGAACTGCACGTGTGAAAAAATAAAGGGGAAAAAAGCAACATGTGCTGCTTGAGCAGCTTTTTGGTACAGACTGCCCGAGCTGATTGGATGACCAGCATTTTTCTCAAAGAGATGTTGGCGTTTTAGTGAAGATGGGGGGAAAGCAACTTCTAACATCCAGTCCAGTCAGAGATCATGTCATATGATTTACATCCATCAGAGAACCCTGTGGATGGGTTAATGAGCGATCAGGATAGGATAGATTTTCCTTTTGCAGTTAGGTTGACCCCAGCTGTCTGTCTTTCATGCTCAGTTATTTCATTTCAATACATTTAGAGATCTATTTAAAGGACAAAGATGCTGCTCGTGATCTTTACAGCAAAGATCAATCTCCAAGCAGAGTGCAGGACAGTACTCCACCGATTCATCCAGACGATGAGCCGAGTTCAGGTTTGTAATACCAGTCTTATGTCGCAAGATGGCAGTGTGACACTTACTAAGTCACAGCTCCTGGTCAAACTGCATAATGTTTAAAATATGTTACTGCTAAACTATAATGAGAAACTATTTTAAATTGAGAGGCTGTGCACACACAGTCTTTTATTATTACTTGACTGACTATCCAATCAGCTTTTGTATTATTACAGTCTGAAGGCGTGTGTGTTAGACTGGCTGTAGGTGTGAATGGTTGTGTTATCCCGGGGTAGCGTGTATCCTGGCTATCACAGAGAGACAGACAGCATCGAAAGCTCATGAAGAGGTAAGAAAATCGATGGATGGGGTTTTCACTACTGAGCAATACCAGTCTGTTTCTGCTCTTATTTCAACAAATGACATACTTTAAATGCTGTAACATAAAATTTTTAGCGATGCCAGTTATGGCAATTGTGCATATTTAGGCAAAAACGTATTAAGTGCTTGTTTATAAAAGAAAAAAACCTTGACTTTTGAACACAATTTATAGGTGGAACATAAACGAAACAGCACGTTGGTGACTAGACTAACTTTTTCTTGCTGTGCCCCTCGGCAGACTAACATCCATAATAAATGCACAGTGAGAGAGAGGTCAGTGATTGGCTTTTGAAAAATTTGGAAGTGGTGTTTAAACTTGGATTAGCATAGATTCACTCTTTATTACGGCATTAAAATACAAAGTAAATAATTAAAACACATGTAGGATTTTTATTTTAACTACAGTTCATAAAGCAACAAGAAGATCTAAAGGTGTTTAAATGTGTGATTAACACAGCAGCACAATAAATTTAGTGAAATGTAAAATATTTTATTCAGAATGAGAAAGCAACAAAGGACTTCCTTCTATAAATTTTAAACCTATGACCAAGTATTCCACCATTAGCATGCACAGTTCTATATTTAGGTCTGTACTTACATCTGGATGTGGGTCATTTCTTATGTGCTGAGATAAGAAATGACCCACTGAGAGGCTATAAAGCCCCGCTGCCATCCAAGAGTCAATCAGTGGGAAGCTCCATAATGGTTCATTTACTAGAAGATGATGGGGGAGCCTCATCGCTCACAATGTTTGTCTGAGCCACCAAAGTAACATTATCATCTGTTACCTGAGACCGCTGTGCCTGTGTGTGGCAAATGTGATCCAGGTGTATTGCATGAGACAGGACAAATGCTCAGATAATCTTCTCAATCTCCTAATGGTGAACATGGTAACAGGGACTTTCAGGTGTCTTTTTTGGAAGTCAGTCTGCAAACTGCAGAGGATAGATTGTTGCTATGTAGCATTTACAGGGAATGAGCACTGCTGAGTTAAGATCATTGCCTTTAATATATTATACAGGATGTAAATCACCAAGGTTCTTTTTTGTTATCACATTTTAAATCATTATTTCAGAAAGTAAATTGCTTTAGAGTTGGAGATTTTGGAGTCTCATATCTGAATAATCCATCACTTGACATCTTGAACCGGTGAGAGTTACCCAGCTGCTCCGTGGCACAATAAAGTGAGCTCTCACTGAAATCACCAGGCAAAGGCAAATAGAGCAGTTTGAACGCCTTTTTTCCTCAGCTGAATCACAAGTACCTGGGCTAAAAATTAAGACGAACATGAGCCTGTGGCAATTATGCACGGCCGTCTGGAGGAAAGGAGAGCGAATGTCTGACACCGAGGCTGTGTTTAGGCTGCTGTGCATGATGTGCAGCTTAATTCATTACAAGGAGACAGAGAGCTCCTTCGCATGCACGCAGCCCATCTTTTGTCTCCGCAGCCTATCAAATCAAATTAGTCCTTCAGAAGAGCTCGGGCGGGGAATCTCTCCTGTAATTAGGGTCTCGTGCACAGAGAGGAAGAGAGAGACAGAGAGGGAGAAAAAATAAGTAAGTGCAAGAAGCCTTGTGGGAATAAAACACTTCCATCGTAATGCAAATTAGTGTTACTGGGTTTTCATATCAACAAGTTCTTTTTCTTTCTTTCTTTTTTTTAAATCAGTGTGCGGGTGGGATCGGCTGTGCTGGGCATTTCCTAAGACTCCAGTAAGACTCGGTCATTTGCATTACCTCCATCTGCCTTTTTTCTCCAGCAGTCTGAGCACCACCATGCATAAGAAAATCTTTTTTTTACTCTCTAAGCAGACACAGACCAACACAAACTCTGCAGATTTTCTGGCCTTGATACATGAGCTGTTGTCACTTTTCTGAAGTGGCACACAGTATGTGCTGTACTACTGAGTATCCACTCTGAAAACTACTGAAGTGACAGCTGATAAAACTGATTTTTGATGATTAGAATCTGCAGGTTATGAAAAAACTTCTTAACAAAAAGACTCAATAATGCACATTAATGCTTTAGGATTTATGTTTCTAGTTTCTCCTGCCTTTCTTCCCCCTTCCTCTCTCCCTCATCAGTCTAGTTTGCAGTTACAGCATTGACTGTATCGCATGCCCAACTATGGTGTTCCCACGACCCTTCACTGTTTATGCTAGTACTTTAGGGTGACCTGGACTTACTGCAGTTGTTTTCTAAAAAGCAAATGTTGCCACTCAGGTAAAAATTCTGCATAAGAATTATATTTGTAGAAGGAAAGAAAACCGGAAGCAACTAAATCACAGCATCTCCCGTTGTATAATGTGGGAATCCTTGATCTCTGTCACTCTTTGTGTTTTTGCTGGGCACAGCGGCGACTTTGGCGAGGAGCTCAGTGTGGAGCTGCTGCTGCTCCTTCATATTGAAAGGAGAGTTGAGATGCTTCAGGGCACCTCTGAGGTGGGCATGTCCTACCTGGAGGCCTCCTGGAGCAGACCCAGGACATGCAGGAGAGATCACATGCCTTGGCTGGTTTGGGGATGCTGTAGTAGAGAGGGAGGTCTGAGGGTCTGTGCTTAGAGTGCTGCCCCCAACCTGGACACAGATAAGTGGCAGGATGGATGGAAGGATGCTTTAATGTTTTAATTCCTTGTTCTTTACTTTTTATTGCATAAGATATGACAAATTTGTCAAATATTCTCCTTAAGGGTCTGAAAGATTGAAAGAAGACCAGCACCTTTGTCATAATTCATCCCTGTGCATTATTTGCTTGTCTGTGCAGCTAAATTGGAAGCTTCTCACATTGCATCACAGCACCTTCCTACACTCTCTGGCTTCAGGGAACATATACAACAATGGATTTTCCCACCTTATCAGCTCCCCAGATGGTGCAGAGACTCGCCACCTGACTGTGCGCCGTCTCCTCGCTTTGCCCGGCTCTTTATTGAGGTACTCGCTCTGCCAGCTGCAGATGCGCACCCCCGCTTATCCCCGCCTCCCCAACCCTCCACCTGGCTCTGACAGAGCACGGAGGCCTCAGGTGGTCAGCGTACCTGTCGCAAACCTAAAAGTTAATCACAGGCTCACACTAAGTCTTCGCTTTCCACTCTGCCTGGAGCAGCATTGACTGCAATGTCTGTGTCTCTGTGTGTGTGTTGGTATGGAGGACAATTCATCCACGATTAAAGAGCAGAAAATACCATTTTGATTAATGATGTAGGTAAACTCCCTCACTCGCTGCTTTAACATTACTGTATGTCATCTTGATTGGTTGGAAGAAGTTTTTCTGTTTTCAATTTGTACTCCAGGTACTGACATCTCTTATCACACTCAGTGACCTCTTTTTCTTTGTAGGAAACATTTGAGAAGCTCGTTCCCTCGCTTAAAATTCAAATCCCGTATCTCGTGGCATTGTTGCACTTCTGAGTCTCCTCCTGTTAGCAGAGACGTTGGTATGTGTGCGTTTCTTCTCTCGAGTAGTCTGTACAGTGTGATTGTGCACAAATGGCGAGTCTAGACAGAGATGACTTTGTTCTGTTTGCACGATATTAAGAGCCCGATGTTTACCTCTTCTATTGTTGTAGACTTCGTGTAACTCTTCCTGCCATTGAACATCATTTCAAGCTGTGCTCTGAACATGTTAATTTAATGCTTGTCATTAACATTTCCTTCACATTAAAGACCGAATATAATAATTTAAAAGTGTCTTGATTTCTGCTGACTAAAGCATTTTGTAATTTTTCAATTATAATTATGCTGCATTTGCAGTTTAAATCTGTAGAAAATCTGCAAAATCCATATCAGTGATAGATCATTTTAATGCATAATAGTAGCATTTTGGCAGATTATCTTTTTTTTTTTGCCATCCACTCAATCAGTCCATCCCTGCCGAGACCTTGACTTGTTCTTATCCATGCTGCTAAATTATTCACCACTGCCCTCCTATCCTGACACTGCCTGTGTGAGTGTAGGGATTATATTATGCATGAGGTAAAGAAATTGGTTTTCTTTGAGAAATGAAGGCAGTGTGGGGAAAAATGGCACCAGAATCAAGTGCTTCAAATTGCAGAGCACAAAAAAACAAAAAAGTGTGGCAAATGAATTTTTGCCTCTAATCTGGACTCCATACCTTCTATCATCTATCTTTCTTTCTTTCTTTTTTTTTTTGTTAAACTAACCCCATCCTCCTTATTTGACCTTAGCAGGAAGCACTCAGTGAGGAGTTCAGAGATAACATCCACATCTGATGCAGGTGCAGGAATAATAGCTGTTCTCCAGAGGCTATGAACAAAATGAAATCCCTGACAATAGACTTTTTTTTCTTTTACTGCTGCACTGAACAGGAACACAGCTCTTAAAGAGAGGCTGTCCTTTCCTAAGAACTAGGAGGACTTTGATTTAAGGAGCATACGCAAAAAGACGACTAAATCACCTCACTAAGAAACTGAAAGGTTTAGAGAGCCGTGATGCTAAAGTCTGAGCCTAATTATCCAAATGAATCATCAAAAAGGAGTCGGCTGAGGCCTCTTGGCTCTTAATGTTGTCATGAGAAACTGTAGGAAATCATCAGCGGCACCCATTCTCTGTTTTAGCGTCGTCTTCACCTGAATCAGCTTGCAGACACCACAAATTGACATTAATTTTATTGACTCTGAAAAACAGCACAATTACCTGATAACATCAACGATAGCAGGAACAACATGCCGCCATCAGCAGCCGCATTGAAACTCTAATGAAGACAATTCATTCCAGCTGAGAGGGTGTCATAAATCATAGAATGGAGCTGTAAACTGAGTCAGACTGTCCTCACAGATCCTCCGAATAGTGAAAGAGACACACTGAACACGGTGATTCTCTTTGTATTATATAACTGATATTATGTTTCCCCAGAAGTAACTGTGTTATCGAAGCAGGAGCTGCTGAGCCACCGGATGCCGTTGAGTGTTCACCACCTCTGGGGTGGGTTTCCTTCATGCTCTGCTCTCAGCGTGTAACACAATAGCCGGTGTTTTCTTTGCTGTTTATGGTCCCGTCAATTTTTATGTGAATTATTGCGATGTAATGGTTTACGGGAGCGGTAACTGGAGACGCCGTCAGAAAGGTTTTAAAGGAGGAAAATGTAATTTCACTCGCTATTCCAGGTAATATCAAGGCTGTTCATTCGTTGCTCCCGCTTTGTTCAGTGCCTGACCTGTACTTTATCATCAGCCGTGCCAGAAAGACTCCCAAGGTCTTGATTTAACTTTGACTAAAACCACTCTCACCTCAGGGCAGGACCAAGCTATTCATGATCCGTCGTACACATACATGCACTCAGCAGGGTAATTACTAGGAGAGCGTGTGTGATTTAAACATTTTTTGTCTCTCACATCTGTTTCTTGAAGTAGCACCCCATTTGTGTATCTATTTTTGTGTGTAAACTTTCGCATTTGGTGCAAAATTAAGTATCCCAGCGTGAAAAAGTATTTAATGTAAATGATTTCTTTCGAAGATGCCTCTTCTATACTGCAGCGGGCCATCACCTTTGACTGTAACTGTGCTATATATCCAAAATAAAAGGAATCGTCAGTGTGGTTCAGACACATGAAGTTACTCAAGCAAGCCTTAACATTGTCTTAAGCTTTATAAATGTAAAGGAAGGACACACCAGCATTATTACAAGGTTTTCTTACTGCCGCAACTTTGTGTGCTCATTGGCTCAAAATTGAGATTGAACAGTAATCAATTAAATTAGTTAATTAGTTTTTATTTATTCAGGATGTTGGCAGTGTTGTTTCTCCATACTATGTACAGTTTCCTCCCTGTTTTCTTTTTTCTCTGTGCACCATAGGAGATTTGAAATGAAAAAATCCAGGTGCAGTAACAGACATTTCTTATAAATGCAAGTCCTTTTGGAGGCGAGGCTCGCCACTCTGCTGCAACTATAACTTCAATACAATACAATACAGATACTAGGGGCTGCAAAAGTACGGTCACCTCTGGTCTTTAGAGGGGTCAAGGCTGCACTAAGAGTAATTGTCCTGATGATCTTAGGGCTCTCCTGGGGATATGCGGACTAAGGAGTTCAATGAGGTAGCACGGTGCAGTATTATTTATGATTTTAAAGGTAAGCAACAGAATTTTAAACTCAATGCAGTATTTGACAGGGAGCCAATGCAGGTCAGCAAGGACTGGGGTAATAGAGGCAAACCTTCCAGTTCCAGTCAAAAGGCGTGCCACAGCATTCTGGACAAGCTGCAATCTATTCAGAAGGGCGGAGTGGAGACCAAAGTAAAGGGAATTACTGTAGTCTAATCTAGAGGTCACAAAAGCATGGATAAGTTTCTATGTAGTGCTTGGCCTTGGAGATTTGACGCAGTTGGTAGAAACTAGATTTAACTACCTGGGTTACTTGTTTGTCAAACTTCAACTTAAGTGGTCACCAGAACACGAATAATACACGTGTAGAATCACCAATCAAACCTGATCTTAAACAAATAAATAAAATTAAGGTTTCACACACAAGTAGCATTTCTATGCTCTGCTTTCACTGCTCTGGGATCAGTTATGTAGTATGGAAACATTGCAAGTAAACACCATCTGAAAAGATAAGTTTCCTCTTACTTCTGGGAAACAAGTGTGATGTAGAGGCATTAGAGTGATGTGCAAAGACGTTTTTTTAATAACTCCTTTAGCATATAGAAAGGTTTGATGGTGGCAATGGGAACTCCTGTCATGTCCACTTTAATGAAACAGGTAAATTAAACAGGTACACACTCAGCCAGCATTTTCAGATTATCATCAGTGACAAATCACATCTTTGACTCAATGCGCAGCTGTGTTGCGAGAGACTAGCTACAGAACCTTTGCTCACCATCAGAAGTCCACACAAATAAAAGCATGAAAGCACAGCTGCTAAACAACTCAAACACCCTGTGATAAAAACTCCATCGCATTAAAATATTAAGTAAACCATTTCCCATTTCTTGAACGGGACCGTGTTGCTTCCAGCATCACTTTCGGCGAGCTTCTTTACAGATAAACAGAGCTTTGTAGGTCTTGATTAAGAGATTCATTTGTCTCACTCCGTCTGCTAAGTTTCAGCCTTCCAAGTAATTAAGGAGCCGTGGAGCACTGGATGGCCTCGGGGGTTTTCCCTCTTACTTTCATGCATCCATTTACAACGTAGCCAATGCCTTCCATATGTACGTTCATGCTTGATGACTTGTTACTTCCTTTATGGGAGTCCTCATGTAAATCGCAACTGATGTTGTAATTATCCTTTAAGGACTGGTCTAAAAGTAAAAGCAGCACTATAATTATTACCTGATATGGCTGCATCAAATTTAACATCTCATTAGAGGAACACAGATATGGAACGCCAGGACTGCCATAATGAATTAATTAAATACACCATTAAATAATTAATTAAATGTGGCAATAATTAATTAAAATTGGAATTAATTAATTAAATAAATAAATAGTTATGACACATGTAATTAATTAATTATTGACACATTTAATTAATTATTTATGTATTTCACATTTTAATTAATTATTGACACATGTAATTAATTAATTATTGACACATTTAATTAATTATTTATGTATTTCACATTTTAATTAATTATTGACACATTTAATTAATTATTGACACATTTAATTAATTATTTAATGATATATTTATTTATTTCATTTTGGCAGTCCTGATATGGAACGCCAGGACTGCCATAATGAATTAATTAAATACACCATTAAATAATTAATTAAATGTGGCAATAATTAATTAAAATTGGAATTAATTAATTAAATAAATAGTTATGACACATGTAATTAATTAATTATTGACACATTTAATTAATTATTTATGTATTTCACATTTTAATTAATTATTGACACATTTCATTAATTAATTATTGACACATTTAATTAATTATTTATGTATTTCACATTTTAATTAATTATTGACACATTTAATTAATTATTGACACATTTAATTAATTATTTAATGATATATTTATTTATTTCATTTTGGCAGTCCTGACGCCTGGCTCTCGTCATGAAATAATTTTATCTGTCAGCCTCACCCATCAAACTCAGGGGGCGGGGTTAACGCTGCCCATGCAGCTTCTCTAACATTTGATTGGTTGCCGTGCAAAGTAAGTCAAAACAGGTCGATCCTAGAAAATCGATTGCTTGTGTAGACTTGGGGCAGCCAGGTATCCCAGAATGCAGATCAAATCACAGGCAGCAATGGTGGTGGTGTAGTTTTAAAATACCCCGTTTTTCTGTCACCAGCTACACTTTTAACAGTGTTTTAGCCGCGAATGTCGCGACGTATGTCTGGTCAGGTTGTCAACATAGAACATGTTTGCAAAAGTGCTCAGATGTTTTCAGAGATTTCACTAGCTCTGCTAACAATTAGCATGCAGAGTGCACCGAGGGGGTTACGTTAACCGGTTTGTTTACATATTCCACTCTCCGTGTTCCACATGTTGCATTCGCAGATTCTCATTTTCACCGAACGATCGTCTCTTTCCGCCTGGTCTTGTGTCTCTGTGCTTCTGTAACATAAAGAACAAGCTGACATTTTTCTCACGAAACCAGCGATCAGCTCAACAGACCCTCAGTTTACCTGCATGCATCCTCCTCCTCATCTGTCAGCTGTTTAACACCTGCTGCTAATTCAAGAAACACGCCTAGTTACCTGGTGATAGTCACAGTTTAACTGGGCAGCCGGTGCTCGATATAAAGCAATGTCAGCGCATTTTTCTGCACAAGATAAGTTAATATAGTATTTTCCCCGAGCGCAGAGCTGCTGGAGCTTGTTTCCTTACAGAGCACTTTATAGGCGAACAGCTTTATCAGCGGCTGATGTCCAATCACCGGCACACAGCTTTCAAACCTCAGCTGAGTTTTAGCTCTCAGTGGTTAAACGCTGGACTTCATTCACTCAGGTTCTGTCTGTCGGGTCACGTTTACTTCGCTGTTTTATTTACAACTGAGCAAATCGGTTTGGCTGAGGTTAAAGTTACGTTTCATAACTGCATAGTTTCACAGACGTTTAATGGTTCACTGGCACATGTGTTAGACTGAACTATCATCTAAATATCATCTGTTTTTTAATAGTTATTCAACTGTATTCTAAGCACCAGCTGTCTGTTAGAATGTGATTTTTTTTCTCTCTCTGTTGGCAGAGGTATAAAAATGCGCAGGAAAATCTGACGTGCATGGCGAACTTCACCGACGATATTTAGGGAGGAATAAACACACATCAAACATAAATGAACCATTTGTCTGTCTCCATAATTGAGAGAATTTTCTCTTCTTATGTCAACACTCTCTCTCTTTTTTTTCTTTTTTTTTTGCTTTTTCGGTCATGTTATGTTTACCTGTCAAAGGCTTGTTACAAACTATGAAACACATTGTGCAGACTTCTGGATGTTAGAAGAAAACTAATACTGCTCATGAATGAGACTAAAGGCAGGAAGGTGTCCTTTAAAACTAAACATGTTAATAGGACCTCCCTGTTTATATCATAGTTTAAGATATAGCACGTGTATTTCAGTAATAGCCTGCTGAGGCCACTATACGTGCTGGCCTCATATCAAATGTGAAGGCAGACTGAGTCTATGTTTGACGTTTTTTATATCTAATCTTCCTTTTCAAACATTTAAACAGCAGCGAGTCTGCAGCTGAGGGAATACAAATTCAAATTGTCGGAACAGGTTTGCTCGTTTCTTGGATTCATTTGGTGATTTATTAAATGTATAACTGTTATTCTAATCTGCTGCTGAGTCTCTTACACTTTTCTTTATGCTGTATATTTTCACGTCTCTGGAATAGTTGGCAGTTAGATAGTCAGCTGGGAAACTTTGTGTTAACTCATGGAGCTGAGGATATCGTGGATATGCTGACCTCGCTGCGTGGTGTACAGAGCGAGGTCAGCATGATTAATATTCACAATAAAAATATTAGCCGAACATCATGAAGTCTGTATGTGTTTCATAGTGTCGAACAACCTTTGTACAGTTAAAGCCAGCAGTTACTACATGACGGAAACACCAACGTTATCTCTTTTATGCGTTTATACACAGGTCACGCTGATTACTGAACAAAAACCCAAAGATCAGATGTTAAACAGATTTATTTGCTCTCTCGCCTCCTTAAACATGTTTTTAATGTTAGTTATAATTCAGAATTGGCGACTGAAACACGTAGGACACATAAGAACATCAGGAAATAAAACATCGATAAATATAACCTCAGTAAAAGAAGTCAGCGGGGGTTACTACAGCTGTGTACCGGGGCCTGCGCTTTGTCGGTGGGATTGCTTGCGAGGCGAGCGGGTCTATCCCACGCTTTGCCGTGAGACTGGGCAGACATCTCCGACATCATCGAAACACTTTTGCAAAGAGGCTGTATCTTGACAAACCGACCAGACACATGAAGATTAAACCACTACATTCTCGGCTAAAAAAATATTAAAACGGTATTTGGTAACACACAAACAGGGTTTTTCAAAGCTCAGTTCTGTTAGCTTCCACATGCCGGTTGTTGTGTGCTAGAAACAATGGCCACCAGGCCAAAGCAATGGTTTTGACTCGATCAGCGTTAACCCCGCCCCCTGAGTTTGATGGGTGAGGCTGACAGATAAAATTATTTCATGATGAGAGCCAGGCGTCAGGACTGCCAAAATGAAATAAATAAATATATCATTAAATAATTAATTAAATGTGTCAATAATTAATGAAATGTGTCAATAATTAATTAAAATGTGAAATACATAAATAATTAATTAAATGTGTCAATAATTAATTAATGAAATGTGTCAATAATTAATTAAAATGTGAAATACATAAATAATTAATTAAATGTGTCAATAATTAATTAATTACATGTGTCATAACTATTTATTTAATTAATTAATTCCAATTTTAATTAATTATTGCCACATTTAATTAATTATTTAATGGTGTATTTAATTAATTCATTATGGCAGTCCTGGCGTTCCATACACAGAGGGCGTGGTTTAGTTTTGTTGTTTTTTTTCCAATCTTGCAATACATTTGCCACAAAAATATCAAGAGAAGTCACTTTTAATCAAATCAGGAGTTTTAGCCATTTTGATCAGCTCGGCTTTGACTGAATTTGTGTAAATAATGAGTTTTTGGACATCAAAAGGCTCCTGCAATGAACACAGGTGTCACAAACTTGGAAGTTTGGCACGCCGTTGAGCGATTCATCTTAGTGAGCAGGTGCAGTGTGAATATGCAAGAAGATTGGATGGAGGTGCCCAAACTTTTAAGACTGGGACCACAAATTTCTTGATAGATTTGCATTGAAGAGACGCAGCAGGGGACCCCTTGAATTCTTCGCTGACTGACAGCTCATCAGAAGTCCACAAATGGCATTCAAAAGCAAGAGAAAGTTGTCTTTCTTCTCAGAGATTCAGAAATACAATTATTATCTTTGCTGCCTTCTGCTGCAGCGTGGGAGAAATGAGGAAATGCTAAGCACAGAATTACAACAGATACGGGGTCTTTGGGGGAGAGCCTGGATTTCTTTTTATTATTCAATATTAAAATGTGAAAATATGCACACTGCAATATGGAGCTCAGTATGAAAGAGCTATAGTTATGTTAGCCCTAATAAATCCCAGGGGATATTCAAATTGCTGTAAACACAACATTAGTAAGTGCAATAAAAAGAATATTAAAATTATTAACATAATAAAATAGATGTATGAAACAGCTGAATACCAGTGTGAATAATGATATTATCCATCTTTGCTTGTGTTTTGCTTCCGTCTGGTTTCTTTCATGCAGATCCTTGTTTAATATGCAAAAAGCTGCTTTAAAGACTGAACATTAGTAACAATATAATCAATAACATAACGACAGTTTTCACTCGAAAACATTAAAACTTGCGAGAGAATTTTTACAAACCTCCATGCACTTTACTTTCAGTCTCCCACATCGTTGTTCTCTTATTATTTTTTAAAGTCCAAGGTTGGTTCCAAACATATTAAAGTGTTAAACAGAAATCAAAAGCTTTGTGTTTCTTTCCCGACACACTTTAAAGTGTAATCAAGGAAAAAACTCCCTTTGATTTTGTAATGACTCCACTGACACCTGTGTTCATTCACGTTCATTGTTTTTCAGTAACTGATGCTTGAGAACTTCTTGTTTTCTTGTAGGTAAAACAAGGACCTTTCTGGGCCCCTTTATTCTTTTGCTTTTCTCTCTCTCACTCACTCTCTCTCTCGTTCTTTTTTAGTAGCACTAATAGCGTTGAATGACCAGCTTGACAAATGGTTCACTTATTTACTTGCTCAGCAGCTTTCAGCCTTGTCACCCCAGCTTTTATACTGTAAATGGGCATTTTCTCAGCCACAAAAATGATGTTTGAATTTTAAAGAACTTCAAGGACTTTGCAAGTTTATGTTGTTGTTTTTTCAGCTGCTTCACTTGCATTCTCATCTCTCTGGGCCTCATGTTTCAAATTAAAGCTATAAAATACTAAATCTCTTGAACTGGATCAACTTCATATATTGTTTGGTAAATATACTGATTCTTATATATCGCTTTTCTACTCTCCCGAAGTACTCAAAGCGCTCTATACAACACGCCACATTCACCCAATCACACCCATTCTCGCAAGCGCTATCTCTATACTGAGTGCTTTCTAACTACATTCACACACGTTCATACTCCGATGGATGCATCGGAGAGCAACTTGAGGTTAGTATCTTGCCCAAGGATACTTGACAAGCAGACTAGAGAAGCCAGGGACTGAACCACCAACCTTTCAATCAGTAGGTGACCTGCTCTACCTCCTGAGCTACAGCCGTCCCTTCTTCATGTCATAAAATAAGAAGAAAACAGGCCCTAACCTGGCAATGACACCTGTCATCAGTTAGTTATCCAATCACGAGCCTCTCAGTATGAGGGACTAAGTAGAAAAAAGGCTGTAATTCCTAAAGAGTTAATGAAAAGTTTTTGTGAAGCCCCTTGAATCACAGGAGCCTTTCCATCCATGGTGGTGTACAAAGGTAAAAATCACCTAAAAAATGTCATAATCCAATAAATCATGGACCTAACTGTACATATGTTAAACCAGACAGCAGTTTCAGTTAAAGTCTGTTTTGTATCGTTAAAGAGCGAACCTGTGAAGATTGAACGGCCGTGTTTGGGAGATAAATATTCATGAAAAGCAGTCAAATAACAGGTGATGGTGGTTGGGTCATTTTCTTCCATTAGCGCTGCTGTAGTGTTTATACTGCTGTTGGAATATTAAGGATTTTTTTGAAGAAAAACAAAAACAAAATGCAAGTACGGTTAAACTAGTTTGAAAAGGATTATTTCTGACTTTAGCCTTCAACCCAGAAAACCCACGGATATACTTCAATGCTCAGCTGATTTCCCCGATGATCCAGCCTTTAATATACTGTCTGATATTCACTTTGGGGGGGAAGCAGATGTTTCAGCAGCAATAATTCTTAATGGAAGATGAACACTCGCCCTGTGTGGTTTTGGAAGAGGTATGTGGCACTCAATTAACTTAAATTCCCAGACCAGGCCCCTGGGCTGACTCCCCCCTTAGTGCAGAAAGCAGTTGATGTGGAGCGATATCAATAATTCTTCTGTGCTCCTATTTCCAACCTCCTCTGTCTTCTACAGTCATTTGTAATTTGCTTGCCCGTTGTGAGAAAATTAAATGCAAAGGCTTGAGTCAACAAATTTTCTCAGATAAAAAAAAAGAAAAGACATGTTGGAAATGATCCTGTGCACAAAAGTCAGCAGCTGACTCAGACTAATGAGATGAGTTTGAATCAACTCGTCTCATTAGTTTGAGATGAGTTGCTTTAATATTCATTAAGTTTCAGGGAAATTTGATTAGACTGAAATCTGACAAACAAGTTATCGTGCTTTCTGCTGCTTGTCAGAAAGAAGCTTTGTTGTTTATTGGATTGGAGGCATAAGGCAGGAAACCATCGCTACAGCGGTGGATCTGCAGGTGCTGAAACAAATCCAGCGATCAAACTGCAAACATCGCGTGCCGCAGTTAAATTAATGACTAAGTCAGCCGAGAAAGGATAAGACTCCATCCTCTGTGCGGGTGACAGGTTGCACACAACTTTCCACCACTAATACAGGATTGCTTATGGTGGGATTACAGAAATACGGCTGTCATGAGTCCACTTCCACCAGCACAACCACTTTATGATAGGGATATTCATGTACTGCAGTGTTTATCACAACGTTTCCCCCCAACATCAACATCAAGCTCTAAATGCTTCCTATTTTAGTATGAAACACATACTTGAAGCCCAAATACATTTTTACAGCTTACATTTTTATACCATGGATTTCGTGGATATACATTTATACCATAACAAAGTTCTGCTGCATTATCCCAGTTTTAAAGTTTGAGTATCTGTGTCACCCTGTTCAAAATAATCGATTTTCTTCTGTTGATGCTTGAAGTTATTTTGAATTTCAAGACTCTGATAACTGAACATAGTAAACATTTTTATTAAAGGTGGGGAATGATTGTGATTTACAATGAATGGATCATTGGGATGATAAAAAAAAATCCTGTATTTTGTCTGCATCTTTTCAGCAATAAAGCTGCTCACAACATCTCTTCATCCATTTGTCTTTTTTATTATATTTTTGCCTTTATTTTGGGAGAGCCATTATAAGCAAGAGGACATAAGCTGTAATATCCTCTGATTTTTATGAGCAACTACAGAAAAAAGAAAAGAAAACAAGAACATACCAACTAACATCAATTATATATATAACAGTGAAAGAGATGACTTTACATTTCTTAATAACACTCGGCTTTAAGAGGCCAAGTGGACACGGACAGAAAACGACATGGAAGTGAGTGAGAGAAATGAATGAATAAATATTAATGATTAATAGTACTTACAATGAAAGGAAAGGGGCAAACATGTAACACAAAGGGATAAAAATTTATTGTAAAATAAGTAAATAATCAAAATCTTGCGTACTTGTCCCAGTGTTGACTCCATGGTTACGGCCTTGCTTATCGCCATGGCTTTTAAAGTCATTTTGTTGCTGCTTTTGTTATTTTCCTTACAATTGAATCTTTTTTTCAGTTTTTCTTTTCCTTTTTTTCTTTAATAAAGTTTGGTTTTATTTCTGTATAGACATGGCTGATGAATTGCAGCACTTTGTGCTTGTAACCTGGCTACAAGCTTTCACAGTTATAGTGTCTGACTGACCTTTTTGGTCCATGTAGAAATGTGACTCATTTTCTGTTCTTTCCCACTTGTACCAAAGCAACTCTGTGACCTTGGGAGAAAAATCCAAGCATAGCCTCTCTAACTAATGAACACTGTGTTAAAGGTCTTAACAGGTTAGTTTTTATTCTTAAATCACAACACAGAAGTCCTGACATGTATAGATAAACAGAGACTCTTTCCAACTCGAGCCAAAACAGGAAGAAGAAACACGAGAAGCTCCAGAAATACCAAGGGCTCAGAGAAGAGCTGGAGAAGATGTGGAGGGTGAAGGTAACGGTGGTCCCAGTGGTAATCGGAGCACTAGGTCCGGTGACTCCCAAACTAGTCCAGTGGCTCCAGCAGATCCCAGAAACACAATCGGAGATCTCTGTCCAAAAGAGCACAGTCCTGGGAACAGCTAAGATACTGCGCAGGACCCTCAAGCTCCCAGGCCTCTGATAGAGCTTGAAGGATAGACTGCCTGCAGGGGCGAGCGGGGAAGAAGTTTTATTCATCCTGATGCAACTGAAAGGCAAAATAAATCAATAGTTTAATCAATTATTAAGCTATATAGTAACGAGGACTTAATAGATAGTGGCCAGGTTTAATAGTTAGAATTTAACTGTTTTGCTCATTCAAACTGTTATATTTTTTAAATTTTTAGGTTTTTTGTGATATTTTGTTTATGCTTTTGGTGTGGGAGCAGATGCAGTCTCTAGGGGTTGGGATTTGGGGTTTATGGTGGTTTTTCTGTTGGAATAAACAATTAAAATCTCTCTTAAAATGAGTTAATGAATTTGCATTTGCATTTTATTGTAAATGGTAATTAGACTCAAACCTGAGAGTGGCTAGAACCTGGAGGACATCAGATTTTTTTTTTTTAATTAAAAATCCAGAAACACAAATTCCCCCAAAGTGCCAGTTTTACTTTATAAGCTACAAGGATATCTAACAAACGTTTTATGGTCTGGACGGGATTATTTTGTTTTGATGTTTTCTGTCTTCTCCCTCTCTCGGTCTCTGTTTTTGTCTCCTTTCGCTCTTGCTCTCAGATATGGGCCAGCTCTTCCTCACAGTTGGCTTTTCTCTTTCTCTCCCACACCTGCTGTTCACTGGCTAAACAGCTCATGATGTTTAAGGATCAGCTGATGCTGCTACTCTCTGGCAGGTTATTGTCTCAATCATAGTGGTAAATAGGCTTTGTGACTTATTAAATTCTTGTGTGGTTCATCAAGCTTTCATTTGTTCTCTGGTTGTGTGAAACTTTCAAATATACTGACCCGGATTAACCAGAGGAGCTTAAAAAGCATAACAACTTTAACTTCTCTGAACCAAACAATCATTAGCCACTGCAACTATAAAACCAAAGACTTACCTGCAGCTCACCTGCCTCTCCACCGAATCCTTTGTTTCCTCGCTGGAAACAACAACTACTGCCTCAGAGTCATATTACAAACTTTGCAGGATCTTACCTGTCTCATCTTGGCTGCTGTTAACACCTGCTCGCCTCTTCGACAGAAACTCCAGCCATGCTTCAGTAGTGAAAACTCCCTCCTGAGCCACTTCCCAGTTCTCTGATTGCTCAGTCCTCCTTCTCAATAATCATTGTCAAACTGATCAGTTCTCTGAGTCTAGTCTTTGGGCATTGATTGCAGTTAAGCATGACACACATTTCAACATTGAATAACTATTGGCTGATGGCTCTGACACTTGGACTGCTAGCCTTGGTTGAAAAGTAGTTCCAAAATTAAAGTAAATTAAAAATTTATATAATTTTTAAAACTGAATAAAAGTGCATAAAACATCAGAGGCGTAAGTTCAGGGTCAGCAGGTATTCTTCTCAAACGTTGCCTGGATGTGCTTTTTAGACTTTCTAGCAGCAGAAACCTGGGGTCAAAGAATTATTTAATATTATTCTATATTAACAAAACCACATAACACAAATGTGAGTCAAACAACTTTAGGCCAGTACTCATCCTGCTGATCTAACTGAGCACACACTGAACTGTTCCAATCAAAGTTGAGATCAGGAGCAAGCCGCACTGATTCTAATGATCCAGAGAAATACAACATCCATCTAATCCATCTCATCAGATGCAATTTACATTTAGATGAATGTAAATGTAAGCAGGCTTTGGTAATATTAACCAATCTTCAATCCTTTATGACTTGAACTACATCTTTGTCTTCAGGAATAAAGGTCCTGAATGTCTTTTTGGTGATTGGTACAGTTGTGAATGGGATATTTCCTGGGGGAAATTCCCAGATCGGCGTAGTTGGGATTTCCCTTGTAATCTTGAAGCTTCAGAGCTCTCAGTCACCACCACCACCATCGTGTGTGGGTGTGTGTCATCGCTGTTTCTCTCTCGCTGCCACACTTTGTAAGAGACAGTCTGACTGGCCGACATTGAAATATTGTCAACAACACCTTTAAGCATCCAGTGGGGTAGTTTTTGAGTTTTTGCAGACATACCAGGCTAGGTTTGACCTGGGAGATAAAGTTACTGCCATGTTTGTCAAGCGATATGCGTTTTTCATTGTCTTGTTTTTACTGCCCGCAGTGGGCCAAAACTTCAGCCAGAGAAGGTATAAGATCTGGAATAAGTGCTAAATATTGAAACTTTTATAAGTTTCACTGTAAAAAGTTCGCAATCCAGATCTGCTTTCAAAAACAATAAGTGAACACGCTGGTTATCCAAAGACTATAGCTGAACTGCTCCATTTGTATTTACTGATGTATTCCAAAACTGGTTTTATAGCACATATGATAGAAAACCAGTATAGATCCTGCCGAGTCGTGCCATTGCCTCTTAATTTGTATTCATTTTGTTACTGCTGTAGAGCTAAACTCCTAGCACCTAACCCTAACCTTATCCATGCTCCCTAAGCTATAACTCATGTCATATCAATCAGCAGAGAGAAGGGCAATACATTTACAGGATGGTATTGCTTTCTATGTGGAGTTTGTGAACATAGTTTTACAGTACACAGCACAACACCCATAATCATGTAAATAATTTTTCCTTTTGAACCTGTTTTGCCACTCTGTTATAACTACTGCCACAGCTATAACTGCTTTGGTACTAAACTCACAGATGCAAAAGAGTCAGTGTCAGCCATGTTGTTTGTTTTCACTCCCTTCCCTGAGGCTGGACGAGCTTACAGGCGTAAACAAAAAGCCAAAAGTAACTTAAGGTGTGTTTAAAGCACCTTCCTCAGGGGCCCTGTTGTTCCAAACGAACAGGAGTCATCAACACAGTAAATGTAGAGAAAACTGGAAATGAAGTGTTCATAAGGTAAGGAAAAAACAGGGTTTTTGGTTCCAGTTGTCAGAATATTAAAAGCACTGGCTCTGTGTTCATCCTTAGCTGTAATTATTTAAAGTGCAATGCACAGCTGAGGTATTAGATTCTTGGAGAGGTTTGTCATTTAAAGCCTCAAACAATAATTTCCACTGAACAGAAAATCAGTCGAGTCTGTTTCCAGCTGAGTCATTTACATATCAGAGCTGTTTGACAGGACAGCTTTCTGCGCAGGCAGCGAATTGTGAGCTCAGCTGTGAGGGAGTTAGTGAACGCCGTCTGAGGTGTTCTCCATCATTATATATGACAGCTGCAATGTGATGCATTATTGGCCATAATGAAACAGGCTAATTCATCACACTGAAATGTGGATTTAAGTTCCGAACGTTCTGCTGCTGGTAAGCAAACCCCACCGTCTTACATCAAATAATAATCTAACGTCAAACACTGTATTATGCAGCATCTTATAAATCTCACGGAGGAGTCAGTGCGTGGTAAACACTAAATAGCGACGGTGTAAAGACTTATTAGAAGATTGTGAGACGTGTCTTCAGTTTTTGCAGCTGCCGAGAGATTCTTAAGTGAACTGAGCATTTATGCATTTGCTGTTCAGAGAGTCAGAAAGTAGGAAACTTTTTTTCAAAGGTAAACATAAATTTTGATGAAACGGGTTTCCTTTTTTCCTTTTTTCTTTTTCAGTCACCAAAAAGGGTTTTGGGAAAGGTGTGCTCTTGCAATCTCGTGATAGCCTGCCCATGTTTTCTCACTGCTGGGGTCTGATGTCTGGCAGAAAATTGAAGCCGGTCAGGTGTGGCGACATCATATCCACAAGACTGAGGCCTTTCATCTTCCACAAAATTTGCCAGGTTTAAAGATGACACGAGAAACCCTGTCTGCTTTATCTTAAGTCTCTTTCTCAGCAAATGTACCCATAAATCAGCCGAAAACCACTCGATATGCTAATCGCTCAGAGTAGATATCTTCATGTGTTTAAAATTTATTTTCATGGCTGTAGTCTTTTCACATCTTGCATTATGCAGTATTTGTTAAAGCGCTAACAAATGCGTGTCCACATTCTTGGGTTTATGGATTTTTGTGTGAGCTGTCAGCTGTAAAATTTAAATTTAATGTCTTTGTAGTTTCCACACAACACTGGATGCTGACATCTGACTGAGTAAAGATGCTGTAACACTCAAAACTCTCGCTCAGAAGCTCGATTACAAGATGGAGAATATTAACAAGGAAAAAAGGAGAAACGGAGTTCACAAAAAAAAATGTACATTGATCTGAAATAAATATTTATCTGTACGTCACGTGTTTGGCATCTATCTTTTTCATCTTATTTAAGTCTGTAGCTGTCTTTTTTTAATTCACTTTTCACTTTTATGGAGCCATAAAACGGAAATTTGAACAAAATCTGGTACAAACTAAGTACCGCAAAACTGTCCGCTACAGCCAAGAGAGATGAGACATCTGCCGATCCTAACATCCACCAGATGAACTCGTTTTCATATCTACCACAGATGCAGTACTGTGCATATAAAGCAGTGCCAGGATCCTTTATATTTTAAAGTTTAAAATATGCATGTCTTGGCAAACGGAAATACATAATCTAATAATAATAAAGACAAATGTCATTATTTCACCACATAGAATCTTTGCATTATTCTCTACAGAGTGAGTATCTCCTTTAGAAAGGAGCTTTTTCAGAACCTCACAGTTTTGACAGTGCGTCTGTGGAGGTGTAGTTACTGAGTGGAAACAATGGGAAGCAGATTTATTGAAAGCAAAAATATATCAGCAGGCTTGGGTATGCATCTAAAAAGACTTTTAAAAAAATGAGTCACAGGACTAATTTGGTTTTCTTCACTGTGGACCAATATGAAGGTTGTTGCTTTTCATGACAAACTCTGAGAAACTCTGACAAAAGTACCTCATAACTCTGTATTTCCCGTCACTTCTTATAAGCGTTTTAGTGTCTTTTAGCTCCTTGTTTTGATTTTATGACCCACAGCTTTACTGTCTGCTTCTTTCCCACCATGAACGCCAGCCTTACTGTTTCCCTTTTAATACTATGATAAAAATGACTGTAAACTACCTACAAAACACCAAGCAGCCAATGTCTATTGACTATCTGGTGAGCATAATGGAACGACCTTCAGCTAAAGGCTGAGATGTTTCCCTCAGGAGGATGAATATTGGACTTACATTCATTATGTGGCCAGAATATAAACTCCAATTGATTGCTAATGTTGATGTTTGTCTGCTGGTTGTTATTTTTGGTTGTAAATGGGACCGGCTATTAAAGACATGTGAGCACTGTTCAATCTGACGGGTTCATTGTAGAATCGGTTCAGTTGCTTTGTGTTCTGCTGATTATTTTCTCACAATGTAACCATAAAATGTATTTAAAATGCAGTTTAACATGTTTGAGATACCTAAACCTTCATACAAATTACAAACCACAGAAGAAACAAATCACATTTTCCTTTCACAAATCAGTTTCTTTTTAACTGTTGACTTCTAAAGCAACAATAAATCACTAAAATCAATCACACACCCCATTAAGCCACTTTGCTCTTGACTCTTGAGGACACATTTTATTTATCTTAGGTAGGAAAGCAGTGTACTTACCAAACCCATAAAACACAGACAGAACAACACCAATGGAGTTCTTTATGAGGAAACCCACTAACTACGTTTTATATATAAAAAAAAAAAAAAGATTAGCATGGTGCCATTGCAGGTCCTCACAGAGGTTTGCTCCTTTGTCCATTCTTGTCTTTCGACTAAACATATTATGTAAATGATATGCATATCATATCCCACAAAAGCTGAATACTCTACCGTTTGTGTCCCAACCCTAGATAATGGGTGATACATAATGTTCCATTTATTATTTGCATAAAACTTTCCTTTTCTATGTAACAAATTCAAATATTTCTTCATAATTCATATAAAGAAACTTGCTTTGGCTTCCCCATCCCACTTAAATACAGTTTGGAGGAAGGTAAAAGATTCCTGGTAATTACAAACAGTCCAGTCAATGATCATGTCAGCTGGACATCAACAGATTAAATATGGCTTGTTCGTTAATTTCTTGCATCACTTCACACAGCTATTGGTGAAGTTCACAGCTATGCTTCTCAGTTTATTGCACTACTTATTCATAAACCTGATATTTTAGATCAGCTTTTTATATATTTGTTCACTCACTTTCTTAAGATTTGGTAGAAATATGAAGAAAAAGTTCTGTAAACCCACTCCCAGCCTTTTTCAAAAGTAATAAAAAGGGTGTCTTTGCTACAAGAGCAGTTTAGTCAGATATTGCCTGTACTCCTGCTATGGTGGCATTAATGCAAAAAAGACTTCCTTTTTTTGCTTGGCACCAGTACGTCCATCTGGTGATATATTTGACTGCTGTCTTTCATCAACCACTCTGCACCTCCTTGCGTATCCTCTGTATTGAAACAATTATACAGGCTGGGAAACTGCTTTCTTGTTGTGTTTTTTCGGACATAAATCTCTCGTGACTGCAAACAGCAGATGGGCTCGTAACCCTTTACAAATGGCTTTTGGCTGTGCACACTCAGCCACGGCACAAAAGCAGCAGGAAAACAGGACTTTGGTGTGTGGAGAATTCAGTTTCACCTCAGTCTTGCCCACAGGGTCTTTGGGGAGTATTAGATTATGACACTGCCAGAACCAACATCAAACCTATTGTGCAGAAAGGTCACCAACACGCTGAAATGAACATGGCCTCAGTCCATCAGAGGGACTGAACACTTTTTATGACACCCACCCGTTGCCATGTTCAGGGATTTCAAGCTGCTGAACAATATGTGGATTTGCAGAAGTTTGATTGAACACGTTGGGGCTAAATTCTCTGGGTAAATAATGATAATGAGCAGTTTTGGAGTCACCAATTTGTTCTGGATCGTGCAACTGTTCCACCTAATTAGGAGTCTGTTTACACGAATGCTGTACAACACAGTCAAACAAAACCCTGGATCTCGCCGGCTTTGCATAAATGGGGATTTTCTTTGTCGGATGGAAATTAAACTTCTCGGATGGATCAACTTTTGCTGAATTTGAATCTGATCAAAGGATGCATTTATAGATAGAAAGACTATCATGATTTACTATTGTGATGTTGTCAGTAAGTTTAATCCAAAAGTGGTCATCTGATTAGAATATAAATATTTATATAAATTAAAAAAAACGCAATAACATTTATCATTTCATGATAGCTTCTTAACTGTTTCTCCCCATGTTTTTGACCATTAATGAGACTCCGTGCTGCAAAATCACAACACCAGGTGACTTCGTCATCTTTTATTTTTGCACAACATCAGACAGCTTAAGCAGAGGAAAATATGCACTTTGCAAGATGTCACTCCAAAATCAGCAGCAAATAAACAGAGGTAGTTTCTTGGAAAATAAATGCAGAATGAATGCATTGAATCTGAAATGCTCAGTCATTTAGGGCTGCTGTGAAAATAATTACCCTTTTGCATGGAACCATTTTTTAATGTCAAACCCAGTCATCTGTAATCTGCCGTGATTTATCCTTCTGTTGTCCTTTAATATATCTCAGTGTGACTTGTGAATTATCATGATGACAACCAAACCCAGGATAGCGCAAAATCACAACAACAGTTGGCTCACAGCGCTTTGTATTGTGAGGTAAAGACCCTACAGTGACACAAAAAGAGTTCAGTTTAGAGTCTGTTTTCAGCAGCGATGTTCAAAAACTGTCAAAGAAAACACGGCTAACAGCATCAAGGAAGCTGAACAGACAAACAAACCAAATAGTTGAATTTAAGCTAATGGCGTCCAACCTGCTTGCCTTTCTCAAAAAGGTCAAAGATTCAAACATGTTTGTACATAAATATCACTTCAGACTTTTCCACGGTAGCCCTCATTGCCTTAAAACAGTAAATATGTCCTTTAAAAAGGCAGATAAGAAAGGAGACTTGTTTTGGTTTCACTTCAAAACAAACATATAAGCAGAAGGGCGATGTTTGCAGGGCGATGAAACAAGGTTGGAAACCACAGGTGCATGAGTGTATGAGGATTCTTAACCTGGGCCAGGTGGGCAGCCTCCAAAAGGCTTCATCATTTCAGGGAGCCAGAAAGTTTCAGGCACAGTGGGGATGAACTGTTTTGTGCTACTGTTTTGTTTTTTTTCTTTTTCTTTTTCTTTACAGATTAAGTGCAGCACTGACCACACAGGCATTAACACTAACAGTTTTGTTTTTCTTTTGTTTTGTTTTTTAAATAACATTTTAAAGAATAGTTTGACATTTTGAGAAATATTCTTTGACTTGTTGCTGGCTTGGATGAGAAGATCAGTATCACTTTAATTTCTCTGCAGTAGTTACATTGTATCAGCTTAGCTAAGCTTAGCTACACTTGCTATATCTAAATCAAACACATATATCTTTTTAATGATGGGGGGCAGTTTTATGGCAATACTAACTTTCTCTATTTTCCACTTGTTATGTGCATTGAAGACCAGCAAATAGAAAGCCTTCTTTTTTACTAACTAACAAAACTTATATAATGCGCTACTTTCAGTGAGAATTTGTTACATTTCTGTGTCAAGGTAGTGCTTATGAACAAACATGCTACATATTTACAGACATCTTTTCTTCTTATCTTCTCTTATGTTGTCCATTAAAAAGAGCATTAACTTTTCTCTTTCCTCACTGCTAACCAGTTTCTGAAGATATCTGCCTGACCCTGGTTCTGCCCGAGGTTTCTTCCTGTGAAAAGGGAGTTTTTCCTTTCTACTGTCATCAAATTTTCATTGTTGGGGTTTTCTTTCTAATATTCTGGGATCCTTACTCTACAGTATAAAGCTCCTTGAGGTGACTGTTGAGATTTGGTGCTATATAAATAAATTTGAATTGAACCGACTGTTGGAAAGTCCATTGAGCATATTTCTCAAAATGCCACACTAAGACTCTGTCTTGTCAACGATCTGGTTTTATGACATTTTGTGCTTGTAGGCTGCATATTTTTATATTTTCAATAATGTGTAAAATAATATTAATAGGTTAAATCTAATTACCCAAGACAAAATCTGTGATGAAGAATGATCTTAGTGTTCAAAAAATAGAAAAGTTTAATGGAATGGAAAAAACTGAGCTGAACTGGGGGTTTGTCCTGGCACATAAATCACCCGTGTGTGCATCTTTTGTGGATGTACAGGGGGCTTTATCAATATCGGTCCTTTAATACAGAATTACAGCACAGTTCATAGAGAATAAGAGAAATGTGGTGCACATTAATCAAACTGGGAAAGCCTGTGAGAAGTCTGTAATGAAAACATCTATGCTGAAGCTTGAGGGGACTCCTTGAAGGGTGCACGCTGTCATGACTGGAAAAGCAGGACAATGAGACAGAAGTGAGGCATAACAAACACAACAGATTTCCTTTTTTTCCTGTTTTTTTTATAAATTCAATTTGATATTTCATGTAAGATTGTCACAGTGATGCAGCAGCTCTGCTTCACAGCTAAAAGGACTTTTTCCAGGACTTGCAGAGAATCTTGTGGAAGGCATGTCTGAAGTCCCGGTTGAAGATGGTGTAAATGGCAGGGTTGAGGGAGCTGTTGCAATAGCCAATCCAGAAGAAGAATTTAAAGAGGGGGTCGGGAATCCTACAGGGTTCCCTGCACACACCATACAGGCTGTAGCTAAAGAAAAAGGGAAACCAGCAAACAACAAACACTCCCATGACAACAGCCAGGACAAATGTGAATCTCTTCTCCCTGGCTTGGGAGATCTTCTTCCTGGCTAGGGAGCTCTTACGGCGTTTCCTCCTGGAGGTGAACAGATCCATGGACTTGTTACTGACCCTGGAGATGCCAGTGGATTGCTTGGAGAGCGAGCTTTTCTTGTTGCTGATCCTCTTTGCTCTCTGGGACTCCTGCAGCTGGGGCTTGTGACCTTTGCCCTCTGACGAGGAGCTCTCCTCCATGTCAGGCTCCTCAGTCTGTTGCCCGACGGTGACGGTGCGTTGGCTGGGCGTAGGCGGGCACTGACAGTGACCGTTCTCCCTCTCGCAGTGGAAAGGGGAGGTGGCTTTGCTCAGTCCATTCTCAGTTTGTGTAACGCCATCTGGCCCGGGTTTTTTTCCCGACATGCTTCTGGTTCTGGTTTTGGCCACCTGGTATATTCTGATATAGACCAGGATCATGATTAAGCAGGGAGCGAAGAAGGACGCGATGCTGGAGGAGAGGATGTACCAAGTGTCATCATTCAGCTCGCACTGAGGCTGAGAGCTGATCTCACTGTTGCTGTCGATAGATATGAGCGGCGGAGAGGAGATAAACGCAGATATAAGCCACACGATCAGGATAATGCACTTGACGCGTTTAGGAGTCCGCTTCAGGTTGTACTCTACAGCCTGCGTAACGGACCAGTATCGGTCCAGGCTTATTGCGCACAGATGCACAATAGATGAAGTACAAAACAAAACATCCAGAGCCAGATAAATACCGCACCAAACTTTTCCAAAATACCAGTAACCCATGAGTTCATTTGCCAAAGAAAACGGCATCACGAGAGTGGCGACCAGGATGTCCGCTGTGGCCAGAGACACCAGGAAAAGGTTTTGGGGGGCTTTCAGTGCCCGGCTCGTTAACACAGCGATAACCACAAGAATATTTCCAACAACGGTAAAAAGAATGAGAAAACTTACGAGAGCGGCGATGCCAGCTATCGCTGCTAAAGAATATCCACTGTCCAGCGTCCAGGAGGAATTTAAATGGATCACCGTGAACGCATCCATTCCGCTGGCGTTGAACGAATCCATTGTTACATATATTTGCGTGTGTGTGTATATCCTGGTTGGATTTTGTCAGTTCTTTTCAGATCTCTAATGCTCCTGTCATTAGAGTCCATCAGAAACGCGTTCCTCCGTGGTTAATTTACAAATCTGACGACATGGATACGGGCGCACGCAAAAAATAAAATAAAATCCCAGTTAACGAAGTCTCTGGAGGCTCTTACAGCCTGTTGATCGGGTGTGTCTCAAGACAACTTGCTTGAATTGGAAAGACACCCCTGGTATAGTTTTGTCACGGCTCCTGTTCGTCAGGAGTTGAATGACATCCAGCCGCAGCTCCCCTTCCTTCAGCATGGTGCGCTCTCGCTCTTAATGATGCCCCAAGTGTTGTTCTCATAAAACTCACCCACTGCCGCCCCGCCCCCGGCACACATTATTTTCATATTGTGGGAATGTGATAAGGCTGTGTCCACATGATCTCAAACCGATGCAAAAATATTAATGTAAATAGTATTAATAACATCTGAAAATGTATAAGTCGATAAGAGAGCGAGAGAGAACTCTGTATATTGACGTGCTGGTTGAGTTTTAAGTGTCTATAAAACCTGAAAAACTTCCTCTTCTCTTTAATAAACCTCAACTCACTGGAGGTCAGTATTGCTGCACTCATCACCATCAACTATTTCCCCGCTGCAGAGTCCTAAAGGTTGTTTATGGCCGTTAAGGGAAGAGACAGTCAGCCAGGCCGTTTGAGATGAAATGAAAAAAAGAAAAAGAAAGTGTGATCAAGAGTCGGACAGGATTTAATTTGTGGAGCGCCGTGTGTGTGTGTGTGTGTGTGTGTGTGTGTGTGTGTGTGTGTGTGTGTGTGTGTGTGTGTGTGTGTGTGTGTGTGGCAGCAGTTTTGAGGAGATCACGGAGGCGGAGTGTGAGAGTTGGGATTTTGGAGCTGAGCTCATTGCTGAGAGGCAGGCTGCTAGGTCTACTGCGTTTCACCTCATCGTACACACACCTCCACGCTACATGAGCCCCTCCCCCCACCCCCTCACACACACACACCTGCATGCACTGGTGTGCGTTATACTTGAACATCTGGCAGTACCACTGGGGGATGCACAGCACGTATGTTAACAGGTTAAAAAAAATAAAAGATGCCTGGAGCTATGCCAGTGTTAACATTTCTGAGCCCCATGGGATCTTTTTAAAAAAAATACGAATAACACAACTTGACTGTGAAGAAAATTCAAAATGCCAGCTACTTCTACCAAATATACGAAAACATGAGCGCAAGAGACGGAATTTCACAGCTTTAATTCTGTTCCGTGGGGCAGCAGTGTTAGACTCACGTGATTTCCTCAGCAGATTGCAACGGAATTATATTTTCAACCTCAGTTAGCGCATTTGTATGCACAAAAAATCCTGCAATCCTTCCCACATACATAGGAAAAAACCCGAAAAATAAAACATTGCAGCAGCCGAGTGTTACATCCACCCGCTTGAACGCACGTATACACTAAAGAATACATCTGAATAGGTTTAACCCTTGTATGGTGTTCGGGTCTGTGAGACCCGTTTTCAGTTTTTTTCAAAAGAAAAATTAAACAATTAATTATTTTTTCAACCTGAAATTCATTGGCTTTGGCCTTTTTTCTGTGAAGAACATAAATCCGAACTAATTTTCAATGACCTCATACTGTACCTCCCCCCACGCATTTACATTACATACAAGGTGTTCGGGTCCACTGGACCCAGGTCTAATAAAAGTGTTGAAAGTGTAGGTCCTGTGTTCCCACACTCTGTCTTCCTCCTTTCTGGTGCTGCTGATCAGAGGCGGAGCCAGACATTTGAAACACCCGGGGCTTAGCCCAAAGAGTAGTATGCATGTGGGATTTTTTTTTTTTTTGGGGGGGGGGGGGGGGGGGGGGGGTGTAGAAATGACTGAAAGATTAATAGGCTCTGTTCAAAAAAGAATGACTTCATATAGGGAAAAATATATATCACATGTGCAGGACACCTTAAACTAGTTTTTTAATTAAGCAGCAAGGCAGAACAAGGTCAGGGCTGTATCAAGACACGAGGACTAAACCCCAGTTCAACCAGACCCAGAACTGATCCAGAATTAAAACAGGACTACAACAGTTCAAAATCAGGACTACTGAGGACTTAACCAAGACAGAACCAGAATCAGAACTAGATGATAGCACTAAAAATCATCATAGACCTGCACTACACTTATTTTTTAATTCTACCAAAGTCCACTATTTAGATTGAGAAAAGTTTATATAATTATTTAGTCTTGTTGTGCAAACAAGCCTGCAGAACTTAATAAATACAGAATTTGAAAAATAACAAACCTAAAAAGAAACACTAGGTACGAGATACATGAGGACCTATGATACGGTGATACTTCTGGTAAACAACCATTTGACTAACATGTGTGTCTCACCTGCTCTTGTTCATCTGTTCTGTCCTCGTTCTCCTCTCTCTCCCTCTTTGTGCTGACAATCATCAAATATACAGTTGAAACCAGATATTTACTCTTCAGATAAAAACACTTTTTTAATTGTAACATCAAATCAGACTAAATGTTTATTTTTTTAGATAAATATAAAAACATATTTGTTAACTTTAAGAGTAAAGAGAGAAACTATCTGTATTTCTTAATTGCAAATGGCACCAAATTGTATTCAAACTTGAGCCACACTTATGGAGCTCCACAGTTCTTTTCCTGGTGTTTTGGTTGACATCTCTTGATTTTCCCATGTCAAAGAAACAGGCTCTGTGTTTTGCCTTATATGCATCCACAGCTGTGCCACCAATTTACTCACATGGACTCTACTAACCTATCAGAAGCTTCTTCAGCTCAGAATGGAATCGTCTGGAGTTTTCTTATTAATTAACAATAAATTTAGTGTACATGTACTCCTAAATTTGATGAAAGTGATAAAAATAGCTCTGTCTCTCTTTATTCTGAAATTTAACTAATTCAAAATATATTTCAATATTTATCTAAAACAAAAATTTACTCTAAATTGATGTTGTACAGTAAAAATGTTTTATGTTTTCTCCCTAAAGTGTATGTAAATATCTGGTTACAAATGTGAATATCCTGCTGTGTACTGAAATCCCTCTTGTTTTGCATAGAAATATACTGAACAACATACAAAGCATAATATATAAAATAACATTTACCTGAGTTTTTTCTTTGAAAGAACCCTCTAATGTCCATTCTTATGTTTCAGTACATAACTGAAACCGATTTAGTCAGGGAGGGTAAGAACTTAAAATATGAAATAAACACACGTAAGCTAAGACTCTAAAAAAAATAGCATTTGTTCGGCTTTTCATTTCGCCATTTGTTGATTCACTTGAAGAGCAAGTAACGTAATATTGGTCAAGTGATCAGTTTCATATCAATCTTTCGTGATGCACCGTCATATTTACATTATTTGTACGGTACGAATGATTTGCTTTGGTACCTGGTCAAACTTAAGCTCTCCTTAGTATGGCTGGCTCCGTCTCTCCAACAGCGCACTCACGGGCAGCAGCTGCCCCGCCCCCTCGCTCAGTCGCTTAGTGCCTGAGCTTGGATCATACCAATATCAGGGGGGGATTCACGCACAGTCGTAAATTCCCACAGTGTGCACTATGTGCTTCGAATATTGTGTGTACTTTTTGTTTTATACAGTTGTCAGCCAGGCATCTAACTATGAAAAAATTACACTCCAAAATACCCCGGGCTTCTGACAAAACAACCCGGGCTTAAGCCCCGTAAGCCACCCCCCCGCTCCGCCCCTGCTGCTGATAGTGTTTTCTTCCCCTCCTGCTCCCGCACAAAGTTGCAACATTGTTGAAAATTCAACTATCAACACCGTCTGCTCTTACATTCCCGCACATTTTACCCTCTTTCTTGAGGGATCCAAATTTTATTTTCTCATACCCTGTCCCACCTGCAAATTAGTGGCATAATACTATAAATAAGACTTTGCCAGTGTGGTTCCTTATCACAACTGATCAAGATGGCAAAAGATTATCTGCTGCGAGGGCCATCCAATTGATTTTGGAAGAGGGGCTTCGGATGATGATGTTGACAAAGAGGTTTCAGAATATTTCACATTTCTGAAAATTCAGAGTCTGACAGTGACTTTGAAGAAGAGGATGAGGTTGAGCACCATTTAGTAACAAAACAAAGACAAGTACCCCATCTGCAGCCAGCTCCAGGACCAGAACAAGCCCACCAGACAGCAAGTGAAGAAATATGGATGTCAATAACTGGTGACATTGAATGGTCTTCTTGCCCAAGAAATGAGCCACCCTGCAGAGCTGTTACTGTGATAAGCCAGGGCCAACACGGCTGACAGTTACTCATGTGCAGGACATCAAGTCTTCATTTGAGCTTTTCATCCCAGATTCCATCCAGAAAATTATTCTGGATTGCAGTAATCTAGAAGGAAGGTGTTTTTTTGGAGAGAGGTGGAAGGAGATGGACCAAATTCATCTAAGAACCCCAAAGGCCTACTTTGGGGTTCTTATCCTTGCAGGAGTTTTCAGGTCCAAAGGGGAATCCACAGGATCCCTGTGGGATGCAGAAACCGGCAAGAACCTTTCCGTGCATCAATGTCTCTGGAAAACTTCCACAAAATTTCCAGGATTATCCGTTTTGATAACCGAGACGACAGACTAGCTCGACGGCAGAGAGACAAGCTAGCTGCCATCAGGACAGTGTGGGATAAGTGTGTGCACCACCTCCCCCTGTTTTACAACCCTGGGCCTAATGTCACCATTGATGAGCAGCTGATCCCATTTAGTTGTGAAACATATTGCTTCACGTGTAAATGTGTTGTGTCTTTCCACTCACTCCAATTGATTATAACTGATTAATTTTTTTATAACATTTTATAAAAAACAAAAACGAGAAGCACATTAATTCATAAATGTGATCTAACAAAGGTAAAGGGAAAAAATGAACCATGTTTGCTGTTCATATGGCTTGTAATTGGGATGAAGTAAACATCTGTTGAGTAATTTAACATAAAATTGTTTGATAGTGTTCATTTGGAAAGCCAAAACTCTAGCGGGTCCACCAGACCCATGAACACTGGCTGAGTAACAAAAATATGAACACCACACAAGGGTTAAGATGAAGAGATGCCTGAGTTGATAATCATGACACCCACTGATCTCGATCAAAAGCATTCATCACTCAATTATACTTTACTTTATATTCAAGACCAGAAAGATGTGACTGAGTCTGTGGACTAATAATATGCCAACTGTTGAAAATCTAGTAGAAACATAACCTTTAGCCAAAGCATCTGAAGTAAAATGAAAAGGCGATGAAAATAAGTTTGAAGTAAAACCACTTTACAAATGTAATAATATGACCAGTGTCTTTAATATCTACATCAATAACTCAGCAGCATCCCATTGATACACAGTCATCCTCCTTAGAAGTACTTCATGCACTAAGTCCAAGTGTCTCATCACACCAGCTGACTTAAAATAGGTATTTAAATGAATTGTGTTTTATACATTTCTGGTTATTTTTAATTAAATGTTTGAACAATCAAAGTATACTGAATGGACAAGGAAAAAAAACAATACATTTGTCTTCTAGCTTCTCTGTGTTGTTTCTTTTTCTTGTTTTTCAAGGGGCAAAAAGGGGATGATAACATGTCTACCCGTATCTGTTCTATGTCTATCTATCTTTAAACCCTCCTGTGTCTTTCTTCTCAGTTAAAAGTTTTGAGTTTCTTTTCAAAGTGAGCCCTGAAATACTTAATATGTCATTTTTTGATGGTTTCAGTTTCATTTACTTCCCAATGATAGTAATAAAAATAATATATTTAGGGTATAGCATCCATTTGGTTGGTAAAGATGTAATCATGCAGCTTTAGTACATTAAAAAAATGGCCTTGGCAGTGTTTTAGTGGTGGTTCCAGAAGGAGGTGAGACCATGACTCATCATCTTACCTCATTCTAAAAGTTCGCCCAGGGAGTCAAACCAGTGAGCAGCACACCTCTAGTTCAAAGCTCCACTTCACCAAATCCAGTTTCCCAAATGAGCACCAAGAAATTATAATTCGTGTCTTTACAGGAGAGGAAGGACAGTAGTAGCAAGTTTGCAGCACTTTCACGCTGTCTCCCAGTATTGCCTTGAATCTGCATGAATATTTCAGCAGTTAACCTGCCTTGCACTCCCTGTTTCTCAATTATTGACTGGAAGCTCTTATCAATGTGATAAGAGCTCCCAGTCCTTGCAGATGAGTGGGCACACATCTTATCAATGTGTGCCTACACTTTGTTATGAAATACCAGACAAAAAACTGCATTGTATTTAAAAAATCACACCTTTACCCAAAGTTGCATTATTTGTTGTTGTATCAAAAAATGTGCTGCAGCGTTAGCTCTCAGGTAGCAAGGACCTGTCGGGTTTATATGTGTGGAGTGTCCAAGGGGAGAGATGTGCTGACAGCAAAGATGATTCCTGTTTGTTTAAGGAACTCGGTGATGGTGGGGAATAATGCCTCTCATTCAGCCATAATTACTAGGAATTCCTACTGGGAGTAGGAATGGTTTTCCTTTAAAGGGGCATATTATGCTTTTCCTTTTTTTCTGTCATGCAGTATATGCTGTATATTTTTTAGTGGATACTCATATTAAACATCAAACAAGTTTCAAAAAGCTGCAGACTGCTCTAAACACTTAGTTTCACAGGTCTTTTTTTTCTTTTGGTTCCATGTGATGTCAGTGAGTGGACAGTGTTAATTTGGTCATCTCAGACCTGCTGTTCAGGCCTTTTTTCAGCCAATCAGGAGAAAGTTTAAGTTTAATCTGAGCTAAAACAGCTTGTCTCACGGAGTGGGTGAACAGAGGAGGATCAGTACAGAATAAACAAGGTTAATTCTGAACTGTGAATGCAAAAGCAATTTTATACTAGCCATTCTCTTCCACTTATCCATATCAGGGTCACAGGGGGGCTATCCCCCTATCCCTATCCCAACTTGCCAGCCAGACAGAGGGCGAACACAAAGAGACAGACAACTATTCACACTGAAATTTACACCTATGAGCAATTTAGCAATCACCAGTTAACCTAACCCTCACTAACTCCATGTCTTGGGACTGTGGGAGGAAGCTGGAGTACCCGGAGAGAACCCACACAAACACGGGGAGAACACATCCACACAGAAAGACCCTAACCCTAACAGACCCTAACAGCATCTGTAAGTGCAGTATTTTAATAACAGAATAAATGACGCAGAGAAACATAAAAAGAAACGAGGTTACAAAATCCCAAATTTATGTCTCATGAACTTAATGGGAAGCAATCGCATCAAGTGCATAAAATCCACTGCACCTTGTAGTCACTTAGAAAGCATTTTTTCTTAATTTTACATGGTGTAACATATTAAACAGTTGCCCTTGCTTTTAAAGAGTCAACCTTGTTCATATGAAAATTACTTGTGTAGCTCTTTACTGGTTAAACAGTGTCTTAACATGCATCAAAAAGAGAAGAAAAAAAACTTTGTCTGTTCTACTTCTGTTTGCCTTTTGTTTTCTTTCTGAGTCTCAATGCTTTTATGACTAATGGTTATCTATCTGTGAAATTGTTGACACTGTAGAGTTAGTCAGGAGAAATACGTCAGTGCTTAATCTTTGCCTCCAGTTGTGTTGCAAACTGTCAGTGCCGCTTCATCACAAACATCCAATTATACTGACGTTTACCTTTTATAAAACTGGGACACATTTAGGACTCATTCAGCGTGATGGATTTCCTCGACGAGTCCCTCTGTTTGGTGAGGTAGTGATAGTGTTAGGTAATTGCCTCTTAGGTGTTTTCTGATTTACCTCTGTGGAAGCCTCGAGCACAGCCTGGCTGACTGTTGTCTAGTTTAGAGAACAGTGGGGGAAATAATTATCTGATTCCTTGCTGAATTTGTATGTTTGCTCAATTGCAAAGAAATGAACAGTCCTTGGTGACATCGGTGTGATCATTGGGAAATGGAACAAATATAAATTGATCATCAGTGCAAGATTTTGCCTCATGGGATGAGGATGATCAGGAGAAAGGTGGTGGATCATCTAGAACTACACAGGAGGAGCTTGTTAATGATCTGAAGGCAGTTTGGACCACATTCACCAAAATCTTATCTCATAAGGGTGCAGGACAACTTCACTACATTGAGGCCCAATGGATGGAGCTGTGTACTGTAAAATCTTGGAAGAGAACCTCCTTCTGTCAGCCAGAACACTGAAGATGTGTCATGGGTGGGTCTATCAGCATGACGACAACCAAAAACATACCACCAAGGCAATAAAGGAGCGGCTAAAGAAGAAGCACATTATGTTCATGTAGTGGCCTAGACAGACTCAGACTTATACAAAGTCTGTGGAGGGAGCTGATGGTTCAAGCTGCCACGGGGCAGGTAAGAAAGGATTTAGCTTGGAAAGACAAGCGTCTGGATTTCTTTAGGTTTCTTCAAGATGTTTCACCTCTCATCTGAGAAGCTTCTTCAGTTCTAAGAGCAACTGGTGAAGAGTCACAGATTAAGTCCTATGGGAGTGTCCCCAGGAGGGTCATGGACCCCCTATTGATCCTCTACCTAATCACCTCTACTTAAGGTGTGAAGGTGTGGCTTGGTGTGGTCCATGACCCTGTTGGGGACACTCCCATAGGGCTTAATCTGTGACTCTTCACCAGTTGCTCTTAGAACTGAAGAAGCTTCTCAGATGAGAGGTGAAAGATCTTCTAGGAACCTAAAGAAGTCCAGATGCTTCTCTTTCCAAGCTCCTTAGACTACAATGACCTGGATGACTGAGAACCGTCACAGATTAAAGGATTTAGGGAGTTTCTGTACAGAAGAGTGGGCCAAATCCCTCCTGAGATTTGTGCAAACCTGGAGACCAAATACAAGAAACATCTTACAGCTGTGCTCACCAATAAGAGTTTTTCCACCAACTACTAAGTCATATTTTATTTAGAGATGGAAAACTTAGTTTGCTCAGTGGCTTGCAAATCAGTTTATAACTTTTACATAAAGTGTTTTTCTGAAAATGTGGTTTCTATTCTGTCCCTCTCCATCAAAATGAAAATACCATTAAATTAGAGACTTCATTTCTTGGTAAGTGAGCAAATTCGCAAATTCATCATTGGATTAATTATTTTTCCTTCTATATGGAAAGAAAACCCTGTGGAAGGATGCATTTCAGAATATGATGATCATATGTATGATCATCTCTCTTCTCCATGATATCAAGTATTTCCATCAAAAGTTTACACTTCACATCTGCATCTCCTTAAAGATTATTTCTCCATGAGAAATATTTCCACCATTACCATAAACAGTCTTGATATCACAACAAATTATTAAGACTGGAAAGAGAATATTCAATGTGTGAATAATCTATTATAGCAGCTTCAGTGTCCTTACAACTTGGGGTCAGCAGCGTTGACTGGACTCCAGAGCCCAGCAGCCCCTCAAGCAGAGCAGAGATGGTGTCTGCAGAGCTGCAGAGGAACGAGCAGCATATTTTTAAATGAGCACAAAAGGCATTGGCGAGGTGTGACAAGAAATTGCGAGACTGACTGAAAGCCCAGCGTGAACCCTTTTGTGGGCCAGTCATTATGGATGGCAAGCCTTGCAGCCCTAATTCAACATTTATTTGCAGATAGTCATTCAGAATTATTTATTTAATTTACATGTTTGGTGTCAGAAAGAGATTTTGACAATATTAATGTGTCACTTTTATCCACGAGAATAAAGAGGCAAAAAAAAGCCCATTTTGGTTAATTCTCCCTCTGTGCCTGATTAAAAATCGGCCGGTCATACGGTGGATTTAACACTTACTTTACCAGTAACCTGTATATAAACTTCCAATCACAATCCTCCAGTCTCTTTGTGCTTTCAGGTGCAGTGCACAGTTGGACCTAAATCTGACTTTTGCAGGAGGCTATCCATAAAGTGGATCTTTGTGCTCATTTCCAGCTCCGTACTTCTGTCTTGGATTCTGTAGAGTAGCACTACATAACTCACACTTCAAAATAACCCTCATTTCTCTGACACTGGGCCTTGTCTGTCTGAAACTAGCTATTTTACCTTGATTGACTTATTCTACATGGACACTCCTCACAAGCAGAAGGTTTGGTTTGGTCATCAGTCATCATACAGGTCATACAGTGCAAAAAGGAGCATTTAGAGTACTCTGAAACTGAATCTTTTGGTTCACAGGGATGAATATGCCGTCATTATCATGTCCCTGCCCCCCACTTGTCCTCCAGGTGCAGATCTGTCTTCTCTCTTTCTTCTATCAGTGTGAATGTTGGTGTGGGTGTTACTAACCACCAGTGTTGGGACTAACGCGTTATTAAGTAACGCGTTACAGTAACTACGTTATTATTGTGGTAACGAGCACAGTAACTAGTTATTATGCCAAAATCAGGAACGCGTTAGTCGTTACTGGGATTTAGATAGGGTCGTTACTCGTTACTTCGTGTGGTGGCTATCGCGGAGCTTCCACAGATTCAGTAACATTAGCAAGTGGTGGAGGCCAGCAGGTGGATGAAGGAAAAGGGACGCAGAAGGAAAAGAGACCCGAGGCGGCCGCCGGTCCAAGTGTGAACTGAACTTCAGGTAAGAAGTTATGACCTGCAGTCTCTCTGGGTCAGATATGAACCAAGTTTAGGTGGAGTTTATTTTCGTTATTCTGACTTTTTACGTACTGCGTGCTAGCTAGCATGACGGAGTTTCTATACAGCTGGGTGGGTGCTATGAAGTTAATGATGTTGAACTTTATTTTGTTCATAAGTTATTAGAGTTGCCAACCGTCCCGTCTGGTATTCAGAGAAAATATTACGCGTTTCTTATTGAGGTGAAAAGGAACAGTTTGTCCCGTAATTCAGCTACAATGGAAAAGGCACAAAGCTGGAGTTATTCTGTGTCTTTGCTGCACAGCTGCCTCTTCTTCTTTCATTCTCCCCCCTCCCTCTCCCGTTTCTACTTCTCCCGGCTCTCTTGTTTATTTATCGCCCACTTTGCGCCGAAAGAGGAAACCAGCGGATGTCGCGCTAAACAACAGCAGCACGTTTAAGCTTGATCAGCTGTTGTTAGAATTTAATATTAATTTCTAGTATCAGCTGATGTTTGCTGGGGCCACAGCTGCAAAAAACCTGCTGGTCATGATATGGTTTGGATATGTGGTGAGAGGGAAACATGAAGATGAAACCAGGAGATGTCCTTACTGGATCATCAGAGCTGAACAGTGATGGAGAAACAGGTTTACCTTTTAGGTGACATGAATGAGTTGAAGGGAAGTTATGAACTGTTTCTGAGAGACAAATAACACCAGGATCCTTTTTTAGGTAGCTGACAGCTGGTAACTGTGCAGGTGCGGATCTAGCAAAGTGTGGCCAGGGGGGCATGTAGGGCATTAACAGGGAAAGGGGGGCACAAAGAAATACTTTTCTTTCTTATTCTCATTTAAAATGTCTCGCTTTTAAAAAATAATTATCTGAATCTTACAACAAACGATTGATAGATTGATGCATATATACCATCAGAACAGTGTACATCACTGTCACAACAGCGTTTGTTTTCATTCAAAGGCTTTAAGATTTTTCCTATAATGGTGGGCCGGTCTCTAGTCAAAATGCCCGGGCCAATTTTCTGTCCCAGTCCAGCCCTGTATGCAGCTCATCTGCAGTCTGGTGTTACCTACATCTTCCTATTCAGAAGGCAGAATTTCTGAGTTCTGAGTAAAATCAAAGCACCACGACTGCAGTTTTTGTGTTGGATGTAAAAGGCGCACATGACGCTGTGACGTAGGCTAGAATCATGGCAGTAGTCAACGACGGTCCAGGTGTGGGATTTCTCTCGTGGAAATGTCGTTGTTTTTTTAGTAGGACACTGGTGAAGCAGGGAAGCCTCGAAGATCCAGGATGAAGTGTGCACATTTTAATGGAAAAGATTTTTAACCTGGCCTGGTTTTGCTTTTAAAATAAACTGAGGATGTTGGAGGGAGGACTCATTCTTATTGGGATGTGAGTGGATGTGCTGGAAGGCAGGAAAACAAACACTGGACTGGAGACTCTCTGTGCCCCTGACAAGGAAACTGGACCAGTTTTGGGGAAGTTCCAGCTCCCAGGATGTGATGTGGAGACCCAGCCTCGAACGAAGTCAGGCCTGAAAAGGTGGGTGGCAAGCCTTTTTGAGGAAGCTGCAGGATTGATACGTTTTGGCTGCTTGTTCTTCCAAGTGACCACCTTTCCCCTGTTTGTAACCAGGCTAACAACCCTGACCGCGGTGGCTTTGGGCCTTGGATTCCTGGCCAGAGTTGTGTCTTCAGCCAGTAGTTTTACCCGGAGAAAGAACAAATAAATCTTGTGTAACCCATTACAGTGTGCGTGTGGTGGTTCGTTACTGGTCAATATTAGAGCTACTACTTCCTTGTACGGAGGCCATTTTGGGCCTTACGTAACATTTGGCGTTTGTCGACAGGATTTGTGACCAGTATACAAACCCACCTGCCTTAGACTGATTAATATGGCGGATGAGCTATCTGAAACCATTAATATGGTGTCACCATTCTTTATTGGTGCGCCCTGGGTACCAAAATTTTGTGGGCTTAACACAAATTATGAAGATTGGGAGAGCCAAATTAGTGCAATGCTCCGTGCTCAAAAATGGTCGATAGAACAGCAGTGTGATTTTGTACTGAGTGCATTAGGAGGAGAACCACGACGTGAAATTCTTATTTTGGAGCAAGTGGAGCGGGATACGCCAGATAAGATCTTTCTTCAACTTAAAGAACTGTATGGGGATAAAACAGCTGTGGGTACCTTGCGTGCCATGTTTTATGAGTGCAGACAAAGGGCAGAAGAGCCTATTAGAAAGTTCACTTTACGTTTAAGGGAGCTAGGCCATCGCCTGCAAACAAAAGAGCCACAAGACCCTCGGCGTGCCGACCTGCACATGCGTGATCAGTTTGTCTTGGGCCTCAGGGAGGGTGAGATACAGCGCGATCTACGGCGTCTGTTAAGGCATGACCCTAATCTCTCATTTGAACAGGTGCGTAAAGAGGCTTTGCAATTGGAAGCAGATGCGCTGCATAGTTTATATGAAGACTCCGCTTGTGCCGTAGTGAAAGGGGATCTAAAGTGGCAGGATACCTTGAATTGGAAAGATCAATTTAAAGTGGAGATTCTCGCAGAAATGAAGGAGCAAATTATGGATCTCAAGAATACTCTTCAGGAGGAGCTGAGGGAATTTGTTCGACCAGCACCAATGCCACAGACATGTTCAGCTCCCAGAGGTGAGAGAGAAAGGCGGAACTTTAGTTCCTCTCAGTATAGGAGATGTGCTGAAGTGTCTGAGCCACCCCCAGCGACAAAGCAAATCTCACGGTTGGTGGAACGACCACGGCATAAGTGGGATGAACAAGGGCAGCCCATCTGTAGTAAGTGTGGAGCCAGTGGACACATGGCAAGAGAGTGTCGGGGCACTCCATCTCAGATGGCTTTAAACGAGTAAATCCAGTCACTATGGGCCAGGTGACTGGAAAGGATGACAGTGGTCCAGCCCAGTTAAATCACTCTCAATTTCTAGGGACATGCCGTCAAGTAGAGGTATTCGTTGATGGTAAGGAAGTGACATTTTTGCTAGATACTGGGTCTAATGTAACATTAATGCCACAAGCCTGTTTTAGGAGATTGTTTGGTGAGCAGGAGCCAGGAAAAGAAAGCGATCTCAATTGGTTAAAGCTGAAGGCAGCGAATGGATTGGCTATTCCTTATGTGGGCTATGTGCTAGCTGAAGTACAGGTGGGAGGCATTACTTTGAAGGATATGGGAATTGTGATTTCAAAGGACGATCCCAATAATCCTAATGCATTACCTATCTTAGGTATGAATATCATCATTCCATGCTGGGATATGCTTTTCTCGAAACCTCAGATACAGACCCAGACCTGGCCTGTTGGCTCAACTGTAGACACTCAACAAGCGTGGGCATCCGCTTTTCAGGACTGTCAGAGAATTCAGGCAGCTGCCCCTGTACAACAGGTAGGGACCCTTCGACCAGCTTATCGCCATCCAGTGATGGTCCCTGAGCACAGCGAGCAGGTGATTTGGGCCAGGGCCCCACAGACACTGAGGAAAGGACAATGTATTTTGGTGGAGCCACTGGAAGGGCCTAGTACAGTTGCTGTTGCTCGATCCCTAGGAATTGTCCGTAGAGGCCGAGTCCCCCTCAAAGTAAGGAACCTCAACCCTTTTCCTATCACGTTACGACGTTACGAGGCCCTTGCTACATTCTCCACGGAAAATGTTGACATTCAGGAGCCTTTTGAAGTTACTTTTGAGCAAACCAGGCCAGGTATTGTTGAAGTTGGTGTACACCAGGTGAGCTCGGAACCACCTGGTAAAGCTCCTCATATTGAAGTTATGACACAAGGGAAGTCAAACCTATCCATAGAGGAGTGTGGTAGGACTCGACTTAAGCGGTCAAAGAAGTGCAGGAGACTGATGCTGTCCAGTGTAGCAAGTGATTTATTCACCATTCTGTGGCCCAAGAATATTTACAAAGAAACAAATAAGAAACTCAACTCTATAATAAACTCAATTCAAATAAACATAACTGAACTTAAATCAACGGAAATTAAGGTCAAACTGCACACAGCTACACTGACCTGAACCCTTCTTCTGAAACACCTGAGTTCGTCTGCTTAAATAGTCCCCTTAATCAAACACTTTCTCCTCTGGACTATTCCATTCAGTAGGTAGGTGAGATGAACATGATTATATTCATCCTCTACTACTCCTCTTGACTGGCAACATAAACTCTGGTGTAATCAATACATATCACAACATTAAATCTATTTCTTTATAAACCCTTTAAAATCAACTTTATTAAATTATAAGAATTCTTCCCCTCCTGCACTTGGTCTCTTCCTGTGACCTCAGATGAACCCAGAAGGTATAAAGCAGGAAGTAGAACTACATTTCCTCCTTTTGCTTCTGGAAGACAGGTAGGTAAAGGTAAGTTCAAACAATACAAATTAACAGTTGAAATAAATAACATGTTAACTTAACAAACTTGCATGAATTGATTTAAACCAAGATTAGTGATGGGCAGATGAAGCCCCATGAAGCACTGAAGCTTTTCATCCAATTGGTTCACCCCAACGCGAAGCTTCATGAAGCTTCATTTGCTCTAGTAGGACACCTACTGGACGTAAAAAATAATAGCTGGCATGAATTTGAAGAGTGTGGCATTTTGCACACAGCCTGTAAATGTCAACAACAAAAGGAGTGTGTAAAACATGTATATTGTAGTGATGGCAGTATACTGTGTATATTTATAGTGGCAGTATGGAAAATGATTATTTGGAAATGCTTGAAATGGAAGTGATCATTTACTGTGAGGTGAGGTGTGGTTGGGGTGTGGACAGTAGTTGTGCTTTTGTAACGTTGAGGTATGGACAGCTACACACTGAGGCTTTGAGCCTCAGTCCTGCCTGTTCACATTTTATTCTGTAAAAACTAAATTTTCACTGCTTTTACGTCCTTTTTAGTGGGGAGAACATAGCTGGGATTTAATGATTTAACAAATCTTTTAAATCCTTTGTCCTCCACAATGCTAAATGGCTGGGAGTCCTCAATCACCATGCTGACCAGGTCTTCATCTATTTGAGATTGTTCTCCTGAGGAAAGACAATAAAGATAAAGCACAAATATAAATATCACACACGTAACTTATAACAGTTGTATAATATTGTTATATCATTTAGTAACATTACTGCATGCTATATTATCATTGCATTTGATGGCTCACCTGGTCTTGCTCCACAATCGGTGTTCCCCTTATTCTCATGCAAAGCTCTGTAGTGCCTAAGCATGGATGAGGTGTTGTTGTTATATCCCAGCTCCCTGGCACATAGCAAACACTTCACCTTGTACAAAAGTAAAGACAGCTTAACATAAATTGTATTGCACCATCAGTATCATGAAAATACATCTTCTGTAGAAATTTACATACCTTGTTGGGAGGAATAAGATCAAAATGTTCCCACACAGGGGAGGACATCCTCCTCTTCTTAGCTGGCTCCATTCTCTCCTGACTTTCTCTCCTCACTCTCATAAACCTCCAAACTGTCTCCAAACTCTCACTAACCGCAACTCTCCATCAAACACCCACATTTTTGAATGAAGTCTGAGGGGTTTATATCGCTGTCATATCTCGCGGCAAAGTTCGAAACACTTCATGAACCAGTCACGTGGTACAGCCGGGCAGCGAGGCTTCGGACGTCATCATTTTCAGCTCCTCCCATAAATGAAGCAAGCCTCGATACGCGCTTCGCGGAAACGCCCCCTCCATTACTCGACACACGCTCCGAAGCCTCGATACAGAACGTCCCATCACTAACCAAGATGTTATATTATATAATCTGTAAAAGTGCAGAACATAAACAAACCCGGGATAGTAGATGTTTGCCTATTGCAGATTACATGTGAAATATGGTTAAATCAAAACAAGAATGTTAACTAAGAATGTAGACAAATGGTCTTCTCACCCACTTTGTCACAAGGAGCAAGAAAAGTTAAATGGTCTCTTGAGGGAATGGGGCGATGTGTTTGCTGCCGACGAAGAGGATTATGGCCACACAGATGTAATCACGCACTCTATCCCAACAGGTATGGCACCTCCCATTAGAGAGTGGTACAGGCCAATTCCCCCTAAAATGTATCAGGAAGTGCGAGAGTTGCTGAATAATATGATTCGATCAGGGGTGGTGAGAGAGAGTACAAGTCCCTGGGCAGCACCCATTGTCCTGGTACGGAAAAAAAATGGGGAATTGAGATTTTGTGTGGATTACCGCAAGTTAAATGCAGTGACACATAAAGATGCCCATCCACTACCTAGAATTGAAGAGACCTTGACGATGCTGACTAAATCAAAATACTACTCCACTCTTGATCTAGCAAGTGGGTATTGGCAAGTGAAAGTTTCTGAAGCTGACAGAGAAAAGACTGCATTTTGTACTCCTTTTGGCTTGTATGAATTTGAAAGAATGCCTTTTGGTTTGTGTAATGCCCCAGCAACATTCCAAAGGTTGATGCAAAGTTGCTTGGGAAGTCAAATCACAGAGTCTGCTTTTGTATATCTGGATGATGTGATAGTATACTCACCGGATTTCAACAGCCATCTAGAGCATCTGCAGGCAGTGTTTACAAGATTGAAGGGCTATGGGCTGAAGTTGCGACCTGATAAATGTGTTCTTTTCCAGCAGCAGGTGAAGTTCCTGGGTCACCTGGTGAACAGTGAGGGTGTGGCTCCCGACCCTGATAAGATTGCCGCTGTACAGAAGTGGCCGGCCCCGCAGACTATTCATCAGGTGCGTTCCTTTTTGGGCTTTGCCGGTTACTATCGGTGGTTCATTGCAGGATTTGCAAGTGTTGCTAGGCCTCTTAACTCATTGCTGGTGGGAGTACCTAAGAATAAAAAACAGAATATTCCCATAAACTGGGATGAGAATTGTCAACAGTCCTTTGATCTTCTGAAGCAGAAACTGCTAGAGGCGCCTATTTTAGCTTTTGCTGATTTCAGATTACCCTTTCGGCTCTACACGGATGCCAGTAAAGTGGGCCTTGGTGCAGTACTTTCTCAAGTACAAGATGGGAAAGAATGTGTGATAGCCTATGCTAGCAGAAGCTTAGCACCCACAGAAAGAGATGATGCAAACTATAGCTCCTTTAAATTGGAGCTGCTCGCTCTGAAATGGGCGGTGACTGAGAAATTTAAAGACTATCTATGGGGGTCTCTGTTTACAGTTTATACTGACAATAATCCATTGGTCCATTTATCGACTGCAAAAGTGGGCGCAGTGGAGCAACGGTGGGTACCACAACTTGCAAATTATCAATTTGATATCAAGTACCGGCCCGGCCAGGAAAATGTGAATGCTGATGTTCTGTCTAGAATGCCATTACAGGTGCAACCCCAAGATCTGGTGTCCCCACAGAGGATGGGTGAAGGAGCACGGGTTCAGGCTGTGAACATTGATTGGGATCCAGGACACTGGAAAAGCTTACAGGAGCAGGACCCAACGTTGTATAGAGTGAGACATTATATGGCCCAAGGAAGGACACCATCGGGGGATGGAGAGAATCCCTCACTAAGCTTTTGGGTTGGCATTTCTTTAGATTTTGTTTTGTATTAATTGCATACTTTGGTGTTTTTTTTGTGTTTGATGTGAGGTGTGGGCCACACCCATGTGGGAGTGGAGATTCTACTCTAGTCCAGCTGCCAGCTATTTGGAGTTGAATACAGGGAGCAGCTGATTGGGGAGGATTGGAGGCCTTCTCTATAAAGGGGAGAGGAAACAGGAAGTAGGGGTTGTCGTTGTTTTTTTAGTAGGACACTGGTGAAGCAGGGAAGCCTCGAAGATCCAGGATGAAGTGTGCACATTTTAATGGAAAAGATTTTTAACCTGGCCTGGTTTTGCTTTTAAAATAAACTGAGGATGTTGGAGGGAGGACTCATTCTTATTGGGATGTGAGTGGATGTGCTGGAAGGCAGGAAAACAAACACTGGACTGGAGACTCTGTGCCCCTGACAAGGAAACTGGACCAGTTTTGGGGAAGTTCCAGCTCCCAGGATGTGATGTGGAGACCCAGCCTCGAACGAAGTCAGGCCTGAAAAGGTGGGTGGCAAGCCTTTTTGAGGAAGCTGCAGGATTGATACGTTTTGGCTGCTTGTTCTTCCAAGTGACCACCTTTCCCCTGTTTGTAACCAGGCTAACAACCCTGACCGCGGTGGCTTTGGGCCTTGGATTCCTGGCCAGAGTTGTGTCTTCAGCCAGTAGTTTTACCCGGAGAAAGAACAAATAAATCTTGTGTAACCCATTACAGTGTGCGTGTGGTGGTTCGTTACTGGTCAATATTAGAGCTACTACTTCCTTGTACGGAGGCCATTTTGGGCCTTACGTAACAGAAATATGCACATTATCTTTTCCTTTCTATTGGTAGGTGGCACAGTGCACTGTGGCAAGTAAGCAAGCTAGAAGCCTGGCAAGGTTATGGAAGAAACACATTAACAAGAGAATTCTGAGTAAAACCAAAGTTACTTTCCCTAGTAACTAGTTACTTTGAAAGTAACGAGTAACTTGAAGTAACTGAGTTACTTTTGGGAGAAGTAACTAGTAATGTAACTAAGTTACTATTTTAAAGTAACTTACCCAACACTGCTAACCACTGTCTTCCAGTGGTGGACGTGGTCTCAGGAAGTCTCCAGCTGGTGCACCTGTTTTCCACCCACGATCGGTGGCAGTACTTAAAACTGGCTTTCACTTCCACTTGTTGCCCTATTGTTGTTCTGTGTATGATGTAGCATCAAGTTCTGTCTCTTCTGTACTCTTTCACCTGTCTTTTCCCTCCTGCTAGGAAAGCTGTCCGAAAGCATGCTTAATACTTACCTGAATACCTGCCTGAGACACTCTCATCTAGCCTGCAATAGAGGTCAGAGTGGCCTGAACCTTTGTCCTGTGGAAAGAAAGAGAATAGCCTGAATACTTTCTTCTGAACACTCATTTGTACTGAGTTCAGTTTATTAGCACTGTTAAACTATCTGACTGTGTCCTTCACGTGACCCCTTCAGATTAACAGCCAGGATTTGAAAATGAAGCTTGAAATATATTTAAATAATTATGTTTTTTTTTAAATGGAAACTAAGCTTTGAAGGGTTGTTTTCATGGATCAAAAGCAAAATTCTAATTTCTGAAAACTTGATTTTGTTTCAGTATAACTTCTTGTTGAGTCGAGTTGATCCAGCAGGTTTTCAAATTTTTTTACTGTCAAGTTTGCTTTTGTTAGAAGCTTCAAATTATAATAAGATTTGAATCCCATAGAATTACAACAACGATCACTGTGATTAGTTCAAACATATTTAACTTTTAAAATGAGCATGCATGATTGTAATTAGGGATGTACCAATACCGATACTGGTATCGGGTATCGGGGCCGATACTGTAAAATATGTATGGACTCATACTCATAAAAGTTAACCGATACCATGAACCGATACCAACTTATTTCATTAATCAGAGGGTGGCTTGCCATTTCTGTTGTAGTTTTTTAGATTGGCCACTAGGGGGACATCCCGCGCTAAACAGGCACAGGGTTAGACGAGTCAGACTGGCAGCTCCAGATAAAAAAAGAGAAACTGGAGGCTGCTGTAGCTAGGCTAAACAAAATGTCAGTAGTGTGGACCGGAACAGCCAACTTTAACTCAGGTTTTGGAAAAGCGATGAAAAATGTCAAGAGAAAATCCACGGGCAGTTAAAATAACAGAGGCTCTGACTCATTTTATCCCTCTGGATGACCAGCCAATGCCGGTCGTGGAAAACATAGGATTGCATCGTCTTCTCAGCATACTCAAGCTGCGATATGAAATTCCCAGCCGCCCACACATCAGAGAGATAATGGTGCCAAAACTTTCTGAAGAGGTAAAGACAAGCAGTGTGTGCGCGATGTCAGTCCTCGGTTAAACGACACAGTGGACTGATGATCCACGGGCAGATGAGTTTATTCGTCAGTGCCAAATACTTTCGTTATTTTGTTTGTTTGTTTACAATATGGACACTCTGCAATAATTTAAAAGTTTATTTTATTCTCAAACCTAATTTGTATTTATTTTATTCCAAACAGAAGTGCTTATTTATTATTCTGAAAGCTCGAGACAGTGCCAATAGTTTAGTGATATTTTGCTAAATTACAATGTGGAGACTCTGCAATAATTTAACAGAAGTGCTTATTTTTCACTTGAAATTTTTTTGTGGTCATTTTTATTAAGATTTAATTTTTCATCGGCAGAGAATAAAATAAAACCTGTCTTCCAATTCATTGCATTTGTGTGTGTGTGTGTGTGTGTGTGTGTGTGTGTGTGTGTGTGTTGTAGAAGTATCATTTTTTTGTGCTCTTTATCGGCAAGTACTCAGATCCAAGTATCGGTTTGAAAAAATTGGTATCGTTGCATCCCTAATTGTAATAGTATATACTAAAACATAAAAAAATTTTGAAAAACATATCTTTTTCCATGCAGGGAGTGCAGAATTATTAGGCAAATGAGTATTTTGTCCACATCATCCTCTTCATGCATTTTTAAGATGGCGCCGGTGAGGTCGGCTGCCGTCACGACTGCTCCGACCACTTTTTCTTTGTCTTTGTTTTTTAAGTTAGTTTTCAGTGTTTCTAAATCGGCAAAATCATCACCATTGGGTACATTAGGTATGACAGTGACACTCTTGTTTCTATTGGTATACAATGTACTCACAATTCGAAGTTTTTAACTCCGGATCCGAGCTGGCCGAGTGAGATCTCGAGGGAGAACAAAGGGAAGCGGCGGCGGCCTAGAGAGAAGCGAGCCGGCGTCAGGAACAGGCTGAGAGCTCGTGCACACCGCACACCTCTGCCTAGCATCCTGCTCGCCAACGTCCAGTCACTGGAGAACAAGCTTGACGACCTCAGGGCCAGGATAAAGTTCCAGAGAGACATTCGGGACTGCAATCTCCTCTGCTTCACCGAGACATGGCTGAACCCAGCGGTGCCGGACCACGCCATCCAGCCGGCAGAGTTCTTCTCGGTTCACCGCATGGACAGGACACGGGACTCGGGGAAGTCAAGGGGAGGCGGCGTGTGTTTAATGGTGAACAACAACTGGTGCAACAGTGCGAACGTTGTTCCTCTCACACGCTCCTGCACACCAAATCTGGAACTACTGTCCATCATGTGTCGTCCTTTTTATCTACCTCGGGAATTTACATCGGTCATTGTAAGTGCCGTTTATATTCCACCACAAGCGGACACGGTCACCGCCTTATGCGAGCTGCATGAGGCACTCACACAGCACCAGACACAACACCGGGACGCTGCGCTTATTGTGACGGGGGACTTTAATAGCGCCAACCTCAAACGCGCAGCGCCGAACTTTTATCAACACATCACCTGCCCCACCAGGGGTGAAAGGACACTGGACCACTGCTACACTACGGTCAAGGACGGCTACAAGGCACAATCCCGCCCCCCGTTTGGCAAATCTGATCACACCGCCATCTTCCTCATGCCAAAATACAAACAAAGGCTGAAACAGGAAGTTCCGGTTCAGAGGAAGGTCGCGCGCTGGACGGATCAATCGGTGGCCGCGTTACAGGACGCACTCGATGACGCAGACTGGGGCATGTTCAGAAACAGCTCCGACGATGACGTCAACGTGTTTACGGAAGCGGTTGTGGGATTCATCGGAAAACTAGCGGATGATACCGTGGAGACAAAGACTATCACAACGTTTCCCAACCAGAAGCCGTGGGTGGATAAAACCATCCGCGACGCTCTGAGATCCCGCACCGCTGCCTACAACACGGGACTCATGACGGGGGACATGGACCCGTACAAAGCCGCGTCATATAACGTGCGGAGGGCGGTGAAAGAGGCGAAGCAGCGCTACGGGAGGAAACTAGAGTCACAACTCCAACAGAGTGACTCTAGGAGCCTGTGGCGGGGACTAAGGACAATAACGGACTGTAAAACACCAACAACCGGTATGACGAACGCAGCCGTGACTTTGGCAGACGAGCTGAACACTTTCTATGCTCGCTTCGAGGCTGCAGCTAAGGTCTCCAACAATGCTAGTGTTAGCGGCGCTAACGGCTGCAGACAGGAAGATACTGCCAGCACCGGAAACGTGCTCGTCATCTCCGAGCATGAAGTAAGGAGAGCCTTCAAGAGAGTGAACACCAGGAAAGCAGCAGGACCAGACGGCATCCCAGGTCGTATCCTAAGAGACTGCGCATACCAGCTAGCTCCTGTGTTCACTGAGATATTCAACATCTCTTTATCTCAGTCGGTGATCCCCACATGCTTCAAAGAGTCCATCATTGTTCCTGTCCCGAAGAAACCCCACCCTGCTTCTCTCAATGACTATCGCCCTGTAGCCCTCACCTCAGTAGTGATGAAGTGCTTTGAACGCCTGGTCAGAGACTTCATCATTTCTTCACTACCAGACACACTGGACCCACTACAGTTCGCTTACCGTCCAAATCGTTCCACAGACGATGCCATCTCTCATCTCCTCCACACATCACTCACTCACTTGGACACTAGAAGGGGGAATTATGTTAAAATGCTCTTCATAGACTACAGCTCTGCATTTAATACCATAATTCCCTCCACACTCACCACCAAGCTGGAGCATCTGGGACTCAGCTCATCTATGTGTCAGTGGATCTCCAACTTCCTAACTGGCAGACCACAGGCAGTAAGGATGGGCGGACATGTCTCAGCCTCCACCACTCTCAGCACTGGAGCCCCCCAGGGGTGTGTTCTGAGCCCCCTGCTGTACTCTTTGTACACATATGACTGTGTGGCCACTACCAGCTCCACCACCATCATCAAGTTTGCTGACGACACCGTCGTGGTGGGCCTGATCTCTGATAACAACGAGACGGCCTACGTGAAGGAGATTAGGAATCTGGAGAACTGGTGCCAGAGGAACAACCTCCTTCTAAACGTCAGTAAGACAAAGGAGCTGATAGTGGACTTCAGCACTAAGCAGGAGAGGAACTACCAGACCCCCGTCATCAACGAGTGCCCAGTGGAGAGAGTGGACAGCTTCAAATACCTCGGAGTTCACATCACGCAGGACCTGTCATGGTCCTGTCACATCAACACCGTGGTGAAAAAGGCCCGACAGCGTCTCTACCACCTCAGACGCTTGAGAGACTTCCAACTGCCCTCCAAGGTGCTCAGGAACTTTTACTCGTGCACCATAGAGAGCATCCTGGCGGGAAACATCTTAACCTGGTTCGGGAACAGCACCATGCAGGACAGACGAGCTCTACAGAGGGTTGTGCGGTCAGCTGAGCGCACCATCCGCTCCGAGCTCCCTGACCTGCACTCAATCTACAGCAGGCGGTGCTGGACCAAGGCCAGGAAGATCGTGAAGGACCTCAGCCATCCCAACAACAGACTGTTCTCTCTGTTGAGGTCAGGAAAGCGATTCCGCTCCCTGAAGACCAACACAGAGAGACTGAGGAGGAGCTTCTTCCCGCAGGCGATACGGTCTCTCAATCACACCACCACACAGTACTGACCCACACATATGGTTCTTACACACACACACTGGACTTTCTGGACTTTGGTTTTGCACAACACTGGTCACTATATTCTTCATTTCCAGTTAATACTTGTACAGCTGCTGTTATTGTGTATATATTTATTTATATTTAGATTTCTTCATACATTCTTATATAGTTCTATATTGTGTATTGTGTATTTTGTTGTACAGTTATTTTATTTTCAACTTTAATTTATATATTTTATCTTATTCTTCCCAGTTAAATTTACCCTTCATTCTAATTTGTGTTGTACAGTTATTTCATTTTTAACCTTAATTTATATTTTATTCCTTCCTAGTTAAATTTACCCTTTTTAATTTTTCATATTTATTTCCTATCTTATTCATAGCCTTTTCCTTTTTTGTTTTCTTTAGGTCACGAGCAGTTGTCCAAGCATTTCACTACATATCGTACTGTGTATGACTGTGTACGTGACAAATAAAATTTGAATTTGAATTTGTCTTACTCCAAGCTGTATAGGCTTGAAAGCCTACTACCAATTAAGCATATTAGGTGATGTGCATCTCTGTAATGAGAAGGGGTGTGGTCTAATGACATCAACACCCTATATCAGGTGTGCATAATTATTAGGCAACGTCCTTTCCTTTGGCAAAATGGGTCAAAAGAAGGACTTGACAGGCTCAGAAAAGTCAAAAATAGTGAGATATCTTGCAGAGGGATGCAGCAGTCTCAAAATTGCAAAGCTTCTGAAGCGTGATCATCGAACAATCAAGCGTTTCATTCAAAATAGTCAACAGGGTCGCAAGAAGCGTGTGGAAAAACCAAGGCGCAAAATAACTGCCCATGAACTGAGAAAAGTCAAGCGTGCAGCTGCCAAGATGCCACTTGCCACCAGTTTGGCCATATTTCAGAGCTGCAACATCACTGGAGTGCCCAAAAGCACAAGGTGTGCAATACTCAGAGACATGGCCAAGGTAAGAAAGGCTGAAAGACAACCACCACTGAACAAGACACACAAGCTGAAACGTCAAGACTGGGCCAAGAAATATCTCAAGACTGATTTTTCTAAGGTTTTATGGACTGATAAAATGAGAGTGAGTCTTGATGGGCCAGATGGATGGGCCGGTGGCTGGATTGGTAAAGGGCAGAGAGCTCCAGTCCGACTCAGACGCCAGCAAGGTGGAGGTGGAGTACTGGTTTGGGCTGGTATCATCAAAGATGAGCTTGTGGGGCCTTTTCGGGTTGAGGATGGAGTCAAGCTCAACTCCCAGTCCTACTGCCAGTTCCTGGAAGACACCTTCTTCAAGCAGTGGTACAGGAAGAAGTCTGCATCCTTCAAGAAAAACATGATTTTCATGCAGGACAATGCTCCATCACACGCGTCCAAGTACTCCACAGCGTGGCTGGCAAGAAAGGGTATAAAAGAAGAAAAACTAATGACATGGCCACCTTGTTCACCTGATCTGAACCCCATTGAGAACCTGTGGTCCATCATCAAATGTGAGATTTACAAGGAGGGAAAACAGTACACCTCTCTGAACAGTGTCTGGGAGGCTGTGGTTGCTGCTGCACGCAATGTTGATGGTGAACAGATCAAAACACGGACAGAATCCATGGATGGCAGGCTTTTGAGTGTCCTTGCAAAGAAAGGTGGCTATATTGGTCGCTGATTTGTTTTTGTTTTGTTTTTGAATGTCAGAAATGTATATTTGTGAATGTGGAGATGTTATACTGGTTTCACTGGTAAAAATAAATAATTGAAATGGGTATATATTTGTTTTTTGTTAAGTTGCCTAATAATTATGCACAGTAATAGTCACCTGCACACACAGATATCCCCCTAAAATAGCTAAAACTAAAAACAAACTAAAAACTACTTCCAAAAACATTCATCTTTGATATTAATGAGTTTTTTGGGTTCATTGAGAACATGGTTGTTGTTCAATAATAAAATTATTCCTCAAAAATACAACTTGCCTAATAATTCTGCACTCCCTGTAATGTCATTCAAACAGGGAAACTTGCATTTGTTCTGTATTCATTAAATAGAAGAGTGACTTCGGCAGGGTTCAATCCTTCTGATGTTTTCATTTTAATGACTTTTGCTTATAGCTAATGAAAACCACTGAGTGAAAAAAAAATCACCTCTTGTGAGTCATTTAGGTTTAATGACAACTTTTGTTATGAACAGTAACATTGTGTCAGGAAGGCTCTAAAACAGCGGTCCCCAACCCCTGGGCCTCGGACCGGTACCGGTCCGTGAGTCGTTTGGTACTGGGCTGCGAGAGTTGAGGTTCAGGTGTGAAATGTATGGTTTTCAGGGTTTTTATCGGTTTTCAGCGTTATTTTGTTATCGTTTTTATCGTTAACTCGGTTTTCCTGGGTCTTTTCACATGTGTTATGAATAAATCTTCTTTTTTTTGGTACTAGTTTTATTTTATTGTATTTATCCGTGACACCTTAAAGGCCGGTCCGTGAAAATAATGTCGGGCATAAACCGGTCTGTGGCGCAAAAAAGGTTGGGGACCGCTGCTCTAAAACATCTTCATCATCCACATCCTCCACGAAACGAACCACGGAGTGCTTGAAGCTGCAGTTTTTTCTTGCATATAAATATAAATATAACACAAATAACAAGAAAATCATGTATATCTTCATACTTAAACAAAAAGGATAGAATAAAGTAATAATAATAATAATGGATTGGATTTATATAGCACTTTTCAAGGCACCCAAAGCGCTTTACAATGCCACTATTCATTCACTCTTACATTCACACACTGGTGGAGGCAGCTACAGTTGTAGCCACAGCTGCCCTGGGGCAGACTGACAGAAGCGAGGCTGCCATATCGCGCCATCGGCCCTTCTGGACAACACCAGTAGGCGGTAGGGTAAAGTGTCTTACCCAAGGACACAACGACCAGGACAGAGACCAGGGATCGAACCGGCAACCTTCCGGTTACAGATACGCTTCCCAACCCCCTGAGCCACGGTCGCCCCGTGTAAGTATAGAGTCATTTGTTCCTATCCACTTACTTTAAATTCCATAATGTATATACAAGTATACACTCATATAAAATACACACATAAAACAATTTAAGCTCACAAACCAACACCCTGTGATTAACACCCCACTAAATCTTCAAGTCTTCACACACAAGAAGAGCAGGAGTCCCTAAACAGGTTATAGAGACCTAATCTTAACAGTAAATGTCAACAGAAGAGTCCAAAAATAAACTTGAATGAAAACTGAACCAAAAGCAGAGCCCAAAGGCTCTCAACATCACAGGGAAACAAGGTCTTTGTAATTTTGCAAACATAGCTCTAATTTGGATCTGAGCCCCAGAGCCCCACCACCCGGAAGATGGTGAGTGCATGAGAGTGGCTGGCTGGCACAGGATGGAGCACAGAGCTGCGGCTGCTGAAGGGAGTGGAGAGCAAGGATGGCCAGTAGGCGTAGAGTGCAGCAGAGAGTGGGACGGGCGATCTTTACTGAGAGAGAATGGAAAATGGAAAGCTGGGCAAAGCTCGTCTACTTGTCAGTTGGCAAACTGACAAGTAGAGGAAGAAAACCTGAGACCAAGAAGTGAGGATAACTCTGAGGTCAACGATAACTCGAGGAAAGCTAGACAACAACAACTTTGTACCACATAGGAGGAATGAACAACTTGGCATCAAACGATGAGACGTGCCGGGTTTGAAATACTGCAGAGTCCTGTTGAGTGGATGAGTTTCAGGAGTGCTGTTTGACTGGCCTGACAGGAAGGAACCTGGCACCGCGCCTAGACAGATACAGGCAAGGAGAGAGAGAGAGAGCCAGGAAACACAAAGGAAACAGAAAGAAAGGGAGAGATACCGGCATCATCAGAACAGCTCTTCGTGATGGGTGTGTATACTTCAGTAGTCATGTTGGAGAGACAAAGAGATATCAGCAAATCCCACGAGGATGTAAAGTTACCAAATAAGATGGTCAAGTATGTGATATAACATCTCAGGAGCTTACTTTTTTTTACCTTGAAGAGTACCAATAACACAGTCAAACTTGGTTTCCAGTATGATAATCACGACATTCAGAATCATTGCTTTAATATGCTTTTAATCATGACTTTTTCTTTCTAGTCATACGTTTTATACATTGACATTACAGCACACACCTGGAAAATAATTATGTATAAAACTTGATTTGGCATTTCAAAGTTGAGATTAAATGTGTATTTTTACGCAAAGAGACTATATGAATCAGTAATAGGCAAAGAAACTTTTTAAAAGCATCTTCATTTTACTTTCAAAGCCAAAAACTTTATTTTTTGAAGGAGTAGAAGTTATTTTGTTATGTGTCTGTGTTAACTCACAAAAATATGTAAAGAAACAAAATTAGTGATCTGCATTGCAACCACCCATGAAAGAAAAGGAATGAGACTTTTCTCGTACATAGCTTTATTTACCTACAGTTTAAGAAAAAATGCTTATTACAAGCTTAGTTCTTAAAAATGTAAATAAAACAGAATGGAGTCATTTGTAAATCTCGTAAACCCATATTTTATTTACCATAGATACAGACAACAAGCAACATGTTTAAACTGTGAAATTCTGCTATTGCATGATAAATGTTACTAATTTTGAATCTGATTACAGTAACAGTTCACATAAAGTGATGAAAACTGAAACAAAAAGCTAACAAGTAAGTGGTACTAAAACATAAAGACAGAGCTGGAGAGCATTTTGAGACTTACACGTCAGTAACATGATCGGAGTTAGAAAGAGCATCCTCAAATAGTGGAACAACTTCATAATAATGATCCTCAGCATAAAACTGCATGAAATCTCATCATCTACAGTACATGCTGCAATCAAATATCTACAAAGATCACGGATTTCTACAAATTGACTGCAGATATGTTTCTCTTAAACTGAATATATTTGATTTTGAGCCTTCCCGAAAACTTACTACTAGATGGAAACAATCTGCCGACCTTGACAGAAGTTTTATGTGTTGATGATGTGAGCCGATTATGTGCATTTAATGTACTAATAACATTTGAAGCGTTTGTCTTCAGCATAGTCAGGAGTTATGACTGACTAATGAATGAGCTGTATTAGACCAGTGTTCGCCGGTCTCACGTCTGCCTGGTGTCAGCGTGAAAATCAAAACAGAAAGCATCATCGAACATCCATATAATCCATGACATGTTTACATAGGTAAATATTTAATGACTTGTGTTTACCGATTTGGTCTTATCTTTGTATGTTGCTCATGTTAAGGATAGAAAAAAGTAGTTGTATGAATGGATATGAATGTGGCTTGTTGTATAAAGCATTTTATACAATATAAGATATACAATATATAAGTGTTCATCTACCATGTCTAATTTTAATATACGAACCAAACTTGATTAACAACTATTTTTATAACTGTTCAGCACAAACTCCAAACATTCATTGTTTTTTCTTTATTATTTTCTTTATTTGAAATTTTTTTCTCTTTGTTGTTATTGTTGTTGTGTGATTGCACATTAATATATATTTTTCTGATAAGCTAAAAAAACAAAAGAAAAACTATCCTGTTAGGTTATGTGGAAATATAACTTAATTATACCTATTACAAATCTATCAGAGGCTTTTTTTTATAAACCAGTTATTAAAATTAAGATAACCATTTGCAGTACTGAAGAACATTGTAGATATAAAGTGATTATTTTCCACATAATTGACATATTTAAAAATCTAGTGTTTTAAAAGTGGGCGCTTTAAACCATTAATAATCTATAGTCACATTACAGCCTTAATGATGCTGTAAATGTTTATGAAATATGATGCCAAGCTGACAATGCCGTCTTAGTCTGCCTTGTGAGTTTTACATTTATGGCTGAAAATTTAGTGTTTCAATTAACTGTTGACTGCATGTCGTCATCTCTCATAGTAAGTGTGCCGCAGCTCTTAGCATTCAGCAGTGTGAAACTGGAGAATTTCATGGATCAGGGAAACAAGTACATGTGGCACGTTTTTGTGCCTTCTCAAGTATTGCAGTTGTAACCTGCAGCAAATGCAATATGCATGCTGTGTTCATGGACAGCAGCTGTCATCCCTTCCATATTTTGAAAGTCTATGAAAAGCATTTGTGTCCGACATGGAGCTGCTCCAGTCATTGTGCCAACAAACCAGAGTCTGACATTAGATCAGAAAATCTGTCACATATGCAGGAAAGAAGTGCTGTTACACAGTGCTGTCAGTTTGAGCTAAAAAAAAAACATTTGTAGGAAGACTAAAGTGTCTTTGACCAGCCACAGTGATCAGTGACGTTATATTTTTAATACTTTGTATTCCAGGCAGGAGATGTATCTCTAAAACCTCTATAACACATCCCAGACTGTAGGTTTGTGGTATTAAACTGAGCTAACAACCACACTGAGTCAGACTGTGGTCAATTAAAGTAATTTTGTATCTTAGAGAAACTCAAGTGTGAGCTTTAAAAAGTCCACGTGGTGTGAAATCACACTGAAACATTACACTTGGCCCTCATATACTTGAAGCAATAGTTCTGAGTAAAATGCATCTGAAATATATCAAATCAAAGTTTTATTTATTCAAATAATCAATCATTAAGAAAACTGTGCCTGCTATAAACTGAATGTATACCCATCAAATAAACTGAATTTGACCAACTTACAAATGATTTACACTGTGTAACAAAATTACATGGAAAGTTTAAATGCAATCAATTTACTTCGAGTCGGCATTTTGGGCACAAATATGTTTTTGGGTCGACGACTATGTGAGTTGGGACATGTAAATATCTGGTTATATATATATATATATATATATATATATATATATATATATATATATATATATATATATATATGTATATATGTGTGTGTGTGTGTGTGTGTCACGGCTGGCGGAGTGAGCCATGTGGTGTGGAGGAAAAGGAGGACCCAAGATGCAGCAAACTGATGATACGAGTGACGTTTATTTACACGGTGGCTGTTTATCCTTCAAGCTCGGGTCCTCTACCAGAGGCCTGGGAGCTTGAGGGTCCTGCGCAGTATCTTAGCTGTTCCCAGGACTGCGCTCTTCTGGATAGAGATCTCCGATATTGTTCCTGGGATCTGCTGGAGCCACTCGCCTAGCTTGGGAGTCACCGCACCTAGTGCTCCGATTACCACGGAGACCACTGTTACCTTCACCCTCCACATCCTCTCGAGCTCTTCTCTGAGCCCTTGGTATTTCTTGAGCTTCTTGTGTTCCTTCATTCTAATGTTGCTGTCATTCGGGACCGCTACATCGATCACTACGGCCGTCTTCTTCTGTTTGTCTACCACCATTTTGTCCATCTGTATCTGGAAGTCCCACGGGATCTTAGCTTGGTAAATGGTAAAATTGTAAATGGTCTGTATTTGTATAGCGCTTTACTTGGTCCTAAGGACTCCAAAGCGCTTTACACTATACACAATCATCCACCCATTCACACACTGGTGACGGCAAGCTACAGTGTAGCCACAGCCGCCCTGGGGCGCACTGACAGAGGCGAGGCTGCCGGACACTGGTGCCACCGGGCCCTCTGACCACCACCAGTAGGCAACGGGTGAAGTGTCAAAGGACACAACAACCGAGACTGTCGGAGCCGGGGCTCGAACCAGCAACCTTCCGATTACAAGACGAATGCCCAACTCTTGATCGCCCCAATATTCTTCGGTCATTCTCCACCACCCTTGGGGGCATCTCCCATTTTGACCTCGGGACTTCCAGGTTATACTCGGCACAGATGTTCCTGTACACTATGCCGGCCACTTGGTTATGGCGTTCCATGTATGCCTTGCCTGCTAGCATCTTGCACCCTGCTGTTATGTGCTGGATTGTCTCTGGGGCATCTTTACACAGCCTGCACCTGGGGTCTTGCCTGGTGTGGTAGACCCCAGCCTCTATGGATCTTGTACTCAGAGCTTGTTCTTGTGCCGCCATGATTAGTGCCTCTGTGCTGTCTTTCAGTCCAGCTTTGTCCAGCCACTGGTAGGATTTCTGGATATCAGCCACCTCCTCTACCTGCCAGTGGTACATACAGTGCAGGGGCCTGTCCTTACACACACATACATACATATATATATATATATATATATATATATATATATATATATATATATATATATATATACACAGTGGGGCAAAAAAGTATTTAGTCAGCCACCGATTGTGCAAGTTCCCCCACCTAAAATGATGACAGAGGTCAGTAATTTGCACCAGAGGTACACTTCAACTGTGAGAGACAGAATGTGAAAAAAAAAATCCATGAATTCACATGGTAGGATTTGTAAAGAATTTATTCGTAAATCAGGGTGGAAAATAAGTATTTGGTCAATAACAAAAATACAACTCAATACTTTGTAACATAACCTTTGTTGGCAATAACAGAGGTCAAACGTTTACTATAGGTCTTTACCAGGTTTGCACACACAGTAGCTGGTATTTTGGCCCATTCCTCCATGCAGATCTTCTCGAGAGCAGTGATGTTTTGGGGCTGTCGCCGAGCAACACGGACTTTCAACTCCCGCCACAGATTTTCTATGGGGTTGAGGTCTGGAGACTGGCTAGGCCACTCCGGGACTTTCAAATGCTTCTTACGGAGCCACTCCTTTGTTGCCCGGGCAGTGTGTTTTGGATCATTGTCATGTTGGAAGACCCAGCCTCGTTTCATCTTCAAAGTTCTCACTGATGGAAGGAGGTTTTGGCTCAAAATCTCACGATACATGGCCCCATTCATTCTGTCCTTAACACGGATCAGTCGTCCTGTCCCCTTGGCAGAAAAACAGCCCCATAGCATGATGTTTCCACCCCCATGCTTCACAGTAGGTATGGTGTTCTTGGGATGCAACTCAGTATTCTTCTTCCTCCAACACGACGAGTTGAGTTTATACCAAAAAGTTCTACTTTGGTTTCATCTGACCACATGACATTCTCCCAATCCTCTGCTGTATCATCCATGTGCTCTCCGGCAAACTTCAGACGGGCCTGGACATGCACTGGCTTCAGCAGCGGAACACGTCTGGCACTGCGGGATTTGATTCCCTGCCGTTGAAGTGTGTTACTGATGGTGACCTTTGTTACTTTGGTCCCAGCTCTCTGCAGGTCATTCACCAGGTCCCCCCGTGTGGTTCTGGGATCTTTGCTCACCGTTCTCATGATCATTTTGACCCCACGGGATAAGATCTTGCGTGGAGCCCCAGATCGAGGGAGATTATCAGTGGTCTTGTATGTCTTCCATTTTCTGATGATTGCTCCCACAGTTGATTTTTTCACACCAAGCTGCTTGCCTATTGTACATTCACTCTTCCCAGTCTGGTGCAGGTCTACAATACTTTTCCTGGTGTCCTTCGAAAGCTCTTTGGTCTTGGCCATGGCGGAGTTTGGAGTCTGACTGTTTGAGGCTGTGGACAGGTGTCTTTTATACAGATGATGAGTTCAAACAGGTGCCATTCATACAGGTAACGAGTGGGGGACAGAAAAGCTTCTTACAGAAGACGTTACAGGTCTGTGAGAGCCAGAGATTTTCTTTGTTTGAGGTGACCAAATACTTATTTTCCACCCTAATTTACGAATAAATTCTTTACAAATCCTACCATGTGGATTCATGAATTTTTTTTTCACATTCTGTCTCTCACAGTTGAAGTGTACCTCTGGTGCAAATTACTGACCTCTGTCATCATTTTAAGTGGGGGAACTTGCACAATCGGTGGCTGACTAAATACTTTTTTTTGCCCCACTGTATGTATATATATATATATATATATATATATATATATATATATATATATATATATATATATATATATATATATATATATATCATACATCATGTTAGTGTTTAAACCTGTGTCACAGTGTTCCTATTTAATATTAATATTTAAATAAAACAGTAAAACTGGAAAAAAGCTCAAGCACAAACTCTTATCCATGAAGGATAATTTCCTCAGATATTAGAATTCACTCACTGCGTCCAGCAAAGAGATTTTTCTCATCACTACAATCTCTATGAGGAACAACACTTTTACTTATCTATCACTGGTTTCAAATATTAGCCTAGCTTATAAAAAGCATCATTAATTTAGAGCTCAGTGTGAGTCCAGAGCACCATCTGAATCCAGTCTTAATGATCAATGAGCTGACTGCCTAGCAGCCAATAAAACTAATAAGTAATGAGCTATTCCAAGCATCGTAGCAGTGTATTCAGCGGTGCCATGCACTTTGATGGATGTTTACTGAAAGTGAGTAGTCCAGCCCTACTTCCCACGAGCCCAGTCTCGTGCTGGTTTCACAGGAATTTTGCACTGATTCTTTTTAGTAGGACTGGTGGTATAAACTATACAGGGAGTGCAGAATTATTAGGCAAGTTGTATTTTTGAGGAATAATTTCATTATTGAACAACAACCATGTTCTCAATGAACCCAAAAAACTCATTAATATCAAAGCTGAATGTTTTTGGAAGTAGTTTTTAGTTTGTTTTTAGTTTTAGCTATTTTAGGGGGATATCTGTGTGTGCAGGTGACTATTACTGTGCATAATTATTAGGCAACTTAACAAAAAACAAATATATACCCATTTCAATTATTTATTTTTACCAGTGAAACCAATATAACATCTCCACATTCACAAATATACATTTCTGACATTCAAAAACAAAACAAAAACAAATCAGTGACCAATATAGCCACCTTTCTTTCTTTCTGCCATCCATGGATTCTGTCAGTGTTTTGATCTGTTCACCATCAACATTGCGTGCAGCAGCAACCACAGCCTCCCAGACACTGTTCAGAAGAGAGGTGTACTGTTTTCCCTCCTTGTAAATCTCACATTTGATGATGGACCACAGGTTCTCAATGGGGTTCAGATCAGGTGAACAAGGAGGCCATGTCATTAGTTTTTCTTCTTTTATACCCTTTCTTGCCAGCCACGCTGTGGAGTACTTGGACGCGTGTGATGGAGCATTGTCCTGCATGAAAATCATGTTTTTCTTGAAGGATGCAGACTTCTTCCTGTACCACTGCTTGAAGAAGGTGTCTTCCAGAAACTGGCAGTAGGACTGGGAGTTGAGCTTGACTCCATCCTCAACCCGAAAAGGCCCCACAAGCTCATCTTTGATGATACCAGCCCAAACCAGTACTCCACCTCCACCTTGCTGGCGTCTGAGTCGGACTGGAGCTCTCTGCCCTTTACCAATCCAGCCACGGGCCCATCCATCTGGCCCATCAAGACTCACTCTCATTCCATCAGTCCATAAAACCTTAGAAAAATCAGTCTTGAGATGTTTCTTGGCCCAGTCTTGACGTTTCAGCTTGTGTGTCTTGTTCAGTGGTGCTCGTCTTTCAGCCTTTCTTACCTTGGCCATGTCTCTGAGTATTGCACACCTTGTGCTTTTGGGCACTCCAGTGATGTTGCAGCTCTGAAATATGGCCAAACTGGTGGCAAGTGGCATCTTGGCAGCTGCACGCTTGACTTTTCTCAGTTCATGGGCAGTTATTTTGCGCCTTGGTTTTTCCACACGCTTCTTGCGACCCTGTTGACTATTTTGAATGAAACGCTTGATTGTTCGATGATCACGCTTCAGAAGCTTTGCAATCTTGAGACTGCTGCATCCCTCTGCAAGATATCTCACTATTTTTGACTTTTCTGAGCCTGTCAAGTCCTTCTTTTGACCCATTTTGCCAAAGGAAAGGACGTTGCCTAATAATTATGCACACCTGATATAGGGTGTTCATGTCATTAGACCACACCCCTTCTCATTACAGAGTTGCACATCACCTAATATGCTTAATTGGTAGTAGGCTTTCAAGCCTATACAGCTTGGAGTAAGACAACATGGATGAAGAGGATGATGTGGACAAAATACTCATTTGCCTAATAATTCTGCACTCCCTGTATTTCAACAGGGGGTTTCCAGCCCAACTGTTTTGGACAAGTGTTTTCTTGATAATTTTTGCACCACATCAAAATATGGTTTTATGACTTAAATCTTTTGCTTATCTCTTTTCCTCTTAATGCCTAGACCTTTTGAAAATATCAGGGTAGACGTACATTTATTTTTGGCTTTTATTCTGTGATCAAGCAAAAGTTTCACCAATATTTGATATTCATTTTGGAAAGCGCATACACGGCGTCCTCTGGATTAAAAAGCAGAAGACTCAATCCAAAAGCCTGCATCTCTAATGCTGTGGAGATACCTATAGGAGCTGAACTGTCATATCAACAGCATTTGCCAATCTAACACCATCAGATTGTAGATCAACATAAGTGCTCATCTAAAACATCTTTTTAAAGTAAGGAACACCATGCTAAACCACACACTGTATCCATTACAACAGCAGGGCTTCATAGAAGAGTCTGGGTCCTGAACTAGCCAGCTGGCAGTCCAGACCTTTTACCAACTGGAAACATTTGGAGCATCTAGAGCTGCTAGAATCTCGTATCAGACGAGAAAGGGACAACACGCCTCTCCCAAAACTCCGGCAGCTGCTCTCCTCGGTTTCCAGATGTTTTCAGAAGCTTGTTAAAAGAAGCGGGCATTCTTCACAGTGGTAAACAAGGTGGTGTTCCAGCTCTTTTGAGACATGTTGCTGCCATCCAATTAAAAATAAATGTAAAATTTCTCAGTGTAAACATTTTAAATATGTTTTGTGTTCCGTAAAAGGCAGGATTATGGGATTTGCAAACTCAGTTGGGATTGGGAGTGTAATTGTTCTGGCCATAATCTAGAATTAGCAGAAGACCTGATAGCTGTGTAAGACAAGAACACAAAAAGCTAGTTTTGGTCAATTTTCTTACCATGGAAAATATTTTTCGCATAAAAATCAATATTTGCCTGAATCTTTGAGCCTTACAGCAACGTGCAAATCGTAGACATGTGTTTGCACAATGAGGTTTACATAATATTTTTGAGTGAGTCAGTGTAGTTTTTTTTTCTAAATCATATAAACAAAACATCCAATCAGGCGGTGGACATGCCTGATTAAATGACATCCCCTTGAATGCAACCTCAGCTTGACTGTGTGTGACAGCTCTTTGCTTCGTTATGATAAATTTCTCCATATTTGTTCAAGGACTAGCATGCAAATGAAATGTCAAGAGGTTTCTTGTTTGGCTGCACATTAGCTAATGGTTGTTTACGCTGTCTATTGCCTCCCATTGTTTTGAAGTAGACTAGTTCAAGTGGGTTGAGTTTTGATAAATTTATTCAGCGATTTTCTTTTTCTTTTTTTCTCCTTTTCTATTTTTTTATGTGGTTTTTATTCAAAAGCTCAAGCCGGCCATGATCTGCAGATCTGAGGATAATGCATGTCTTTCCATTTCAGTCAAACACATACAAACTGTCCTTTTACAGTGTGAGTCATAATGTGCAAAAAAGAGAGAAGGGCATGCACTCTTTATGTATTTTTTCCCTGTTCCCTGTTTTAAACCTCTCTGATATCTCACTGACAGTAAGAATAAGCAACATTTAGAATATTTTTCATTGCTACTGACATCACTACCAGCAGTGATGTCAGCAGAGATGAATAAATTGTGATTACATTAATCAAATAAATCATCATAAAAATTATATAAAAATAAAATAACTTCTTTTGTCTCACTAATTAAAAAGTCCTTGTGTTTTATTTAGTTTTTTAGTCAAATAAAATATACTTACTAGTATCCCTAGCATGCAAGCTAATGCAAACTTAGTGAAAATTGTGTTTTTCCATCCACTATTTTCCCATGAACCTATGAAGTCTTTTTAAATCTTAATTTAAAAAAAGTATCAGGGCCATGTTCTGTTTTATTCTTCGACTTCTTTGTAGAGGGACACTTACCATATGCTCTGTCTGATTTCATGACCTTGTGAGGCATTCATGTCACTCAGCTAAAGCCGTGCACAGTGTGACAGCCAGGGGTGAGAAGTGCTTGTAGAATAGCTGCCTTTATGAAAGAATAAGAAAAATGCATAGCGACATCAAATCGTCACAAAATACATTCATCATTTCATTTGTCAATGGCAATAAAGATCGTTTTTCCACCAACAAAGACAACAATGACTGTTACCCTCAGTGAAGAATTGCATGTTCAAAAAAGTGCACCATAAACATTACTACATCATACAGTGCTGTGAAGAAGAGAGTTCTTGAAAAATTAACTACATTCCACAATTCAGTAGCTGCTAGAATGTGGAAATTTCAACATCGCTTGAAAAAACTGACAGCTAGCAACGTCTCTCTCACCAGTAGGCTAAGTGATTTTTAGCCAATTACAAGCTGAATCTGATAGTTGGGGTTGTTAGCTAAGATATCGTCATTAAGAAGCGGCACAACTATGTCTATGCGAGCTAATTTGCAATGTGCACCGCTGGCCCGGCCATTTATTTTTTAATGCGCCCTCTCAGATTAACTCACTGCGTGTCATGCCCAGGGCTGGACTAGGACAAAAAATCGGCCCGGGCAGTTTGACTACAGACCGGCCCACCAGGTATTAAAGCCATAAAGCCTTTGAATGAAAACAAACGCTGTTGTGACAGTGATGTACAGTCTTGTTGGTATATGTATGATTTCTATACGTTGTACATCAGATAAAAACTTTGGTTGTAAGATTCAGATAATTATTTAATAAAGGCTAGACATTTTAAACGAGAATTAGAAAGAAAAGTATTTCCTTGTGCCCACCTCTCCCTGTTAATGCCCTACCTGGCCCCCTCGCAAAACTTTGCTAGACCCGCCCCTGCACAGTTACCAGCTGTCAGCTACATAAAAAAGGATCCTGGTGTTATTTGTCTCTCAGAAACAGTTCATAACTTCCCTTCAACTCATCCATGTCACCTAAAAGGTAAACCTGTTTCTCCATCACCTGTTCAGCTCTGATGATTCAGTAAGGACATCTCCTGGTTTCATCTTCATGTTTCCCTCTCACCAGATATACAAACCGATATCATGACCTGCAGGTTTACAGCTGTGGCTCCAGCAAACATCAGCTAATACTAGAAATTAATATTAAATAAATTCTAACAACAGCTGATCAAGCTTAAAAGTGCTGCTGTTGTTTAGCGCGACATCCGCTGGTTTCCTCTTTCTGGCGCAAAGTGGGCGATAAACAAACAAGAGAGAAAAGCCGATATGCTGATCACTGATCAGTTTTATGATTGAAGTAGAAACAGGAGAGGAGAGAATGAGAGAAGAAGAGGCAGCTGTGCAGCGTAAACACAGAATAACTTGTGCTTTGTGTCTTTTTCATTGTAGCTGAAGTCCGGGACAAAATGTTCCTTTTCACCTCAATACGAAACGCGTAATATTTTCTCTGAATATGAGACGATTCTGTTTTTTATTGGACGGTTGGCAACTCTAATAATTAACCTGATGAACAAAATAAAGTTCAACATCAGTAACATAGCACCACCCAGCTGTATAGAAACTCTGTCATGCTAGCTAGCACGCAGTACGAAAATAAACTCCACCTAAACTTGGTTCATATCTGACCCAGATGGACTGCAGGTTATAACTTCTTACCTGAAGTTCAGTTCACCTGACACTCTCGGACCAGCGGCCGCTTCGGGTCTCTCCTCTTGCCTCCCTTTTCCTTCATCCACCTGGCATCCACCACTTGCTAATGTTATTGAATCTGTGGAAGCTCCGTGATAGCCACCACACGAAGTAACGAGGATATTTAAATCCCAGTAACGAGTAGCGCGTTCCTGGTTTTGGCATAATAACTATTTACCGTGCTCGTTACCACAATAATAACGTAGTTACTGTAACGCGTTACTTAATAACGCGTTAGTCCCAACACTGCCCGTGACCAATAAATATATAATTTTCTGTTGTAACCCTCAAAATGAAGGGTAATGTAACAATACAAATTTTTCACTTTTTCACAAAATGAAAACACCAGTACTTCCTGCATGCTCCCAGCACAGGGGAAACAAATTCTGTCGGGGATACCTACTTTGGCACGACACCTGTATGCCCGATGGCCAGTCCAGCTATGGTCGTGCCATCAGTTAACCCCTGAACTATATTATTATGTCAGCCTCCCCTCATTCACTCATATCCCACTGACGAGCTAAAATGTAATTGAGGTAACTGAGAATGAAATCTAGGATGTATCCAGACATGTAAAAGTGCCAGAGAGAGTGAGCTCCGTAGACACTCTGGTTAGACAGACATTTACAATTATAACAAACCATTCACTGTCAAGTTCAACCAGTGCATCTTACATCACTAAGTGTAAACCGAGACAGGACTTTCGGACTTTAGCAGCAGCTTCAGCATCAGATTAGCTCATCATTTGAATCCAGTGGGGAGGAAATGGGAGCTAAATAAAATCAGAAGCACATATCAACATCCTTAAACTATCTACAAGTGAGCCAGGTGATGTGAGTGCAATTCAGCGCATGGTCAAATGAATTTCACTTGCCTCAGCAAATGACATCCACTAAAAGGAGCAACAGGTGGTAACAGTGATACTTGAGCTACATTTCAATAAATGCACCGTTAAGTGGTACAATTTGGAGACAGATGTAGAACAAAATACTTTTTTTTATCTGCGGTATAATTGTACATAATCTGACTGAAGTTGTTCTGTCAGTCAGCAGTATTCTTATTTTTTTAGCCGACATAGGCTAAAGTGTGGTAACAGCACGCCTGTAAAGCTTTAGCTTGTTAAGAATTCTTTTTAAGAGAATTTGAAGTGATGTGGTGTTTATTGCATTTGCAAACTCCAACCAACAGGAGCAAAAGCGGTAGATATGTTTTAGACAAGCTTCTAATGTAGCTAAAATTTGCTCATTAGTACTTAGTCCAACTTACTAATTTAGTACCTCCACTAGGGACCAAGGGTTGTTAGCAGTTCCAGCATTCTCCAACGGGCTTAGTTTGTGGGTTTACAAATTGCAAGTTTTGAAAATGCCATGTCACGTCCACATCCACTCTGCTCTGCTGCTCTCACTCTTATTGTGAGAGCAGGCCCTGAGAGGGAGCAGGTCCTGGATCCTATTAGAGTGGGAGCTTGTTTTGCTCTTGATTAGATTTATGTACACCGTCCAAAAAATCCCGGCCAAATTTGCGTGGAGTGGAGCAATGCTTGTAAATCGTACTCCTCAGCCTAAGAAATCACATTTCTTCAGATGTCCTGCTTGAAAATGCAAAGTAACAATGTCGACTACTATATTATTCTGTCACATGCTGAATGCAATGAGAATGCTGTTTCTTTATTTCTTTATGGATCAGTACTAGCTGCGGCTTTATGAGTTGGTCAGTGTGTCTGTATGTTTCATCACGGTAGAAATGAGGTCCTGGGGAAACAGAGGCGCTCATGAGTGCTTTGGCAGGTGTTTATATGTGCGTCTGTGGACAGATTGTGTTACCATATGGCCTGCAAACTCATCTCTCTCGACTGTATTATGGCTACCTCGAATAAGTGCTGCGTGACACTCGGCAAGTGCAGGAGCGCTCAGGGGACAGCGCCTTGCAGGCAGTTCTGTAATGTGGGCAAAACTTTTAGAATGCATTGACACCTTAATAAAACATTTTGTGATCTGTTCACAGGATGAAGGAAATAGAGCTGTAGAGTTTCACATCAGTACATCTGTTGACCGTTTCGATGGAACATTCGTGCATGGGATTATTTTTAATCACAGCTCTTTTAATTGAACATATGCCAGCATTAGAGATGCACACTGAAGAGGAGGCGACTGCACTGACAATACGCTGGGTTTTCCCTCGGCCCGCCGCAGATAGCAGATTAATATTAATGCACTTGTCTGTGGTAATGGGCTGTGTGTGCTGGCTTGAAACACTCTGCTGCAAGCTTCAGAGGATGAGTTTTGTCAGCAGTTTAGGAGTTTTGTTCTGTATCTGCGAAAACAGACACTGATCATTTTTGATAGCTGGCACTTTATCTCTAAGTGGTTGCTCTTATCGAATACCGAAAGAGATAAAACAAACCTGAATTCGTTTAAACTGATTAAAGAAACCGTTGTAGGGAAGTGTAAACAATCTAATTTGAAATAGACTGCTCACAGAACATGCTGACTATGACTTCCAAGAATATTTTTCACTTCTAATGAAACGCATTTAGATTTGGAGAATTTCAGGGACCTCACAAAAATCACACACAGGTTATTGAACATTCTGAATATTGAGCTATTACAACATTTTTATCCATCCGAGTTGCCCTTCTGTTTTGAGTTATCTTTTCTGAAGATGAATTATTATTGAATTTACCTAAAATAATTGAAAATTTGATCAAGGGAGTGGCTGACAACGTCACACCCTGACATTCTTCCAGATTTGGGCAAAAAAGAGGAGGATAATCCAAACAAGGCTGATTTATCAGTTCACTGAGCTGTGAGCGGCTCAGCCGTGCTATACATCAGTGGGTCTTCTGAACCATCTGTGTAAATAATGTCTGACGCTGCATGAAAATGAAATAATGAATCACTGCCATCCCTCTGATGTCTCACAACTCTATCTGCTCACCCGCAATAAGCCACTTGTTTGAATCACTCCGGCGAAGCGAGGAAAAGCACGTGCGTGCCGGCGTTCTCCCCATCGTCGTTCCTGAAAGGCAACAGAGTCGCTGCACAAATTGAATTCCCTTAACAACAATAGCTCATTCTGATCATAACACTCAGAAAGCCAAGACTAATAGATCTTTAACTCAGCTGCCTGGCGCCTGCATTAGTGATGCTGCTCCTTTGCAGTGGAAGGCTGCGACCAAATTAGAATTTGATTGCTGTTGCATCACAGAAATTTTACCAGTGGAGACTGGGTTAAAAAGTCCGTTAATTGACTCCAGAAAGTAAATAGATTAATCATTAAGGCCATCGAGACCTGCCATGAATCACATTTATTAGTAATCGCATCAACAACAATTATAGGATGAGAAATCAACATCCCACAGCAAATGTTTTTCACCTCAGACATTAGTTAGGCTTAAAGCACAAACTCTCTACATTGACATCGGTATTTGAGACTTTCAGGATCAGTTTTCTTAATCTAGAGGCAAATTTTTTAAAGCTTCACCAGGTAGCAGGTGTTGGATATTATAACAGCATCATAAGTTACACATAATAGCCGTTAGGGTTAGAAGCAGTTAGAAGCTGAATCCTTTAAGAAGCCTGGAGAAATATTCCAACTACACCAACTAGAGGTTGGTGCTGGGAAAAAAAAGACTTATTGATGGAGATTATCAGATTTTAACATTTCCTCCTCAGGAGACATCATGAGTGTGCGCCAGTCAACCATGTAGTGAGTGTTTGTACGAAGTTTCATGGTAATCTGCACAATAGATTGAGTTTGTTCAGTCTAGCCCAGCTAATGCTACAGTCCCTGGAGCCAACTCTCCAACGTGGCAGTGACAGCTGATGGTTATCGCCATGTAACAGTTTAATAGCATCTTGCAGCTACATTATGATCATCATTAGGATTAGAAAGACTTCCTTTCACACATGAATATTAGATAATACCACAAAAAATAGAGTCATGTCAGTAAATACTGGGACATTTATGGTTCAGTTTATATATTTGACATTCAAGTATCTTTTAAAGACTTTTATCTGCTCCTTTCATCAGCTGTATTAATTTAGTACAGCTGTGCGTACATACTTAATAAAAATGAAGCTGTGATGTACAGCCAGTGTCTTGTACTTCAAGATAGAATTGGACTAAAGCTTTTCTTGTTTTCTTTACCACTAAAAGTGCTTTAGACTACAATCATACATCTCTTATTCCACTGGTTGTCCACAACCATTTCAGAATGATCACATAGCCTAACATGTATGTCCTGTTGGATGGAGCTGGAGCTCCATGAGAGGACGTATGCAGGCACAGGAAGAGGATCCAAACCCCACAGTGAAAGGCGTCAGGCAACCAGGAGATGGTGAACATTGTCCTCTCAAGGGCAATCGCTTTTCATTCACAAAGCACCTCCAGGAGCAACGATCTGTTTGACATGTAACTGACATTTTACCTATACCACCAGGTCGCCTGTATCCTTAATGAATCTGCTGTACAATAACAAAAAATTATCTTACGCTGCATCGAATTAAATAAGACTGAACATGAGTGGTTTTTTTTACAAAGCAGGGCTCTGAATTTTAAGTGTGTCACCGTTAGATAAGAGAAATGGGCTCTTCTGTTTTTCTCAATCTTGCTGCTTGGTTACAAAAGTATTCGCAATGCCTCAGGACTGATAAAAGGGACACACTTGGTTGATTATTAGTTGATTAGGCTTCTTATGAATCATCACACATTGTGCACAGAATGCATTTCTTCTCCCCCGAATTTAATTAAAATCAAACCCGTTGATGAGCCTCAGAAGTTTTCATTTTGTGTCGCACACAACTGTTAGCGAGTCCGTGTCAGCAGTGCCGCACACATCGCTTGATTTGCCATAACGACTTGTAACTGCGTGCCAAAGGCTTTTCGTGCAGGCAGAAATGCCATGAATTTCAAATTTTGTGCCCTTTATGAGGCCAAGCAAGATGCTTTGAAGCCTTAGAGCGTTTTCTGGGCAGCCCTAAGGGCAGAGTCCCTAATTGAAAGAGACAAGGAGAACTAGGAATAGGTAGCGTATAAGAGGCTAGAGCACTTCTCCTTCAACCAATCAAGTGTGGGATAAATGTCAAGCCATGGAAAGGCCAGGCTCAGAAAAGAAGATCGCAGTTGAATCCTTGAAATGTCAGCTAATATTTGTTTGATTGGGAGAAAAAATGTGTGCACATGAGGAAAACTCAAAGGCGAGTTAATAACTAACACCACACACAATCAACGCCATTATGTTGTGTTTTCGTTCTTAATCTTTTTTTTTTTGCCAAGTGCTTAGTACAGGACTGCCTCACAAATTAATTGAAGGGTTTTCTAAATCTTTTACATATATTAGTAAAAATGGATTACAGTGGGATCCCGAGCCTTTTCCTCTGCCCCTCTGTGCCCTTTAATAAAGAGATGTTGCTTTCACTTCGTATCAGTAATCACATTTTTATGTGCAGAACATTTCTTAGTGCCTTTTCTTGCCAAATTCGATCAAATGTTCCTAGATAGGGTGGGGGTGGAACTGCACTTGTAAATGAGGGTAAAAGAAAATGACATCTCGCCACTATTTAACCTCACCAAACACGAGCCCTTTGAGTGTTTCTGCCACTTCGTCACACATGCAGCAAGAGAATAATGCATGCATGTCACAGTTTCAAAAAGTGCAGCTTGTACAAATTGCGTGACTGATGTTGAGAGGAATCTATTATGTTTTTCCTTATTTTCTGTCACATATATTGTCATGTTAAACATTGCCAAAGTTCTAAATAACTATGACCAGCTATGCAGGCTTCAGACTGCATTAAACACAGCCCCACCCACCTGCCTGCTGTTCAAACCTTATATTTATGAGGGGCGACGAATCAGAAGAGAGTTCAGGCAGATGAGCTGAGAGGCCGCACCGAGCCTCGGTATATAAAGAACTTAATATCTGTGAATTATGCATTGCTAGAGTTCAAAAATAAAAATATGGAGCTGGAGTACATGATAACTAGCTCACTCTAATGTTGCATATGACTCATGTAAAACTTAATTATGTTACTGAGAAGTTGGTGCCTGCAGCTTTTTAGCTAACAGCTCAGTGCGTCTCCATGTAATATTTAAAAATGATTAATTGCTGAAGAAAAGACCACTTTGTGGATTAATTTTTCATGTGAATCTAAACTCTGTTTCCTGCTTCGAATGGAAAAAGCACCTGCTCACTGCTTCTATGCAGCAGGAAATATACATGCAGTGGCAAAACATGGATGCATGTTTGTGAATGGGGCTAAATGTCAAGCAAACAGAAATGGTTTTATTTTTTGAAAATTACAAATGGTCTGATCTTTTACAGACGGTGCACTGTACCTGTTCGTGGCAACAGCCTGACTATGGGAACCACCTGGATTTCAGTTTCCCCAGATCACTTCAGTATGTGGAGGATCTTGGGATCTAACAGCCAACCCGGTCACTAGCAGAAAGCACAAACTATGTCAATGTAAAGAGATACTTTAAACCTCACAATAACTTTAACTTGCGTGATTCTGACAGAGGGAGGCAGAAATTAACCGTACAGGTGTCTCTGTAAAGTGCTGAGCCAATAGGTGTCACCAGGAGAGCTTCAACGCTCCTCAGCTGTGAGTCTCTGAACTCTACTAAATCTACTAAATATCTACTTACTTCTTTCAAAAGATATTTGGTGTTGCTCACGAAACATTTTAACAATGTTTGTTGAGCTGTGTTTAAAATTCCAATCCATGACATCTCACAGGTGTTTCGCTGGATCAGGATCTATGGACTGCATAGGTTACTGCATATCTTTTCGGTGCCATCAAACTACTCAGTGACCTATCGCGCCTTTGAACGAGGTTACATCACCCAGCGACGTTGCAGGTTTACATTCCTGCGTGTTTTCCCTTCAAGATGCCCTAAATCCTCTATGGTACAAACAGCAGTTCCCTTTAAGTGCTAAACCATGTCTGGGCAAAGATAAGTTACACCACTAAGCCTAAGCATCAACAGTAAAGAGCTTTTCTTGCTCGCTTGCAGAAGAGACAAGTGTCCATCTGCTCTTTGCTGGCTGGTATTGGAGTTGCCACTCTCTCTCCAAAGATTAAAAACACCAAGTTTTTGGCTGACATGTTTAAAGATTACAACAGTTTCCACAATCATGAAATATTTATTCCCGTGCATTTAGGCTTCGAGAAGAACATCTCTATTTTGCATGCAAATGAACTTGTCCTAATGTTACAGTGAAGTCAAAAAAGCCTATTTTTCCAACATTACCACAATCTGACTGCTCATAAGTGTCAGCTGCTTTGCCTTCCAGTGCATAAACAAATCCTTTCAAGCATTTTCAGTATTTCCCCCCATGTCCCTTGTCTCAACTCTGCCGCTTTTATGTTTGCCTGAAGGACTTTTGAGAGAGGAGTCAGGTTAAAAGGGGGTCAGAGGTCATTCTTTGAAGAGCTGGTACATCTGCGCCTGTCCCCCAACACTCCTCCAACCTGCCACGCTTGAATACTCGCCTGCTGCTTCATGGGTTTCACTACCTGATGAACAAAGGACGAGGGAAGGATACCGAATTTGCATCCTGCACACATGTGAATTTTCATTTAAAAGTAATATTAACTCCCGCAAGAAGGGAATGTAATTTATTTTTGGCATCTTTTGATGCCTCTTCCTTCTTTGTTCATCGTATTGAAGGCAGGCATTTTTTATCTAAGGCCAGTGCTGTTTTAACAACTTGACAAAACATAGTATAGAAGATGGACGCAGCTACAATGATGTCAGCCCATAATTTTGAAGTCTCAAGAGCATTTCTGTTATTGCCATCCAAAAAATTAGATGTGATGAGGAAGGGCGAGCTCGACTGTGAGACTGCATGCTCACTGGTGATTGGTCGATAGGCTCTTAACCAGTGATCTGAACTTTCCCTTAAACTTAGAACTGGAAAATGTTTTGCAACCAGCTATCGCAATCTGGTGGCCCTCGGAGAGAATTTATGCTTTAAAATTGAGTCTGTCTTCAAAGGCCCAACGTTACGGGATTAAAAGCATTTTTACAGGCTGGTTAAAAAAACAAAGAGGTTTGCTGTTGATGGATAGTTCCCCTCTTCATAACATGTTTACAGTGGCTGAATTTTTTATAAGTCATCCATCTGGATACTGGAGTTAGGTGCATGGCTGCTTTGACTGACAGGTGTCTCAACATGGGCAGGTGGCGCTGCCAGGGCTCACCTCGACTAGCTGGAGTCACCCAGTCGTATCTCTCTACCTTCTTTGAGTTGTTGGTGTCGTTTTGGAACATGTCACAGTCTGTTTGTGTTTAACTTTTGGTGAGAGAAATTGGTTTTAGTCTTTAACTGAACACTATTAATTTGTTTCTGTGCACTGGACTAGCACGACTTGTAACTTCAAGTGGTCAAAATGCTTGAGACTTTGAAACCAATAGCCTCAAGGTTCGCATTAAAATATGTCATTTTTTTTATACAGTCTATCTTCATGAAACATTACATTTTCTTGAAAAGTGACCTCTTGTGTGAACAATGTCTCACACCACCAACAGAAGGACCCAATGGCAACAAAATATCAGATTTTAAGCATTTGATGTCAAAAATACTGCTTATATCCACCAATGTGATCTTCCAAAGCCTTCTATATTTGACCAGCCTCAAGCCACCTGACATTTATCATCATACCATTATTGAGGTACATGGTAGTGTTAGGGTGGTTACTGTAGCATTATGAGGGATGGTTTTGTGAATGCTGACTCTCCTTCTTCAATGGCAAAATGTACCAGCTTAGCCTCAGATCAGGTAGCGTGTGACTATGGCGCCTTGACATGTGGATGTTTGATGTTACATTGAAACACTTTCCATATTGTTAATTTGCATATATTAATAACCTCTGCCTCAAACAATGCTCACCTTGAACTGTGGCGCAAAAGGATAACGAGCCCAAAATAGGTTTTGCATAATAGTTGTGTTTTTGTGAAGTGGAAAAGCAGCGTTCAGATGAAGTCTGGGGAAAACTAAAACAAAGCATCTCCTCTAATTTAATGAAACTGTGCACATTCATTCCACGCTAATTAAAAATCATCATCATTTCAGATTAAGGGTGTAATCATTTCATTCTTGAGATGAAATTAAATTCAAAACTGTTCAAAGGCAAGGAAAAAGAAACACCAGAGAGTGTACATAGCAGTGGAATGAAATAACACTAAATCCACGTATCCACGGGAAAATGTTGTGCAGCTGTGCCAAAAAGAAAACACAGCTTCTTTCAGGTCAAAGGATTAAAAAAAATTGTGTAGCTCTTCTCAGGTCATGAAATGAGGCAAATACAACCTGAGATGATCATCATGTAACATATTACAAGTGTAGAAGTATAATGTGTATAAAACAAATACAGCATGTAGAACCACCTATAGCATCAAGAACTCAAAGCCATTGTTTTCTGGATGACTGTATCAACCTTGTGGTTTATTCAGATGCTGTTGTGCAAATCTAAGCTGTGCTGCCATATTTGGGGTTTTTTTAGAGAAAAGGGACATCCTCCATCCACCCTTAAAACAAACCATACTTGTTCAGTATTTTTCTAATTGCACCGACTTGAACTTTAACATTTAGCATGCTAACTGTAGAGTATGAGATGTAGCTCTTGGGTATTTGTAGTTTCTCTGAGGTACGTTTAGTCTGACCTGAGGTGAATTTGCTGGTAAGCACCCTTCTAGTAAGACTGTCAACTGTCTTGTAAATTTCCTTTATCACGACAGAAATGCCCACCTATCTGTCTTCACCTTGACAACATTGCTTCTTTAAGATCACTGATGGCTTTCCTCCTTTGTGTTGTTGGTCCTAATACTAACTTGAATGCTCCAGACCAGCAAACTGCCAAGATTTCCCTTTCACAGAGGTGCTCGTATTTGCTGTTGATCAAATAATCACGTGGATTTAATTATCAGAACGTTACTGGAGGCAGTACACTGCTTCTGCATTATGGCATAATTAATGTTTAATAAATATATTCATTAAATATATGGTGTAATATCTTATGTGTTGTTGTTCATATGAGGTTAGATTTGTTCAAATATGTTCATTTTTCAGCCTGGTAAGGATCAGATGTTTGTTTGTTTTTAAATTATGTCCTGATATGTAAAACCTCAGAATCAAAAGAGAGTGTACTCTCTTATTACCACGACTGTATTTTAACTGTTACCTTGTAGTTCCCAGTCCCAATTTCTTGCCATACTTTCATGTTACTCCACCATAAATTTTGCATTCTCATTTAACAAGAAGGTGCCTGAGCTGCACTTTGATATTTCACCAGTAATCCACCAGTCTGTGCCTCTGCAGTTAGCTCATTATAAGCCCTTGTTAACCTAGCCCTGACAGCTGCCAAAGCCTTTTGAAGCTGGAAATAGCTGTGATTATGACCATCAGATGAAGCTGCTGCTGTGATTGTGTCTATAGCCACAGCTATGCTTTGGTTCTTATAATTAAGCACCTGCTTTGAATGTTACAAGCCCACCGAGTGGCTGTTATCAGTTGTGATCACTCCCGTATGTCCAGTAGACGCCCTCTTTTAACTACTGGTAGTGCAGAAGATGCATAATCATTCATTTTATTCATTCGTAAACAAAAAAAGCAATCAGATATTTCATATTTCAATTTACTTTTATCTTAGAAAAGACTTGGATTAAATATCACTGAAAACTTGCCAAGGATCATCTGTGAAGAAAGATCCTCCTTCATTAGACTCAGATGACCCAACATGGCAGAGCAGAAAGCCAACGATGACAGGAATTAGGACAGGACGCCCGGAGTCTAAACGCCGGTGTTGAATACCACTTGCTGCTAAACCGTAACAGCATTTGTTGTTGCATTTGTACCGTATGAGTTTAACATCGGCACTTCAAATCCTCAGGTCAAATCCTAAGATATATACGTGTAATTAATGGTTATGTCAAGCTTAATGTCTGACTTATGTGTCACAATGACTCTCTTTTTACCTGGATAAATCACTATGGCAACTTGTGCTAAAAAGATAACCTGGTCAGGAGCAGTTTATGTTCAGTGTTGCAACATTTTCTTTTATTTAAAGCATGTTTTAACCCTTTAATGCCCAGTGTATCACAGATCTATCAAATACAGTGCAAATGAAAAGTCACATATGGGAATTGTTTTTAACAAATTTGTCAGATGGTTCAATAAACTCTCCATTTAAAAAATAGATTTTTCTGGCAATTATTTCATGGCTCAGACTAAAGAATAAAGTGTCACACAGCTGTAAAGTTACAGCAATGCAAACTGTGCAACACTGGATTTTCCATATGACACACACAGCTGGTTATACAGGAAATATACTTATTCTTGATTCTAATCTGCTGCTCAAATTGCTTCTACTAGAGCACAGAGTAGAAAGTTATCATCAAATTTATCATCAATCATCTATTCAATCAATGAAATTAATTTCACATTGCTCTGCGGACAGATTAAATTGATTTTCACATTTCCTTTATTAGGTTATAGAATAGTAATCTTTAATGCTTTTAGTGTTGGAAGGCATTTTCAGAGCTGTAATCATGTCAGAAATAAACAGAAACACAGAGAGTGCACTCAGTATTAAAATAAATATATTAACTTTTTTTTTTTTAACTTTTGCTGCTCTCTGTTAAAATCCCAAGATTGAGTGATTTTCTGATGCAGTCAGGGAAGAACAGCAGTGATTGCTCCAGCAAGCACACCAAACAGGATTCTCTCAGAGGAGAAGAAGGAGACAAGGGGGTGAGTACACATGCTGTACAACAGCTTGAAGTAAGTAAACTATCTGCCAACAAGTAGCTTTAAATACTGCAGTGACTGGAGATGGGAAACAGGTGCGCCGGCCGGGCTCCTCCCAGGACTGCCTGCTCCTGGATGACGGTGGTTCGTTCCACCTACACACTCATGCACACATGAGAGAGAAAGAGACAAAAGCCAGGTCTACTCATGGATGACATTTTTACACAAACCACCAAATAAGCCAGTGAAACTAACTAAACAGTGAGTGAACATCAACAGGCAACAGTGAAAATAAAAATCTAAAAGATGAGTCTGAAGTCATGTGACAGTCATGTGATTTGGGGAAGAATGTCATGAACTTCCCCAGCAAATTTAAGTTTATACTCAATAAATTGTCATAGATGGGTAAAAAAAAGAGTGTCTTTTAGCAAATGGACTGATAATTAGAGTTGCTACAGTACACATTATTTGTGATTTTTTTTTGGTGGCATTGACGTGCAAAGTTTCAGCCTTTTCAGGCTTTCTTAATTCAGGTGGTTTAACAAGAGCATTGCTTTGACCTTTTAAGAATTACTGCCTTTTTTATACACAATCCCCCATTTTCACAGGTGACTCACCAACAGTTTTATGGCTAAGTGTGGCCTGTTCACTTACTATACCATAACAAATTACCCCAAACGATTTAGGTCCACATATTTATGGATCTAAGCATATACAGCGCTTTTCTCTTCTAACTGAGCTCTCAGAGTCCTGACACCCCAAGCAGCATTCACAGAGTGTTTCATAGCGATCACACGAACAGTCACACACTATTTCAGAGGCAATTTGAGGTTCAGCGTTTTGCTCAAGGATACTTTGACATGCACACTACAGAAGCAGGTTTTCAAAACCACTGATCCTCCAATTAGTAGCGACCCGCTCAACCTCCTGAGCCTCCGGTGCAATTAGATTTTTTTTAAAACATTTTTTTTAGCTTCAAGCTTTCCTACTTTACCTGATCATTGTTTGTCTGCTTCCTGTGGAAAGCTGAGCCAGTCTGTATTAGGAGAGAGAGCGTACTATTTGAACACTATAACATTTTTTGCAAGTCTATCCTAAACTTTGGTTTCCAGTTACAAAAGAGAGCAGACCACTGATGAAACCCCCACTCAGACATCATGTGGCATTTCTGCAGAAATGGAAAAAGAATGACTCGCCACTGAATCTCACTGTTGCAAATGGCTCCTGATTGCTGTTGATAGATTGCTTGCATTCGTTTTCATTGGGGTTTCTGAGAGGACTGTGCAATCCAGACAAGAGAAACACACACAGACACACACACCTGCTACTTCTGTTCCGGTATTGTTGATTGCAGTGCAAAGCAGTAAGTGACTCCTATATGCCTGCAGCCTGGTGTCTTAATTACACTCCTAAGTCTGATAATTACTTTATAATGACTTTGCTTTCCCTTTGCTCTCTTTGTAGTTATATTATTCTGACGTGGCACTTTTCATAGCTTGGAGTAATTCCCCGGAGTGTAACCAAAACAGAAATCAAAAGTCTCCCTGAGTTTTTCTGGGTTTCTAAACAGTAGCTGCAGGTCTTTCTTAGAAAGCCATTTGGATTTGGGTTGGTACAGGGTGTGGTAGTTACCACAGGATTCAAATCCAACCTGAGGCTGTTCTGTGTGGAGTTTGTATTTTTTCCCAGGGTTTTCTCTGGGTACTCTGGCTTCCTTCCACATCCTGAAGATTGTTTTTAGGTAAATTATTGAGTCATAATTGACCGAATGATTGTCTGTCTATGTAATAACCCTGAGACAGGCAACCTGTCCAGTTTGTACCCTGTCTCTTGCTCTGACAGAGGCTCCAACGCTCCATCCAGAGAACTGAAACGGATGAACAGAAGAAAATGGATCATTTTTCTCTGCAACAATTTCCAGCTCTTCCTACAGGATCTCAAGGCACACTCTCCGGCAAATTCTTGGTCTAATGAAAAGCAAGCCATCCAAACCAGAAACTGAACCTCTTCAGCTGGTTCAGTCTGACAGAGATGCAGAGGTTCTAATCCAAGATTTCTCCAGATCAGCTCATCATGGTATCAGTAAAGGCTGAGCCCAGCCGCCCTAGAGACAAAACGTAATTCAGCTGCTTATACTCACACCCTTATTCCACTTACTAGTTACTAACATGGTGTTTTGAAAAAGAAATTAGATCTGCAACAAGAAAACTGCCACTGAACACCACTGTATAATTTTTAACAAGAATAGGTGGACTCATCTATGGGAGCAGACCCAGACAGCAGCCACAGGTTTACAGACAGGCAGGTGAGCAAGCTTTCCTTTCTGACAAGCTGAGAGTGATCCAGTGGAGATGAGGAATGGGAAACAGGTGTGGCAGCCATCCTAGGGTCGGGCTCTAGGAGGAGGAATGGTTTCCAGGCTACAGCGGCTGAGTAAGCGAGAAGGCTAGCCTGTCAAGATAAGGACAAACTGTTGTTAATGAAGAAATTGTACAGCTGCTGACTGAACACCTACAGCCACAAATAAAATTTTCATATAACTATCTGTGTAGGACCACATGTTTAATAATGAGTGAGCTTTAGAGCTGCTGTTAGTCTTTAGTTGTTCCACCCAGGGCGCTTCTGGCAATGGTCTCCTCAAATAATGCTGAGGAAAAATGAAAATTGCCCAAACTAGTTATTTAATCATATGTGCTAGCATCCTATGATGTATTCGTTAGAACTTTTATTGTCATTGTACAGTTTCTTGAAAAGCGAAATTAGGTAGCAAGACCACAAAGGTGCAAAAGTAAAGAAATTAATATACAACAAAGAAAAGCAATAAGTAAACTATATATATGGTGTATGAGTCACAGAAACATTGTGGGGGTGAAAGGGCTCTGGTCATTTAGGATGGGTATGGTAATTGCACATCTGCCAGAATATTGCACAGAGAATGGCAGCAACATAGTCAATAGCAGCGACAGAGTGAAAAGAAGTCTGTTCACACTCTTAATTTGCATTAAGAGTTCAAACAGCCCACCAAAAGAAACTGTTTTTTTTAGTCTATTGGTTTTGCACCTGATGGATCTGAACCGTTTTCCAGAGGGCAGGATTTTGAAGAGGTGCTGGTTAGGATGGAGCTGGTCTTTTATAATCGCCCTGGTTAACAGGGCCTTCCAAAACATCACTAGTTTGAGCCTGGGGGAAGACAGAGACCCAGCCTCAGGGCGTCAGCACACTGTATAAATGGGAGGGTTGGAACTGGAAACTCACCCACCGTCAAATCTGTGCTAAATCAACATGTGGATCCACTCCGGACACCCCCTGGGGAAATAAGGTAGCAAGCAGAAGCACTACCTTCTGCTACTACATACTGCAGCTTTGGAAAAACTCCCACACAAATAAATGTCTTATCTTATGAGCTTTGAAATATTACCAGTAAAACATATCATCATTTGCAGATCCACAACCTAGCAGTTGATACTCGTCTCCACTGGTATGGTTTCCTTTTACTGTGTCTCTCGCTGATCATCAGCTCTGCGAGTCTGCAGTGACACCTCATCAAAGTGGAATATGTCCGAGGCTTTACTGTGGCTACTGTAAGCCAGCCCGTTATCTTCAGTGAACAGGCTATTTCAATGGCACTCTTTGAAACCCTGCATCCAAATCTATTTGTTCCAATTATTCAAGAGTGTTAATTGCTGAAAGAGGTCCCATCTTTTTTCTTTCTTTTTTTTGCGTAGGTCCATGTGCAAAATCTGTTTGCCTGCTGTGACAACTCCCACTCATCCTCTTGTTCAAGTGAAGAGAAAACGGAGACACGTGGAGAGATTTCAGCACCAGGCTACTCTAAATAATGTTCCTGTGATTGTGTTTCATCAATGTGCTACTGTATTTTACACTTTACCTCCATTATGCCCCCTCGTTTCCAGCTACAGACACAGTTAATATCAGGTTTTCTATATAGTATTCTCAGCCATGCACCAAAGACATAAAAGGGGCCTGCAGTTCTTAAAAGAGCATGTTAAATGTCGATCTGTCTTGCCATTAACTTGCCCATTATGTCCAGCTGTGATGACAGATAATCGTGCACCGCTACAGTATGCCGTCTCTCACTGAGACACCAAAAGTAAAATCAAAGTAACACTGAAGCAACAGCATGAGTAAATCTGCTTAACCTCGAGCACCAATATTTTTATAAATGTGTTAATACCGCCTTAAACAGCCGATTCACTGTCAGAGGAAAGCCATTCATCTTGTTCCACTGATTCACACACAGTAGTGCATAAACAGGAGAGAAGTGACTTCTAATGTTGCGCAGTGAGTTTATGTCAGTAGGATCGTTTAGATGATGGATGGACAGCATGGATATATTTTTAAATGTAATTTAAATAACAGAGAAGTTCCTGTAAGTAAACAAAATAGTAAAAATAAGGAATTTTACGTGAATTAGCAGTCTGAGAAATATGAAGCCAGAATTTTCTGTTATTTTACACATAATATGCTGACAGATTTCCTTCTTTCATTACAGCAACTTCATCATAGAAAAACTGAAATGTACTGTTGAAACTGCACTTGCAATAGCTCAGGGATTAAATGTGTAGTTATGCTAGTTTACACTGACAGAGAGGCGAGTTTCAGTCATCCGGCCCACTGAAGACCAATGTGGGTTGTAAGTGATCCATGATGTAAAATGAGCTTGACATCCCCTCCTTAAACTGACGCAGCTGATCTAACATTTTCGGAAACGAAATGATTTGCTTTCATGCAAGTGAATCCAAATTAATCCAATGCATCAGCCTGCTTTAATAAACGGAAAAGTCCTCCAAATATCAGCCAATAAATTAAGCTGACAAAACATTAGGTTTTTCAAAGTAAGGTCAAATATCTACACTCGCAAAATGATTACACTAGTTTAGCATAAACACTGGAAGCAGTGAGGGAAAAAGTACTTTGCCTGTCTGAAAGTTAAAAAAAATAAATAAATAAATGCCTTCCAGCACATCCGGAGGCTCAGAAACAAGCACCTTTTGTTCAGTAATTCCATATAAAAACCAAACTGCAAAGGTGCCAAGTTAGAAATTTCAGTTTATATTGATTTCTTTTTTTCTTTTTTTTGAAGCAGGGTATTTTGTGTATGGGAGCAGTTACTTGCTCGGGTAAATTACATTTGTTGTAGGTGTGAGAGAGACATTTTTATATGGATTTTCTGAAGTCTTTCTGAATCTCTCCAGCTCACGCTTTTCCAACAGAAATATTGATGATTCTGCAGTGGTTGGATGTATAACTAATGGGCGAGAGTAGGATTGAATGATTTTGTGGAGTGAAGTGGTCTGGAAGGGAGAGTTATCGGCCTCTGAATGTGAAAAAGGTCAGAGAGATGGTGAGGATCTCTATATTTACCTGAAGGTACCTGAACGTCTACATCGATCACAGGCCGAACTGGAAGACAAATCCTGCGTCCTTTCAGTATGTGCCATAAGATGTTGTGAGTGCTGTGCACTTTGCTGTGGTCTGCTGAGGGAGAACCATTAGAGTTGATCACACCAACAGACTGACTAGACTGATCAGGAAGGCTGGCGCTGTGATACTGAAGCTGTGGTGGAGAGGAGTTCACTGATCAAGCTGTTGTCCATCACAGACCACCTGACCACCCTCTGCACCACCTATTGGGCAGGCAGCGGAGCACCTTCTTTAACAGACTCGTTCAGGCCCACTGCCACAAGGACAGCTCCAGAAATACAATTTATCTGTATTACAATGTTTATGCAATTTATCTTTTTTCAAAATTATGGGATAAAAAAAATTATTTCTCACTTCTCATTTTTAACCACTCCACTATCCCAGCATCCACCTGCAGCCTCCAGGAAGGATATTTATTCATTACTCCCCAAGTCTATATATAACATCTTAGACAGCAAACTTTAACTGTATTCAGCTGTGGATCAATCTGCAGATCAACCACTTGAAATGCCAGTTGTCAGACTGTTTTAACTTTATTGTAACTCTTGGCCAAAAAGCAAATTTGTATTTTTCTTTTCCAAATTCCAAACTATTATTTTCAATAGATGGGAAAAATGTCTGTAGATTAACTCCAGATTTTGAAAATATAGTGATTAAGAAAGTGTGTGAGACGATGACATAGTTTAATTTTTGGAAGTCTCAGGAGAGCAAAACAGCTACAGCATCAAATGAGATGAATGAACCTGTTGTGCAATTAAAAACACAGTAGTGCAAAAGACATTATCAGTAATTGAAGCTTCCCTCTTGGATTAGAAGTGTCATCTTAACATCGTCAGCTGGACAGTATCTGCACACAAGTCACCTTCACTGGCTAAACAAAGATAATCTTACAAACATTTTGCTGAGCAATGGTTGTCTTTTTTTCTCCTTCCAGTCCACTCAACTGAAACCTTGTGACTCATTTCTAAAATACCAAGTCTTTCTGAAAGTGTGATGAGTGTCTCATCTGCCTTGAAGGTTTAATCAAAGGTCATGCTTCTGCTTCACACAAATGTGCCGGGATCCCCTTCAGATTACTGAAAGCCCAGCAGGAAAGAAACACCCCTGCTAAAGGTAACAGTATTTTCTCAACTTTTTAACCCCATCTGCAACATTAGTAATCTTTGATAACAGTTCATTATCAGCTGAGCAGAGAGACATCTGAATGCAACTGGGGCTTTGCCTCAACAAAGCAGAGACTATAAAACCAAATACTATGCAGAGATATTTTAAACATTAAAGCCTGCAAAGGTCCACAAGATCTGCCTGGAAAGACAGATGACAGAGTGTTTACTGAGAGAGCGCCAGACGTAATGCCAGACATAATGTAACTCAACAACAAGGCCTCTGCTCTGATCTCACTCCTGATGGTGCTGTATACCATTTTCATTCACCTCATCATATGTGATGTTTACAAAGATCAGACAGACCTACTAAAGCTGACACATTTCACAGGGTCAAGGCCTTTAAGCTCAATAGGGCACTAAGTGCTGCATGCCCTATTTTGCAGCATAAAGATATCATCACTTCCCATTTAATATACTTGAGATTCTTTCCATAAATAGAAGAAAAGTAATCCAAACTAAATCACAATACAGTGAAAATATTGATTTTGGCAGCACGTCAGACAAAAGTGATGAGAATATTCTGGGTATGGGTGTATTTGTTGGGAATAATGACGAGGGGAAAAAAAACAGAAATTAGAGAATGACGCGAAAATAAAATCTATGTTTATGCACCGTATTAGACTTTCAGCTTTTTAATTTACTATTTAAAAATACATGTTTTCCTTGGACTCGACTGCTAATTCTCGCCCCCAGCTGCTGTGAAAACACTTTACAGTGACTGTTTACTTTAATGGTGGGAAGCAGCTGAATTGAAGAAAATACATCCCAAGTAGTGTCAAAAAGCAAAACAAGCAAAACCGCAGGATGAAGTACCAAGAAGGTAATAGACGTCGCTCACAATCATCATCATTTTTCAGATTTCCTTTTCCCATTCTTTTTGAATACGTGATAACTTTTCAAAAAATCAGCAAGCCATTTAAAAGATTGTATCCTGCTGGGATGAGTCACACTGTGTCACACAGCTGTGACTGCGATAATTAGTCTGCATGTAAAAGCTAATTTTCTGACACATTTCTATCATCCAGGCAAACACAGAGAGATTTCAACTGATTAACGATAAGCTGAAGACAAGTGAGAATAAAGGGAATGTTTGCTGGTTTAAAAAAACAGGAGAGAGGAGGGGTTTTTTAATTTATAAAGTAAAAAAGTATCTACAGCGTCCTTTTTCTGCAAACATGCCAGCAGCAACATTATGGTGAAAGCCTTTACAAGTACTAATGGAAATCAACAGACAAGACTAAATGACCACGGCCTTACTTTGGGCATGTAAATCTCTCCACATATCCAACCAATCTCACACAGAGAATGTTACTTAAGCTGCTTTAGTTTGCTTATATTATTTCTGCTTAATCTGCAAGCCACTGTGCAACCCACCTCTTCTATTTCATGCTGTGTCTGACTTGCTCAGTCTCATATTTATTGTTACTGATGTCTGCTGTAGGCTCCTGGTAGGTTGCCAAACAGGTCCACAACAACAAAGATATAATCACTGCTTCCTCTTTTCTTCACCACCAAGCTGATTGTTTGTATCTATTTCATCCAATCTCTTAGATCCTCTTCTGTGTCACCAGCCCTCTCCATGTCCTCCTTCACTAAATCCACGAACCTCCTCTTTGGTCTTCTGCCTGGTAGCTCCACCATCCTTTGTCTGTCCATCCTCTGCACATGCCCAAACCATCTCAGCCTTGCCTCTTTAACTTTGTCTCCAAAATGCATATAAATTATGCATATGGAAATTATTTTCTTTGGCTAAAGTGGTGCTGGCTTCAGAGAAAAAATGGGCTTTTGTGCTAAAGTGGTGCCACTAAGCTGATTATTGTTTTTGTCAACCATTTGACCAATTTTGTTGTCTTTGCCTCATAGGGAACAGCCATAAAATGAGCATCGATTTATAAGCTGAAATGTTTGGCTGAATGCTCATTGCTCATATGACAGAGAAATAACAGGCCTCCATTTGGTTCGTTACATAACTCACACCCAAACAAAGCTTACTACAGCATTGCAGCTCAGCTGAATGTGCCAAGGAGAGGTCACAAATTGACTGACTTTGCTAAAGCTTTGGCTAATTTTTTACACATAGTAAAATGTAGCAGCTGCTAGTCCATTCCACGCACCTCTCCTGCAGCGATATCACAAAGTTTTGAAGCTCAAGGTAGTGTTAGGCAAACAATATTTGGGACCTTAATCATCAGTCCTAAAGCTATAAATGAGTGAGTCATACCCAAAAACTTAGAAGTCCAGCCTGCAGCTGCATAGCTGATGATATGTGAGATTGAGAATTGAAAGATCGAATTTGTTCACATCTTAATGTGTTTTATGTTGGGGTGATTAGACCCAGCAGAGAACATTAAGCCTGCAGACAATACTGTCACTATCTTCTTTTCAGTCAAATCCACCTTTTTAACAACTGGCTATAAGAAGGTTTGTTGCAGAAACTTCAGTGGAGCTGTATTATTTATGGGCCCACTGTTACGCAAAGTGTGACCCCTGAAATGAACACTCGGCACCCAGCACACTGAGAAATATTCAGGGTGAGTGAATGAACACATTAGAGAGCTACTGTACCAGCGCTGATGCACAGTTTGGCGTGTATGTGTGTGTCAGTGTGTTTTTTCAGCCTTCAAAAATAAGATCCTGCAGAGATAATGATGATGTTTGTATTCCTAGCTGTCTATAAATCACCATGCTTAATGCCTGGAAGACTCTTATTAAGCTATAATGTGATTATTGCAAATTATAATACACTCTTATCAGCATATGAGCACATTTTGAAAGTGAGCACAAAGAAGGCAATAATGAAAGCGTCAGGCGATAGAGCAGCTGCAGTGCAATGAGAATGAAGGCTGCATAAGGAGAAAAAAAAACAAAATTAGGCATTTCCTCCTGAGATGCCTTGTGGGCAGTGACTGCAAGAGGCTCTTTATGTGTTTGTGTGAGACATTAGGGGTCATAATCGAGTTGGGCTGAACAAGGCCAATGACCAGGCCCAATGACCAGAGCAAAAAGGTCAGTGGCTCGAGTTTATTGGGTTGGCGTTTGGAAATGCTACCAAACCCTGCAGGCTTTGACCATTGCAACAAATCACTTCCGACAGATAAACCGATCAGCTGCTATTTGTGGATGCATAACATTTACTTAGATGCTCTGAGGTTGTTGGATCAAGCATCAGTGCATCATGAGTTAAGAGACTGTAGCTCATTGCTTAGTGGACTCAACACTTCTGCCATGTATTACTTTCGGGTTTTGCCAAACTGTCTCATTGAGACATAGCCTCACCTTTGTGAACTGTTTAATATGATGTAAAATATTCTCTTTGGATGACTTTATTTCAATCCCACGTACAGCAAGGCAAGGTCAGTTAAGCTAAAAGTCAACACATTTCAGTGTCTTTTGTGCTCTGCCAAATAAAAGCTGATGAAAATATGTGGTACAGAAAAAAGAAATCGATTTAAACAAGAAGAAAGAAGTATGTGAATAACTGTATCATGTAGTCAGATTAATATATTGAGTTAGTTGGAAATTGTTTGGATGCTTACGAAACATTGGTTACACACTGTAACCCTAGTTCTTTGACAAATACAGACTGAGCTGTGGGGGCTCAAAACTTTTTGAACTATAGCTAAATTCCTCTGAGATTACAGTGTGTAACCAATGTTTTATTTGACAACAATACCGTCTATGAGCTGCTGGGATGAGGGCATAGCTGGAGGTGGTGCTCCCCTATAGTGGTGGTTTGCCCTCTAAGGAGACTTGTTTTTCCTTTGCTTAGTTATCCAACTTTTCTCATTGCCTCTGGCATGCTGCTCTTTGTTGGGTGACATAGATGGTAGATTAGGCCAAGAGATGGCTGGAGGCTGGTGCTGTGGAGTGGTGTTGGGCTGCCAGAGGATGCTGTAAGGGAGATAGTAGTAGGATACACCAGGATGGGATATCGGAGGGTTTCTTCTTAAAATGACCACCTTCTGGTTTTCCATGCTGAGATATAGCTGTCTTTGAGAGATCGGACCTCCTCAAGCCTTCTGTGCTTCATGTTCCACTTATAGACGAGGCTTTAAATAGTGGTGGAGTGATAAAAGCATATCAGCAGTGAGTACAGGATCTTTAGTCCTTAAATTGTTTTTTAAAAACTGATTTTATTTGTTATTTTCTGCTCCTCCACTGCTAAATTCATCCACTTATGCAAAGTCAGGTCATGGTGGCTTCAGGCTATGCAGTGTATTCCAGACATCCTTTTCCCCACCGCAAAGCTTTTCTCTTCCTCCTGTGGGATCCCGAGGCGCTCCCAGGCCAGACAAGATCATCTCTTTAGCTAGAGATCTGTAGAGATACTGTAAGTTTTTAACCATCGTTTCCTCCCAGTTGGACAGACTTTCCTCCCAGAGGGAAGCATCGTAATCAGATGTCTGAAACACATTAACTTTCTCCAAGCTCTCACCACATGTCTACACTCTCCACTTCTATCTATTCCTCCAGTGCAAAATATTCCATTTTATTCACCAGCAAGATATTAACCTTGTCTGTCAACGTTGACAAAGATTTTGACAAAGAAAGGAGAAACTCCAGCGAGGTTCATCACCAAGAACATTAGCTTTTCACACATACTCATTTGATTCGTGGTTATGAGAAAAATATTGATCAATGCAGCTTCAAGTTACACAGTGCTGCTACAGATTCATTAAGGTGTCGCATTGTAGCTTTTTTTTTTTTTTTTTTTTTTACCCCTATGATGTAGAAAATTTCCTAATCAATGTTTGCAGTAATCCACTGACTTTTCCAGCCATATTAGCCACTGCAGAGAGTGGACTCTTTAAGGCTTTATGTTCCTGAAGAATCATCATTGCACAATAATTTGTTGTTTGGCCTTTAAGTGCTGTCGTATGAACATAATAGCTTTGCATGGTTTCTGCGTAATTTATTACATTTAGGTTTTATGTGTCCTATGAAAACAGCAACATCAATGATAAAGTATCACAAAGCAGAGGGAGAAAAATGACCTTACATTAATAAATAAACAGACGGAGTTGTTTGAATTTGTTTTCTGACAAGTATAAGAATGGTGACGCAAATTAGACTAATTATTTATTCAGTAGATGTAATTTAGTTAGAGGCGGAGAAACAGATTTCAGATAAATGAACAGGCACAAGGAACTCAGCTGAATGATCCTGGATTTTAATACATAACCTTTGTCTGTATTTAACACACTGTAGCCCATGTAAATCTAAAAACAGTGGCATTTACAGTTATTGCAAATATTCTGGAGTGAAGACCACATTAATTTACTTCCTGGGCACAGCCATCGGTCATAGTAAATGGCCTGTATTTGTATAGCACTTTACTAGTCCCTAAGGACCCCAAAGCGCTTCACACCCATTCACACACCGGTGATGGTAAGCTACATTGCAGCCACAGCCAGCCTGGGGCGCACTGACAGAGGCGAGGCTGCCGGACACTGGTGCCACCGGACAGTGGCGGCACCAGGCCCTCTGCCCACCGCCAGTAGGCAACAGGTGAAGTGTCTTGCCCAAGGACACAATGACCGAGACTGTCCAAGCTGGGGGCTCGAACCGGCAACCTTCCGATTACAAGGCGAACTCCCAACTCTTGAGCCACAATCGCCCCAGGAAAAAGAAAGTAAACCCTCTTTCAGTTTAAGGCTTTAAGTAACAAAACATATGAAAAAAATATGTGCTCCTCTGATGCTTCATAGGGATTAAGAGCTTAAGTACAAGTCAGGTGCTATCAAATAGACTTGATTAACTGATCAGTACTTCTATAGCTCTACTCCATTCAATGTTCTGTTCAGTTTTAATGATATAGCCTTTATATATCCTCCTTAAAACAAACTGGGGTTCTTTTGCTTGCTAGGCAAATGTGTAAACCACTACACTACAGAGCCACTACATTTGAAGCTGGCTGCATGTGTAAAAATGGACGTTTTAGGTCAAACCTGGCTTCTGACTAATGGTTTTGAGTCAGTGAACTGTAGTGAACTCCGAGTAAATATTTCCTGACGTTTTCTTAAAGTAAGTTGAAAAGTAATTTTTTGAATTCCTTTGTCAAGTTTTCAGTCTAGTCTTAAGTGCCACTCAAGATTTTACAGTCCTAAGTTGAGTCTCAAGTCTAGGATAAAAGATGACTTTCGGGGCATGTCAAACAAGTCTAAAGATCTTAGAGGAAAAATATGCAGCCTTTTCTCAGTAGAATGTCATTTGGACATTTTGCTCCTTTTTCTTTTTTTATAGACAATTTGAAACCTTTTGGCTTGACAATGGGTTTAAAGTCCGGGATAGATGAGGAATACAGATTGTCAGGATAAAGAACTTTATTCTTGCTTCATTTTATTCTAGATGGCTGCAGCTCCTGTAATTCCAAAACTACTTCACTGTTCACCTGGCCTCTGTACAACAACACATAAAAGAGCACAAAAGCCTTGCAGCCTACTAGTTCACCTTTTATACGATTTGTAAGTACGACTATTTCATGTTTTAAACTGTGTTTTTGTTCTTTACTTGCTCCCAGGAACATTTAACACCATCATGGTGTTAAATGTTCCTGGGAGGCCATAGGAATAGTTGCTTAGAACAGTATCTAAGCAACACATTAAGTTAATGGGAAGACAATTCTATTTAGATCTACCCGTGGCTTAATGTTGAGGCAGTGATATAGATAAGCCCAGCTGAACATTTTCTTCCAGCTTTCCTTCCAGGTTTTGGCTGCTGCAAATGTGTTGCTTTTAGCCCGTTTTAAACGTCTGCTTCCTAACTTGCCCACGTGTGTGATTAAGCATCCAGTGGCAGCACAGCCCCTTTTTATATGAACTCATTCCTAGACTCAGAAAATCAGGGTGGACTTACCAAGGTTTAAACCACTGTGGTGTGACCACGTAAAGAAGTCAAGTGTTTAACAGCACATGAAGTCATGTAAGGCATTCATGGCCTCATGTGGTGTAAATACTAGTTTTGATTTTCCTCAGGTCAACACCTACACATAATATTGCAAGGGAAATCTTCAGGTAGAGAAGTCTCAAGTAATTTAAGCCTGCAAATCCTCATTTTTTATGACTTAAGTGAGTCCCAGGTCTCCAGCTCTTGCAGACAGATGGTAGTCCTGAATTAGGCCTGTGGTGTATGTCGCTGTTGGTAGGCACAGCGGGAGAGATTAAAACCGCTTTTCCTTCTTTGAAAGCAGGTCCTGCAATTACAAGCTGTCTGTGGATTTGCATAGTTCATTAAACTGTTGCCACTAGTTTCTCAATGACATTAACATTAATTTATTTATATCAATATTTGTCCACAGAGGCGGTCCATTATGCTTTATGAATTTAACAGCTCTCTCCATTTAAATTTATTAAGGTAAATGAGTTTTCATGAAACACTTCACTGCACCATATGGTTCCGTTCCAGTTCAGTGACATTAATGTCCAGGGTGCAAGTCTGTGACAAGTCACTGTTAATCATTTTTCACTAAGAGTTGGTGGATAAGATACGACTACCTTAAAAATACGTGGAGCGGGAACAATCCCCATTGATAATCTCTCTGTAAGGGAGCTTTTAATTTGAAATTTGTAAAGGCTGATGTGCAGCTTAGATTGAGAATAATGGGCAACTGTATGGGAACTTTCTCTCCCAGAGCTCCTGCAACGGCAAGCAGCTCACAGATCCTTTCCTGGATAGATGGACTGGAGACAATTAGTGTATGCTCCCACACTGGACCTGTGGCTCAGTCCATGCATACACTGCATTTCAGGCACAAATGAAGTTTGGCATCCATTAGAGCATTGCCACTTTGAAACTCAGATTAATCAATATCTGGTCTCGGTAAGACAGTTTCTTAAAATTAAACGTTTAATAACCTTACCCTTGCTGACTACATTACATTCTGTCAATTAGTTGGACACACCATAGAAGAATGGACAGACTGCTTTGAGCTGATAGGAAAAGATCCCTAACTCAAATAACCACTTGTTAAAATCAAGAGCATCTCTGAATGCACAACATGTTGAGCCTTTAAGCAGATGGGCTAATGCAGAAGACGACAATTCACAGGGGTTCACCAAAAATGTCCAACAGAAGATTTAAAAAAAAAAATGTCTGGTCTGATCAGTCTTGATTTCTGCTGCAAGATTTGGATTGCATAGAGTCAGACGAACATAAAACCATGGATCTATCCTGTCTTGTTTCAACAGTTTAGACAGGTGGTTGTGAAACGAGGTGGGGGATATAGTATCTTTTCTGACCATAGCCATCTGATTGTGACCACAGTGTAACCATCTACCGCTAGCTACTTCCAGCAGGATAACACACCATGTCAGAAAGCTCAGATCATCTCAAACTGGTTCTTGAAGGTGACAATGAGCTCCCTTTGGAATGTGATGGAACGGGAAAATCACATCATGGATGTGCAGCCTACAAATCTGCAGCATCTGTGTGATGGTATCATGTCAACATGGACAAAAATCTCTGAGGAATGTTTCCAGCACCTTGTTGAATCTGTGCAATGAAGAATGAAGGCAGTTCTGACAGCAAACAGGAGGTCAACAGTCCTGGCAATGTGTAACTAATGAAGTAACCAGTGACTGTATATTACTTGTGTTACATTAGATTACTGTGTTATGCTAGCTTTCAGGACAATAACTTACCTAACTATCATTAGTTTAAAAAAAAAAAAAAAATCAACCTTTGAACAGCTTACTGGATCCCGTGTTTAAATGTGAACACCACATCAGATATTGTGTAAACCAACACAACCACCTCACTATGATTTTCTCACAGGTGTTCTTTATATGTTGATATCCTCTGTGCAACAAGGGGACAAATATCTGCTGCGAGCAAAGGATTTTCATGGTAAGCTACCTCGCACAGCAGAAAGTGGAAATACACTCACACACACCAAGAAATATATGATGTTCTGAGCACCTCTGCTACACCCAGCAGAATGTGCAGCACCATATTAAATCATATGATGCAACTGACATGATGAGGTCACACAGGCAGTCTCCATTATCATCCATGCTGTCTGTCTTTGGCTGATATTCCTGCATCAGATCAATAAAGGCACCTTTGCAGTTTTGTTTTGTTTTTTCAATTATTTAATGACTGACTTCAAATCTGGGCAAAGACTACTAAGGGTTTTAAGTCAAATTTGTACATGGAGGAGTGTTTTGTAATCACTTCACATTATTGAAACTCTGTCCATCAATGCAGTGTGACATATAATACCATATATTAATTTGTGCATGTTCACGTTTTCTGCACATAAAGCTGGACATTTATGCTCAATGTATTATCAATGTAATACTTCTGTTTACTTATGTTTTACTTTCCCAGTTTGCCCAGAAATTATCAAAACATCTCGTCTTTCTTGCTGTAATAAATGAGTAAAAATTAGAGCTACAGAGTGTCTGCAAGCTGCACCCTCAGTGTTACTGACTCAGCTTTCAAGCCTAAGTCTTCAGTGTTAACAGAAAAAAACATTTCCAGCATGATAATAAAAAAAGTTAGATATGTATAGCTAGTTTGTAATAAGATGATCAGTATTAATATTATTTGTGCTATCTGCATTATAAACCAGTGGTGTTACAGTTGAATAAAGCAAACACATCAATGGTAAGGCTGATTTATATAATATGGTACCCAACAGGTTTACAGCTGTACATGGAGGGAGAGCCATATGAGATCTACTGTTGTTCTAGAAAAAGAAAAAGAAAGAACACATCAAAGCAGTGTTAACATAAATAATTTACAAGAAAAAGAGTATTACATGAAAAAAGTAGATCCTTAGGAAGCAGATGCCATCCTTGAACCCTTTCCATACATGCTTACTGTACAGAAACACCTTCACATTTTATGACAATCCACCCAAATAGAAAGAAAATATATTTACAGCTAATCAAATCAGTGGTATGTGAACAGAACATGAAAAAAAAAAAAGCAATACTGGCTTTATCAAGAGGAGTAGCTCTACAAATACAAGCTATTTTCAATACTGCAGTAAAATGCCAATATCCACACAAAGACACACAGTATGGAATAACAAAAATGCTAATAGCTTCAGGGAGGTGATTAGAAAAAAAACATTGTATAATATAATTTTGACAAAAACGGCCACTGATTTAAAAACAAAACAAAACAAAGCTTTGCATTATTTATGAAGACTTTCCCAAATTAAACCCAATTGTATATGAACTGGGAAGCAGGAGGGAAAATGTATGGCAGCAACTGATCTTTTTCCCATTAGTTAGAGCCAGGCTAACAAGAGTCACCACGCATAGAATGGAAGTGTTATGCAGAACCATTACCGTATTTTCTGGACTATAAGCCGCTACTTTTTTCCTAGGTTTTGAACCATGAGGCTTATACAAAGGTGCGGCTATTCTGTGGATTTTTCTTCCACCGCTAGGGGCTCTCACCGGAATTGGAATCAAAAACAAGACAGACGAAAAATCAATGCAAAGAAGAATACGATACTTTTTCTTTAGCAGACAGAACACGCACAACAAATTACCAACTGGTAATTATTTTCAAATCCTCGCCCCTTCATCGTGGAAACCACACAAAGAAGTTCATATGAGTTTTAAGTTGAAGGCCATCAATCTTGCTATCCAGGAAGGAAACCGGGCTGCTGCACGCAAGCTTAGCGTCAATGAATCTATGGTGAGACGTTGGAGGAGGCAGCGGGAAGAGCTCATGCAATGCCAAAAGTAGAGAAAAGCTTTCAGAGGACATAAAAGCAGGTGGCCTGAACTTGAATATGTCCTGGAGGACTGGGTGAATACACAGAGAGCAGGTGGCCGAGGTGTACTCACTGTACAGATCCGACTGAAAGCCAAAACAATCGTCCGCGAAATGAATATTGAAGATTTCAAAGCTGGGCTGTCGTGGTGTTTCAGATTTATGAGACGTAAAAACTTGTCCATCAGGGCACATGGACAACCTGTCCATCATGCATCATGGTGCCAGGATAACCATCTCCAGCTGAACGTTGGCAAGACCAAGGAGCTGGTGGTGGACTTCAGAAGGAGTCAGCACAGAGACTACAAGCCCATTATCATCAATGGAGCTCCAGTGGAAAGGGTGCAGTCCTTCAAATATCTCGGTGTCCACATCTCCTCAGACCTGACATGGGCTGCCCGCATTCAGGTCCAGACCAAAAAGGCTAGGCAGCGCCTGTACCACCTACGACAACTGAGGAAGTTCAGGGTCTCTCCAGAGATCCTCGGGATTTTCTATACAGGCGCTGTGGAGAGCATCGTCACACAGAACATGACATCCTGGTTTGGGAACAGCTGTGTTAAGGACCAAAAAGCTCTTCAGAGAGTGATCCGTACAGCTGAACGCTGCTGCAGGATTGCTCTCACCCACTTCAGGACACCTACACCAGGAGATGCCAGACTAGAACAGCACAGACACTGAAGGACCCGTCCCATCCTGGCAACAAACTGTTCCTACTTCTGAAATCCGGTAGAAGGTTCTGCATCATCTGGGCAAGGACAGAGAGACTCAAGAGGAGCTTCTATCCCCAAGCCATCCGGGCCCTAAACCTGGAGGTACAACAAAGTATTTGCAGCCACTTGACATCAGTGTGAATCGGGCATTTAAAGCTGCACTCCAGGTTGAGTGGGAGACTTGGATGACAAGTGGTGAGAAGCATCCTTTTCTGATGTCTGTCAGTGGATCCTAATACCGGTTATTTTCTTTTGTTTCTGTTCCGTTTTAATCAGCTAAGTTGCTGCCGTTAAAAGGCACTGAAAGAATCTGTTCAGGTACATACATGTACATTTACAGTACAAAATCGTTCTGTACATGCAGTAAATATCTAATTTTTCAACATAGATATCTGCGGCTTATATACTGGTGCGCTCTATAATCCAGAAAATACAGTACTTGTGCTACTTTTACACAAAAAAATCTTTTTTTTTTTTTACGCATCAAGCTACTCTGAATTTTGCATCACTCTGAGTAAGACCGGCTGGTAAGCTTTCCTAAATTTGAAACACAGAAAGAGTTATGTGCAACTACATATGGAATTACAGATCACTGAGGAATAAATGTGTGTGAACTCCTTGTGAGAACAAACACTGTTTCCACTTCCTTTCCTGCAAACACCCTACCTTTCTTTTTTACCCACACAAGGGCAAAAACAGCACACAATTAGTGATGGCTTGAGTGAGCTGTAAAGTGCCTTTGCTCTGGGGTATTAGTGAGGCCCCTGACTCAGCCCAGGGTTTGCTCATCCAACTTCTAGAGAGCCTGGAGCTCGAGGAGCAGCGTAATGCCATTTAACGAGATGTTGTTCACAAAACAACGTTGTGAAATCTCATGACTAAGAGCCAAACCTTTCTAAAGCCAGCTCTATATTCCAGCTCCTTTGTGACTACAGTCTCGATCTAACAAAGTAGACATTGGACGCAATACATTTTTCTGGGATTCTGGGTTTTGTAAACTGGCTGAGGTTGCTTTCAAAGATATCTGTATTCAAAAGATGGAACAGAATAGAGAAGGAATCCCACAGGAAGGCCCACAGAGCCACGTTTCTTGCTAACGTTATAGTCTGATGTTGTAGTTCTGCTGTTGTGAAAAAAAAAAATCCTGCTGAGATTAACGTTTGAGTGAAGGAAAATTCAATGTGGCGTCCCCTTTCTTCTCAGCTCCAGAGTGTGCAGGCCCTCCTGCCGACCCAGAGCGTGCAACGTGCCGACTTTGTGGGCCATCTCTGTGGCAGTGATGTCAATCTGGGCGTACTTGGTGGAGCTCTTTCCTGTCAGGACACAAAAGTGGGACTTCTTTTAACTCAATCAGTGTACCATTTAATTATTCATCAGTGTTGTGCTGCACACAAAACTAGCTGCACAGAGCAGAAGCTATTAGATGATTAATCTGACAATGGAAATTTTAAAAATTAGCTTGTCATTTTAGAAATATTCCAACGAGTGTATCAGTATCATACAATATCATATCGTACGTTTACCTCACTCACAGAAGCTTTTCATGCGCTTTGCTAAATTCCTGTCCTCTTCTACGATTTTATCTTGTGGTGCGCCCCAAGGTTCATTTTTGGGGCCTGTCTTCTTTGAAGACATCTCATATCATTGTTTGAGATGATGCCCAGTTGTACATGTCATTCAATGTTACCAAATTATTTGTCTTATAAATAACCGGATGGCAGCCAATTGTGTATTTTGTCTCACTTTATTGTTATTATTGTAATTTGTTATTACTTCCGCTGACCAAATTATCTCTGGATCGCATCCTTGGATAGCCCAGAATGCTGCCCTAAGGTTTCTCACCAGTTCCTCTGAAAGGTCCCTTGTGACACTGATTCTGCCCTCTTTAAACTGGCTCACCACAAAGTTCAAAGTTCAATTTCAGATTCTGATTATCACTTTCCAAGCTCTTTGTGGTGCCTCCCTATATTAGTGAATTTCTACATCCATACATAACTGCTAGGTCTCTGATGCAAGTTGATCAATGCTTCTTGGTTGTACCTCAGTCCAAGTCGAGGATAAAAGGAGGTTTTCGCTGCCATGTTGTGGAACTCACTTCCACTAGACTAAAGATCTGTTGACACTGCTGATACCTTTAAAGGGAAGGTGAAGACCCACCTATGCAAACGTGCATTTATTTGGTTTTATCCTTTTATGCTGTTTTAATGCTCTACTGTCTGACATTGTGAAGCAATTTATACTATTCTTGAAAAGCACTACATAAATAAACTTTACTTTCTTATATCAGTGCTGTGAAAAAACATTTCCCACCTTCTTTATTAATTAGCTTTTTTGCCTTTTTCTCTCACTTAAATGTTACAAATCATCAAATTTTTATATTAAACAAAAATAAACTCTGTGAATATAAAATGTAGTTTTAAATGATGATTTCATTTATAATATTAAGATTATTTCACTCCTACCTGTAGCGACTGATTAGCCTAGCTAAGTCGGAGATAAGCATCTAGCCTAAGGCTTTGGTTTCCCTTCATGAGCCATCAATCATATACAAGTATGCAAGTTCACTTTCCTGATATAAATGGCTGCAAGGTGGCATCAGCAAAGTGTTGTTTATAAATTTTACTCCATAATATTTCTTTTGTTTCCCTTTGGTTTACACATTTGCAGATGTCTTTGGGCATTTTTCATTAATCCCAACATTCTTTTGTCAACAAGATTATGGAAATGAATTGTTAGGGGATATAATCATTTCTTGAACTTGAATCATTAATTGTGGAAGTGACAAAAAACACTCCTAGATCATCTTAAAACATTAATACATACATATATATACACACCGTATTTTCTGGACTCTAAGCCGCTACTTTTTTCCTAGGTTTTGAACCATGAGGCTTATACAAAGGTGTAATTATTATTAATTATTTTCAAATCCTCGCCCCTTCATCGTGGAAACCACACAAAGAAGTTTGTATGAGTTTTAAGTTGAAGGCCATCAATCTTGCTATTCAGGAAGGAAACCGCGCTGCTGCACGCAAGCTTAGCGTCAATCAATCTATGGTGAGACGTTGGAGGCGGCAGCGGGAAGAGCTCATGCAATGCCAAAAGTCGAGAAAAGCTTTCAGAGGACATAAAAGCAGGTGGCCTGAACTTGAAAATGTCCTGGACTTATACATCTTTTTTTTTTTAATACGGCAGATGCGGCTTACAAACAGGTGCGCTCTATTGTCCAGAAAATACGGTATATACACACACACACACACACACACACACACACACCCCCACCCACCTCTGCCCTCGCTGCCAGTCTGCGTGCTTCAAGAATGAGACAGCGCATCACAACACAAATCATATGCAAATGATTTAGCTGAAGCATTTAACATTCCTGTCATGCACTGTCTTCCATATGCACATTACCATAATGTACAGTGGGGCAAAAAAGTATTTAGTCAGCCACCGATTGTGCAAGTTCCCCCACCTAAAATGATGACAGAGGTCAGTAATTTGCACCAGAGGTACACTTCAACTGTGAGAGACAGAATGTGAAAAAAAAAAATTCCATGAATCCACATGGTAGGATTTGTAAAGAATTTATTCGTAAATCAGGGTGGAAAATAAGTATTTGGTCAATAACAAAAGTACAACTCAATACTTTGTAACATAAGCTTTGTTGGCAATAACAGAGGTCAAACGTTTACTATAGGTCTTTACCAGGTTTGCACACACAGTAGCTGGTATTTTGGCCCATTCCTCCTTGCAGATCTTCTCGAGAGCAGTGATGTTTTGGGGCTGTCGCCGAGCAACACGGACTTTCAACTCCCGCCACAGATTTTCTATGGGGTTGAGGTCTGGAGACTGGCTAGGCCACTCCAGGACTTTCAAATGCTTCTTACGGAGCCACTCCTTTGTTGCCCGGGCGGTGTGTTTTGGATCATTGTCATGTTGGAAGACCCAGCCTCGTTTCATCTTCAAAGTTCTCACTGATGGAAGGAGGTTTTGGCTCAAAATCTCACGATACATGGCCCCATTCATTCTGTCCTTAACACGGATCAGTCGTCCTGTCCCCTTGGCAGAAAAACAGCCCCATAGCATGATGTTTCCACCCCCATGCTTCACAGTAGGTATGGTGTTCTTGGGATGCAACTCAGTATTCTTCTTCTTCCAAACACGACGAGTTGAGTTTATACCAAAAAGTTCTACTTTGGTTTCATCTGACCACATGACATTCTCCCAATCCTCTGCTGTATCATCCATGTGCTCTCTGGCAAACTTCAGACGGGCCTGGACATGCACTGGCTTCAGCAGCGGAACACGTCTGGCACTGCGGGATTTGATTCCCTGCCGTTGTAGTGTGTTACTGATGGTGACCTTTGTTACTTTGGTCCCAGCTCTCTGCAGGTCATTCACCAGGTCCCCCCGTGTGGTTCTGGGATCTTTGCTCACCGTTCTCATGATCATTTTGACCCCACGGGATGAGATCTTGCGTGGAGCCCCAGATCGTGGGAGATTATCAGTGGTCTTGTATGTCTTCCATTTTCTGATGATTGCTCCCACAGTTGATTTTTTCACACCAAGCTGCTTGCCTATTGTAGATTCACTCTTCCCAGTCTGGTGCAGGTCTACAATACTTTTCCTGGTGTCCTTCGAAAGCTCTTTGGTCTTGGCCATGGCGGAGTTTGGAGTCTGACTGTTTGAGGCTGTGGACAGGTGTCTTTTATACAGATGATGAGTTCAAACAGGTGCCATTCATACAGGTAACGAGTGGGGGACAGAAAAGCTTCTTACAGAAGACGTTACAGGTCTGTGAGAGCCAGAGATTTTCCTTGTTTGAGGTGACCAAATACTTATTTTCCACCCTGATTTACGAATAAATTCTTTACAAATCCTACCATGTGGATTCATGGATTTTTTTTTCACATTCTGTCTCTCACAGTTGAAGTGTACCTCTGGTGCAAATTACTGACCTCTGTCATCATTTTAGGTGGGGGAACTTGCACAATCGGTGGCTGACTAAATACTTTTTTGCCCCACTGTATACCTTGTGTGAAAATCATATAAGCAAAATGTCAGAGTTTAAACCCACAACATCAGTCCTCGTGCACCAATATGTGTCTCCTGTTAGAGTCCTGTCGCCTTACAGTGCCAGAATTGAGGACATCAAAACCGGCTCCTCACGACACATAAATAGTCCCTGGAGGAGGGTCCCATTAGGGCCACTGAGTTTACAGCTGTGATCTGAATGCCCTGCGACCCCCTTTCAGTGCCGAAATAGGACACTCCTCCTCCCAGGTGACAGATTAATGAGGCCGCATGCCGGGATATAAACTGTATTGCTGACATTAGACATTAACCTCATGTCAGAGCTCGAGCCACGCTGTTCGTATTCTCGAGGGCAGTGACGCTAGCGGCCAACGTGTCTGTCAATTACGGCTCCGATGACAAGGACTCAGCTGTCTTTTACCAAGATGAGAGGAAATCATCTCAATTGTTTGCGAGCGATTCCAGTAACTCTGAGTAGGTCGAATAGAATTACACATAAATATGTAACTACAATGGCTTTCATCCTTGCGTAACGCTGATACACCAGCTTACTGTAAGTTGGCTCTTGCACAGAACACTTTTGCACATTGAGCAAAAGCAAAAAATACCTCACACTATGAGTATCAGGGCTGAGGTCATTTTGTTTCTTAAATCAAGGAGGTGGTCTCTAAAATTCAACAATTTGCATTTTGGACAGTCCCGGGAAAATCTCACAAATATACAAAGACAATCTGAAGAGAGAATAAAAGGAAACAATGATTTTACAGCTTACTCTCCAAAAACGCAGGACGTGGTTCATCAGACCTGACTAACACCAACTCTAATAGTTCGCCCGCAGCTTCTTTTACTTCCTCTTACGCCAACACGTGCTTGTTCATAGGGGAACTTTGCATTGTTGGATTTCTGTCCATAATGGCATTTGATGAGCTTTAGATGAACATTGTTTTGAATTTGCTCTGCATAAATAAAATGGATCGACTGCAGGATGTGCTGCGCACTCTGACCACGCGGTCTGTGGCTACACAGCAATGTGTCCCACGACAAGCTTTATCACAGGCAGCAATCCATGGTGGTAACAGGCACTAAAGACAAACTATAGCTTAGGTTAGTAAGAAAGTTTTATAGGAAATTGGTGCTAAATGAAAACATTGGACAAATGTTACTGCTTACTGGCTGGTGGTGCTATAACATGCAGCCAAAAAAAGAGGTGCATTGAGGTGGACATAAAAATTCAGGATTAGCAGAGTCATTAGGATTCATCTTCTGTGGGTCATGAATGTGATTACAACATTTCTTAGTAGTTTGTTCAAAGGTTAATGGAAGACGTGCGCTGCAGACCGACTGAAAATAACTACACAAGTCTGAGAATTTGTTTCAGTTTGTAATATTTGACAGTTTAACAGCCGGTCTTGAAGACATTTCCTTGTGCCAAAAAAGACAACAGCTCACTTCAATACCCAGCCTATTAAAATTCAAAGATTTATTAATGAGACAAACTTTTTTTGCTATATACTTAAGCTTACAGCATCATGTGGTGGTTGCAGTGAATTGCCACCGTCTCTTCTTAGAGCAGTTCCCTTTAAACCTGCTTTCAATAAGCAATTCTGCACCACCAATCAAAAAGCTCTCTGTAGATTAATGCTCTTATTGGACAAATAAAACACAGTCTTGGTGACATCCTTTAAACTATAATCTTGTAACATGACAATTTTCCAAGTGTCCACCCTGACTGGTCCTCACAGCTGCCGTTTGCAGTTATACGGTATGTATAAATCGAAAGCAGAACATTCATTCCTCAGACACCAACTATCTGGCGTTTATCTCCTTTACTAACCAGAAGATATTCATGCCTCCTTACTCTGAGCTGGCAGATGTGCGGCAGCCGCTTTAGTGCCATGCACAGGATCCTGCAGCTCCAGCTCCATGTAGTTGAGCTGCTTCTTGGACGTGGGGCTAACAGGAATATTCACATACGTCACACCTTCACCGCGAGGTCTTTCAGCAAGCGGAGCCTCTGGGGGGAACACAAACACGGCCCCTGAAAATGCGAGAGTAAATTAAGCTCAGACGGTGTTAGGTTCGTTTCTGTCATGCTTTTTCTTTTTTTAACGTGTGAACACTTGTTTTTAACAAAAATCCCCCACAGAAACTAAAAATAACAAGCAATTTGTCCTGTTGATAATATGCTGGTTTTTTTTGCACCTCCAAGCCTTCACTGTCAACCAAAATCTATTAAAAACATAAAAGAACAATGCCACCTGGGTTCAGCACAATGAACACACACTACACGTATTTCTAGATTCACTTGTGTTTTCTAGACAGTTTGTGTTTCTTAACATGATAAATGCTGCCCGAGTGCAACAGCCCATGTTTAGATTTCCTGTCGTGAGGATTCCCGTGGCATAGAGAGACAAGCTCAAACGGGCTATGACGGCACACAGTACCAATCAAGTCTTTCTCAGAACTGATAATAATTATAAGATTAAATTGAACCAGACTTACACTTTGACACTTCTTTGAAACTGGATTTGTTTTTGTCATTATAACCTTAATCAAAAGCTAAACTTACCCTCCAGTCTGAGCAGCTCTCCAGGCTGCAGCCCAGTGTCAATTAGATATATTCAAATACAGACGTCCACAACACAAGTATCAATACGGTTTCCAGCAGTAAAAACAACGGTAGCTATAATGGGATCGGCAGTCGCACAGGAACACAGCGTTTCACGATGAATTGGTTCTCTCCCCGCCCCAGAGACTAATTATGTGAAATTAGCTGATATGCCCCAGAGATAATTTATGGGATACACATTACGTCCTCGAAGCACAGAATGCTTTGAGGAAGTAAAACTCAATTGTTCTTTTAATCATCATCAAGCTGTTTTGTCATGCGGCTGTATAGTGTATGAACGTGTCCAGATCAAATATCTGAGGGTTTATGGAGCAAAATCTCATTTTTCTATTAGCAAACGTTCATTAAAACTTGAATAGGAACACCCAAACCTCTTTGATTTTCCTGTCAAACACACATTATTGCCAGATTTTTTGCCTACAGTGGATTGCACATCTAATTAATTGTGCCAGAAAAAATTGTTTCAAATCACAAGAAACAGCTCACGGCTTTATCTTCATAAACCTAAAAGCTGAGAAAGGCAGATTTGCAGTCAAGTTTTCTGCTGGCTGCAGAAATGATTAGTTCAGCATCTCAGTGATACAGCTTCAGAACAACCACTACATAAAATATGTGCATATTTCAGCTCTGTGACACACATCACATATTTTTTTTGTGGTGCCTGGGTATGCATTAATGCAGTGATAGCTGCAACCTTCAAAACCAGAGTACAGTACGCTCAAGGATATCTTGAAATTAGCATAACTTGAATACTGCTCTGTGAATAGAGACCAGTGAAAATCACTTATCCTGAACGGTGATATAAACGTTTGCTGTCACTTTAATTTTGTGCAAATGAGAGTCAAGAAAGCCAAATGAATCTACATGCTTTGTGGTTTTACTACAACAAGTACTGCGGTACTGTTCATAGGAATCATCTAACCCGGTTGATGGGCTTACATGACAGGTACAAAAAGTTGTCTACCAGCACAAAATAGATGAGCCATGGCAGTCACACACTATCAGAGTTTCGATGTATAAATATCTCTTTTGTTCTTTTTAACACATTTGCCCATTTGAATTTGTTGGGACAGGGGCATGATTAGCAACACGGTGTCTGGGAACTAAGGGAAAGAATTACTATAATGCTGAAATATAAACATTTTCAGACTCACCTATGCTTTCTTTGTCAAATTCATTGTTTCATAATGCACCAAATCCGATCTAAAGGTCTGGACTTCGGATACATCCAATTTTCAGACACCTTCACTTTGATGTTTTCTGGTAAACATGCAGAATGTTGTTTGGCATTGCAGGCAAGACTTTTCCCTGATAATCAAATCATCTGCATGGCAGCATATGTTGCTCCAAAAGCTGTGTCTATTTTTCAACATATTGTTAGTGGTGCCTCCAAACATGTTACTCATGCTATGTGCATTAATGACCCTTTATACCATCACAGATGCTGGCTTTTTAACTGCGTGCTGACAGCAAGCCAGATGTTGCCTCTCATCTTTAGCGGTCCATAATTTAAAAAAAGAAAAGGAAAAAAAAAATTCACATTTTGAGACCCGAAGACTGTTTTCCAACTGAACTCAGAGCATGGAAGGAAGGACTCTAATCTAGCCTCAATCACAGAGCACGAGGGGTCACTGAATGTTTGATGAGCATGCAAGTGATGCAAGTCGTACACTATGGCCTGCAGTGACCACATAACTAGAGTGCAGTTCAAGTAGCTGCAATTCAAGTCTTTAATAAACCCAACAGAGCTGACACAGGACCTGAGAGATGCATCTGGGCCTTCAGGTTATCCATCGACTGCTCACTGAAGCTTCATCAGAAATGGTTTAAGTGGAAGCGTTGCTGTCAAGAAGCCACTCTTAAAGAAGGGAAACAGGAAGAAAGTGGAGTGGGCCTTATGGAGTGATGAAACTAAAGCTGAAATGTTTTTGTTCAAACCATCCGTGTGCATGGAGAAGTTCAGGAGATAGAGACAACAGTGAGTATCTATAGCCATTTACAAAACATGGCGAATACTGTGTCATGGTTCGAGGCTGTATTTCTGCCAGTGGTGTTGGATCATGATAAGGCAATTCCATCAACTTGTGAAAGTTGGAACAGGGCCTGCAGGCTCATTACTGCTTCCAAAAAGAAAAAAGTCAGCAGCATAATGTGGTTGTTTCTGTCCTGGATGCAGTTTTCGACGTTGCACACAAAGACCATTTATCTCGTCTTTGTTCATATCCACGTTCTAGACTGTGTCGCCATTTCCTTCCTCTGACACGAGAACTGAAAACAGTTCATCGTTGCAAGAGTGCAAGAAAGTGGGATCAACTGGCAGGCAGACCAACAATCCCAAGGAATTGGAAGACTGGGAACAGGAACCAGTTTACAATTCCCATCCCTATTGTTCATGAATATCTTTTTTTATCTGCTGATTTTTGAAATGCAATGCAAAACTGATCAAATGATTAACTAATTATTTAATACTATAGTTTTATAGTTTCACTTTATTTTCAGCACTATTAAAAAAAATATGAAAAAACACACAGTCTTGTATTCATTATGTACAAAGTGGAGTCCAAACAGTAAATCATATATAATTTCTTTGAAATTATTTTAGGGAAAAACAATATCTGTTTTTATATTAATATCGGACCCCCAAAAAAAGAGTGAATTGTTGAAAAACGCACCAATGCAAATACATTTTTCCCTGATTTACCCTCAAGGATCATAGTTGAGCTACAATACACAAACAGAGCCTGTGTTATCTTTTTCAAGTATAATGTCAACAAAAAATGTTTCATCATTAACTAAAAAGAAAACAAAAAGAATTCAAAAAGCCCAGACCCTTACAGACGTAGCAAAACAACGCACTGTTCCTAACAATGCAAACACTGCTGATCTGAGCCTGTGAACATTTATCTATCTTTCTTTGAGTCCGTTGCTGTGTGTGCATTGATGTTTAAAGATTAAAGAGTAGATCTGGATCACAGAAAAGATTTATTTTTTTTGTTTTTTTATCTTCCGTCATTATTTGTCAATCAAAGCAACACAAAGCAGCTTGGTTGAGGCATTTCACAACTACAAACAGAAACATTAATCAGAGTGTGGACTCTGTAGTAGAACGTCTATAACCGTCTTATAGTAAATAAAACAATAGATGTTGGCGCATATATAATACCTACAGGATTATATATGCGCCAACATGGATTCATATTTCTCTTGTTGCAATTACCCTGTCACAGATAGTGCGTTACCATTGGCATACAGATTGTATAGAACAACATTTGGGAAAAAAGATTTCACCTGCTATTGACTCTTCCTAAATGGTAGTAGGCAGTGGCCATTACCCGCAGCTCAGAAGCATCAACCCCAGGGGACACTCTTACAATCAGTGAGAAGCCATTAGACGCCAGCAAAGTCTCAGTGGGTACAGCCTTTGGCAAAGTCTAACCTAATTGATCAGACACCAACCAGCCCTTGCAGGAGAGTGTGGTGCTTTATAATGGCTTCCATTACAACAGTGGATTTGCCCACAGCTCTAAGGCTGGGGGACGCCTCGATAATACACTTTGCAAAACCTCCAGGGGAGAAGTTAGAGGCAATACCTGACAGAGTTTAGTGACCCCCAGCTTAAAAAGTCAAGTGCTTTCGGATGGAAAACACAGTTCAGATAATAACTGTGTATTCAGGGTGTGTGGGTTTTGCACCTTTCCCACATTATTGTTGCAGAAGGACACTAAGCTGTGGTATGTACACAAAAAGGATTACAAAGACCTGTAAACCTCCCACAATGTACAATTTATGGCAACGTATGCATGTGGAAACCTTTGGGAATGGGAAAGCAAAATGCCCTAGTGTAGGTGTTTGTTTTTCTTTGACTAGAACACCTTACCATTTCACTCCCGCTCCAGTTTCAGCTTTAAATGAGACCTTCACCAGGACAACAACATCCACTTTTTGATGCGATAAACTTGTGTAAAAAGTTGAAGAGGCGGGTGCGTGAAATTAAAATAGTTTTTGAGAGCAAGACTACATCACAGATGTGCACGAGCCACAAAGACGGTCCTACCAAAATCCTATTTATGATAGTGTAGTCTATGTGGTCTTTAGTAAAGGCTGATTTTTAGAAATCAAAACTTATAATCAGCCCCTTGGAGGGCTGGAGGGTTTTTGCGTAATCTTGAAAACATGTCAAAGAATATTATTTGAATAATACACAGATTTATAGATGACATACTGTTTAGACCTTGCAAAGTTTCAGGTGGAAAACCATCTTCTTTCGATAATGTCTGCGCTGTATCAAGCGTAAAGCACGGAGGGGGAGGGATGATGATTTTTGCTTGTTTGGTAGTCATGGGACCTGATTATGAACTCTTCTGTGTACTAAAGTATTCCAGTGAAGCAATCTGTCTGATAGCCAAAGCATGTCTCGAACTGACTCCAACAACTGGGCAATGAGCCCAAGGACAGCAACAAACCTACAACAGCACGGCTGAAAAGGAAAAGAATCAAGGTGTAGCAATGAGTCCAGACCTGAACCTAACTGAAATACTGTGATAGGTACATAAGGAGCTGTGCCTAAACAAATGCCCGGAAACCTCAATGAATTAAAGCAACATTATAAAGAAGATTCAAGTAATTCAAGGGTTCAAACTGCTTACTTTGGTGTCATGCTGTTGGCAGGTTTTTGATTACGATGCCTCTTCCGCTGAACTTGGAAAGAAGCCCCTGCCTGTAAGCTAAAAGCTTTAGCATAAAATGGTGTATTTGTATTAATTCCCACCTGAGACTTGGTGGTATTCATTTTAATATCAATGAGATACTCTCTTCATGTCAGCACCAGTGTGATTATTTTGGTGGGAAACAAAGAGTAGGAGATAAGTTCAATAAACAGTAAAATTTGAATAATTAAAGACAACATAATGGCTATGGGCTGGTTCTACAAATATCATTTCAGAAATGGATTAGCAGTGTGAAGCCTAAACTGTCCTGAGGTGCAATTCACACCTCTCCAAGCCGACCACTTAGTGTGTAACATGTAATGACCAACACAGCAGCATCTAAAACGCCACGGGCAAAGCCAGTGTTTGTTTAGCTGCGTTCTGATACAGTGACGCACTCATGATGCAAGCATGTGTGTGTCCGCTTGCATTTTTCATCACATAGAGCTATGATTTATTGCAAAGTCTGGAATGCCTCAAACCTGATATTTTATTTATTTGACCTGTGTGCATTGCTTTAATATGAAAAGTTCTTAAATCATATGACAGTTTTTCTGTAGCTTATCTTCCACTAAGCCCACATACCTTAGCTGCTGGACTTAGCCACATCCGGTCTACCCCCCATCCATTAAGTGTCCGCTGAAGCGGGATGATGGGAAAGATGACGAGGGAGTCGTGAGTCGTGTGTAGGTACGTGAAAATGACTGATGGGTTTGGTGCCACACTGCGACAGCTGCAGGGACTTTGTAGAGCAGGTGTGTGTTTGACTGAGGGCATGTTTCTGGGTGTGGGATGCTTAAGTGGCCAAACGTCCCCTGACAACTGTCCTCTCGCCTCATATCAGGGGAGGCAGCCCGTCACACATCACTGCACTCTCTGGTTACACATCTGTGAGTTTTCTCAGCACACAATGGGCCTTTACGTAACTCGAGTTTATGGCTTTGGATAAAAAGCCAATGAAGACATAAAAAAAAAAAAAACCAAATAGCAAAGACTGTGACTCATGCCGTTGTCTGTTTTGCATGCGATTTATCTGTCTAACCATAGATGGGGTAAATTAATGCCATTTTAAATTACACCTCTGTTTAGCCCTAATTTGTCCCTTTGTGTATTCATTCCCACATTGGAAAGAAACAAAAGGACACAATGATGTGCAAAAAAATGGGAAAAGAAAAACAGCCAAATGCTGAAATTAACCTCGGGTAAACATCACATTAATTTAATATTAATTTGTTGTTTGGACCTCGAGCTTTACGGTTCCTTTTAAACGAATAAAAACTGTAGCGCTTGCATAGCATTTCTTTAATTAGTATCAACTTAACAAAAAGGGAACTGCTTTGGAAAGTTTTACAAATTTCTTAGAACTTTTTCCTTTAAAAGCAGGTCATTAGTAAAATGTAAAAAAGTTCAAAGAGTGAATACTCTCTCATATCCTTTTACTACTTCACATTATCTACAAGAGAAGTGTGTCTGGAAGTTTTGCCACACAGTAGCCATCGTATTTATTTGTGCAGTTATTTCACCTATCTGAATAAATAGGAGGTTCGCCTTTAATTTCAGTGGTAATCAGGCCAGGATCAGGAACAGAACCAACTAGTCATGGAGTCAGTCACTTCCTTTAAGTCCTGTTTTAATGCATATGTATTTACTGACTGACTGACTGACTGACTGACTGACTGACTGATTGATTGATTGATTGATACTATAGCTACATATCTCGCTCTTATTTCCTCAATACTCAAATTTCTAACATTTTCAGTTTATTGGTCTTCAGTGTTTCTTTTATCATTGCCAATTGTTTGTTTTATGTTCGTTTTTGTACACATTTTGTAAAGTCTTATATAAATAAAATACATTCATGTTTTAAAAAGTTTAAATTATCAGTGTGTATAGAGGAGGTCAGCTGAGTGGAACCCTGTAAAATACAGTGGAGGCTCTGTCCTGGTTTCAGCCAGTGGTGTAGGGATTATGTCAAAATTGATGAAATTATGAACAGAAAAAGTAACATCAGACTTTTATCATCCATGCAATAGCATCAGGAAAGGCTTCATTTTTTTAGTATAACAATGATCTCAAGCACACTGCCAATGCAGTAAAAGATAGACAGACCTGGATAGAAAAACTCATAATCAGAAACCATCAGTCATCGATTGTAGCATCATCATAACAGAGAACAGAACAAAAGGTCCAAAGAAGAACTCTGAATGTCCTTCAAGAAGCCTGGAGAACTATTCCTGAACACTACTTAAAGAAATTACAAGAAAGGTGTTCATTCCAAACACTGACATTGATCTTTACACATTTAAAAAATGATTGCTGCACCTATTCCCTATTTTACTTGCAAAAAGCAAAGAAGTGCAGGGAGTTTTGCACCATACTGTAAAATAGCATTTCTATAATTTTATTATATTAGTATTCGTGTAAAATATTATTTAGTAAACGAATTCTAATAAGTTCATTGTTTAGGTGAATGACTGTTTCTAATGTAATACTTTCTCCAGGGGTGTTTCTTATTATGGAGATTTCCCAGAATCCTCTCTCCTTGAGTGACCAGGAGCTCCCCTTTAGTTTTGAGCAATTTTAGCTATTGATGCTACACTTAAGCAGCTTTTTTCCAAACAGTGACGTTTACTACAGTGCAAATTTGCAATGAAAAGGCTTAAAAATTTAGCAGCAAAAAATTTCTCCATACAAACTAGTTTGCATGGCACAACTATTTTACATGTAATAAAGTGCTAATTACCCCTTTGTTTACACTAATCTGACAGCTGGTGCTTGCAGAGAGTCTCTGTAATGCGCTTCATGTGCTATGTAGTAATAGCCACTTCATGAAGGCAAGTCCCCATCAGCATTACAGTTCACTGCCCTGACTGAAGTCAAGCAGGTGTATGGCGAGCGCGCCGAGATATAACATGTTCCTATGTTCAGCCTTGTGGATGTTATGCTTAGTGCCAGTCTGCTTTTCAGACTCTGAATGAGCCTCGTTTTATTTATTCATTTCAGTCCAAGCACACCAAGCAACAGGTGATGGTTTACAGCGATGTTGATTCAGGCGCATGACTCAATTTAATTCACTTTCCGTAAGTGGGCCCGGTTATTGTAAGAAGCCTGGGTAATGCACAGCTGAAAAGTGTTCAGAGCACTTTAAAAAACTAAAATGGTCCATTCAGAAAAAAGAAAAATCCATTTGTGCTGCTACAGACTTGAAAATCTGCATATGTTTGAATAGCTTGGCTGAAAAAAATAATGAACCAAATCGCTGAAACAACCTGGTTATGTTGATTGCCTGGCGTCAGTCTCACTCACCTTCAGTCTCTTGAAGGAACCTCTGCTGGCCGTAGCTGCCCATTAGTTCATACTTGTGTTTTTCCTGTGCCTGCAACACACATTAAAGTAAGCACTGCTGATTATAACTTGCATTGAGTGACATAAGTTTATTACATAAGTGTGACGATGACTGTTCAGTGGGCACATGAGGAGTATTTATAGACATTTGGAATTTACTCAGAACTCAGGGCTATGTCTTACATGTGCGAACACTGTGCAGCATCGCTACAGACAGATAACCATGAACTTTAGGCCCACTGCAGTGCAGAGCATTAAATAAGATTGTGCTCCAGTTTTAGTGAGCTTACCCATGTCTGTATGATGAACTGTTAGCATTTAATGCTAACATTACCTGATATGCTTTTCTTTGTTTTTGTATTGTTCAGCACTTTGGTCTGCCTGGTGCCTTTTTAAAGTGCTATATAAATAGACGACGACAATGATGACGATGATGATGACGATGATGACAATGATGATGATATTTAGCACTTTACTCTCTGGGCTATAGATGCTAATATTAAAGTTTAAAAATACAGAGTCCAGACACTAGTAGGTGACATAATGGTAGCCATCTTTTACAGTCACATAAAAAAGAACGACAGCACAGGACAAACATGAACATGTAATATGCTTGCAGTAAGTGTGTGTGTGACTTTATCAGTGTCTCACATTGCTGTGGAGGAATTCTGGCCCACACTTCTTTACAAAGCCACTTCAGCTCATTGAGATCTGCTGGTATTCATTTATGCACAGTCCTTTTGAGGTCACCACACCCTTTCCTTAAGGGTGGAGTCTTGACTTTGACTGGATGATTGCAGCACCTTGATTCTTTTGTTTCTCAGTCATACTGTTGTAGATTTGCTGCTGTGCTTGGGATCACTGCCCTGTTGCATGTCTTTAACATTTAAAATCCTAACTGAGGCCGTTAAGGTCTAAGGTGTAGCTCTTGGGCTTTTTGCAGTTTCTCTGAGCACTGCACAATCTGACCTTGGGGTGAGTTTGCTGGGAAGCCCACTCCTGGGAAGAATTCCAGCCATCCTGAGTATTTTCTGGTTGTCAATAGTCTGTCTCGCTGCAGAATGATGGACTTCAAATGTTTTGAAATACCCCATAACTCTTCTCCGACTGATGAGCAGCAACAACTGCTTGTTTAAGATCACTGCTGATGTCTTTTCCTGTGTGTTATGCCTCAGACCAAGAAACTGCCAAAATGTCTGCTTTTTGTTCATGCTTGATGATGATCACGTAATCAAGTGTATTTGCGGCTGTAATTGCGAGTGCATTAAATACATTGTTTTCATGCTAAAACTTCAGTTCATTATAGAGAAAATACAAACCCTTAAACTCGCTTATTCTAATCCAAATGCTTAATAATATCAGGACAATAGGCTCAAAACTACAAAATGCTTATTGGACATATTTTTCCATGTCTAATTTCAGATTTACTACTGAAGCCTCTTAATAACAAACCTCTATGGGTTGCCCTTTATTCTGTGTATTCAGTTAATATTCTCATGATATCAGACATTTCCCCCAAATGCTTAGCTGAACTAAGAGCACAATGAGTTGCAAAGTAAAAATGTGTGAGTTGTTGATAGTGTAAAGCGGATTACAGTGTTTTGGATGTGTCTACCTCTGGGTTCCTCTCCAGCATCCGACTCTCCATGATCTCATAAGCAGGATCGGCTCTGCGTCTTTCCTCTTTACTACTAAGCCTTTTGTCTGGTGAAAGAGACGATATTGTGCATTTTACATATAAGAAACAAAAACACATTTTATTATTGTAACTCATCGGAAAAAAATTATACCACATTGTGTTGCTTTCTTTTCTTTTTTTGTTTAAATGCACTTTGTGAACCAAAGCAGACACAATTTTCTCCATGCAAATGGAGGAATTCGTGCAGATCGAGTGGTGAGAACAAACAACAAAGGCTTGATTCATCATCACACAATACTAAGAGTTTTTTTCCTTTTTTCTTTTAAAGAACAAATAGTTAAATAGGATCCTTTTGTTGCTCAGTATGAATCATGGATAACAAGCAAAGGACAGAAATTGCACCCTGAATTTTGTTAAAATGTTTAAGATGTGTCATTTTGGCTTCATTTACTGTCAATATTTATAGATATAAATAAAATTATCATGTTGTCATCATTTGATCTGTGGAACTAATAATAACAGACCCCATCCTAAAATTTACTTGTAACACACATATATAATTCCGACAATAGATTAAGAAATGGTTACTCCTTTCCTAAAAAGTGGTCTTTCTGTGCTCACAAAAAACTTAAAAATTTACAGATGACATTTCATTTAAAAAGTCTTAGTTAATCTTTCTGTAAACAGGATTAAATTCACGAGAGACCACTTACACCCACTGGCCACTTTATTAGGTATAATGTTCAACTGATCAGTGATGCAAATGTCTAATCAGCCAATCACACGGCAGCAGCTCAGTGCATTCAGACATGGTCAAGACGACCTGCTGGAGTTCAAACTGAGCATCAGAATGAGGAAGAAAGATGATTTAAGAGACGTTTGACATGGCTACACTTCACACAAGCTCACTAAAACTGGATACTAAAATATTAGAAAAACGGTGTCTACTCTGAAGAGTTTTGAAGGGTCAGATTTTTGGTGTAAATAACATGAAAGCGTGTATCCGTCCTCCCTTGTATCAACAGTTCAGGCTGCCGGTGGTGTAATGGTATGGAGGACATGTTCTTGGCACACTCTGATCCCCTTAGTACAAACTGAGCATCATCTAAACACCACAGCCTACCTGACCGTTGCTGCTGAACATATCCATCCCTTTATGACCAGTGTACACTGATGGGAGGATAACACACCATGTCACAAAGCTCAAATCATCTCAAACATTCCCATGAAAATAAGTTCATTGTACTCAAATGACCTCCATAGTCACCAGAGCTTAATCCAACAGAGCACCTTCAGGATGTGGAGGAACAGGAGTTTCCCATCATGGATGTGCAGCCAACAAATCTGCATCTACTGCGTTATACTATCATTTCAACATGAACCAAAATCTCTGAGGAATGTTTCCAGCACCTTGTTGAATCTGTGCCATGAAGAATTAAGACTGCACTGAAGGCAAACGAGGGGCTCCAACCCAGTATTACCAAGTGGACCTAATAAAGTGGCCAGTGAGTGTATAAACCCTCTAAAAGCTGTGTCATTTTTTATTACACTTCTGCGAGACTACATGCATGGCACTATAAATACCCAGGCAATGTAGCGTAATGGTCAAAGTGTTTAGTGTTGGTTTCTGTGCACCTTTGCCATCTTAACTACAGAGGTAGAGGCAGTGAAGAGACCACCATGAGAAGAGGATGTATTACTAATGCTAAAGCTGAAGCTAAAATTATGGACGTTGTTGACAGCAGTAGCTGCTATCCAATCGTAACATGCTCATAAGGCTTTTTGTGGTTTTGTTCAGTGTTGTACGTAAACATCTTCAATGCAAAAGTACCACAACAACAGTTAACGATCACAGTTAATTACTGCAAACTTCCAAAAAGGACACAATCTGCTGTGTTTGATTTGAGACATGACTCTCTCTCTCTGCTCTAGCAGGTAAAAGACTGACTGTAAATGACTGAGTTGGTACACAGTGACAGTCACAGGATAAACTATCATTCCTGATTTTGCAACTTTGCGGCAAAGCTCACCTCAAGGCTCAGCTCTACAAAGCAACACAAGTGACTGATTAGAGAAAATAAGCCAGGAAGAAAGAGTGGTTTCACTGAGAGAAACACAAGGAACGGGACAGAAAAAGATCCTCAAAAGGAACAGAATGGGGAAAAAGAGGAAACCAGCCAAGGATCTGAAGTTTGCGATCAGTTGAAGAGGAAACTGTCGAAGGTGGCCTCTTACCTTCACTGGTCACTGTCGATCCATTTATCTCTTCATACCAACACTGCCCATCCGCGCTCTGTGATGAATCGTTTAGGGCTTGGTACAGTAACTCCTCATTAGCTGGATGTTCTTGGCCTTTCTTCAGGTGCAGCCAAGTCGGAAAGCTTTTTAAAGGGGAAATGTTCCTGTTGCGCCACTTTTGAGCGGGCACGGCCCGTGGTGGAGGCTGGCAGTGCTCTCCTTGACACTTCAAACAGTTTTCATAAATGACAGCTCTTTTGTCTTGCTGTGAGTCTTGTAATGGTACTGCTGGTGCCAAATTAAGCTCATTACCAAAAGCAGGGCTCATTGACTCATACAGGTTCAATCTGTGTGTCTTTGCCTCTGGCTGGCTATCTGTGCCTGGAAAGCTGAGCAGATCAGCTAAAAGACAGGCTAATTTCTCTCTTCCTTTTTTTGGCAGCCGTGACTCCTCACTCATCTTCACAGTTAGCATCCCCGCACTGTGGATGATTTCAGAGCCAGGAGAGGTCTCCTGAATTTTCATCTCCGCACCAGTGTGTTCACTGGTACTGGGTCTGCATGGTGATTTGTCACCACTTTGATCTGCTGGATTAAAAATATGATGTTCTGGAGGCAAAATTAAAAAAAAAAAAAAAACCAAAAACCTACAACAACTTTGATTTCTGTCCCAAATCAAAACAGCAAGCTGTGGCTGCTACATCAATGTTTTTTGCCCAGCGTGCTTTAAAACCGTTTATGCATGCAAGAGAAACCACACGCAGCGTGCATGAAAGACTTCAGAGGAGTATCCTTACCTGGTGTGGCAGGTATCACTGAAGAACTACAAGGGCTGTATGGAGTCCCCTGTGAAATATTGATGAAAAAAATGACTTTTATTTTAACAGTCCACTCTAATATTGAAATATGAGGGAAAGGCTCGCAATGACCTACATATTAGTTTATTTTTTGTCAACAAAGCTGATAAAAAGAACAAAAGTGACTCAGGGACTTCACGCTTCAACAGCCTGGCTATGGCTCACAAGCCCACTACTTCCTCTGAGAACAAAAATCTATAAAATGACTCAAAATGTTGGTCAGTCACAGGAGCTCGTTCAGTGAGAGACTGAGATTACCGAAAAGCACCACTGAACGACACAGGAAATCATTCCTGCCTGTGGCCATCTCCCTGTACAACGCATCCACTTAACACACTGTTTGCTGCTACAACTACACATGTTTCTTTTCCAAATATTTATTTATAAGTGACTTATGTATGTATGTATGTATATATATGTATATATTGTACTATTCTTAGTTAGCGTATTGTCTGTCTTGTCTTAATGTTGGTTTAAAATGGAGCACTGTAACAAAAAATAATTTCCCCCAGGGATCAATAAAGTATTCTGATTCTGATTCTGATTCTGAAAATTATATATTTTTATTTATGCACTGAGTTTAAAAAGGCCCAGTCATTTCATTAAACATCTGCACTGTATTATTTGAGGAAATGCAGTAAAATTATGTTGATTTGACTGATTATGATTTCCAAATTATTACGATTCGCCTGATTTTGAGTGTAAATCAGGCGTCATGGCTGTGAATGAGTGTTATATCGGGGGCTGTCTGACTTCGGCATCACATGATCACAGGCGAGCGCTGCTTTGTTTTTTCTTATAAAACAATTACACAAACTCCCCAAGTGAGAAACCAACCAGGTTCCTTAAATCTTATTACATCCATGTGATTGTAATTATAATAGTCACGGTTTAATGTGTCCTGTGAACTAGCCCTTTTCCACTGAGCCAGTCAACACTACAGGGGTAGATGGTGTTGTTCAGGCTGAAGGAGTTGGATCCCCTCCCGTGGCATTCATGTCTGATCCACCTGGCCAATAACTAGTATTCATCTACTTCACTGTAGACCAACGGAAAATACAGAGCTGATTTTTTTTTTTTTTTTTTTTTTTTATCTACCCAATCAAACAAATGCAGCTTGCACTCTTAAATAAATGCACTGCCAGCAGGTGGAGCTCTCTGTATTGAGTAAAAGTGACTAATAAGGAACAGAAAAAACCTTCAGCTACTTTTGTACCTGAAAGCAGCAAGCCATCAGATAATGCACTGTATATGTGTATAACTCCCTGTTACTCCAAAAGTCAACAAATGATTAATCCTTAAGCCATCGCTGGCCAATCAGAACATGTATCATGTATCATGCAATTCTGAAAAAGCAAAAAACTGTCTCCAATTCTAGCCCTGAATGAATTATAATAGTACTTTATTCACATAATATGCACAAAATCTTTGTCAAAATAGTCCCCAGATTCATTAATAAGATAAATAATTATCAGCTGTACCCCTTACAAAGACTACACTCTGAAAAAGAAAAATTCACACCAACTCTGACACCACAGAAGAAGTCAGCCAAAGCTCAAACAAAGAATACCACCAAAGTCTGTACTTGAGTATTTAAAAATAAATAAATAAAACAGCAAAATAGTTCGGCGCTCACAGGCGAGTGAAGCACGCACGGAGTTAAACAGCTTGAAGTGAGCCTAAAGGGCGTTAAAGGCATTAAATAAAGATTGTGTGTTTTGACCTAGATATGCATACACAGATATACAGAAGCAGAGGTGTAATAAGGATAGAAAATTGCAAGTCACTCATAACTTACAAGGTGTGAATCTGCCATATTCAGTGACAGTGTAAAACTGAACCGAGTGCAGAAACACTAACGTGTTGGACAGATGGGCCGTGGGACTGTTAGTTGTTCTGACACCAAACGCAGCGCGGCATCACCGTCAGCCCGCACGATACCACAAAGGTCACACTGACAAGCGGGCTACAGAACAGATGATACACTGATGATAAAGCCTGTGCACACAAGCTGCTACTGCGTGACAGCAGGTTATATAATGGAGCGTGTTCACGAGACCATTTGAACAGGACTGATGACTTTTTTTCCTTCGTTTTTTGAAGTTTGATGGAAAAACAGATGGTTCATGAGAGCAGCTACGCTTGTTTAACCCAGATCTGATCAACATTCCCTTTTGCCAGAAAACAAACAGAATACTTGTGTTTCCACTTACCTTAACTCCACCGCATACAGAGCAGATGGTCACGATGGTTTTGGAGACAGAAGTGAAGGAGGTGCAGGTATTACAAGAGTCACTAGAGGGTGCCACCTTGGTTTTCTTATTCGTCACTGAAAGGCCCTGAAAGAGTTCACTCACTGACTGACTTTCAGTAGCTTCTGAGTGAGCCTCAGGGGTTGTGGCACTGCTCTTGTCCTGTTTTGCTGCCTCTGCTGTGAACCCTAAAAGGGCTGGAGGGTCTTTAGTTGAGGCGGAGGCTTCATTGTCTTTGGCACCTCCACCTGCTTCCTGTAAAACACTCCTGGGAGTGTCATAGACATACCTAAGTGAAGTTGGCACCTGGTAGTCACGTCCAGGAACAGCAGGACAAGTGCAAGGGCTGAGATCTTGAGCCAAATGTGGAGGCAAGCTTAAAAAAGAACCAAAGTCCTCTCCGGGGGTCATATCCAGACTGCCTGTGTAGGAAGAGAAACTGCCAGTGTACGAGGAATGGCTGCCAGTGGCGATGCCACTGTCTGATGAGCTCTGACGACCGATTTCCTGAAGTTGCCGGGGCGGCTTAGCCGCAGGCCGGTGTCCACCTCCCTGGTTGGCAGAAAGCTTCTCGCTGATCTGCAGTGGCACTTTAGCGCCCGTGTGGCTGACGTTTTCAGGTGGGTTGGAAGCCGGTTCAGTCCAAATTCCCAGCCGGCTGCCAATGCTGCAGTCTGAGTGACTGGTGTCTGAAGTGTCAGAAGAACCGGAAATGCTGCGGTCGTCGCCCCCAGCAGACGGGCAGTAAGTCAAAGAGACTGCCAAGACGAGCAGAACATAATTAAACCTTTAATGAATTTAATCAACAAAAACACTGCTTTCATCAACAAAGCACATTAAGGAATCATGACACACTCTCTTTGCCTCGGTCTTTTTTTCCTTCCACTTAACGGAACAATAAATCAAAGCACCTGCCAGCGCACCCAAAAACTTTAGTCGTGTTTTCTACCTGTGCCACTCCCATGAGAGAGCATGCTCAGTCGTTTCTCTAGCTCCTGGGCCTCGAGGTTCAGCTTTTCCTCTGAAGTGGTCTGGCTGCCACTAGGATCTGTAAAAAAAAAAACAAAGGGCTGTATTATAAATAGCAGCCAGCATGATCTCAATCATGAAAAGTCGGGCAGAGAAAAATGAAGTGTAAGTGCTAAGTGTGATGAATCTCGACACTGTCAATGAGATATGGGATCAAATGTGACGCAGCTGAACCGCGGCGGTGACACGGGCACAGCTGCGAAAACACTCTAAACTGCAACGGTCTCACTCAACTGTCTGTGAACGCGCAAACAGTGTCAGCCACAAGGTGTAAGTGAAAAGGAGTAAACAACTTTGCGGACGTGTGCTATTATTTGATCCCTGAGTGTAGCGTGCTGTTGGACAGGCAGAGAAAAGGGTCACACAGGGGAACACCTAGCAGTATTTGTGCAACACTGAGGGGTGTATTAATAGTGCTGCCACGTGGCTCTGCTGGTACGCGTTCTGCTGCTGGCGGAAGTGCATGAATCTAATGTGCCTTGGACCATCAAGGTCAGTTCTAACACTGGGCTGATATATTTTTTTATATCCATCTGAATCCTGCATCAGTAAAGTGGTAAATATACCATAAGTCTGAAATCCCAGGTGATGAGTACTGACCTCCAGTGTACAGGAGTGTCTAAAAAGGTGTTTGAAAAAGGTCACACTGGGAAAAAATTAAAAATAAAAAGTGTCTTTTTTTCCCCACATATTGACCACACATTCCTTTAATGGTGCCACTTGAGAAAGCAGGCTTCCTCATATACATATATTTATATTTATACATATAGGCTGAGGTTCCTCCATTATTTTTCCTTTAAGTATTTTGTAGATTTTTGTGGATTTTTCCTGTTTCTGATTGAACTCCATGCTTACATTACTGGACTACAACATACCTTTGCATGAGTCAAAGTTAGGGTCTTGTTGTAACCCCTTAGATCATCCTCTGCCTGAAACAAGCAGCTATAGCCTCTCCCTTTAAGCCGACTTTCTTCTGATTGCCTGCCACTCAGAAACAGAAGGTCTGGACAGCAGGTGGGTGGAGTTTCAGTGCTCATACGACCATATTTGAGATATCCTCTGACATCACAGTGTTTAGAGCAGTCTGAAGCCTGAGCTTTTGGCTCACAGAGATTACTGGCACATACACTAACCTCATTACTTGAAATTCTGGCCATGTTTAATATAAGCATCCCCTATTGTGGCAGTATAACAGAATATTGAAGCAATACTGTAGAAACTGCAAAAAAACTACATCTTAGAATCTACAGGCCTCAGTATGTTAAATGTCAAAGTTCATAACAGTACAGTTAGAAAAGGGCTCAACAAGTGTGATGTGTTTGGAAGGATTGCAGGAGAATGGCAGCGAGGTTTGGTTTGCATAGCTGCATGTGAACAAGACTTCTGGAACAATTTCCTTTGCACAGATGAGACCAAAGTGGAGATGTTTGGCTGTGCACGTCTGCCAAAAGCCAAACAAAGCACATCAGCACAAACACCTCATACCAACTGTCAATGACAGTGGTGTAGGGGTGATGATTTGGGCTCGTTTTGCAGACCTCAGGATCTTGGCACCATGAACTCCTCTGTGTAGCAAAGTTTTCTAGAGCCCATCTGTCTAAAGCTCAAGCCTGGCTGAAACTGAATCATGCAACAGGACAATGATCCCCAGCACGGCAGCAAATCTACAACAGAATATCTGAAAAGGAAAAGAATGTGTTTGTCCAACCCGACTAAAATGCTGTGGTAGGACCGCAAGAGAGCTGTGCATACACAAATGCTGAAACTGAAAAAGGGTCTGCCTAACCATAACAACATGAGAGACTGATAAAGTCACTCAGTAAATGATCACTAAGTTAATGCTGTAAGGTTTTTGCTACTGAAACAGCTGCACTGAGTATTTCAGATTGTTAAATAGTGTAAAATGAGGAGTTTGTATTTTTATCAATTTATTCTCATTATATATATATATATATATATATATATATATATATATATATATATATATATATATATATATATATATATATATATATATATACACATATATATATATACACACACACACACACACACATATATTAGGGGTGCAACGATATTCGTATCGATATTGAACCGTTCGATACAGTGCTTTCGGTTCGGTACGCATATGTATCGAACAATACAAAATTTGTAATTTATTTTATCAACTTTCCTTCTGACGATGCTGTCTGTGTTGAGCGCTCAGTGAATCTGCGTTCGACTACTCCGCCTAGGGTCGACAGTGCAGCCTAGGCGGAGTAGTCGAACGCAGATTCACTGAGCGCTCAACACAGACAGCATCGTCAGAAGGAAGAGCGCAGGGCAAGCTAGCGAGACAGAAGTTAAGCTCTCCTTACAACATGGACCTCCCCCACCCTCATTCAGATCTGGCGTTTGGAATTATTTTGGTTTTCATGTGACGTATGACCCTGAAGGTAAGCGAGTCATGGACTAAAGTAAAACAGTATGTTGGATGTGCCATGCAATGCTCAATTACATGGGTGGGAACTAGTGTGTTAGCCCAGTTAGCTCGTTAACGTGTTGGCCGTCTAGCCCCATGCACGGGCGATCGGCGGTAGCTCGTTAACGGAGATTTGCCGTGTTGTGGCGTTAAGATCATTTCAACGAGATTAACCTGAAAGCACTAGTGGGAACACAACGAATATGACTGCACATTTACGCCGACATCATCCTAGTGCAAAGACAAGTGGAAGCAGACAAAAAAAAGCAAGCATGCTACTAACTTTAGCCGAGTCATTTAGACAGCTGTTTAATATGCTCCTGAGAATATAGCCCAGAAGAAGCGGATAGTATAGCTTTTATTTTGGAAAGAGACATTTCTCTGTAATAAACTCTCTTTTCCAAAGATGAGTGATTCCTCAATCAGATACAGGGCTTGCAATATCGCTAGCCCGACGTCCTGGGGCTAGCGATCTTTTTCAGTCGGGCTACCAAAATCTATCTCTGCCCTGCCCGTCGGGCTATTGTAGGAAGGAAAAATATATGTCAATGCTTTTGCATTCTTTCAGAAATGTAGCTGGGTAATTATGTCATTGGCATCGGTGAGCCACTGTCAATATGTGACATATTGAAATCGCGTTTGAATTTGCGCTTGTTTTTTTGCTTTCACTTTGCAATCGTGCGAACTGTGTATAGAGAGCGACAGCACTGATCTGTGAGTGATGATAATTTGTGCACCAATTCCTCTGACATCGTCTTATTAATCGTTAGCTTACTATGCAAACATGACAAGTGAAATCTCCCGCAGCTTAAACATGTGAGAGGTTGATCGCACAGAGAATCGCTGAGCTTATGTGAGTACGTGTGTAAAAGCAGCAGGATATATATTTTAGTTCTGCTGAGCCAAATAAGACAGGTCAGGGTGAAGAAGTGACAGCCAAAGAAAAGCTTACCACAAAACGGAGAAGTTATGACAAATCAGACTATAAGGCAAAAAGAAAGTGCAGCTTTATGGTTTCATGGACAAAAGAATTTCTGTGGCTGCAATATGACGAGCTAAATAACCAGGGCTGCACATAAGTGGTCCGCAGGTGCGCATTCGCTGTCAAAATAAAAAACACGCACAAGGGTTAGGGTTAAATTTAAAAACTGTACTTTTGAGTTAAAATATATATTTATAATTTTAATAAATGACAAATTAAAAAGGCATGAACATTTTTTTTGTATCGAAAAAATATCGAACCGTTACACCAAAGTATCGAACCGAACCGTGAATTTTGTGTATCGTTGCATGATCAACAAGGTCCGCGTCAGGTGTTGAGGAACCAGGGCACCCTGACGAAAAGTGGGCTACTGGAACAAGAAGGCATCGGTGGGCAAGAGACGAAAACAGGGCGTTGTTGGAATGCTACTACGCAAGTAACCCCAGCGGAAGGGGCTACATGAATAGGATGAGGGACCTATGGATTCTTCGATACCCAACATCCACAATGACGGCGAAACAACTAGTAGCTCAGTGTTCCAACATTCGAAAGAAGGGACTGCTCTCACAGCTAGAGATTGACGAGGTACAACACAAATGCTACGGCAAGGAGGAGTCAGGACGCCAGGTCAGGGGGGCGATATCATCACCCCCACCCGAGATTGGGTACATAGCCCCAAGTGCGATAGGAGAAGGATCGTTGAGTGCGAGAGGAACTGACCTGAAAAATAGGATCATGGCCAAGCTTGAAACCTGGATCCCCCGTAGCCGGTTACCAAGATTACGTGAAGTACCCTCAGAAGGTCTGCTACATGATGTTAATGCAGCACTACGGACAATACCTACAACCACGATTACCGACACTAACAAGCTGATCTACAATACGGCAGCAGTGATCAGTGAGATGCTTCGCTACAAGTTGAACAGCCACAAGGGGCAGTACCCTCCATGGAGAAGGAGGCTAGAGGGCAAGATCAAAGTAGCACGGAGGGAGGTTAGCCAACTAAGGGAGTTGCAGAAAGGTGCGACAAATAAGAAATACAGCAAGCTGTCCATACCTGAGGCCTTGGAAACTGCCAAGCAAAGACTCACAGCCTTGGCCAGCCGCTTGAGGAGGTACACCAGAGAGATAGAAGGCAGGAGAATAAACCAGCTGTTCTCCACAGAACCAGCAAAGGTGTACTCTCAGTGGCAAGGGAACAATAAGAGAACAGCACCACCAAGGCTGGAGACGGAGCAATACTGGAAGAGCATATGGGAGAAGGATGCAACCCATAACGGCAATGCTCAGTGGCTAGAGGATCTGAGGGCAGACCACAGCGACCTCCCTGAACAGGGTCCAGTAACCATCACAGTGGCAGATATCCAAGAAAGGGTCTCCAGTATGAAGAGTTGGACAGCACCAGGGCCCGACATGGTTCACGCCTACTGGCTGAAGAAGCTGACTGCACTCCACGAGCGTCTGGCAGCACAAATGAACCAGATGCTAGTTAACGAGAGACACCCAGAATGGCTAACTGAAGGCCGGACAGTCCTGATCCCCAAGGACCCCAAGAAGGGACCGGTCCCCTCCAACTACCGACCAATAACCTGCCTCAGTACTACATGGAAGCTCCTGTCAGGCATCATATCGGCTAAGATGAACAGTCACATCGGTCAATACATGAGCGGGACACAGAAAGGAATTGGCAAGAATACCAGAGGCGCAAAACACCAGCTACTGGTAGACAGAACAATCAGCCGAGACTGCAAGACCAGACTGACCAACCTGTGCACTGCCTGGATTGATTACAAGAAGGCCTATGACTCAATGCCCCACAGCTGGATACTGGAATGCCTAGAATTGTACAAGATCAATGGGACCCTAAGAGCCTTCATCAGGAACTCAATGGGGATGTGGCGTACAACACTAGAGGCCAACTCCAAGCCCATAGCACAAGTCACCATCAAGTGCGGGATCTACCAAGGAGATGCTCTGTCCCCACTGCTGTTCTGCATAGGCCTGAACCCCCTCAGTGAGATCATTAACAAGACCGGCTACGGATACCGACTACAGAACGGAGCAGTTGTCAGCCACCTCCTGTACATGGATGACATCAAGCTGTATGCCAAGAGTGAACGAGACATCGATTCACTGATCCACACTACCAGGCTATACAGCAATGACATTGGAATGTCGTTCGGACTGGAGAAGTGTAGTCGGATGGTAACAAAGAGAGGGAAGGTAGTCAGAACTGAGGGGATTGAACTACCAGAAGGCAACATTGCAGACATAGAGGACAGTTACAAGTACCTGGGGATCCCACAGGCGAATGGGAACCATGAAGAGGCCGCTAGAAAAGCTGCAACCACCAAGTACCTGCAGAGGGTCAGGCAAGTCCTGAGGAGTCAGCTGAATGGTAAGAACAAGATCCGGGCCATCAACACGTACGCCCTGCCCGTGATCAGGTACCCTGCTGGGGTAATAGGCTGGCCAAAGGAGGAGATAGAAGCCACTGACATCAAGACAAGAAAGCTCCTTACCATGCATGGAGGGTTTCACCCCATGTCCAGCACCCTGAGGCTGTACGCTAAGCGGAAGGAAGGGGGCCGGGGACTGGTGAGTGTCAGCACCACAGTCCAGGATGAGACAAGGAACATCCAAGAATACATTGGGAAGATGGCCCCAACTGACCGAGTGCTCAGTGAATACCTCAGGCAGCAGAAACCCAAGAAAGAGGAGGGAGACGAGGAACCATCATGGAAGGACAGGCCCCTGCACGGTATGTACCACCGGCAGATAGAGGAGGTGGCTGATATCCAGAAATCCTACCAGTGGCTGGACAAAGCTGGACTGAAAGACAGCACAGAGGCACTAATCATGGCAGCACAAGAACAAGCTCTGAGCACAAGATCCATAGAGGCTGGGGTCTATCACACCAGGCAAGACCCCAGGTGCAGGCTGTGTAAAGATGCCCCAGAGACAATCCAGCACATAACAGCAGGGTGAAAGATGCTAGCAGGCAAGGCATACATGGAACGCCATAACCAAGTGGCCGGCATAGTGTACAGGAACATCTGTGCCGAGTACAACCTGGAAGTCCCGAGGTCAAAATGGGAGATGCCCCCAAGGGTGGTGGAGAATGACCGAGCTAAGATCCTGTGGGACTTCCAGATACAGACGGACAAAATGGTGGTGGCTAACCAACCGGACATAGTGGTGGTAGACAAACAGAAGAAGGCGGCCGTAGTGATCGATGTAGCGGTTCCGAATGACAGCAATATCAGGAAGAAGGAACACGAGAAGCTGGAGAAATACCAAGGGCTCAGAGAAGAGCTCGAGAGGATGTGGAGGGTGAAGGTAACGGTGGTCCCCGCACCTAGTGCGGTGACTCCCAAGCTAGGCGAGTGGCTCCAGCAGATCCCGGGAACAACATCGGAAATCTCTGTCCAGAAGAGCGCAGTCCTGGGAACAGCTAGGATACACTCGATGGATGGATGGATGGATGGATGGATAGATGGATAGATGGATAGATGGACAGATGGATAGATGGATAGAGAGAGAGAGAGAGAGAGAGAGAACTAAGTGAAAATCATTTGCACTTCTAACAAGCAGTAACCCAGCCTCAGGTCATGCTTCCTTGACTGACAGGTATCCAATCTATCAAGGTCATCAATATTTTACAGGTTTGCACATCCCGGCTGAGCTCTGTTCAGGCCTTCAGGGTTACTCCCCTTTGGCCACTTATGGATTTTATGGCTCCAGAAGTTGGCAAAGATGGCAGTGAGCTGTAAACAGGCTTCATAAATGTCCTCACTACATTTTTCTAATGTCTTCGGTTGTGGAATAAAGAATCTACATGAAATAAATCTACAGTGATAAGTACAAATGATCAAATGTCAATCTTAGTTTAGCCCTTTATGAAGGTGAATCTAACCAGCCATCAGCGTTTTACATAATCTTTCATCAATTGAGGTGTTTTTTCCTTGTCTGACAGCTTAAAATGCATGTAGGTTACGTGTCCACCTGCTTTTACATGTTTCGTATTTACACACGAATGTACTCATGACTAAATGCAAAAAAGAAGCACTGCAGGAACAATTTGTATGCTGGGAACTAAACACAAAGCAGGAAAACTATAGGTTGACACACTGGAGCATCCAAGGACGAAAGACAGATAAATAAGCCAAGAACATTAACAGCAATTAATCAAAATAGCAGCTAGCACAGAGATTTAATCATGTGACACAGACAGACTCGGACATGGACTGAGAGGTGAAAGGTAAGTGAGAACGAGAGACGCGGTTAAGAACTGCGAAGGGGGATGAGACAAAGTGAAAGATGAGGAAAAAGGTAGGGGAGAGCCAAGAGCACTGTGACCAAGAATGATGGGGGGAGGCAGCAGTGGAATGCTGTGGATGAGGTTACACACATGCCCGAAGCGATTAGGAGGCTTTGGCTGCTCTGCTACCATGACTTTGACCCCTCCACCCCCACCCCAACCCACATCCTCCCTACTATTTATTCTACTATGCATCACAATAATAGGAATATGAGCTCAACATGCGATTGGGCGGTTAGATGTGTGAAAACCAAAATACCCACAAGGCCCTGCAGCTACTCTCTCAACATTTCCTAATAAGTTGGCGGCTGGGTGAGAAATGTTTTTTTTTTTTTTGTAACTGCTAGTGTGGAAAATCAAAAGTGTTGCTGGAAACAGCGGGGAACCAAATAATGTTTAACCACTTCAGTAACACGTAATCTAACATTTGAAAGTGTTTAAAGGAAGTGACCAAATATGGGGAAATGTAAAATACAAAATATATCCAAGAATGGCTACAGGGTTTTTCTGTTTTGTATCTAATGTATGAACAAATATAACATGGATCATGACGCCGTACCAAATTACAACTTCTATTTTATTTTCCATCTTACTAGACCTGGTGTGCGTGTTTACTGAGATAATCTTACACAGCCATTCCCAACGTGGAGAATGTTTCAGCCCACTTAAAAACCAGAAAATTCCCAAGCACTGCGAGATAAATTAGCACAGAACCCTCCCACTCAAAAATGGTCACTCATCAACAGAGCTGGGCAGTAACGCGTAATCCGATTACTTTTTTCAAGTAACGAGTAAAGTAAGGGATTTAAAAAAAAAAACAAAAAAAAAAAACAGTAATTAGATTACTGTTACTTAACGTAAGCACTCTGCGTTACTGCGGTACTAAACCCTGATTTTGTTTGTGAGAGTGTCTCATGACCATGACGTACAAGTGTGCGACATCCGTGGCAGCAACAGACGTGTTTAGATCAACAGTTGATAATATGGAGTGCAGGAGAGAGAACGACCATGCAGCGTTTAAAGCTCAGAAGTAGTGACGATACTTTGCGTTTGATTTAGTAAAAAGTGACAAAAACATTAGCGTCCGCTGTTCACTCTGCGTGGGAATAAAAGTTCTTTCTACAGCGAAAAATTAAACTTCAAATCTAAGCAAGCACCGAGCACGCTGCGGTGGGAATGTGAAATTCACAGAGAAACACTCAGATCCCCCCACTGACATGAACGCCGCGGTACTGGGCAAACCTTCACAGGCCCCACTCCTGCTAAACAGGTAAAAATAGATTTAAGGGCGACAGGACTTAGTGCTGCTGAATCTATGATTTTATTTATTTGCATTTATTTGAAAGAGTGAGTGTAGACACAAAAAAATTATTTTATTTTATATGCTGGAATATGCAGAAAATAGGTTTAAATGTTAAATAAATTTCTTCAAGTCAAAGACTGTTGCATATAATTAAATTCTTGCTTGATTCAATGTGCATAAAGTTAAAAGATTAAAACTAATAAAACAAGTTTTATAAAGAGATTTTTCCATTTGATTCAATTTTATATGATGGATTATGCAGAAAAAAATAGAATTTTTTCACTTCACATTTTTTGATGAATTCCTTTCATCTACTTTCACTACAGTGTTTTAAATAAATAGTGATATTATATCACAAAAGGCAGATCTGCCATTAGTGAAGACAACTGACACGTGTCAGATTTTCACAGCAGATTGCAAAGGAACAGAAGAACCATTTACACTTTGGTGCTTGGCATCTTTCACAAACTGAAACCTGACAACAATCTGGAACTAGATCCATCCTCTAACGTGCCCACCAGTAGCACTTCACCCTGGACTATACATAGAATACAATTGAATTTGTTACCTAATCAGAGTGAGTATAATAGTCATCCTCTTACTGAAGTTTAAGGTGACCTAAAGCTTTACATTCATCACTTAAGTCAGGGGTTAGGACGTTGATAAATTGGTTCATGGGGATTTATGTAATTGCATTTAAAAACAAACAAAAAAAACCAAAACACAGCTGCCAGACATAATTTAGGCAGATCAAAGCGTATCCATCATCAAAGAAATCCTCTGGCTTTATTCTGCCAAAAATGGGTGGATTTCAGGAAGCTAGAGCATGTCAGCCATGATGAATCTCTATAAGCAACACAAGCAGAGTTAGCTAAAATTATAATGGTAAATGTTGACTTTAGTATTTATACTTAGAAGTCCACGTCTTGTCTTTGAGGCAGGAATTCTCAGAAGTCACTCCCCCCAGCCTCCGCTAAAAGGCTAAAAGTTACATTTTAGTGCAACAAGTCAGCGAGCCGTTTGCTTTCCCCAAGAAGCACGGCTTTAAAACAATTACTCCTTCATCTTGACATTCCCCCTCCGTATAACTTCAGTTCTTTTCAGCCAAGCAATATGAAACACCTCTGATACTGACCTGGCAAAATGGGCCGCAGTCCAAAAGGGCCTCGGGTGGGGGAGATGCCTCTGACGATGCAGTCGAATAGAAAGCTGATCTGCTCGCTCTCAGCAGATGCGAGCAGAAAAACACCAGCCCCTGAAAATAGACTTCATTAGTTTTAAGCTAATTTATGAAAGTGTATTTTACGGTTAATAATCAACAAGAAAGAGTGCAACATTGGTGATGCCAGTATAATAAAAAAAGAACAGGCTGTTTCTTGCTATAAATCAGTAAAACGAGACAAACTTTTCAATTTTACAAAAAACATTTCTACTTTTCAACTACCATCAAAATGTCCTAAACTGAGATATATTTGGTTACTATTTAAAATTAAAAACTATTTGTCTTTTACTTTTAAACCAGGACAGTCATTCAACACGCTAACATGCTGAGGTTTTTGACCCTTTCTGTTTTCGTAGCTTACTATATGAGCAAATTAATATTGCAGCAACACAATTTTCACCCGGGACCAGTGAGAACAGCTTTAATTCTGATGTTAAAAAAAAAAAAAAAAAAATGGCGGCCGTAATCTTTACGTAAGTGGGACATAAAGTTTTTACTCCAAGCCACAACTTTCCTCGATGGTTCTACAAGGAAAGTCAACAGCTCGCCAAAATCATGGACCACTCAGATATTTTACAAAACACAGCTGCTAATAATAACAATTAATCAAAGAGCATCTGTTAGTTATTGTTTTTTTATGACATCAAATTATTTTTTTTCATATCAATATAAAAATAATTTCCTGAATAAAATACCACCTAAAAGTAGAATTTGTTACAATAGATAGATGTAGATGTAGACAGATATAGAGATAGAGATATATAGAGATGGATATAGATAGATACAGATAGATTATTTATAGTGTGTAGTATATGTAAACGAGCACTACATGAACCTTTTCAGAAAGAAACTGAGGCATGATGCGTTTCACAAAGCTGCAGTTATAGAGTATTACATAATAAAAAAGTTCCTTCTTTATGGTTCCCAGTTTGTCTATTTCAACAATTTAGAGTGTAATAAAGGAGGATTTAATATAGTGGAGAGGTCAGAGAGGTCACGTTCTCCTGAGGTCTCTTGACCTCCCTCTGACAGCACAACGGCCTGCGCTTTACAAAGTGTTGTTGTGTCATTCTGCGGCTGAAGCCACCCATGTCAAAGCTGCCCTTACACTGCTGTGGCTGTGAGCAGGGGTCAAAGGTCAGCACCAAAGTCTGCTCAACTGTTTTAACCTGTTCAAACTAAAGATTTATTGCCTCCTTTGTGCTTTTACGATGGAGCTGATTAAGTGGTGTCTCACCTCATACACGTTCATCTTGCAACGTTACAAATTTATATACACGTTGGTTTTGATAGGTGACTGCATTTTAGTTACACTACTAAATGCACGATTACCAAAAAAATAAAAAATAAAAAATCCAAAAACAAACATTCAAAACAAAACAAAGAACAGGTGGCAAAGCTTTTTAGTTCACATTAATCTCTGCAGGAATGAAAACAACTCAAATGGACCCTTCTGGTCTCTGCTCCAAGAGGTGATAAAAACACAGCATCCATACAAAGTAACACAGCTTATAAAATCCAACTTTGTTAAGTGGGAAGTGTAAATGAGCAAGCGCCGAGAGCCAAGGTTGGCATTTTTATTTCGAAAGCAGCAGAGTCATCCAAACGGCTCAAGATGAAAGTCTAGCAAACTTTAATTACTTTAAAGTGAAATTCAGATTTCCTTCACTACCATGTTTGCAACCTTCAGAAATGCATGTAAACATTATCCAGTTTAACTATTCCAGGACGATAAAATTCAGGAACAAATAAAGAAAGTAAATAAAGTAACAAAACTATTAAAGCACTAATTACTGAGAGGTCATTTTGACTGCGTTTAGAGAAAATCGTTTTTCTGAACACTTTGGTACAGCAAAGTGCGCTAAAGTGTACAGTCACTTTAGCGCTAAGCATTTCACACGCACACCTACACTTTACTTAAATGACCATTCGCCCGTGGCGTGCACAAAAGGCAGGACAAATGCAGCTTGCAGTTCTACAGCTGCTCTAACCAAAAGTGAGACACCCAGCACAGCTAAATCACTTCTCGCCGTGCTGTGGATAAACTGTGCCGAGGGATTACATGTCACAGGAATGCTCGGCCTTCGCCGCACACAAACACTGAGATGCAGCCTTACTTTTTCCCCTTTTCTGTATAAAAGTAAAGCAGCTTTGACTTTCTTTAAGATAAGCCAGTAGACTACTGAAGGCTTATTGGCTCTTAAATTTAAAAAAATAAAATAAAATGTCATGTTTCCAGGAGGGTCATCATGTATCTTTAATGCTCCAATGTCTGTCTGTCCCCTCCAGGTGTTCACATACGGTCCTCTTCACTTTAATAGTTTCACATCTGTTGAATTTTTCAAACGTTATCTTATCACAGGGACGCACGCGGCCCGACGTGTTCAAACAGACCTTAAGGAAAACTCCAGAGTGATGCATGTTGCTGAGTTTTGGGCACAGCAGGGGTGATTATGCACAGCCTGAATCATTTCCTTTCTTGTTGTTCTGAACAGATGTTTTTCTAATGCTTCATCTGCCGAGTCAATAAAACGCAACGAACAAACAAGAACGACTGAAACATAGTTTGCTGCCTGTCATGCTGTGTGCTCTCCATTACACTTCTAAGCAATTCAAAGCAGCCACAGCAAGCCCACTCTTTGAATTTTGACTGATATTACACGTGATCAAAAGTGTGTGGACAGGAAAAAAGGCACAGAGCAAAAATCAAAGCTTAGAAATCAGACTGATGAAGCAGTAAAGGCCACCGGAACACTTTAGAAAGAGCGTCATGACCTGTTTTTTTGTTGTTGTTTTTTTAAATGAGTCGAGTTGAAGCTTTTGAATGTGAGTCATTCAGAGAGTACTTTGAGTTACCTGGGGTCTTTGGTACTACACGTCTGTGGAAGCACGAGCAATCAAAAGCAGGATTTCAACAATCTTGCATCTCAAAGGAAAAAGCAAGTACAAGAAGAACATCTGAACAAAGTACAAAATATTACACGAGTCACAGCGTCTCCATTCTTGTGATCACTGCTTTGTAATCATACGCTGTAGTATTCAGAGCCCGACCTATACGTAAGGCTATACAATATTATTAGCCGATGTGGCCTTATTGGAGTGTATGCCACTGGATATGAATTTTAGACTACATGGAAAAACTTACAACCTCTGGCAAAGAACATGAAGTCGTCACACTTGAAAGATGTTCACTGAACTCTTTTACTTTGCAGCAATAAACAAACCACAGATGTGATAAAGTGTTGTTTTTTTGTTCCTTTTGTTGTTTACTATCTGAACAACTCTGACTTCATGAAACAAACTTCAAACTAATTAAATAATTTTGTGTAATGGCACATTTGTTTCCCAGACATTGTAAATTTTCTGTTTGGGTTAAGATCTGGACTATGTGCTGACTGTGTCAATGAGTCTGTCTGCATTTCCTTTCTTCTGTGACAACAAGACGCATCGTCATCATCGTGATGTCGAAAACTAATCCTAATCATAACCAAAACCACGCTCTCAGTGCAATAAGAAAAGCATAAAGCAGTCTACACCTGTGCATTTACTGTTGAGGTAAAGACTTTCATCTCTCCTGCTCCATTTTTGCTTGATTTCTCAAGGCCTTCATCTTTTTTATGGCACCAAATAAAAAGTCCCAGCATCATCCCCTTTGGCAAATGCAGATTCATCACTGAACGTGACTCTTAGCAAATCATCCACAGCGCACAATTGTGTTCGCCCGCTCTAACCTTGTTTTCTTCCCATTAGGCGTTAATGCTGGCTTTCCTTTGGCAATCCCAGTTTTTACACTTTTATCACAAAACCACTGATTCTTCTTTCTGCCAATTTATGGGGAGTTTTGAGCATTTTCAATTTTCTTCTGACTCTTTGACATCTTCCATCTACCCTTAAGTTTTCCTTTTTTATTCTTAACACTTTGCACTTTTCTTAGACACAGCTGACTGGGGAAAAACAAGGAGTTGTATAATCCTTTTGACTGACACCTCTCTTCTTGGAGAGCTGCTTCCTCTTAATCAGGTGTAACAGCTTGCTGAGGTCTGCAAACGCTCTTTTAACTGCTGACTATTTTTAATATTAAAAAGTGTCTGTTTTACACATCCAAATCACAAAGTGATTCCATATTTTCCCTCCTCTGTGCTTAATCTGGGAAAAACAGATCAATAATTAAATTAACTTGTTTGGGGCATGTTTCATGAAGCCAGAATGTTCGGCTTTTAAACAAACGTGCATTTGCGTCACATCTGTGGTGGTTTGTTTATTTGGTTCAAAGTCAAAGAGTTGAATGAACATCCTTCAAGTGGGGTGATTACATAATGCTTCAAAGAAGGGGGTCATTTAAAAAAAGAAGAACCACAAGGCCAAAATACATGTATGACACGACATCTCTAAGGTGACATGTTGAAGTTTCTGAATATGTGCTCTTCTAGCATGCGACTAAAACATCCATCCATCCATTCTCTTCCACTTATCCTTTTCAGGGTTGTGGGGGCCTATCCTTGTTGTCTTAGGGCCTTAGGCAGGGTACACCCTGGACAGGTCGCCAGTCTGTCGCAGGGCTTGACTAAGACATAATAAAGTCAAACCTAATTTCACTCAATAAAACTGCAATTTTAAGAACAAAACCCTTTTAACTTTAAACCTACAGACTAAATGGACAGACTCAAAGGTAAGGAGCTGCCTGTGTACCATATGTACCATACAGACCATAATGAGAACAACAGACAACTTATATATAGTTTGACCAGCAGAGCAACTCCAACTCAGTTTCTTACCATTTTCACAGCTGAGCAGACAGCAGTGTGGATTCAAGTGTTGTCTTTATGGTAAGCTGATACCTAGCATGTCAGACACATTGCTGTGACATCGTTACTCCACATGCTTTTTACTGTGTAGTGTTAAAATGGGTTATGTGGCAAAAAAAACAAAACAAAAGGTTGTGGGGTTTGGAAACAATCTAAATCCAATTTCCTCTCAGATTTAACCAAGCACGTGTGATCAGATGATTGTGTACGTGTCTTGTTACGTCACTATAAAGCCAGATGCTTCGACAAAACTTAAAATATCTGCATCATATTGTTGCTCTGATTATACTCTGGAAATTTTGATCAGAAGTAACGATTCACATCTGCTCATCTGCTGCTTTAATGCTCCTATGAGCACAGTTTGGAAAAGCAAAGTGTGGACAGCTCTGTGATTTACTTAATGACACAACTGTGTGATTCATAGCTTTCGAAGTCCTGCAGGGTGAAGCACCGTTCCAAGAAACTAGATACTCCATACAAATGCAGCACTAGCCTTTCAATATATCATCTGTTTTAATCCATGAACATTCAAAGCACCCTGCAAAAATAAATAAAAAATAACAAACTGACAGTTTTGAGCAGTTGAGACCCACAGAGACGAACTGCTGGAGCACTTTAACTAGTAAAAAACAGAAAAGATCTGCCACTGAAACATTTTAGCAATGGTTTTACACACATCCCTTCTACTTCCGTCAAGATTAAAGTGCATAACAAGAACGCCAGTGCTAAATGTGCTAAATATATAACGTTCTGTGTAATGCTGAGCCAAACTGGCCAGTAACGCTCCCATTGGGGAGGGAAAGGGGAATGAATTTGTTAAAGCAATAGTGGCTGCTTTTTAGCTATCTAATAGCTAATATTGATTCATCAGTAATGACCAGACAACAATATTTCTGGTAGGTTATATGGACAAATCAAAACATATTTCCAGTGTCAGTTTAGAGCCACTGAGCTGAGATGTTAAATTCATTTCACATCATGTCATACAGCACACTTTGATCTTAATTTGGCCAAAATAGAAAAACTCTCTTTTGTGTCACTGTAAAGACCCTTAACTACAAATCTATCACAACTAATCCTCAAAATAGAAGTGTAGTTTTAACAGTAGGACTCGATAATGACAAGCTGCTAATAAGATAATGAAAAGGAAGACATCTGCCAGAATGAATAAATAAATGTGTAAAATTACAGAAAAGGTTCTGGTAGCTCATCGCTCAGACTCTCCTGTAATTACAAAACTGAATTATTTCATTAATTCACAGAAAAATTTCATTTCTATTTTTTTGTTTGTTTGTTTGTTTTACTGTGGGTCTATTGTAAAGAACTGAAACTTCTATAGTGGATAGCTTTTAAAATTACTTAATAACTTTGGTATGGTGCCAGTCTTTATCAGTAGGAAAGGCTGTAAAACCTTTGAAAACACAGCTTCCAAAATCTATGTACTCCTTTGTGTTACCCAGGCCGTTTCTGGCCCCTGGGCCTTTTGTTTGACACAACATGGTTTAGAGACTGATGGATTGGTGGGATTTGCCATTGGTGGAAGGGTTTTTAGAACTGTGTTTCATTTGCATTGCTATAGTAACACTCTTATTATACTTAATGCTTTGCTTGCAGTTTCTCCAATGACATGATGTCATTTGAAAACAGTCACTATAGGATCTTCCTACATTGGGAAATCATGGCAAGAATCATCATAGTCAGAAAAACACTTCCTAAAATCTAAATATATACTAAAGAAAACCAAAATTCTGTATTACAATAAAACATCTAAAGACGAATGACCAACTCACACCATCAGCTGCCTGATAAAAGTTTCTATAAGAAGCCTTTCAAAAAGGAAGCAGAAAAACAAGGACCATACAGTCTTTCGTGACGATAACAGCACATGTAGTTGCTGAGGGCGCTCTCTTTTTTTGGTTCATGAAACTCCACTGAGCATCTTCCTCAACGTGCCCGCCCGAGGGATGCCAGATGTACAACCAGAGAGCAAAAAACACACCCAGTGACTGACCTCAACCCACTAATCCTGATGTTTACAGCGATCTTCTCCATGCAAACATGCAAATTCAAAGTTTGAGCATCACACAGGAATCCAAATCAGGTCCACGGATGCTTAACAGATGACCACGGGGTTTTAAAAGCGCTAAACCAAAGTACTAAAAGTTAAATTTGTTTGCAGGACGCAGCAGAGGATACTGTGTGTTGCTGTCTTCATATGCCCACGTTTGATAAATTATTCATCAGCCCAATCGTACGGACAGAAGCATGGTCAACATTAAAAACTGTTGAGTTATTATTTCGCTGCAGGATGAGTTTTCATCCAAGAAGTTCTACGCTTAACAACGGAGCCTGAAAGAACATAGCCTGAAAGATTAATTTTCTCTGGACTGCTGGACCAAAATATTATTCCGGCAGACTATTTACTGTTCCTGTCACAGGAAAAAGGTTTTAGGTCCACTCTATTTTGCACAAGGCACATTTGCAAAAGTAAGGCAAGGACAAACTAATCATCAATAACAAAGACTCAAACTTCCTCTCCTCTTCTAGCTATATTTCCTCAGGCTAGAAAGCATATTTTTTGAGTCAGATTTATTGTACTGAGAAAGAGCTTCTCTTTCACGGGCAGAAAGATAAGCATGAATCACCGCAAATCACAGCCGGTGATTATTTTGTGTTTTTGAGAGAGAGAGAGACACAAACCACAGCACGTATCATGATTTAATGAGCCATTAGCCTCTAATGATGGAGAGATATTAATGTTATGAAAGGATGGAGATGTTTAACGCAGTCATACTTGAGTCTCTGTCTTTTCTTAAAAGCACATTTTCTTTGAAATTCACTGTTGGGGTTTAACATTCATGCTCTTCTTCTTCCAATTGTGTTATTTTAATATTATTACATTTTTGTTTAATGTCTTTTACTGTTTATGTGTTTCAGATGCCTCACTTTACAATCGGTGATTAAATTTTGCATTACATTTTCTTTGTCACTGTGCAGCCTAATAGCTAATTATCCCCTAAACCCTCTGCCAAGCACAAAATATTATTTTAATACCCATTTACATAAACTTAACACACTCAAATGTTGCACAAAACAGACAATAATTAAGCAGCTATAAACTTACAGTAGCCACATCTTGTTCCTCCTTCAAACACGAATCCATTTGGTACAGGTCCATATCTACGCAGGTCTGGAAGGTTCCAGTGGCCAATAATAACAGGAGGGACATCCCGAGCAAGAGCCAACAAATTGTTGCACAAATGGAGAGTTGCAGGCCCGCTCTCCAACTTGGTCCCTGGTAAGACTCCAACACTGAATCTGTGAACTGAGAAACACACAGATCCTCAAATTTAACGCATATTCCAATAACTGTAAATGAGTTTTACAATAAGTAGAAAGAGTGGAAAGAGTAAAGAGGAACATAAATGAGGCAAATAACCCTGAACACATTTCTTCATAAGCTGCGAAGTACCTCCTATTTTGTCACTCTCAAATACCCAAATGTCCGTTCTGGGTGAATATATTTTTGTAAGTAAATCTGAAGCATCAGCGTTCGACTTGCATTGCAGTGAAATATGTGCCATTTAGGAAGCTATGAGTAATTATGTTTGCAAGTACATTACCTAAATATAGTAGCTTGCTAACACATCGCTAACATTAGCTTCTAGCAGCTAATTAGCAAGAGGGAGCTGGAAAAAAGATCCTCTGGTATAATGAAGTGTAGGTATTTTGTAAGAGTTTTAGCCTCACTTTGGTATGAGGCTGAAAAATAAAGCTAACACAGAAACCCTGCAATACCTTAAGTGTCCATTGGGGCTGGTCCAGAAGTACGGTAATTCAATCCACACAGCAACCATGTTAAAATATTCAAGTTTAGAGTAGAACTGTTCAAAGCCAGGTAGGTTGCATAAACACTTTTTCTGTAGAGATAATTGTTTTCATAAACTGATATACCCTGAATATATTTTTCCAATTCTATTTTCCATTGTTTAAAGTGTGGCCACTTTAAGTGGCAGGCATAGATGGTATAAAACTTAGCTAATATAACATCGTCGACTGGTTTTCTAGAGTCCTGTTCTGAAGGCTAGGGATTAGCATTTTCACGATCTCTATCTTGGTATTTAAAAAAAGCAAGCAAGCAAGTAAAGAAACAAACAAACAAACAAACAAAAAGTCTACGGGAAAATGGCTTTCTGACTTGACCTCTTTAAAAGCTTTCTGATGGGTTTATGGGCTCAGTCATTCGTTTTGTGTCATAATGAATAAAAATTTAAATTTCATGGAGTTTTTCCGTGAAAATGCACACCGGTTTCACGGAAAACAAACTAACAAACTATGACTATGATGTTTTTAGCCAATGAGTAAGAGTTTCACAGTCAACCATTTCGAAACTCTATGATACTATCCTGTCTTTTAGTAACCACTCTATTGTTAAGCTTAAGGAGAACTAGGAATTCAAATACATGAGGAGTCTTGGGAACAGGCTATAGCGAGTAGGGATGGGTATCGAAAACCGGTTCTTGTTGAGAACCGGTTCCCACTGTTTCAATTCCTTGGAATCGTTTGCCACTTTTAAAAACGATTCCCTTATCGATTCCAGTCGCCCCGAATGACGTCATCACGTTGAGTAGCGTCTTTTACCCAGTAGGAAACACGGCGCCTGAGCGGCACAAACGCTCAAAAGTTTGGTTACACTTTATGAGAAAGGATGACAACAGGGCAACGTGCAAAGGCTTGCACCCATTTGCCACAGCAGATGCCCCCGATTTCACTTTGGTAAGTGAATGTGTTTAATTGTAGGCAGGACATTACTGGATATTCTTGTGTAATTGCTACAGAATAATTTATGTTAAACTTTGTTATTGCTACAGGAGAATATTTATTTTATTATTTTACATATACATTTTTTTTCCTGGGGACCCTGTGACACCCCATTGAAGAGCCGTAGGCTGTGGCTCTCTTAAGATCTCACTGTTGGGTTTGTAAGGTCATGTTACTCCTAAATTTCTATCTTGTTCAAAGAGAAGATATAAAACACAGTTCTAAGCTAATCGACTTTAGTGTTCTCCTTTTTAAAAAAAAAAAAGAATCGATAAGAGAATCGATAAGAGAATCGATAAGGAATCGAATCGTTAAACAGAATCGAAAATGGAATCGGAATCGTTAAAATCTTATCAATACCCATCCCTAATAGCGAGGGTACGATCTTCCACCTCCTGTGCTCGTCAATTTAAGGTCATATATTTAAGCGCTCAGTGAATCTGCGTTCGACTACTCCGCCTAGGCTCGACAGTGCAGCCTAGGCGGAGTAGTCGAATGCAGATTCACTGAGCGCTCAACACAGACAGCATCGTCAGAAGGAAGAGCGCAGGGCAAGCTAGCGAGACAGAAGTTAAGCTCTCCTTGCAACATGGACCTCCCCACCCTCATTCATATCTGGTGTTTGGAATTATTTTGGTTTTCATGTATGACCCTGAAGGTAAGCAGTCATGGACTAAAGTAAAACAGTATGTTGGATGTGCCATGCAATGCTCAATTACATGGGTGGGAACTAGTGTGTTAGCGCAGTTAGCTCGTTAACGTGTTGGCCGTCTAGCCCCATGGACGCCCCGATCGGCGGTAGCTCGTTAACGGAGATTTGCCGTGTTGTGGCGTTAAGGTCATTTCAACGAGATTAACCTGAAAGCACTAGTGGGAACACAACGAATATGACTGCACATTTACGCCGACATCATCCTAGTGCAAAGACAAGCATGCTACTAACTTTAGCCGAGTCATTTAGACAGCTGTTTAATATGCTGCTGAGAATATAGCCCAGAAGAAGCGGATAGTATAGCTTTTATTTTGGAAAGAGACATTCCTCTGTAATAAACTCTTTTCCAAAGATGAGTGATTCCTCAATCAGATACAGGGCTTGCAATATCGCTAGCCCAACGTCCGGGCTAGCGATTTTGTCAGTCGGGGTACCAAAATCTATCTCTGCCCTGCCCGTCGGGCTATTGCATTCTTTCGGAAATGTAGCTGGGTAATTATGTCATTGGCATCGGTGAGCCACTGTCAATATGTGACATATTGAAATCGCGTTTGAATTTGCGCTTGTTTTTTTGCTTTCACTTTGCAATGGCGCGAACTGTGTATAGAGAGCGACAGCACTGATCTGTGAGTGATGATAATTTGCGCACCAATTCCTCTGACATCGTCTTATTAATCGTTAGCTTACTATGCAAACATGACAAGTGAAATCTCCCGCAGCAAGCTTAAACATGTGAGAGGTTGATCGCAGAGAATCGCTGAGCTTATGTAAGTGCGTGTGTAAAAGCAGCAGGATTTATATTTGACTACGATGACCTGGATGACTGAGAACCTTCACAGACAGATATATATTTTAGTTCTGCTGAGCCAAATAAGACAGGTCAGGGTGAAGAAGTGACAGCCAAAGAAAAGCTTACCACAAAACGGAGAAGTTATGACAAATCAGACTATAAGGCAAAAAGAAAGTGCAGCTTTATGGTTTCATGGACAAAATAATTTCTGTGGCTGCAATATGACGAGCTAAATAACCAGGGCTGCACATAAGTGGTCCGCAGGTGCGCATTCGCTGTCAAAATAAAAAACACGCACAAGGGTTAGGGTTAAATTTAAAAACTGTACTTTTGAGTTAAAATATATATTTATAATTTTAATAAATGACAAATTAAAAAGGCATGAACATTTTTTTTGTATCGAAAAAATATCGAACCGTGACACCAAAGTATTGAACCGAACCGAACCGTGAATTTTGTGTATCGTTGCACCCCTAATATATATATATATATATATATATATACTTAGGAAAATGAAGAAAGGTTAATTGTATTTCGGTAACTGCAAGTACTGTGTTGTTTTCTTTTTTCAATAAAAATATTTGACAAAAAAAAAAAAAAAAAAAAAAAAAAAAAAAAAAAAAAAAAGAGTTTCACAGTCATATCTGCCCATCCACATGCATCCTGCTTTTTAAAATCTACTTGCTCATTGGCTAACAACTGGTCAATCATAAGTCATCAGCCAATGAGCATACAGAACGTAAGACAAAGATTTAAAAAGGAATTAACTAAATTAATTAATCAATTACACCAGTAAACTAAACTAAAGCTGACCATCTGGTGTCTTTAAGACACAATGCAGGTTTGAGACACTTTTATATTAGCTTTATTTTTCCAACCTAGAACCTACGCCCATGTTTGATGCTGTGTTTTGGAGCATAATGTTGCAGCTAGGTCAGTAATAGTATTTGGGCTGATTAAAACCATTGTACTGAACCTCGTTAGTGGTTTTGTTTCTTTGTAGGATGTTTTTTGCAATTATCTAACAAATAACACACACTGTTGTGATGGTTAACTGTACTTAAAAGTCAAGACAGTACTCCTGTTTTTGTGAGTGAAATCACATTATTTTATTAATCTGTTACTTATGACTAATGAGCACATGCATCCGTATATACAGTTTATGGATGTAGTTGCTAACCTTGCATTAAATGATAACTTCAGGCTCAAAATCCTTATCAAAATATTTACTTCTGTTAAAAAAAATACAAGATGGCTGCTAGCTAAATCTTCCGTTTGCAAGCTCACAAACAGGGTGCAACATTGGCTGCATCCATCTTTTACATACAGTCAATGGCTGCACTTTATCTCTATAGGGATTTTTTGAGGGCTCTACAACTATGTCCTAATGAACCATCAAAGAAACCACCAAACAGTCTACTGGGATTCACTGTGATTAAAGTGAGCAGGATTGCAGAACTAATGAGTAATGGAAAGACAACGGTCAATGTAATTTTGCATACTGACAAAAACAGGAGAAAAGCTTCACAAGGGGCAGAAAACACAGTGTCCTCACACGATGATTACTTCAGCATGGATTTGATTTCATTCACAAATAAAAAGGGGAAACAGCTGCAGACAGAATGAAATCAGCAAGCCGAGCACAACGGGCTCAGATCTAAAGCCCAGCGCAATCAAAGCGTGTCACAGACATCTGTGTTTTATGAGTCTGAGTCTCGACAATAAGAAAAAGGGGAAAGTCGGGTATAAAATTAGAGCGAATCACAACACTTCACTGGCGTTTCTGCCTTTGACTTTGCTAAATTTCACACACAGCAAGTGTGGATCTTGTGGATCTTCCTCAACAACACTAAACTAAAAACTTTCGTGGATTTGAACAAACTTGGCCAGGGAGATTGATTAACGGAGGCGGCGACGAGGGCATGTTGGCCAGGTGCGGCACATCATCGCTCAGGTTAAAAAGGATTCATACAGTCTCACGTAAGACAACAAAAGCTCTGTGCATGGTGGCCCTCAGCCCAGCAGCTGGCAGGTGACATTTCTGCCAGCTTGGATGCACTCCACTCAGTGACATTAGGACACACACACACACTTATCTAACTCTCAATGCAAGCCTGAACAGACACAAGTGCATCTGTCCAAGCATGCACACGTATACTTTAACACAAAACAGACGACAAACTGGAAGGAACAACTGCAATGCAATTTGTCTTAAGCCTCTTCCACACAATCAGGTCCCCCAGCACTGTCATTAATGTAAAATGTAAAATTCAGCTGCCACCTGCTGAACAGTTCGTTGCTATTAATAGCTCCTATTGCTTCATGATGCATGTAACTTATAAAACAAGTCCACACAGTAAACAATATGCACACTAAAGAGAGTCAGTGCTTGACTAAATGACATTCTTAAGAGTAATCAGACATGGAAAAAAAAAAAGTTAAAATATCACTTTAGACAACAAACGTAGTATGATAGTAGATAACAGATATTCATTAAAGACAAAAATCATTTGTTTATCTAGGAAATTGATTCAGAAGCATGTAGATGATTGCACGGGGGTAATTTTGAACAGCTGGATAGGAACATCAAATATCATCATTTAAATTCCTTGAAAGGTTTTGAGGGGAAAGAAAAAGAAACACTGGATGTTAAACACAAGTAAAACAAACACTCATGGTTCTTCTCACCTTCTCCTAGGCTATATCGCAGGCGGGCGTCCCATGCCTGCAGGGCCTCCCTGCTGTCAAAGCCCAGCAAAACAGCCTGATTCAGGCAGAGGATGGTCAGAGTAAAAGCCACACCCTCATACCACTGTCCAGCTTCCAAGCCGCAGATCTCCTCCAAGGTGATGCTCGCCCTCTCCTTGTTGCCGTGAACTTTCTCTGATTTGTCTTTAAAAACCAGCAACACGAGGCAGTCTGCAGGACAGACAATGAGCAGGAGACGAAACAAAGACAGAAGAACACAGTCTGCATTAAAACATTATTAAATTCTACTCTTTTTTTTAAGATGTAACAAAAAAAAAGTAAAATCAATACTGGAATCCCCAAATGACACTGACAGTTACTAACAGGATGTATTTTGACCCACAGTAGCTACTGTAGTGTCCTCTGTTTGTTGCCACCTTTCAAACAATCAGTGTCAACTGACAAAACAACACTGTGTGTGTCCGTGTATCATCCCTCTCCTTCACACACACTCGCATAACTGAGGCATGAGCACAGACAGCTGGGATAACATGACATCAAAGATTTGAAGAGCAGCAGCACTCAGCCTCACTGTGGAGCATGTTGAGCTGTGCAGCGCAACATACCCAAGAAACCTTTCTGCGGTAAAACTGAATGCGGTACAAATACAAGTTCATGCTAAATCCACTCACTTTTCCATAAAATATTTGAAAATGTGTGCAAATATAATGACTACTAGATTTTATTTCCGCAGAGCCAAAGCCTCGCAGGTAAGCGTGACTGTTCACATTCATGGTACATCTAAAAATACAGCGAGTCTCTGGCTCAGACCTTAGCACATTAGCTTTGAAGATGGGATCAAATAAGAACCACAGGTTTGAAGCTTGTGATTTAGAAATAATCTGAAAGCCTGCTGTTGTACAGCAGAAGCAGTACACGTGGTAAAAATAAATAATTTATAAATGTAATTGTGTAAAAAGAAAAAGTAAACTGTGCAGAAATGCTTTCAAGAGTGAGTTTACAGCATGGGGAAAAAGACAGTGTGTGGATTAAAAGCACCTTTGGCATCAGTTTTCCCATTTTTTTAAAACACAATCCCACGTTAAACGTTTGAGTCATTAAAAACGTTTAATGAAATTCTTTTAGCTTGTGCTAATGTTTCAGCTCTTTTTCAGAACCATTGTGTAATATAGGTTTTACTAGAGATGGGCAAGTGTGGATAGTATCAATATCATCTCTGGTATTGGTGTCAGATTGATACTAGCTCAATAATAGGCTCCATACTTTGTTTCTATCCACTGGGTTCAGTATGTAGCCTGCTGAACTGTATTAAATAAATTATTATTATTTTGGAAACGAAAAAAAATATACATATGTCAAAAATCCACTACGTCTGAACTTTTTTGTGTTGACAGTCACGTCTATTTTATTTATAGCCCATAACACATTTAAACAACTGAAGTTTCCCCAAAGTGGCACATTTACATTACAGGCAAAATAAAAGGGAAAAAAACTGTTTATCTGCACGAAACTGCACAAAAACCTAATAATTGTGTTTTGCTCTGGTAATTACTTATTGGGAAAAGTTAAAATCATTGATTTAGTGTTCAGAATTTACAAATTAACAACAATTCACCAAATCTCCCCTAGATAAAGTGCCTTTATAGGTTAGGTTTCAAAGTATCGGCAACACTGGTCCCGTATTTACTTGGTATCGGATCTACAACACAAGTTGCAGTATCACCCCACACATATACATATACATATACACACACACACACGTCTTTTAATACCAACTGTGGTTTGCACACATGTTGATTTTGAAATTCAAATGTATTGAATTTGTCATGCAAGCCTTATTTTAAAAGTTTTAGGTCTTTTTGTCCCTCCTTGGACGCCATAGCCTCCTGGGTCAAAGCTGTGTATTTGAACACAAACGCAGGCCCTTTGAAGCCGAGGCTTGTTGAGCTTTCACGCAACAGAAAACACAAGCAGTGCAACACCAGCTCACTGTCCTCCTCCAGCTTGTCGCGGCAGATTTGTGTAGCCGCTGTCAGATTTAATTTCAAAACAACAATGCGAGCGAGAAATGCTAAAAACAAAATTAGCTAGTTTTTAAGGTTTTTTTTACCTGCTACAGGCGACGGTTTGCGGAGCACGAGCCACCTAGTTTTCCACTGTGAAACAAAAGAAAAGTTTTTTGGGGGGTTTTAAAGCACTGGTCAAAGTGTGCATAGGAGATATCCGCATATTAAGACAAAGTAAAAGCAACCTTTTTCCCGTCTCTGAGTCTGGCGTATCCTTCCACGACAACAGAATCCGTCATCTTCAGTCATGGTTCCTGACAGCTGCAGAGTCGCTGCCTGAATGAGGGGTCACTTTCAAAATAGCTGCGCTCTCCTCTAGCGGGGCGCAAACTCGCCCCCCAGCAAGGAAGGCACATGGAAAATGGCATGACCAGTGTCTGTCTGTCTGTCTGTCTGTCTGCCTGCCTGTGTGTCCGTCTGCCGGCCATGCTGCTGCTGCCACCTGGGCTGGTACAGTGAGACGCTCCCGCGTGTTTAACATGCCACACGCCACTCTAACAGTAAAACCGAGCACGTTAATACATCAAACTAGGCATATACACTCGCCGGACACTTTATTAGGTACACCTTTTCAACAGCTCGTTAATCAACCAATCACAGGGCAGCAACCATCTTTAGGATTCACGGAATGAAACGGAGGAAATGTACAGTGAGCGTCAGTTCTCAGCGAGGTCGCCTTGTTGATGAGATTAGAGGAAGGAAACAGTAACTTGAATAGCATAAAAGAACATTGTGATGCTGGGAGCAAATGGGCTATAGCAGCAGAAGACCACACTGGGAGGGAACTAAGGAAACAGGAAACTGAGGCTATATAATTGTCATGGGCTCACCAACATTGGACAACAGAAGATTGAAAAAAATTGGTCCAGCGGGAAAACATCACCATGTCAATGAGCCGGCTCACTGTACTGGCATGGCCTCCACCGTCACCTGATCTCAATCCAGCAGTGCACCTTTGTGGAGATGCATGTGGAGCAAATGTGTAATGCTATCATATCAGTATGGATCAATACAGAGGTGGGACCAAGTCATTGTCTTGCAAGTCTCAAGTAAGTCTCAAGTCTTTATCCTCAAGTCTCAAGTCAAGTCTCAAGTAATGTCAGGCAAGTCAGAGTCGAGTCTCAAGTCACTGGTGTAAAAGTCCGAGTCAAGTCACAAGTCTGAAACTTTGAATTTCAAGTCCTTTCGAGTCTTTAAAAAAAAAAAAAAACGAAAAAATAATGTTGCAGTTATGCTAAATGTAAATATTAGACCATGTAATTTTAAAATCTGTGTTTTTCTCAACACATGACAAAATAGTGAACTTAGAAAATATACACAAATTGTGAAATTGCACCTCTTTAAAATGCAGCTCAATTAAACCTAGCTCCAAGAATAATTTTCACCGACAGTTCTGAGATACGCTGCATGTTATTCTTGGATGCGGTTGTAGGACCAGCTTTAAAATCGCATGACAAAAATATCATACACATTAAAAAAACTGTATCACCAACGTAGCCTGGACAACATTTGCTAGTTAGATGAAGTCAGCTATCTCATCTTAGCATATTTATTTCAATTCAATTCAATCTTTTTTTTTTTTTTATAAATTTTATTTTCAGTCACAGCAGCATGTTAACAACAAAACATTGAACATACAGTAGTTTGCTGTTCAGTATTTACAATACCCCAAAAGATAACAGAAATAGAGAAGGAAAAAACAAACAAACAAACCAAAGAAACCCCTACAAAACAACAAAAAACAAACAAACAACAACAAACAAATAGAAAAATAAAATGTATAAGGGACATTCAGCGTACAGTTAGCTATGATAGCGATATAGAGATATGGTATCTGGTCATGATAAGGTGGTCATTTTAAATGTTTCCATGTACATCAAGAATGGCTGCCATGCCCTAAGAAATTTGGTGGTTGAACCTGCCAGTGTATATCTCATCTTTTCTAAATGTAAAAACCTCATGAGCTCCGCAAGCCACTGTTCATGTGTGGGAGGAGCTTCCTGCTTCCATCTTAAAAGTATAAGGCGCCTTGCGATAAGTGAAGCAAAGGCAATAGAATTCGAATAGCATTTTGGCAAAGTGATGTCTTGAGGTATCACCCCAAAGATAGCCGTTAGAGCAGAAGGCTCATATTTAACGTTATACATCTCTGACAGAGTGTTAAATATAGACACCCAATAGATATGAAGATTGGGGCATGTCCAAAAGGTATGAAGGAGCGAACCTGTTTCTGCTTTACATCTGTTACACAGAGGGTCAGCTCCTGGATAGAACTTGGCTAACTTTTCCTTGGAGATATGTAATCGGTGTAGGACCTTAAATTGAAGGAGCCCATGCCTGGCACATATCTAAGAAGAGTGTACCCTCTGGAGAAAAGATTGCCAGAGCTCATCTGTTATAGTCATCCCAAGGTCTTTCTCCCACTGTGCTTTAAGGATGAAGAGAGAAGGAGATTGAAGATCTAATAGTATAGCATAGATTTCTTTAATCGCCCCTCTCTTATGAACGTTTATATTAATAATTTTATCCAAAGAAGTTTCCTCAGGTAGTTCCGGAAATGAAGGAAATCGACTCGTTACAAAGTGACGAATTTGTAAATAGCGGAAAAAATGTTGCCGAGGAACATTAAACTGCTTCAGGAGCTGCGTGAATGAGGCAAAAATCCCATCTACAAAAAGGTCTTTGATATTTCTAAGGCCATTACTTTCCCATATTTTAAAGGCAGAGTCCATCATGGAGGGTGGGAACATATGATTTGAGCAGATAGGTGCTTTAATTGACATTAAGTGTAACCCCAACCTTTTCCTACATTGCACCCAGATTCTGAGCGAGTCATACAACAAAGGGTTACGTTTATAGGTGTATAGTTCTAATGGGAGAGCTGAACTCAACAAAGCTGATAGGCAAATTTTGCCACAATTGGATGACTCAATTTGGAGCCAAGCTGGATTCTCTGTAGTAACATTACTCATCCAGTACAGCATATTACGAATATTTGCTGCCCAATAATAAGACTGAAAGTTTGGCAAGGCTAATCCACCCATTGGCCTAGTCCTCTGCATGAAATCTTTACGAATTCGTGGACTTTTGCCATTCCAAATAAATGCAGAGATATGCTTATTCAGTGTTATAAAATACTTATTGGGTAAGTAGCATGGGATACATTGAAATAAGTAAAGGAACTTGGGAAGTATGTTCATTTTGATAGAATTGACGCGGCCAATTAATGACAGTGGTAAATTGTTCCACCTCTGAAGATCTGTCTCAGTATTTTTAAGCAGCGGGACAAAGTTTCTTTCATAAAGATCTTTGTATGAGTGGGTAACCTTAACCCCCAGATAGGTCACATACCCTGATTTAACGCTAAATTGAAAACCTGAAAATGAAATCTTTCTGGCTATAGAGTTGACACAGAGAAGTTCACTTTTATGCAGATTTAACTTGTAACCTGAAATATTACCAAAACATTCAAAAATGGCAAGAGCACGGGGAAGAGAGCATAAAGGCTCTGACATATACAGCAGGAGGTCGTCAGCATATAAGGATATTTTGTGCTCCTGGTCACCTCTGAAGATGCCCTTAATGCAACTGTCAGCTCGCAGTTTAATCGCCAGTGGTTCAATTGATAATGCAAAAAGAAGAGGGGATAAGGGACAACCTTGTCTCGTACCACGGAGAAGTGGGAAATAAGAAGAGAATAACGAATTTGTTCTAACACGTGCCATAGGTGAGGAGTAAAGTAACTGAATCCATGAAATGAAATTAGGGCCAAATCCAAATTTATGCAGAGTATAAAACAGATAATCCCACTCCACCCGGTCAAATGCCTTCTCAGCATCGAGTAATAAGGCAATTTCAGGGGTTGTAGTTGACTTGGTGTGTAATATGTTCAAAAACCTGCGCAGGTTGAAAAAACCATGCCTACCCTTCACGAAACCTGTCTGATCTGGAGAAATTAACAATGGTAGATGTTGCTCTAGCCTGAGAGCAAGTGTTTTTGACAGTATTTTTAAATCTACATTTAAGAGTGATATAGGACGATATGATGAACACTCTAATGGATCTTTATAATTCAATTCAATCTTAATTGGCAGACTTCATGTCCATAAAAACAAGACAAAAAAAAAAACAAAACACACACACACACAACACTCCCCCCCCCCCCCAACACAAGGTATACACCATTAAATATATATATGTATATAAATAAGTATCTAAAACATTTGTAAAAACATAAAACCATAATATACATAAAACACAATTACTTAAAATAAATCAATAAATACACAAACACTTTAACCAGTGCTTTCTGAGACTGGATGAGTAACGGGAACCACTCACTGTCGGATCTGTGAGTGCTAAAATTATACTGTTACTCGAACCATCCAGTCGTTCTCTAAAATTGAACATTAGCTTCCTTAAAAGTGCTTTAAAAGTCCAAACACCCACAGCTACAAACATCTGACTGGCACTACCACTTCTAGGTATCCTGCAAAGGATTCTCATCGCATCATTATATGCAACATGCAGCTTCTGCATGCTACATTGTTTGTAGGATGACCACAAGGGGGCAGTATATAGCGGTGTGCAATACGCTTTAAACAAAGCCACTTTAACTGGAAGTGAACAAAAGCTGAATTTGCGTGCAATAGTATTTGCCTGCACATAGAGCTTACACCGTTGTCTGTATATGTCATCATCATCATTCATTTGCTCAGTAATAAAGTGACCGAGGTATTTCACCTTTTTATGAACTTCAAGAGTTTTTTGTGCCAGTTTAAACAAAGGGAAATTTAGCTGTTTATCCTGCTTGGTTCTACATATCAAAACAGCACTTTTAGCAGCATTGTACTCAATGTCATATTGCACACCATATTCAGTACAGACATTAAGAAGATCCTGTAACCCAGCACTGCTTGGACTAAAAACAACCAGGTCATCTGCATACATAAGATGATTTATCAGTGCTTTACCTAATATACACCCAGTGTTACAGGCTCTCAGTTGTATGGACAAATCATCAACATACAAATTAAATAAAATTGGAGACAAAATCCCACCCCGTCTAACACCATTGCTGACACCAAAGGGGGCAGAAATACTGCTTCCCCATTTAACCTGCATGTTCTGATGAGCGTACCAGTAAGAGAGAATCCTCACGATGTATTGAGGAACTCCCCATCTCTTCATTTTATCAAAAAGTTTTCTGTGGTTCACTCGATCAAAAGCCTTAGAGGCATCAATGAAAGACATGAGGACAGATGAATTTTTAGCCCTGTACAAACTGACTATTTCCTTGAGTGCATATATGCACATGTCAGTGCCGTGCTTTGAAGCCAAACTGATTATCCAGAGAAGAGATGAACACACTAACTCTGTCAAACAAGATTCTTTCTAACACCTTAGATAAAATACTGGCTAGTGCAATCGGCCTGTAATTATCCAAGCAGCTCACTTTTGCAGCTTTGTCCTTCATAACTGGTACCAGTAAAATACACAGCATTGAGTCTGGTAATATGCCATGAATCATAAACCCAGTGAAACAGAGTGCTAAAAGAGGAGCTAGCCTTACACTAGCATGTTTTAAATGTTCTGCAGTGATGTGATCCAAACCAGAGGATTTATTATCAGACAACCTATGAATGGCTTCATATACTTCATATGTCCTTACACTTATTGTGTCATTACTCATGTCAAGATTGTCCTCATATGGTTCACTTTTTATACAGTTAAACAACGCACTGTAATGCTGTCTCCATAATGCTGCAATGTTATCTGCCCCAGAAACACCTTCAACAGTTGATGGTAGAGATGGTTTACAGTTATTAAGAGCTTTCACCTCTTTCCAAAAATCTGCCGTATTATTACACAGCATTTTCCTGGCCAAAGAATCTGCTCTCAGCATTTGCTCATTTTTAGTTATAAAGCGAACAGCGTACTTATATCTGGCATTCGCACATTTTTTCTGTTCAAATTCTGGGCCTTGTTTAGGTCTTCCAGCCATGGCCCAACATTTATAAGCTATGCGAGCTTCATCATGGTACATGGATACATGTTCTTTCCAGCCAGGTCTGATGTTAGGTTTCTTATGCTTATATTGTTTGTCAAGCAGTGTGCCACTTTTATACAGAGCAGTCACTATATCATCATACATGGAGCAGAGTAAATGTTTATGCACAGCATTCTTACAGTTGACATCTTTGCACAAAATAGCTTCTTTATTTATATGCATATTAATAATCATACGGTTCTTGGAGTGAGTGCATACACTCATGAAGTTTAGTAACTTCCGGTCACTGCAACAAGCCCAGGTACAGTTTACCGACGGATGGGTGCAGGACCTTGAAATGCACCGTGTAGAACGAAAGACCATCGTACATATCATAAGTTTACCAATCTCACAAATCGTCGTCATAAATACACATTCCTTAACCGTTTATTAATAGGACCTTTGAGCTCAACGGTAATTAATTAGTAGTGGAAATAATTTCTTGTTCATCACAGAAATGTAGCAGTGACAATAATATTGTATGCTGTAATCGTACTGGGCAATTAGTGATACAAAAAAACCTGTTTTATCCTGTGAATAAACGTATATGTTTTTGTCAATGTACCATAATAACATAAGCGAAACGCAATATTGTGTCAGGACAATTCACTATTTATGCACAATAAATAAAGGAGCATAGCGCCACAATTTCTGTTCAGCGCCAGACTTGCTTGTAACCTATATCACTAATTATGTTATGAAAATGACGTATTAACTACTAAAAAACACTGACCTTCGTGTAAATGCTTGGAGCAGACTAACCTGTGAGCTGGAGTGTTCTGGGACGTTATATTTGATCTTTGAATGGCTGCGATCCAGGCCACCCGTCGCCTCTTTGTTACTTCGGAAACATGGTTTGAACAATTTCTCTTCAACGACGTAATCCGATAACAACCGATCTCTTTACCCGTCAGCTTCTCGTGGCTGTCATGCGACCGGCTATTGCAGTTAATAATACAACAGCTTCTTGACATTTTTGTGTTTCTTTTTATCGCTGTGTGACTGATTTCAATTGAAAGCCTGCGTGCGCTAGTACCGCTTGCCACGAGTTCCCAGAATCCTTTGCGGTTCTACCCGTGAATGACGTCACATTTTCAATCTCTATATAATATGCATGTTAAATTTTATATTTGGGGTAAAATATCAAGTCTTTTCAAGTAAACCGGTTCAAGTCCAATTCAAGTCCCAGGTCATTGGTGTAAAAGTCCAAGTCAAGTCACAAGTCTTAGAACATTTTTTCAAGTCAAGTCTAAAGTCATAAAATTAATGACTCGAGTCTGACTCAAGTCCAAGTCATGTGACTCGAGTCCACACCTCTGGATCAATATGTGTACTAATCTTCTAATAAAGTGGCCATTGAATGTAGCACCACCCTTTTGCGTTCATGTGGGGTCAAAATGTTAACGAGTTAAACTAAGCAGTTGCCAGGATTCGTGGGTTGTTTTTTTGTTTGTTTGTTTGTCTGTTTTTGTCTCACTGTGCTCTGTTTTTGTCTTTTTCTTTATTCCACCCAACCGGTTGTAGCAGACTGCTGCCCCTTCCTGAGCCTGCCTTTGCTGGAGGTTTGTTCCTGTTAAAAGAGAGTTCTTCCTTCCCACCATCACAAAGTGGTGATGGATTGTTGGAGTTTTCTTCAAAATACTGTAGGTCCTTTACAGTATAAAGCACTTTGAGGTGTTGCTGTGTTTTGGCACTAAATAAATAAATCTGATTCTGAATTGCATCAAATGGAAGTAAACTGGACTGAAGGTTAAGTCAATGGAAAGCAACCAGAACAAAACACAAAACAACTGGAAAAAGGTTTGACAATTAACAAGTTATAAGGATTTTAACTGTGGACATATCACCAGCCTGTGTAAATGTACATTAGTAGATGTGGCCAAAAAATGGACAAAACCTTTGCACAGTAAAAGAGGCAGGAGGCACTGATTCACCGTGTGAAGGGGTACTCATTGATACACCTACTTCATTTACTCTAGCCCACTTATCAGCTGATGAGTTTGCAAAAATGCAAAGTTTCATTTTCATTGTCGGCCACACATCTGCAGTGGGAGCAGCAAGAGCAAAAACAGGAAGACAGCTGTGTATTCTGGACGAGTGGTAACATGGAGACTTCAGTCCTAACATTCATATTTTTCTGTTAATTATTATTTCAGCCAATAATGTTCAGTGTACCTCTGTGGCACTCTGCTGATTAGTGTATACCTGGTAACTGGGTTGCATCGAGGTGAGATCGCATTCTCACCAGCGAACTGCTCTGCAGTTTGTTTGGTCCGCCTCCTCTGAAAGGCCTTGGTACAGTTGTTTTAGTCTGCACACCTGTGCAAAAGAACCACACCAAGGGCGGAAAGCAATCTGAAGTTCAATTTAAACGGATTAAACAACTAAACACCATGAAGGTGTATTTAGAATTTCCAGAAAAAAGGTCACCCACACCCCGAGGTAATTTGTATCCATGCACTTCATTGATTTGAGAACCAAAGCAGGGCAGTCTAACTTCAGGGGTGTGTTTGGTGCCACCCAAGGTCTCCCAGACCCTGGAGCTAATCACATACACTCAGTGTCTCTGGACCTATTAAGGTAATTTTAAGCTTTTAATACCCCTTTATTATCTTTACATTCAGTTGTTCTTGGAGCTACTTTCTATATTTGGCTTCATAGTTTTAGGTATCTGGAAAGTTTATCCACAAAACAACCTTAAAACTGAACTGTGCATATTAAAAGTACCACATCAAGTCTATACAGTCTTTTTATGTAATTGTACATATATCAGCAATAAATATATATTGTTTTTTACCCAGTTTCTGTTATTTTCTTAGAGATGTTTCACTGTTTCAAAGCTAATGTGCTTAACTAGTACAGTAAAAGGACTCAAGACCTTGAGATGAGCTATTTTTAATCCATCTATTATTTCTAAAGCCCATTTATATACTTAATTTAAAAAAAAACTAAAGAGAGAAATATCTGATGAATGAACTGAACAGCAATACATATCAAATCTCAGAAAATCCAGCCTCATGATAACAGAGAAAAGTCCACTTGGAGAAAAACATCATGGTAACCTTGAGACTGGCTTGTTTTAATTACATTCACAACATATCACAGCTCTTTAACAAAGACACTCAAAGTTTGATGTCACTGAAAGTCATTGAAGGTTTATTCAGTCTCAAAATATTTCACAGTTAAACAAATAACCTGTAAACTTCCAGAAGCTTTACAATAATAAAAAAAATTGTAAAAAAGTTCATATATAATATCTCTAAACATCTCATGCAGGAAAGGTTATTTCCAGGTAATGTCGTTTGGTGAAGGCTTGGGTTTGTGTTTGATCACTGAATCGATCCAGTCTATGTAATTCACTACTTTTGTGTAAACTCCGGGTTTATTGGAGCGGCCGCAGCCCTCCCCCCAGCTGACGATCCCGTATAAGAAGCTGACGTCATTCCTCCCACAAGCCAGCGGGCCCCCGGAGTCGCCCTGAGGAAACGCACAAGTGGATGTACACATGAATATACACGCAGATCACAGTGAAGGCACACAAACGGCTGAGTCACACACTTAAAAATGAATATATTGCTCAAAATTGCTCTCTACCTATGAGCTAAACAGTCAGTTGTCTCATTTCATTTAACAGGAAGAAGTTCAAATATTTTACACAGCAGGATGAGGGGGCAGTGTCACACCACAGACATCTCTGAATATCACTGAGACCCTCGTTGCCTTCCCCCAACATTTCACTCAGGGGAATCCCTCCTGCCATCTTAAGTGCTGTTCCATTACTGTGAAACCTCGAGCCTGGCCTCTGATGTCATCCCCAACAGAGCCAAGGCGGCGGGTTAAGTACTGTACCGTCCCAGCCACAGTGAAATAAAGACATTTGTTTTCTTCTTTCTTAAATTCACGTGTATTTAAGTTTGTGTAGTCACGCATTAAATGAGATGTTGAAAAGGTAACGTTGATTTTTTTTAAACTCTAAAATCTGTCATTGTAAAATAGATTTTTGGTTAAAATGTGATCTTCATGAAGCAAAGTAGTTCATATCTCCAACATCCAGCAGCTTCATATAAATGCAATGACCTGCAGCGGGATCACATGACTGTGCATCAAAGTTTGTTTGATGCAGCGTGTAAGAGTGTAGTTGAGAGCAGGAGCATTAACACTGTGAGTTAGAACTATTAATACAATCTAACTCTTAATTTAAATACTGTTAAATAATTAAAGAAAAAAAACTAACAAAAATATACCATAAAATAAAAAAATGTAAAAAGTATGCTCAGCTTTTTGGTTCTGGCTGAGAGTAAAATAAGTGAAGCAGAATCTGAAATGAAAAAAAAAAATGTAATGACAGAAAAGAGATTAAATCGCAAAAAAGTTCCTGAAGTTAAAGTCCTATTGATATTCTTTATAAATAACTTGATAATAAGAGATAATATTGTCACTATTGCGCTCAATCGCCCACTTTCCCAAGTGAATTTGCCACCCTGATAAGGATAAGCGGAAGAGAATGGATGGATGGACCTACTCCACTGATGTTTCCGAAAAGCCTTATATAGAGTTTTAAGCTTTTAACCCAGCCAACCAGCTATGAGGTGAATCATGACTATAAAGGAAAAGATACAGATAAAAAAATTAAAGGGAAATAAAAAGAAAAAAATGATTAGTTAAAACCCATAATGTTTTGCAATTCATCGAATTTACAGCAAACGACTTCTAACCTTCCTTTAGATATGTCCATGGTAACCTTCATATCCAACCACGAGAGATACCGCTGTTTAAATTCAGCATTTTCTTCATGACATAGTAAATAAAACTTGTTTCCCCAAAAACAAAGTTGTTATCATATAGACCTATGGTTTCTTGTGACACATATCATCATTTCACAATGTCATAGCAGCTCTACTATGTATAGTTCTAGTATTATGGCTCATAATCAGAACGTGACTATGAGTTTTATTTCCAGGACCTCACTGCTGAGCTCTATAGTGCTGGTGAATCTGGTGTCTTAACTGCAAATAGAACATTGAGCCAGGAGCTAATTTAAAATTAAAAAAGATGTTTCTATCATGGGACTCTGTTTTAGGACATCAGCACTTCCTTGGCAGAATTACATCAAAACACGACAGTCCTCAAAATGCTTCCCTACCTGGCACGCATCAACGCAGCCGTTAATCCCTGCACAAATCATGTCACTGGTGACATGGTTGCCATACACTTCTGGCTTCTTGCAGTTATCGTGAGGAGTCAGTCTTACTCCAGCCTCCTGCAGAGTGGAGTATCCCATTCCCTCTGTCAAATAAAACACAAATGAGTCGTGTTAGATAAAAGCCCAGTAACACCGAGCTGTCACCCCATATTTTTTCCCGGTCCTTATGCTAAGCTAAGCTAGGCTAATCGTCTCCCGGCTGTGACAGATTTAGCCCTCAAGATGAAAGCAAATTATTATTTTCCAAAGTGACAAAATGTTTCTTTTATGTGCGTTAAAAATAAATCTGAAACTTTTCTCAAAGACACATAGCAGCGCAAACAATTTTGGCCCCACCCTCACGGTTTAAGCGTGTAAACAAATAAATAATTCACTGGAGGTGCACGACAAATGTGCTCCCTGTGATCAATGCACGAATGTAAATAGTTGTCATCGTGACAAAACGGAAATGACACAGCTCTGCCATGACCTCCTCATTACTCACTCTCTTGTGTATGTCCCCAGCCACTAATGGTGCAGCAGTAGTAATCGGGGAACGTCATGCTTTTGTCTGGGAGACAGATGGGCCTGATGAACGGGGTTTTCTTCACACATCGCCCGTCCTGCTTCTTCAGTTTGATTAGAACTGCCAAACAGAAATGAAATGTTATGAAACAGGAAAAGAAATGAAGCAAAGGTATGAAGCGAGTGGCTGACTTCGCCTTGGGAAAATGCCACACCCAACTGTCAATATACATATATGTGTGCATCTGTGTTTGTGCGTGTTTTTATTGCGGGGGTGCAGAGGGACACAGCTGTTCAGTGAAGCACAGCTGTGCATACAGACTGGGTTCTTAAGTGGGTTTGTGTGTTTCTGAACAGGGACAAGAGGTCTTCCAGTTTATGTGAGTCACTGGCATATGTGTGCGCGTGTGTGTATGCGTTAAATAATTACCAATGTCATGCAGTGTTGGGTTAAACACTGAGAAGTGCCTTGGAAAGATGTAGTCCTCCACTCCAAATGTCCTCGTGTTGGGACTGGTGGTATTAAAGCTATGCTGGCCCAGGACCACACGGATTTGAGATTTCAGGGGGCTGAAGAAAGACATTCTTAATTAATTCATTATAGTATACCAGTATACCAAAGTCCACACTCACAAAGCTCATCAAGTCAAAATAAACTTGAGGTAACTGGAGTACTTCACCTTGTTTTTCGTGAAATCTGGTGGGAAAATTAGAGAACCCAAAATACCTTCACAGAACATTTGTTTGAGCTTTTAGCAGCACAGTCAATCACATTTGGCCTTTAAGGGGGGTGAAAAAGGAAGCCAATGCAGAACTTCCAAATGCTGCAATTAAACGGGTGTTTTTCCTGCCATTTGGAAAGTAGTCGATGAGTATTTGTTCGAGTATTAAGTGCAAACTATGGACGAACGCATGAATCTGCTAGCAAACAAAACAATACCAAAAGTTAAAGTTATGCATTATTAAAGAGAATATAGCTTCCAGGTCTAAAAGGTGAAGCAAATGCAGACGTGCCTTAAACCAGCCCTTGCTTGGCATTATGCTTACATTGCTTGAGAGTTGCCTGCCCTTTTGGATGTGATATAACTGCATGTCACTCAGGAAAACTGTCCATTTTGCGACCACTTGGTGAGTGGTTGCTGGAGACTGCTAGCCCTCATTAGCTAAACTCAGTTGCAAAGACGATGCTGTATCAAAAAACGTGTTGGCTGCAAGCAGATTCTTTGCAGTTTGCATGAAAGACAGCATTTTGTATAATTGCTAACTGCTAGCAAAGCGGTACTTAAACTTGGAGAAAGTGCAACGCAAACCAGAAACAGTCTCCGTTTCTGGCATCGCACTTTGTAAAATCTTACTGCTGTTTGCAAAGTAGTTGGAAAGTGTTTGCAGACAAGTTGAAAACACGACCAAAGTAATAACAAAGAGGTTTTCACTAATTAATTCACATTTTATGCTGGTGACTGGCAGTTGCTAAGGATTCAGTGACTGGTCTCTAGCCCTGTTTGTCTGGGGCTTTAGCCATTACTTTTCCAGGAGCGGTAAATAGCTACAGGATGCTAACCAAGCTTACCAACCAATCATTAGCTGATAATTTAGCACAGCGTCCTACCATCCAAATGTGGTCACTCAAGATGGCAAAAAGACCATTCTTATCATGATTGTTATACCTGTAGGAACCATAGTAGCAACAATAGACAGGAAGAGAACAATGACACACAAAGGGAGTCAGACTGGTTGACCGATCTTTTAGCCATGTGGCATGCATTCTTACCACTTCGTCACTTGGGCTAAAAATCAGTCTAATTTTTATTACACTGCTTTAAAGTCTAATAATTAAAATCTAATGATTTTAATGTCACTTGTGCTGTAAAAAAAAATCCACTTAATTCTGTAATTTTCCTTCCTAAAGCACCAACTATCTATAAGATAGTTAAACCCCTGCGATGTTGATAATGCTATTTTATATTATGAATTTTAATTAATACTTTCTAATAAGAAATCCAATCATGCCCCAACTGTACTAAAACACAGTTGTAGCAGTAGACATGGGGCTTAAAAAGAAAGCCTTGCAGATACCATATATTGTATTTTCCTATATGCACTCTGCTGTGTAGGTCCAGTGCAACATTCAGTTGCTTTAGCTAAAGATTTAAACTTGTGGATGTCAGTAAACAGACATCTGTTTTATAGGGGTGCAACGATACACAAAATTCACGGTTCGGTTCGGTTCGATACTTTGGTGTCACGGTTCGATATTTTTTTCGATACAAAAAAAATGTTCATGCCTTTTTAATTTGTCATTTATTAAAATTATAAATATATATTTTAACACAAAAGTACAGTTTTTAAATTTAACCCTAACCCTTGTGCGTGTTGTTTTTTAGCTCGTCATATTGCAGCCACAGAAATTCTTTTGTCCATGAAACCATAAAGCTGCACTTTCTTTTTGCCTTATAGTCTGATTTGTCATAACTTCTCCGTTTTGTGGTAAGCTTTTCTTTGGCTGTCACTTCTTCACCCTGACCTGTCTTATTTGGCTCAGCAAAACTAAAATATATATCTGTCTGTGAAGGTTCTCAGTCATCCAGGTCATCGTAGTGAAATATATATCCTGCCGCACTCACATAAGCTCAGCGATTCTCTGCGCGATCAACCTCTCACATGTTTAAGCTTGCTGCGGGAGATTTCACTTGTCATGTTTGCATAGTAAGCTAACAATTAATAAGACGATGTCAGAGGAATTGGTGCACAAATTATCATCACTCACAGATCAGTGCTGTCGCTCTCTATACACAGTTCGCGCCATTGCAAAGTGAAAGCAAAAAAACAAGCGCAAATTCAAACACGATTTCAATATGTCACATATTGACAGTGGCTCACCCAATGACATAATTACCCAGCTACATTTCTGAAAGAATGCAAAAGCATTGACATATATTTTTCCTACAATAGCCCGACAGGCAGGGGAGAGATAGCCCCAGGACGTCGGGCTAGCGATATTGCGAGCCCTGTATCTGATTGAGGAATCACTCATCTTTGGAAAAGAGAGTTTATTACAGAGAAATGTCTCTTTCCAAAATAAAAGCTATACTATCCGTTTCTTCTGGGCTATATTCTCAGCAGCATATTAAACATATCAGGTCTCCATAAGGAGAATCCTGTGCTAACAGCTGTCTAAATGACTCGGCTAAAGTTTGTAGCATGCATGCTTGTTTTTGTCTTTGCACTAGGATGATGTCGGTGTAAATGTGCAGTCATATTCGTTGTGTTCCCACTAGTGCTTTCAGGTTAATCTCGTTGAAATAACCTTAACGCCACAACACGGCAAATCTCCGTTAACGAGCTACCCTATACAGAGGGGCTAGACGGCCAACACGTTAATGAGCTAACTGCGCTAACACACTAGCTCCCACCCATGTAATTGAGCATTGCATGGCACATCCAACATACTGTTTTACTTTAGTCCATGACTCGCTTACCTTCAGGGTCATATGTCACATGAAAACCAAAATAATTCCAAACGCCAGATCTGAATGAGGGTGGGGAGGTCCACTTCTGTCTCGCTAGCTTGCCCTGCGCTCTTCCTTCTGACCATGCTGTCTGTGTTGAGCGCTCAGTGAATCTGCATTCGACTACTCCGCCTAGGCTGCACTCTCGAGCCTAGGCGGAGTAGTCAAATGCAGATTCACTGAGCGCTCAACACAGACAGCATGGTCAGAAGGAAAGTTGATAAAATAAATTACAAATTTTGTATTGTTCTTTTTTTTTCTCCCCTTTGGTTTTCTTTCTTTCTCTCCCCCTCTTTCTTTCATTCTTTCCCCCTGTCCTATCCCACAGTCATGTCTGTCCCGTTTGCAACTGAAAATAAAATAAATTCATAATTATAATAAAGGTCAATCAAATGGACCAATATGATGATCCACTTAAAATAAATCCTCTTGGCATCTTTCTTGGCCTCAAGACAACAATTCTGATGGCTATAGATCCAAACGGGACACAAAAAAAAAAAAATTGAAAAATTGAAAAAAAAAAATTGAAAAAAATTGAAAAAAATTGTATTGTTCGATACATATGCATACCGAACCGAAAGCACTGTATCGAACGGTTCAATATCGATACGAATATCGTTGCACCCCTACTGTTTTACTGACATCAGAGGAAGGTGCTAACATTTGCATGTAAACATTACAACATGCATATTTAGACACGTTTGTTATATAATACAGAGAGAATATATTACTGTTTAAAATTCAAGAAATGTGACTTTTTTTGTCAAGCTTCCTATAGTCTTTCATAGACTGACTCAAAAGGGGATACGATTTCTTAAAAGACTCACACTTTCCAAGGTTAAGAGATAACACTGTGTAGAGGGGAAAAAATGGCTGGAAAAACTCATAGCGTTGCCTTTTTTCCACTAATGTGTGTAACATCCTCTGCAGCGGTAGAATTCAATACATACTTGCTGAAGAAGCAGTGGGCCGCAGACACGACCCAGCAAGAGGAGATGAGAGTGCCGCCGCAGAAGTCTGACTGTCCGATGTAAATGGCTGCCATCCATGGATGACTACCTTCCAGAGACGAAGTTCCACCCATTATCCTCCCTCTGGCTGTCGATAACCTCTTCTTGTGCTTTTTCCCGCATAAGGGTTTTTTGGCCGGCTTGGAGGGTTTGGGTTTTTCAATGGTGGGCAGGACGTTGAATGGAGTAAACCTCAGAGAAGAAGCTGAGAAAAGTTCAAACAGAGGATTATTTTCAGCTTAACTTGGACACAGCAAAATGCCACTTTCTAAAAAGAGCTAAAAGACGCTAACAGATAAGAAACTACAAATCAATCAACTAGCTTAGATTTAGACTTTTTTTTTTAAACTAGCTTCCTAAATACCTCTTCTGAATAATTTTGAATCTACTGCTGGTTGATTTCCCCCTGCAAGAAGCACAAAAAACAAAAATAGTCATTTCTATAAGGTGATGATGTTCAGTGTGGCAAAGCTTCCTCTGGCTGCAAATCATGTGTTGAGGATGATCAGGAAGAGGATTATGAATTCGGTGCATACCCCTGGCATCATGACAGACAGATAGACAGCTGTTGCAAACCCCACTCACCACATCAACATTTGGCTCCACCTGACGTGACGTGTTGATTCAGGGTGAGTAATGTCTTATTATTTCCCCCATATCTAACCTAGCCAATGTTTTTCCTTTAAAAAAAAAAAAGCTCTTTCACTAAACCAGTCAGCTTGGCTGAATTTAACTTTCGAGAGCAGCGTGACTCAGCGGCACAGATTAGCTGCCTTCTCTGCACTTTTTTTTTGTTTTTAAATCTAAAACTGGATTATAATTAAATGTGAAGGCATTTAATAAGCCTCCACATTCGAGAAATGTTTCTCGAATACGGAGCGTCAGTGTCAATGTCATATGAACGAGGCCGAGAGAGAGAGAAGACGCTGCTGCACTGCGTGACCTTTGTGTAAGATCATTACTTATTGCATGTTGTAATGATGGAATGAATGTTCAGAGAGTGGCAGCTAAATAAATCTGATACTCTTAACGAGGAAACAAAATTAAGCCAAGAGTTGGATATGAACATTATTACAAACGAGGGGTATTAGAATATGTACATATATAGATTTAAACGGCAGAACAGCTCAGGTGTCTGGTCAAGCTAACAGATGTATGCCTTAATCTTATGCTAAAGCATATCCACACTCCAATATAACGCCTCAATTACAACATAATTACATTCTGCACACAAACTCCTTCCCTGCGTCCTGCTTACTCACACGCAGCCATCACACAGGAGGGGACGTCACAGTACTCCCAGGAGATGGCGTTGTCTTTTATTGTGTAACACCAAGGCTTCTTGTCCTCGTCTGGGTTCCTACACACAGAGATACACAACGGACAGAGTGTGTGCGTGCTTCTGTGCGTGTAGCCTCGCTGCTTCCTATCTTTATATATTGCTTCATTAGCTGAATGTCTCACAGGGGCTCCATTGCCATTCAAATCCACACACTCACACGCAGATAATTCGCTTTCTTTCTACATTCGTTTCACGTTTTAACAACCAGGATTCAGGTTTTAGTTTTAAAGCTGCAATATGCAATCTTACCAATAATTAATGATCTATCCGAGCCTGGGTGTAAGTCTAAGTCCCATTGTTTGCTTTGGCCTGGGAAAATTTGGGAAACGTGCCATTTGCTGTCAGTATGTCTTCCTGCTCATGAGAAGTCATAGTAAGAAATCAGCTGATGGAAGAAGGCAGGAAGGGTGAATGTGCCAGAGATAAGCCTTTTGGCATGATGGTTTCAGGGTTTCCCCCTCAGTAGCTATGTGCTCGTAAGTCACACGAATGACAAGAGTTGACACATGGAATTGACAGATAAGGAGCATACGGCTTTTGCTAGCTCAGGGTAAAAAAAAAAGTTGGATACTGCAGCTTTAAAACAGAAATTATGTGCAAACTGTATAGAAATGTGGCCTCCCAGATAAGACTGTTTGCAGCACAGCAAGCGACAAAGGCTTTAATATCTCATTTTGATTAACTGTTGGAGAAACAACTACTAGAAAATCTACCATAGCTGCTATTAAGGCAGGATGATTTAGCACACACACCTGCAGTAGGCATGCTCCCCAAGGCCTTTAACAGGTGATGCAATCACTGTGCCCACATGGAGCTCATCAAACAGCAGGTCTGAGTTCCACGGCAGACACTGGGCGCCAGACACGGTGGTGCCCACCAGGCCTCTGTAACCTGTGCCCCTGCTGCTATAGCACTCTGTCTCTGGCTCTGCTCACACAAGCCACAGAGAGAGAGAGAGAGAGAAAGAGAGAGAGAGAGAGAGAGAGAGAGAGAGAGAGAGAGAGACATGGAAATAATCCCAGCCGTGACCACAGTAAAACACAGGTATGTAAACAATATGAAAGCGATCACACAAACTCCCGATGCAGCAGATATGTGTGTGCGATGACAGCTCTTTTCTCTTCAGAATGAGTTAGAACACGTTTTAAAACCTCTCTCTGAACGCGTCAATGACAGCTGGCTACAAGCTCACCAGCACGCCCTCACCTGTGACCATTAATCAAACTATTGTCATCCACACATGCACGAGCATGCGTCTGTGCATACGTGACACAATGAGGATTCCATACATCTGCTCTCGCATATGACAAAGACTCTGGCTCTATGCAGACTGCAGTGACTAGAAATTCTGCCCTCTGCTATTTTTAGCCCAATACAAACATCATTTCATGTCAACTGTGCTTTCTGCTCAGAGCAAATTTTGCATTTCCATTTGAATGAGGAAAACGGGAACGTAGCACTCAGCGTATGACTTACCGAGACTACAGTGAGGTCCACTGTAGCCATGCCTGCAGTTACACACTTCCTTTCCGGTGGATACGATCAGTCGACACGTTCCGTCGTTCTGACATGGGTTTGTACGGCACACTGGACACATCAAGACACACACTGTCACATCCTAATGCCATTCTCTTTAAAATGCTTGTTTTTCAGCAAAACTTTATTAACATTTAGCTTGTTTAACGGACCCATTATGATAGTCGCTATGCACAGTTTAAAAGTATTGTATTCTGGTTATATTTCTATAAAATAAAATGGTTGCCGAGCACCTAGGTCATTTTGCTGGGAAATTGCAACTATTAAAATTGCCATTCCTACATTACTGTCTTTGGAGGAATTTCTGTTTCAAATCTATGAGATTCTGAATTCTGAATGTAAGCAGTTAATGTAGAGTCCTGAAGTAGAATTCCTATAGATGCCAACAAAATTGTAGCAAATGGCCAGACATTTGCAATTTTTACACTTTGGAACAACCGGTCTGAACTAAACCAAGGAAACCACCAGTTGCTAAGGTAAAAAGTGTATTGCCTGACTGACCTGTTGCTTGCTGTTGATGCATTAAAGCTTCCTTGTGATTCTTTTTGGACACTAGCAATTTGCTGTTGTCACAAGTAATTTGTGTGGTAGCCACAGACTCATCTGCAAACACTCACCAGCTAGTTGCGAAGTGTTAGTAAAACAGAGAACGTAAGTTGTACAACTTTTACTTTGAAGACGTGTGCGACTGGGGCGTTAAGGGAACTTTATGCTGATTGGCTGCCCCTCATAACGAGAAAGCTTAAACAGCACTTAGGTGGTTGCTGCTGTTTTGTGTATGAGGTATGAATTATATATGTATATAATATATATGTATTATGTATGTACTATATGTATTAAATCATGCATGACCACGTCTGAAAAGAAAAACTGTGTGAAACTGAGCATTTACAGCAGTATGAAGCCTGAGCTTTTGGCTCACAGGGATTAGTCTGACATACACTGACCTCGCTATTTAAAACTTCTGTATTGTGGCATCAATCATTGGAAATCACTGTAATAGTACATTTATAACAGACAATAATTCAACAATAATTAGCATTGCTACACCATCATGGTTTTTCCCACGCAGGTTTTAAATGTAATTTTTAATATTTTTAGATTACCAAAAGAAAACTGCAAAAGAAACCTCTGAGTATTTTAACCTGACTCTACAGTTCCGCTCAGGTGGACTTACTAACATCTTCCGGTCTCATTTTTTTGGCTTTGGTTCGCTCTCACCCATGCATCTGTGTTCTTATGTACATGTAATATATCTGGGTCTGAGCAGCCTCTTGTGAAATAATATAACATACAGAAAATATGCTGGGGATCAGAGATGCCATGAGTTTATTGGGTTTTACTGAAAGTGAGCAGTCCTGATGTGCTTTGAAGAAAAACAATGTAAAGCACATTAAGGGTCAGGTTCAAGCTAGAAAACTTTTTTTTTTTTTAGTTTTGCGACTCCTGTAAGCTGAGCCCCTATCATCATGACAAAAGCAGTTTCAGCTGAAGAAGCATGAAAATACCTCTCTGATTGTATCTCCTTTATGCCAGGGGAATCTGCTAAACGCCCGTGAACATTGAGATGAAAGCACCCTATGGACCCATGGGGTGTGTCCTAAAACACCATTCCTGAGTCACAGTGAGTCATATAATCTGCCTTTTCTTCAATGCAAAGTTACTCTTGTAACTATGGAGCTGTGATCAAAGAAAGGGTAGGGCACGTCTTTCAAACCCCCTCTTATGAGAGTGAAAAAAAAAACATTTCTTCAGGCTAGGAGGAGATCTGATACTTTTTTGGAGGCCTGAGATCAAGTTGTATACTATTTTTTTAAAATTATATGAGTTGCTAAGGTTGCTAGGTTTTTATCTTTATGTTTATTTAATGTAAAAACAAACAAACCCCAAAACATTCCAACATGTAGCAATATTTCGTTTGTCATTCGCCGATTTGAGCATCAATTCAAGCAGCTGTCAAAGCAAATAGCGCTGAAGTCATTGCAGCCTATTGAGTTTTGCTCTCATCACCCCAAAAATAGCAAAAAATGGCCAAGAAAAAAAAAACTGGACACATTCAGAGCAGAACAACAAAAGCAGAAAGCATGTCTTACTCGTGTAGTGGACTCTCTCACACTTGATTTCCCCTGCCACACATGTGCACTGTTCCACATTACGGAGGTGAATTCGTCCCCAAGACTCTCCGATGTCATAATAGCGCAGGTGTACGGTTTCGTAGCACTTCTCTGAAAAAGCCGACACAACACATGAAAGGCGTCGGGGCTGAAATGGGAGAGCAGATTGAAGAGCTCAATGGAGCGTACGGAGCAAATCTCCGATGGCTGAGCTGCTGCGACGGATCCATTTTTCTGTGTTTTTCCATCTTCTTTCACCGCTTTGCTTTCAGCTGAAAAGTGAAACCTGTTTACAGGTAACTCATAACTGATTTGCCATTATTTTGGCCTGAAGGCAAGCACGCAAAATTTCAGCAGCATTTTAACGGAAAACACAGATTAAATGAAACTGGCATGTCATTTCAATGTTATACACGTCACGTTATTGTGAAGCGTATGCCGCATTTATAGGACTGTGGTGAACATAAGACTGCCACTCAGATCTTTCAATCACATCTCAGCAAATAGAGATTGCTCAGTTGTCATCTTAATAGCATCAGGTCACGTCTGTCAGTGGCGTGTGAGGCTATAGCTGAATGCAGCTAAACCAGTTTAAAGTCAATTAAACAAACTACATTTGCTGCTAAAAAAGAGCGAAATCACTGTGTCACTGCTGGTCTGTAACCAGTTCTGCCTTAACTCCTTCAGGATATGAAGCTCCTGCCCAGATAAGTTTGGGAACCAATAATTACAAAAATTGATAATCACAGCTTGCCAGTCATTGGAGAATTTATTGCATCAGACATCAGTGATTCCACCTTTGGGCACGGCAACTTTGTGGTGCTTTGCTAGTGGCAGCTTTTTGGCATCGGCCACAATCTTTTTTTATTGTAAATGTGTAAATCTCTGGAACTAACAGATGGGGTGGTGCTACTGGCAGCGGCAGAACAGGGTTACATGAGGTGGGGTTGAAAGCCACGCAGACTCTTAACTACTGTGATAATCAAGAGTGAACTTAGACTGTCATGCTTTTGTTTGTCTTCACGGTTTGTTTCCTTTTTTTAATCAACCTTTATTTATGCAGGAAATTAAGATCAAAAGTCTCTTTTGCGAGTGTATTTTGGGACCATACAGGCAGCCTTATAACCTAGCATGTTCTTTGACTCCCATAGAAAACCTTGTGCAAGCACAGCGAGTCCAGATTATAATGTAAATTTTCTATCTATGAAAAATCTCCAAATTTAGTTGTTCACAGCTGGGAAAAGGTAAGCTCACAAAGAACAGCGTTGGGCTCTGTGGATAAAAGTATCCTTATTCTTGTCACCAGTGAAATTTTCAAACCTCCAACAATTACTGACAGCAATTTTCCTCCTAATCAAAGCTGTAAATCAGTGTAAATAACAGCACTTACCAGTGAGCCAGTAAACTACAACGTTATTGAATGTAGCAGATGTAGCAGAAATGAAGCACGTCAAATGCCACACCAATTTAGTCATTGTATGATGAGTGGCCTCTTTGCATAATGAGCCACAATCTGAAACCTTTCTGAAAAGTCAACAGTTGAGCATTTTTAACAAATATAGCCTCTCTATGTGGCTCACTGGTCCCCAGAGAAGAAGGAGTTAACTCTTCACACTCAACTGCCTTCACTAAGCATGAATTTGATTACAGAGTTTTTAGCTGGCATGCTTTTGATTTTGGTTTACATCTGTGGACAACAGATGAATGACAATGGGCTGCCTAATGTGCACTTTGATGTGAATATGTTCAGGGAACAGACAAAAAAAAGACAGTCTGACAAAACCAAATATGAATGGATGACAAGCACTATACCTTTAATTCATAGAATATTAATAAAGGTGCCTACTTTGTTCACATATTCTCCCAGAGAAGCTCTCAGGGCAGGAGCATTCGAATGTGCGTCTGTGTGGGATCGCTGTGCAGACGCCTCCATTCTGACACGGGTTCGCCTGACACGGATCTGTGATTCTGCGTGAAGTGTGGACAAAAACTGAAATCAAAACATCAAAACATAATCAGCAGGAGAACAACCGCAACACTGTAGTTTCTAATTAAACAGCAGTGGAAATTCAATCTGCAGCTGGTTTGGTGAGCTAACCATTTGGATGGCTTCTCTCTGGTGCGCAGAAACCCCACTTCCTGTCCCGATCAAAATTGTGTGTAAGAGAGCACCTGGGACAAAGGAAACAGGAAGAGAGTCACCTGCAAGTCAGCAAATGCAGCAAATATGCCAAAAACAGAGTCTGCACAATTCTAACAAGCTTGAAAGTTAATATTTGGTATGATCACCTTTATTCTTCAACATAACCTGAACTCTCTTAAGCAAGTTTCTGTAATTTCTTTAAGTATGGTTGGATGTTTTTGTTCTGAATTTGTATAAAGGAGTATATAGGACCACTCTTTTTTTTCATGTAAAAATAAATAAATAAATAATAAATAAATCATCAAACTTCTTTTTCACAAATCACACCCTGATTACAACCTTAGTAAGCATATCCTGACTAAGCGTGTAAGTTAGCGTGCCCGCTGACGGTTAGTCATGCTATACTGTTGGAGTTGGGCATATAGATATTGTGACATAAAATTGCGTAAACCATGTGCAGAGGATTTTACCCAACCCTTAATCAAACCCACAAGTACTGACACCCTGCTCCAGAACGCTGCATCTTCTGCCAACACACACTAACTAACTCTGTCAATCATCCACTAATCTAACCTGCGTAACATTAACATACCTCTTCTCCACTCACTGTAACTACAACACTCAATGACAAACCCATTCTGACGGTGAGCTGATGAGCACATCACAAAAACAAGCAGGGTCAAACCGCCGCAACTTTACATGTAGGTGGACCAGAAAATATTGGCCCATGTATAATTGCATAAACGTTGCTCCACCTTACTGGCATCCACCCTTTCTGCATCATTTCCAAGTAGTGAAGACTGAAACCCTGCCAGCGTCTCTCCTGTTGTTTTGGGTTTTTTTTCCAATATCATAAAAAGATGAGCGATTAAAAAAAACCAAATTACACCATGATGGTTTTACTGAGGCAGCTGTTTATGCACCCTCGGGATAAACGCTGTGAAACGGCTAAACTTCAGCTATAGTTGCAGTTTCACAGAGTACCTCTGCATTTTATCTTCACAGTTATTAATGATAACACTGTATTATGATAAAAATCATCACAGGCCCCAGCAGCAATTGAGCAATAAGCATTTTATTAAAGCTTTTTCGCTCATTACCTCATTAAAATTTGTGATCAGATGGCACTGTCGCATAAATCCCTCATCCCCGCGAGCTGTAATTAGGTGTGACTACACACCCCAAACACACTGCATCAGTGTACAAATCATTGCTATTACAGCAGTGATGGAAAACACCAGTGTGTTTGTTCTTTTAAGGGCATGCAAAAAGCCAGGAACTATCAACCAATTAGAAATAAGAACACTAACTCGACATTTCTCCCTTGAGAAGAAAGCTGCACTTTGTATCTTCCAGCCCCACAAAGGTTGACTGTTTCCAGTGCTTTCTTTTAAAGTTATAAAATTCAAAAGTCTGATATAAATATATTGCCTTTTATTTTTTACACAGACATATTCTGTATATATATATTCCAGTGATACTGTAATCCACTGTAAGACAGTCATCTATGACACCGTATCTGTGTGACTTAACAAGAAGAACTATACTTAAAGAAGTAAAGAGTTTGTTCTTCTTCAGTGTCAGCTCATTAAGCTCATTTTAAGCTCTTCAGTTGATAACTGCCACCACAAAGACTGAAGTAGTGTCTGCTATAATGAATACATATATTGATATCTGAAACCAGTACATCAATAAATGTACTACAAGAAAACGGTATACGATATATGAAAATATCGATATTTTGCCCCACCTCACATGGTAGCAGCTCAATGCATTTAAACATGTTCAAACCGAGCATCGGGAGAAGGTGATTTAAGTTACTTTGAATGTGGCATGGTATTGATGCCAGACCAGCTGGCTCGAGTATTTCAGAAACTGCTGATCTACTGGGAATATCCCAGCACAACAATCTCTGGGGATTACAAAGAATGGCCTGAAAAATAGAAAATATCCACTGAGTGGCAGTTCTCTGTGTGAAAATGTGTTGTTGATAACAGAGATCAGAGGAGAATGGCCAGACTGCTTTGAACGCATAACACGTCAAACCTTGAAGCAGATGGAAAACAACAAGAGAAAAAAAACACATGATCCTGTCAGCTAAAAACAGGGAACTTGGGCTACAATTTACAAACGCCTGCCAACAGAAGATAAATGCTGTCTGGTCTAATGAGTAGGCTCAGAATTTGGTGTAGAAAACATGAATGCATGAATCTGTGCCTCGAGTCCATGATTCAGGCTGATGGTGGTGGCGGTGTAATGTTGTGACCGGATATTTTCTTTGGGTCCTTTAGTACTAAATGAGCATCATTTAAGCACCACAGAGATTTGCATCATGAATGTGTAGCTAACTGTCTGACCTGTGTGTATACAGTAAGTTTGAGATTGAAAAGGGAAGATTATGGCTCATTGTTTCTTAACTATCAAGCAATCAAAACACACAGCCTGACTCCGCTCCATCAGTCACGATGCTATTCTGCTACATGTGCCTTGACCGTGCTAAGGGTATTGTCAAGTCAAGGCTAGTTGCTTTTATTTAATTAGCACATTTAAAAGCAGCGGGAGCTGCTTTCAAGTCGCTGTGGTAGAATAAAATATACAGTGACAACACTAAGTGGGAAGTGACAAAGGCAATGATAAACACGCATCATCAAGACAGCAAAAAAATAAAAGATGTATTAAGAAAATAAATTCAATACAAACCGTGCAATCAAATAATCTGTAAATTATCCAAAGATGATTTTTTTACATTTTGTGGAATAAAAGTTTCAAATCATGTGTATCAAACAACGTGTGTGTGTGTGTGTGTGTGTGTGTGTGTGTGTGTGTGTGTGTGTGTGTGTGTGTGTGTGTGTGTGTAAGAGCGAGAGAGAGAGAGAGAGAGAGAGAGAGAAGAGAGAGATCTGTCAGTGTGTGTCAGAGGACTGACACTTCTGTGTATAATAAGGACTCACCATGGTCTTGAGGAGAGGACAGTGATGCAGTGATGATGAATCCTTCCACCCTGACGAAAAGGGAATTTACATTCTTTGCCCGTGGTGGTAACAACTGCAGAGGACGTAAAGGGGAAAACACAAAACATTAGCAGCAGAAACTGTCTTGGAAACCCCGACCCACCCACTCTCTCGCTGGTTTCCACACACAAAGACCCCTTTCACTTCAAATGAATGTACAAAAATCCATAAGCAAGCTACACCCCCTCCCCTACAGGTAACACCTATGCAAACATCAGCTCACTCAGGACTTAAGAGTGCAGCACCACCAACTAAGTAAAATAATAATAATAATAATAATAATAATAATAATAATAATAATAATAATAATAATAATATAGGAAAAATGATTTTAAGACCAGAGTAAAAACAAACAAACAAACAATAACAAAAAGAAACTCGCCTGTATGGCTCTCCCTCACCGCCTCTGCTTCATATGTAGGTGCTAATGTGTGCTGAAATCAAGGGAGAGACATTATTTCACTCCTTTCACGCTCTCAAAAACACGCAATAACAATAAGCACAGACTCACTTGAGTAGAGAAGTGTGGCTAAAACTTACCACTCCTGCGAAAACGCACGAGAGAAAAAGCATCACGGCGTGTGCCATCGCGAAAGTTTGCATCTGATGTTTCCCTGGTGTCCCGAGAAGCTTATTTCCCGTGTGCCTGTCACGTAATATCTGTCAGTGTCAGAGTCCTCAGCCCGTTTTTGGTCATAGGAAACGTGGGAAATCCTGCAAGTATTATCCTGTCCCTCACAAGTTGAAGCTGTATTGAGTAAACCCGTTGCGTCATTAGGCTTGTCTGACGCTGAGGCATCCTGTATCCCGGCTGGTGTTCCCCCAGCTCCCCCTCTGCGCTCGCCCACGGTTTATCATTACGACTTATCGACTCACGAAAGAAACAAGAAGTTTCTTGAGGCAGAGGCAGGCAGAGAGGTAATACCGCTCAATCCTTACCCCTTTTAGGTTTAACACTGCTTTCTCCTAAAGTCGCCCAATTTTAGCTTTTCTTTCACCTGTGGTGTAGGTGTGCGTCGTTTCTGTACTTAACAGAGATTTTGCTTCATATCCACGCGAGATATGACAGCATCACACGGTACCTGCAGGTTTTCGGTTGCACATCCGCGATGCCAATCTTCCGTGCTACCACAATAGAGAACAAAGATGCACTATTGGATTGAGATCTGATGACTGTGGAGGCCATTTGAGTTAGTGAACTCATCGTCATGTTTAAAAAAACAGTTTGAGATGATCTGAACTTTGTGACACGACACATTATCAGCCAATAGAAGATGGGCATACTGTGGTCATAGAGAGCAACAATACTCAGGTAGGCTGTGGTGTCTCAATGGTGCTCACTAAGCGGTGCAGTCTGTACCGCTGATACAATTCGGGATTGATTTCATGTTTACGCCAGATACGGATCCTACCAACTGAATGTCGCAGCAGAAACGGAGACTCATCAGACGAGACAACATGTTTCCAATCTTCTGTTGTCCCAATAGTTGTGGTGAGATATTGTTTGCAGTATCACTTTCCTGTTGGCAGTTCCTTAGTTGACAGTGCGGTCTTCTGCTGCTATAGGCCATCTGCTTCAAGGCTGGAAGTGTTGTTGAAGATGCTCTTCTGCATACCTTGGTTGTAATGAGTGGTTAGTATCCACCTGGACCAGTCTGGCTATTCTCCAGACATTTCCACCCAGAGACCCGTCACTTACAAATATTTTCTCTTTTCAGACCGTTCTCTATGAACCATAGCGAGTGCAGGAACACATCGGCCGTTTCTGAAATACTCAGCTCCACTCATCTGACATCAACAACCATGAAAGTCCTTAAATCAATTTTCTTCTTCATTCTGATACTCAGATTAAACTTCAGCAAGCCTTGGGGATACAAGGGGATACAAGGACAAAGAAGTAAGGCGCATTTACCTTTAATGTGCATTTTCAAGCATTATTGTTCCTGTCAGCACTCCCTTCATTCAGTTTGCAGTTCTCTTCAGGTAATCTGTCATCTAGAAGGTTTCTGTCCTGAAATGTACACAATGAGTTTTCTAAATCTGGAGTTGAAGGTTGCAAAATACAAGTGAAATAGGTGTGTGTGACTATGAAAAGTAGTGTCTTTCACAGGTGTTATGCTCAATAACATCTCAAGATAAGGAAATGTCTCATCGGGAAGATAATTTGGGACCTCAAAGGAATTGTTGTTCCTAAGAAGAACTCCTTAAAGAAAATACCTCTGAAATCAGGTAAAGCATGGAAGTCAACTAAGTAAGAGTTTCATATCTTGTCAGCATTCCAGCAGTGACATGCTGTATCAAGTCAAAGTCCCCAGTCATGCAATCTAACCTCTAATTTTCACCAGCTGTAATAATCTTCCTCCAGATGTTGGGCTAAAAATACAAAGAGGAGGCTGGGCCTCTAAATAGCACATAAGTAGCAAGTGAAGGTGGACTTTCCAGATGGGAAATCGTTCAGCCCTGAAGACTACGTTGTTAATTATTGACAGCTCTAACTAACTTAGCAAACACATCGAGCTGGTCAAATATACCAAGTATGAAATGAAGACTTTGCATTAGATACAACAACAAAGAAACATTTGAAGCATTCCCCCCTCGTTTACACGATGAAAGCACAAAAGCAAAGACACACAGTTGGTTGAAAGTAGAGCCATCGAAGCCTTTTAATTGTTCAACAATTAGGACAACCTCACAACCACAGAAGCAGAAAGTACAGACGATAGAGGTACTGTTATGTGTCATCTGTACAACACAGGAAGACAATATGAACAAGAAATAGTCAAATATCTAAGAGTCCTCTCCTAGCATGTGGTCCTACTTTCTAATCAGGACACGTAAAACAAAAGTCAAGCTTTACTTTCTAGATTTTTAAATTATCATTGCTATTTCAATTGCATCTCACAACTTTTCTCAGCGCAAGACTAGCAGAAAAAGGTAATGGGTGGACAGTTAATTGGGACTTTAATGTAAAACTCAATATACCCAAACAGCTTAACAGCTTATTAAATCATTTGGTGATGGTTTCGAAATTGTTATCAAGAACCTGAACAAGCGTTTTCCTGAGCTTTAACCTTTTGGTTTCCACCACCAGAAGGCTGCCGGTTATTACATTGTTTTTTTGTTTAGAAGATGTTAAGCAGCTTCTTATCAAGCAGTGTCCTGTTTCTCAGTCATTTCCACTTTTTAAATTGTGTACAATTATTATCAACTGGTACCCCAAAGTGAGTTTCAGGCTTCTTCTGTGGTATTATTATTTAGCCTAACATGGCTCAAAATAGTTAATTATCAAAGCATACCAATAACAAAACATATCACTGTCCCAAAATTACAACCGGTACTAGAAGTCAACAGGATGCCTGAACTGTTTTTAAACAAATATACAATATCCATCACCATAATATTGATGCTTTAGTAAAGAAAACTGACAACTTGTACATGCAGCACATTGTTCGACTACATCTCCTCAAACAACAGTCGCTCAGGCTTTAAAAGTGCAGCAGTGGGGATGGGGGGGAGGGGGGGGGGTCCCTTTAGACGATGGTGGCCTTGTAAAGATCTGTGTTGCAGTCCTGGCCCTCCGGTGGGTTGCGGCCGTTCTGGGGCATCTGGGCGTTTCTCATTTTGCTCTGGCACTGTCGCAGCTCGGCGACATAGCCCTGAAAACTCAGACTCAACTCAGAGTCCTCACCCTGGGATGTCTCCGCTGTTCCTTCTTCTAGATGTACTCCCTCCACATCCATCACCTCCTGAATGGTATGTGCAGCGTTGGCTTTTTTAGGAGGTGACTTGGCATTAGGTATCGTTTCTGTCGCCTCTGTGCAAGGGAGAGAAAAACAAAGCAAAACATGGAAGATATAAGATAAATTGATTTAGAGACAAGAGATACTTGGATATTGCAGATGATGGGTGGGATGGCCCATTCTGCATTCAAATGATATAACATCATAAGGAACCATTCACTGTACTTTAAAGGGCTGTCCACCCAGGAAGTTACTAGCACCAACATGGCAACCACAGACCACCAAAAGTGACATTCAGTAACTGTAAGCGACAGAGAGCAAAATTTCTGCTAGTGAATGCAAAAAGTAGGTAGATGCCAAGTTAAACCTTTCTCAACTTTGAGGTGTGAGATTACCAATAAGAATGAAGGACAAGCAACCAAAGCCTGGAATGTCCACCAGTGATCACCCGTCAACTAAAAAGCAGCCAATAGGCAAATTGCTTCTAGTGTGAGCGCCCATGTCCACCAAGTCCACCAACAAAAGATCCTGGGGAATAGTTTTCTAACGTTATATGCAGGATGGTGTTGGGAAATGAATAAGCAGACCCAACAGCCAAGTAATCATACTTCTTTGAAGTCCACTGCCTCAGGCGCACGTGTAGTTAGCAGTAGATGGATGAGCCACAAAAAAAAAAAAGAAAAAAAAAAAAAAGGGGAGACACATGGATGTCCACACGGACCATCACTCTGTCTGATCCAAGCAGAAGGTATAATCACGCTTGAGAAATCCTACTACTCTGTAAGCTACACCCTCTTTCTGAAGTCAATGCAGGAAGTGCTAAAAAACCGCAGTTCCATTAATGGCCACTTGGACCTGACTCCAATCCCCAGAGACTGCCATGTTAAACAATTTGGTCTCAGCTAATTTCCTCTTCCTGACAGCATTTCATTTTGTTTTTTTGTTTTTTTGACAAATAATGTACAAACAGCCGGCCTGAAAACACTGCACTCCATTTTCAGTGGGTAAATTTCAAGTATTAACTTATATGTTAGCACTAATTAGCAGCTATCTAATTAGCAGCTATCTAATTAGCGCGATGTGCAGCCACACATTTTGTGCAGTTTCGCAGCTTGACAACCATGCTTGCCGGTGTTAACCAATATTCAATAACTTGATAATTTGTTTTGTCTGGGTAGCTACTTCCATCTTTTTGTTACAGTCCGTTTACACCGGGCTCAGTGCAGTTCCTCTTACCTTATACTTTATATGTTGATCTGTTGTTTAACAGAAACACTGAGTGCAGCTTTAGATAATCAATGTGGTTTCCAAAAATGTTCATTTACACAGGAGTGACTGCACAGATGTGCAAAACTATTCATTCTTGGCCTTCACATCTCTTTTACCTCTTATTACACTGGCTGACGGCCAGATGTTTAGCACAGCAATGCCAGATTTCAAAAGCACTCAAGCAAAATCTGTCACACCGTGCGAGTGCACATTTTAACTCCACTTTGCTTGATTTTAAGTTGAATAGTGGGCTTGTTTTTTTATATTTTAAGCATTCTATAGTTGTGTAATCATCCCAGCTGTTGTCATGATAGACTTGATGACATAACCACTTCTGCTTAAACTTGCTCAACTTTATAGCTGGTTCGTCAGAAAGATCGGACTAAAAACTGACAGGATTATATGCTGTACAGTAATTCAGTGCAATAAAATCTGATGCGACACATCTGAACATTACTGTCTTTATTTCCTTTAACCCCAGAGATGCATGACTTCATCGCAATACCCCTACAGGATAATAAATAAAACATGCTCAAACTTCCCCTCTCTTCGCTAATGCAAGCGCACTCAAGAAGCCACAAAGCCAGCGTTTCTTTTTGATGCTGGTGTTACAGCTATGGGTGATAAACTTTCCACATCTCATGTGAACCATGTGGCCTCCAGAGACTGTAAACACACGGACATAAGCACTACACTTCAACACACAGATGCTCTGAACTCGACTGGCTGTTATTCGTTGCTGTCCGATATATATGTAAACACTGTCAGTGAGCTCCAACAGCTGACCTTATGTAGACCCAGCAAACCTATCTATCCTGCAACAGCTTGAACAATCATACTTGGGGGGTGAGGGAGAAAACCTACAAGTACTTTTCCGGTTGTGTAATAGTTTCCAGCACTTGCGTTTGCTGGTTTACCTCATTTTGCTTACAAAGCATTTCTAGTGTTACTTGAATTTTGCTTTGCTTGCTAATAGGGCAATACAAGTGGATTATGTTCAGGCCAATTATTAAATAATAGTTAATGGCTATTTTACGCAATCTATAGAATGTGAGAGAAAATAGTGAAGACATAGGTTTTCACAAACCCTACCTTTAATTAAAGTCTTATTCTGTTGGTACAAAATAATTTGGGGGTAATTCAGTCCACAATCATAGAAGAGGAACGCAGCAAACCCTCACACCTACAGATAAAGTTTAGCCTGGCTGGAACAAGTAATCAACTATAAAAATTAATTCATGTCAAAAGAATAATGAAGTCGCAGTTTGTTTTAGCTCTAGTCACAAACTAGAAAATTTGGGAAAGGCTTCTCTGTTCTCAGCCCCCACTCCTACAGTGAGGTTGTTAATATCGCAGTTCGTTAAAGACCACTGACTGAGCCACCTGGCTTTGTACTGATATGGTAAACCTTTTAATATTACTCACAATAAACCTACAAGATAGGGTTTAAATATGGTTTTTGCTTATAACATAAGCTTTACTTTGCTTAGTCATGGGAGATCAAACTCATGTAGCCATTACTCAAATGTAATTTCTGGACCTGGTGTGTGCACTTCTACCATTTACACATACATGCTTCTCATGCATGGATTCAGTGGTGTGCTTGCTGATTGGTCTGCACCATGTGATAATGAGGCACAACTGTTTAACATGGCCATTCCTCCTGTGGCAACTCCTTTCAGCAGCCATGGCGGCAGCAGGACGCTGAGCTCAAGCAGCCAGAACAGAACGGAACCAGCTCCAGTCCTCACTTAGTCTCCCTGCAAAAGATCCACATCAAGCCCTCCTCTGACCGCCAGATGGATGCTAAGGCAGGCCCGGGGATCAGCAGCTGTCTGCTTCGAGGACAGAAGACGAAGAAACGGGTGAAGCGGGCTTGAAGGACAGCTCAGTGGCATGGTGCCTCAGATGCAGGCAGCTGAAATCGAGTCATTACAAAGCACTTTGTAATGCCCTGAGATAGAGTCTCAATTACCCCAAGGAATCCTTTAATCTTCCCTCAGCATGAGTGTATAAGAAGAAATAGAAAACTCAAGACAAACAAGCTCTTGTCGTGAACTTGCTGAATTATTCACTTCTGTAATTTATTGCTTAGTATTCAGACAAAGATGGCCGTCTGTTCTTGTTTATGAAGACGGCAGCATTATTGTTGACTTAACTAAACACACTTTAAATTGAGTCTGAATCAGTGCTGTGTAGAGATACACTGTGTAATGTCGCCCCCTAGTGGGCATTCTATTCCCCACAGAGCCGTGGAGTAAGAGGGAGCATCAAGTTCAGCCCTGGTTCTCCTTTCTGATTTTGTCTTTTATAGTTTAATTAGGGCTTTAATTAAACTATAAAACTATTAAACTATAAAACTAGTACCCATTAAAGGTACTAAAAGCTTCAGATCACTGAAGAACTTTAGCCTTCTTTTGGATTCAAACCATATGCAGTTCAAGATATTTGTGTAACTGTCATGTGTGCACACTGGTGACTTTCCAGTAGAATTAGAGGAAATGTGAAAAATGGTACCGCGTGATGCACTTCTGCTGCTGTAGAAAGGATGTCTTTGACTTTCTGCATGGCATTAAAATGAGATCCATGTCAAGCTACCAAAGCAGTAATTACTGTATTCTTATTCTCTCGGAACAGCAGAGGGCGTCAGTCTAACAGTAATACAGAAAGCGAGGAGACATCTCTGCAGTGCCTGAAGTCAGCAGGATGACAGATAAAAGAAGAGGAACGCTGCTACTGCACAACATTGGCTTCGCTGCAGTTGGAATTAAAGATGCAACTGTACTCTGTGGGTGGTTTACTTTGTCTTAAACTAAAGAAAGCCAGCGAGCTTAACTTTCCACCCAAACTCAAATGTAACAACTTCATAAAGTCCAAAAAGTGAGAAAGTGAGAAAGTGGAGGCGTTTTAGCTCGCTGTAAAGATCCCAGCACAGCCTCGGTGATACCAAGGTGGCAAACTGCGCTTAAAGCGTGGCCATACCGAATCACTGCTCTGCTCCCGTTTTAGCAAGCGAGAGAAAAGAGAAACTGAGAGAAAGAGGCAGGGAGATAGATGAAAACCAGTAGTGACAGTTTCTATCTGTAGCTCAGACAACTCGTGGATAAGGTTACCATGGCGCCCGGTGGTGGGAAGAATCAGCCTGATGTGCTTAGCAACCAGAAAAGAGGAATGAGGCTGTATGAAAGCTGAAAAAGCTTCGATTTATCCTCCTCGTCTTGTGTGGGTAAGCCCTGCTTTGCATTAAAAGCGTAGATATGAAGACAAGGCAATAAGGTCATGTTTGTGCCCCTTTAAAAAAGTGCTTTGAGGTGCATCAAAAAGAGCAGCCGGAGCTGCTCTGTAGCTGGAACACAGGAGTGTGGTTATCTTCTTTTCTGACGACTTCACAGCGTGTCAGGAAAGGCTTCAACTCGAAGCCGCGATCATCACATGTAGGATATCAAAGCAACACTGTCACAGATCAAATCACTACTTCACTTCACATAGCATCACAGACAACACACACATATGCACGGAGGAGCGGGAAAAAAAAACACATAAAGGCGGGAAATGTGTGCGAGAGATGGCCATGCACTCAGAGCACGATGAACCAATGCCGAGGCAAAGCTTTGCAAACCCAATGCAAAACCCACACACACGCGCGCGAACAGCAGTGGCTCAATTTAAAGAAATAAAAGCAATATGTGTTATATCATCAACAACAGCAACAACAAGAAGCAGGTCGGCTGAGCAACGACACAGAATAAACACACACCGAGAGATCCTAGGAGTAAAAACAATAAAGACACCCAGCGAGCAGTGACACTTGTGAAATGAGCGCGCACGAGGAAGGACACGGAGGAGTGGGAGCTGATGAGAGGAGGAAGCCACTAGACAAGAACAACAACAAAAAACAGAAAAAGAAAAAACAAATTAAACAAAAAAAGCTAAGAGAGAACGGAAGGAGGCATGTGGAGGTGGAGAGGACAAGCGGCGGGTGGCGGGGAGAGAGAGGGGAGGAGTGGGGGGGAGGGACTGATCTGACAAACGTGTAAAAAGACAGACGAGAGTGATTTCCAATTCTAACATTTATTAGATCTATTCAATCACAGGTACAGAGATTATTGGCAGTGATTATCTACAAACAGGCACCTAGAGAGCGAATGAGCCTGGTAAAGAATGACAGGCACTTCAACAATGTCACCAGCGCCAAGGAGCACTTGTCCTCCAATGACTAATAATTTTTCACCGTTGCTCAAACTGCTACAGCATGAGCTGTTTAATGGCTCACCGGATTTGTAGCATTGCGTAAAAAGAGAATGAAAAAAACATCTAGCTTTTTGACACGGACATTGTTGAATTGCTCTTAAGTAGAGGAGGTGGGATGGATAGGGATACAGCATTTATATGTACCGACTGTTAGGTATTTGCAGGTCCAACACTGTGCAGCAGTCTGGCTCAATTTTCTTTTTTTTGTACATGAAAGCTGATCTTTTTTTTCTCCTCTGATTTCTAATCTTCGGTACAACATCTAGCGTCCACATAACTGTCAAATATTGATCATTAATCTCTACGCATTGTGTATATTTCATTGATATTCAACAGATCTGCAATCAGTCACATTTTGCATGCACCCAAAAGGACAAAATATATCACTGGAAATCCGCTTATGTCAGTCACATGTTCAACTCAACAATTTGTGGCGAGGGAGGTGATATACAAGTAAACGTTACTCACGGAACAAAATACACAGGTCATTATTTACAGATCAATCTTGAGTAGTGTAATCATCATGATCAATCACACACATGCTTTGCTGAGCTTGATAAAGACGAATCAGGCAAACTGAGAAAGAGTCGATATCAATTTGTCATTAAAGTGCATCAGAGTCAGTGTAGAGGGAGTTTTATTGTCAAAGTGGTCCTGTTCCTGACCACACACATGCATGTACAACACACACACGCACAAGCACACACGCAAACACACCGAGTGTTAGGTTGTTACACTGTAGAAATACCTGAACTGGACTTTCCCTCTTCACCCGTGTCTTTAGCCTGGGAGCAGGGCGGTGGCGGGGTGAAGTTGGCTGCCGGCAGGCTGCTATCGAAGGACGACACAGGGGATGGTGAAGGAGGCAGCAGGGTGGGGCTGCTGATGTCGCCTTCACCGATGAGAGTCAGGTCGGTGTTGGCGTCCTCCTCCACGGTGCGAAGGGTTGGACGGGTGTCTGAGGGCCGGAGGATGGGGGACATGTGAGTGCCGAAGGTTGGGTGGCGTGGAGGGGGCATGAGGCACCGCCTGGAGTGTCCGTTCGCACTGGAGCTAAGAGAGGAGTCGAGGCTCTCCGAGCGTAGGCTGGAAGTGAGGGGGCTCCGGGAGGGAATGCCATTCTCTCGAACCGGCTTCAGGGAGTTGGGGGTGGAGCAGGCCAGGTCGGAGGACACGGAGACAGAGGAAGTGGGCGGAGTCAGTCGCAGGAAGTCGGGAAGCACTAGGTCGTCTTTGTTCAGGAGACCACGCTGGTCGTTGGCTCGGGTGCTCTGCGCCCGGCTCAGCAGCTCAAAGAATTCTGGAAAACAGTTCAAGCACATTTCCTCACTTGAAAGTTTCCACACACACGCAAGAAAAGGATTAGCTGGGTGTGACGTGCAGCAGAGCAACCTCGCTCCTCTTAAGAGAAAAGAACCCTCGTGGAACTAACAAAGACACGAGTTAGTCTTAAAGGCAAAGCAAAGCTAAGAATTCCACCACAAGTTGAAAAAAAGAAAAGAAAGAAAGACAAATAAGGAGAAAAAGGGGGATTTACCTTCAGCTTCATCTATATTAATCTTTTTCTGTTTTCTCTTATCCCTTGGGAGTGCTGAGTCTGGTCCACTTGGCCTCACAGAAAAGTCCTTTGGTGCTGACCTCTCATCTCCCTGCAGATTCAACAATAACAAGGCACTCTATTAAGGGGATGGAGGGACGATGTGGTGTGTGGGGAGGTCGTAAGGGGTGGGGTGGGATGGGGGCGAAGCTAAGCACGAGCTGCTAAGCACCCTACTGAGCAGTTTGTCCAGATTTACTGAGACCTTCAGGTAAAGATGAGCTTGGTCCATCTGTCGGCTGTGTGTCTTTAAGGACCCTGATAGAATCCAGACTAAGCAGGATCTGCCTTCATATGGTGCAATAACTCGAGCGGAGAAAACAGGAGCGAGTGAGTCAGCCATAGGCAGTGTTAGGGAGAGGAAGACCCCAAAATAACAGTAATAATAATATAAAAAAAAGGAAGTAAACACCAACTGATAGCTTAGCATTGGCTCAGTGTTAATAATGTTATTAAATGATGTTGCAGAAGCAGCAGCAGAAAAAGACAAAAACACCACTCTTTTTATCATTGTGTGAGAATAAAGATGTGACGAGTACTCACTGTCGCAGAAAAACTCCGGGTTGGGTGACTTTTTAAGGAGGAAGACTTGGATTTGTCTATTTGAGAGAGAGAGAGAGAGAGAGAGAGAGAAACAGAGAGATGTGTACATGAAAAAGTCATCGGGGTGAGAAACTGATGAGGAAGAGTGTGAGACAGAGAGGGGAGGAGAGGGTGCTTGAGGCGTAATGAGAGAGACGTCTTGCAAAAACTCGTACACGTTAATCAGCAGGATGACTGAGGTGGGCGTGATTTACATTTTTCTGGTGCCTTGATGAGAAAGGACAAACCAGTTTTGTTTTCTTGTTCCATTCTACCTTTGACTGAACAGGGATCTGCTCGCTCCAGCACAACTCGCAGGCCGTCCAGACTCGATATGGGGGCACCCAGATCCAGAGGCTCAGTCTCGCCGCTCTATTATAAAATAAAATTTGAAGGTCAACATGTTAGTATCCTCACCTGTTGTGCGGAAATCTAAATACTGCTGCTGCGCGTGTTCCTTTGCTTAGTTTATAAACCACCTTTCAGCTCTGGTCTACTGTATAATACAGTTATAATGCCTGGAAACCCACAGGACTAAAATAAATCTGACAGGGGTTTAGGAGGAGGAGTAGAGAGTCGGCATGTTTGAGGAGTGTCGTCATTCTTAATTATAGCCCCGGTGTTTCGTCTTAGCAGGCTGGGCTGAGTCAGAGTGCTAACCACTGTGTAGAGATGGAAAAGGATGCGGTCGTTTTACCCCCCTAACCATGATACTCCACCCTGTGGCACAGTCACACACTACACAGGCTGCTGTCTGGACACACGGGAGCTTCAAAAGGATTAAGGCACTGGAGACGACTTACTATTTTGGCCACAAGATCAGCGAGGTGGAGACCATATTTGGCCACCACGGGCCGCAGGACCTCAGTGACTGGCTTGGTCGGCTTGGCTTTCAGCCCCACGGAGCGGTTAATGGGCACCAGATCCAACCTACCAGTGAGCCGAGAGCATCAAAGTAAATGTGACAGCAATGAAAGCAGAAAAGCAAAATGAGAAACTGAAGGTGATTAACAGACTCAAGGGAACACTGATCGGTTGTTCATACCTAAACAATGTGCGCTTCTCCAGTCTCAGGTCTCTGGAGCTTAGTGTCATACAGTCTTGGTCCAACACTAAAGGCTAAAAGGGAAAAAAAGCATAAAACTGCACATTAGCAGTACATAAAGAGCCAGGATCAAACACAGTATTGAGCGCTATAAACAGCAATGAAAAAAACAAATTATCTGTAATTCTCTTTTTGATTCACTTCACAACTTATATTTGCTAACAAGGACTCCTCAGGTGTGCTGTACCCAGATATTTAAGTGTCTGGATATTGGAAGTATTTGTTTTTTTGTAAATATGAAAAATATCTGCCATCTTAGCTCGAGTACAAGATCGCGGCACATCCATCATCTTTTTTTAAACAATATTTTTGTTGTTTTTGCAGCAGCATACAAAGATTTGTTTTCACAGTAATATGCAGCAGTAGTAAAAACACTCCCCCCCTCACCTTCCACCCCTGCTCTCTCCCAAACCTACATCAAATAAAAACACATAAAATGTGCATACATTTGTGCAGTATGTGGTATTTATACATCCATCATCATTAAACTGTGTACACTAATTTTGTCAAGATGACATAAAAATTATAAAGTCACAAGACACACCCCGGCCTGCTGAAGTTCCTTTTTCAAGGTAATTATTAGACATGGCACATACCACTTTTTTATGTCCGATACCAATACCGATATCATAAATTTGGATATCGGCCGATACCAATATGAATCCGATATAGTGTTTTTTAATCAATAAAACTGGTTTTTTTTATATCTTGCTGCATTTTGTATAAGTTAATACTCAAGTTTAAATAAACAACAACACTAAAGCTATTCTGTTATACCTGTATGCAAAAAATACACTGCACCCAAAATATTTCATAGTTCAGCAACACTGATCAATCTAATAAACTTAAACCTGCACCATCCTCCCTAATCTGGTATTTTAAAGAGTAAGCAACCTAACCAATAGGGTTAGTCATCGGGGTGAGAAACTGATGACTTCTATACATTTTACATCAGATTAAAACTTTGGGTGTAAGATTCAGATAATTATTTATTAAAAGCTAGACATTTTAAATGAGAATAAAGAAAAGTATGTCTTTGTGCCTCCTTTTCCCTGTTCATGCCCTATCGGCCCCCCTGGCTAAACTTTGCTAGATCCGCCCCTGCACAGTTACCAGCCGTCAGGTACATAGAAAAAGATCCTGGTGTAGAAAGTAATATTAAATAAATTCTAACAACAGATTAAACGTGCTGCTGTTGTTCAGCCGCTGGTTTCCTCTTTCTGGCGCGAAGTGGGCCAAAAACAAAGAAGAGAGACGGACTCACGACAGAAAAGCCGATCAGCTGATCATTAATCAGTTTCATGATTGAAGTAGCAGCAGGAGAGGGAGGGAGAGAGAAGAGGCAGTCGCTCCATATATCGGTTGTTAAGCTTAACGCGGGAATGCTTTACAAACATTCACTTGCTTTACTTCTCTCTGGGTTAACTTCCTCGGAGATGAAATGCCGGATTGCTAGCGAGGCTACAAATACACACAGCTGCTCTATCACGTGACGCACACTGCTCCGACATGTTATGAGCCGAGTTACACCATGTCGCAAGTTTTGTGAGGTGCTTTTTTGATATTTAATGGATTGGATTACATTTTTTATTTCTCTCTGATATCCGATCCAGTAATTTAGGTCAGTATCGGACCGATACCAATACGCAATATCGGATCGGTCCATCTCTAGTAATTATGTGCATTTTTGTTTTGTTTTGCTTTTGTAATTGTGAAAAATGTCAGCTTGACACTCTCCTCATTCAAAGTAATGATTATCATGTTCACTGTTTCAAACTTCATCAGCTTTTACTGAATAATTATGGGTGCCCCAGCTTATATTAGAGAGAGCCTGACAGATATATCAATAGGGCTAATACTTCTTTGGGGGGTTCCTGGAAGCACACCTGCTTCATTATATTATTAAGCATGACACAAGCAATCCTTTATCTTAAAATTAGATTTTTGAAAACTGGGTTTTGGCATAGATGAGCTTCTCAGAAGGCCGATCATTTTCTGATCAATCGGTATCAGTATTTCTAAAGGCCAATAAAAGACAATTTTAAGAGGTTACACACTTTGTCCACAGAGGACACATTGGAGCATCCGTATTGGCAACAATTTTAGAACGCCACAAACGCAACGATCAGCTGATCCCAGCAAAACAAGGAGTGTAAATGAGTAATCTGTGAATCGTTGTAACAAGATTACGTTTAAACTGCGTTGTCATATTATGTCAGTAAGGAATCACAAATATTTGCACATAACAAATTTTAGGGAAATACATCTGTTTCATGTATCTGAAATTAAAAAGAAATATTTGCCAACATATTGGCTTTTCAAGTAACCGAATATTGGTATTGGTATCATTCTTAAAAATCCTATATCAGTCAGAGTAAGCAGTAAACAGAATGTGACCCCTATGTGAGATACTGTGTTTCTTCTACCCTTTCTTTGATGACTCTCAGATAGTTTTTTTGTAACCAAAGCTTTGTCTTTTTCCTTCTGATAAGTTCTACAGAACTCAAAAGTCTCTATTTGGGAGAGCCTCACCCCTAATGAAACAAAGCAACTCCTAAAGGCTACATTTTATTTTCTTAGTGTAAGCACAGCTGAATAACTCCGCTCAAATTCTTTCTGTAGCAGTGCTTAGCTTACTGGGACAGCAGCAGCAGATGTACGGTATGCAGCATTTGACAGCAGTTTGTTCTCACCTTGTCTCCTCCCACGAGGAAAAGGTCAACGGCGGCAACGTTGACACTAATGTTCTGGCAGAGTTCTTGGAGGACTTCCCTGATGGAGGCACCTGGCCGAAGGCTGACAGAAGAGCAGGAGCCGTTGGGTAGCAGCACGCTGCACTGTTTGGGAGCACGTTCCCACGCTCCAACCGAGTGGCGATTATCAGACTATGGTCAAAGAATTAAAAATAAACGCATATATAAATAAATACTTTTTAATATTATAAATATATATATATGTGTGTGTGTTTTTTCTTCCATGTGACCCATAAACAAAAAAACTCCATGGTCTGAGAAGTATATAAAAAACTGCTGTGGCCCTATTATAATAGCTTCACCAGACACTGAGCTCTGTGTTGCCATGGTGACCTGTCCATAGGAGTCTTACCTCAATCTTGCCAGCGGAGCAGGAAATGGGCATCTCCAGACTGGTACCGGATGACAAGGAGCCCTGGGACTCCCTCCTCCCATTACTGCCCCAGTAATCTGCACAGCGCAGTGCAGAGTACGACAGATTAGTGCACGTCAGAGAGACATGAGCGCACTGCTCATTTTACATGACACTTACAATATGCAACACCGACGTGTAATATGACTAATAACAGTGTTTCAGTATCGAAGTTGGTCACTGGAAGATTTTGGCAAACAGAAAGGCGCGTTTTATCAAAGAGAATAAATAAAGGATATGAGTGGGAGTTGGAGTTTCATTTCAGGACAAATGCATTTAGAGAGAGTGTAAAATGTATATTTAGTCACATTAAGTAAGAACAGAATCGAGTTTTTTTGCACACAACTGGCATGAGAAAGAAACTACAAGTAATCATTACGGATGTATGCCTAAAAGTCAGAAAATGGAATTGTAGATTAAAGTTTATGGCCAGTCTTAAATAAAATCAACCCAAAACATAATAACAACTTAAAAACAAAACAATAAAAAAAAACACTAAGACTATCATTTAAACCCTTCCTTGGGCCTCCTCAGTGTGTCAGGACGCAACAAGTATGTTTTTGCCAGGGTACCAGTGGTATGTCTGTGTGTTTCTCAGTGTGTGAGAGACTTCCAGCTGTGTTTCTTCACTTCTACCCTGCATGTATCTCACTCCAGCCCTGGAGCTGGCACTGATTTGGTGTCTTATTCAAGGACAATTGAGCACTGCAGACGTTTGTGTCGGGGACGTTTGAAACATTCACCGTTGTCAGTTCACTCCTTACCGAGGTTAATGTCTCCGATGTCCTTCTTCTTTGGACCCTTCCCAAAGCTCCTGTTGCGCGACCAAGAGAAGAAGCCACGTTTCTTGTCGGCGCTCTCGTCTCTGCCGTCTTCATTCAGTGACCTCCCTGAGCGCTGCTTTCTGACGTCCTGTGGATTGGGAGGCAAATAGACCCGTTATCAGTCAGTCTGGACAACAACCGCACAACTCCGTGAGAAGTGTCTTTAATAAATGCTATACCTTTTTGGGGGTCGACAGGGTGGAGCGGTCAGAGCTGGCACTGTGCTTTGAGGGGGCGGGGCTGCAGGGGATTTGGTAGGGGTCCGGCAACGGCTGACCGTCCATCTCAGCACGCATGCACTCCTGGTAGAGGGAGGACTTGAGGAAACGCGAATAGCTGTCAAATTTCATCAAGTTGAAGATCTGCGGACGTGGTGAGAGGGGCCGATGAGTAAGACATCGTAAGTGAGGATTTGACCAAAAAAATACATAAATAAATAAAAAGAGAAGAGAAGATGTGCAATAGACAAAAAGCCGCTAGTGTTAACATATGGTTACAGCTCATGTTTTGACAGCAGCCTTAACGGTTAAAATTTAATCATACTCATGTGCACACTGAAAATATACAGATCTCTGACTGTGTGTCTATGGGGCTGTGTGTACAGTATGTGCTAGGTTCTCTGTGGGTGTATGCCAGTTTGTGTTTATCTCTCTGGTAAAGCCTCAGAGCCCTTTTGTAAACAAATGCAGATGGCCACCAAAAAAAAAAGCCAATATGCTTGTGCTAAGTGACTAAAGGCTAGATGAGAACAGAACCCCCTACTGCACGCAGAATCCCTCCTCCATTAATACTGTCTAGAAAAAGCTTGATCCTCAGCTTGATACCGAACAACTGAAGAATTCAAATGAGGTTCTCACAAAGGGCCTGTCACTAAAAGTCAAACTGTTTGTTGAATGTTTTGATTACTGCGGGAGCACCGCATTATTTATCCGCTGCCTCATTTGGAACACTAATAAATAAACTCAACAGCTGTCTCGTTGCTACCTGTAGCTGCTGGGTCTTGAACATGTCAGGCCTTGGGGAGGTTAGCACGTCATCGGCCAGCTGGGCTTGGCTGTCGATGTTGACCGGCATGGTGGCCTTGCTGGACAGGAAGCTGTTATAGATCTCCCCTGCTCTCTGGGACAGCTGCAGAAAAGAGAATTGTTGAGAATTTGTGATGAGTGTGTGTGTTATGCTATGCCACAGTGACGCAAACACCATCATGCTTGTTTTATGGTTTGTTTAGCGATCCCCCCCCCAAAAAAAGGGTATGCATCTAATGGAAACATGCTTGCATGCAGTCCTTAAACAACCCAGAACCATGCAGCTCTACATAACTTGAAGGTGATTGGTTGAAAAAGTGGACGGAAACAGGAACAGGGGAGTTAATGGGAAAAAGCACAAAAAAAATCCAAAATAAGACCAAAATAAAGCATGAGAAGCACAGATGGTGGCCGCAGCACTTTTTTTGACTGTTTTTAACACTTAGTTTCACTTCAGCTCTTCGCATGTTATAAGTTTGCCCTTTTCTATGGCTGGCTGAAGGACCAAAAATTTTACTTAGCCCACATACTGGCTGTTTGTGACACTGCCCCCTAGTGCAGTAATCAGCTACAACATGTAAGCGATATCTGTTACAGTTAGACGTATGCACAACTCTTTTTAGAACCTTTCTTGTAACCTGGGTAAGTGGCTTATGTCTTTGGCAGCATTCATTTATACTTTTGCGCGCTCTTAATGACCTTGTGCTTATGTCCAAGTGTTGTATATGCAGCGCCAGCCACAATAAAAACAAATCAAAATCCCGGGACACTGTTCTTTCCGGGGTCCTCACTTTTTCTTGTGCTTTTTTCCCCCTGTGAGCCTTCATAATGAGGGTATGACTTCTTCCTTATACTAAAGTCATTGTTGATAATATCTCAGTAATAAAAGTGCAATAGTTGCGGGTTGCGTAGATGCGTTGATGTAGTTACATTTCCAGGTACGTGCACATCAGGTCATGGCGTAAGTTACTTTGTAGGGTCTCAGGGGGGTTACCTAACTATGATGTAGATTCAACTGTAAAGCCGTCTGTAGGCAGTGCATACGACCACACCATGTTAGAGCCTTCCCCCTCTTTTTGGTTTCCCTTTCAAAATAAAAGTACATTTTAAGAGTCTACATCAGCTAAGTGAGCAGATTCGGTTTAGTCTGAACCTTTTAGAGAGAAGTAGGTAGATTAGCTAGAGTAGCTGAATCTTGAGTCACTGATGTAGATCAAAGCGATCGTGGCTCAAGAGTTGGGAGTTCGCCTTGTAATCGGAAGGTTGTCGGTTCGAGCCCCAGCTTGGACAGTCTCGGTCGTTGTGTCCTTGGGCAAGACACTTCACCCGTTGCCTACTGGTGGTGGTCAGAGGGCCCGGTGGCGCCAGTGTCCGGTAGCCCCAGGGTGGCTGTGGCTACAATGTAGCTTTCCATCACCAGCGTGTGAATGGGTGGATGACTGGTTGTGTAAAGCGCTTTGGGGTCCTTAGGGACTAGTAAAAGCACTATACAAATACAGGCCATTTACCATTCAAAATAAAAGCTCCACATACGTTATAGGAAATTAGCAGTGTGCTTTAAAGTATGCTAGACTGTCAAGCTAAAAGAGAATATATAAATAATACTTATTTTAATTGTGTGACAAATGATTTACAGAAAAAAAGAAAACTCAGGTCTTAAACACTTCATATTTTTTAGTATGACCCTTGGTTAAAGGGGATAATCCAACAATTCACAGTGGGCCCCCAAACAAAACTGTCACAGGATCTGCAGCTGCACACTGTAGCTTACCTGCTTTTTATCTGTTGCAGGGACATGACTGAAGTATTCACAGGCCTGCCAGAACAAGATATTCTCCTCGCTGAATTCTTTCTTGAGAAATTCCTGTGGAAACACACAGTAAAAGAGGGTTTTTTTTCCCCCTCTGTCTATGTAATCTCAACTGGTGATCACATTCTCATCTTTCCAGTTCTGCTGCTGTTGAGACCAGTCGAGCGGGCAGATATTACTGGGTGTAATGTAACAAGATTGGTGTAAGTGTAGGCGCAGGATGGTGTAGGCGAGCGCAGCTCTGATCAGTACTGAGGGAAGGTGAGGAGGGAGGTGGTTCTGGGATGGAAGAACTTAATGTTGAGCTTTCTGAAGGTGTTGTGGGCTAAATTCAAAAGCACATCTTTTATGTGGGAGGAAATGGTACATGACAATAAACTCACTCACTCACCAGGGTTTAGTGTTGGTAAATGGCTCTTCACTTTAACCAGACGGAAAAGAATTCATTCATATATCACACTACAGCTTTTTTTTTTTTTTTACACTATATCAACTCTTTAATACTAATATTAATAGTACATCTGGATGTAAATATTTCCCTCTGAAGACAGTGGAGCTCAGAATTGAGCTAAAATGGATGCATATTAGTCATCAGTTGAACAAGTACAGAACTAAAATAAACTGGCAGAGAGATAATTTGGAAGTGTTTGCTAACACGTCTGTCCGTGTTGCAGTTGGAGCTAGTTTCTATTAATCTCAGAAATATTAAATAATGCCTCAAGTATTCAAAATATTCTTTCCTTTTTTGCTCATTAGTCTCCAAAAGTAACATCTGGAATTACAGGACTTTGATCTACATCAGTGACTCAAATCTAAAGCACAGAGAAGCTTTCAGCAAACCCCTTAATAACACTCTTGATAACCTCCGAAAGGATTCTTTCTCCAAGCTTACCGAGAAGTAGCGCACACCCACGGGATCCTGGAGGAGACGCTCAAAGCAGGAGGACCAGCTGGCCACACGCTGCTCTGGAGCCCCTCGGTTGCTGCCTGCTCCTGGAAGGCTGCCATTACTGTTCAGGCTGCTCTGGCTGCAGCAGCTCTGCAGCTGGATCCCACTATAGTCTGCGAGACAGGAGAGTGCAGTGCAAAGGTTAGAGAGCGCTGATGCTAAAGGGTAATTCCAGCCAGAGGGGGGGGGGTACCAGATCTAGATTCTCCACTGTGGCCTCTCACCCTTTCTAAATATAACAGTGGTGTTTTGTATGTTTTACTTCCTTTGAGCAGTTTTAACTTCACTGAATGTTTTTTAAAACAAAAGCTACAGTTGGACTGCAATTAAATCCATGGCAAATGGAAATGAGATCCTCGTTAATCAGAAATTTCCAAAGGTAGGTACATCAATCACATCTGGCGCTCGTGCTAATGCTATTCATGCAGTCCACTCAAAATTCTCACAACCTGTTCAATAATTTCCTTTCCTTTAGTTGAAGCAAATCTAAAATAAAGGAAAGAACACACAATTTGTCAGAAAATTAATGATCCTGTTAGAGAGGGGAAAATTTACCCTAAAGCTTTTTAGACTAGAAAGGCAAGAAGTGCACAAAGACACAGCAGAGGTTGCTCACATTGCACGAGGGAGCAGCAGAAAGAGAGTGCAGAGGATAAAAAGGAGGAAAGAAAGGCGACACAGCTGATTACAGGGAAGGCCACAGGGAAGTGTGGGTGACAATACAGGAGCTGGTACAAAGCTAAAGTGGTGGCCTCAGCCTACACAGTACCTGCTATCATGGCGGCAGATGGCCACTTTAGAGCTGTGAGCAGATCGAGTGAGGAGCGCACAGTAAAAACAAAAAGAACAAAAAGGGTCTCAGCCAAATTGGTTACACATACACGGTTGTCATTCTGTGGAAAGTCAATTCGCTGGCGCAGGCAACTGAAATTAAGCGGTTGTTTTTACATTTCAGAAAGGAATGGTAGCAGGGGCAAGTAAGGTGTAGTACTGCATATCTTTATCTTGCCAATCCACCTGCATGAGTGGGCTAGATCTGCAAACAAAATAAAAGAACTCTAAATAGCAGATGACATCACTGACTGTGAGTAAGGCTGCGTTCTATTTACCTCGGGTAGTGACATCACTCCCAAGTTGAGCACATTCCAGTAGCTGGAATGTGTCGGAAAACCGAGGATTTATTTTGCTCCTTGGCGAGGTGGAACACTTCTAGCAAAACCATGCAGTACTTTTTTTTTTGTTGCACTTAAAAACTGTGCTTTCACAGGTCAGTCTGCATGTAGCTTATTTGTCGAGTCACAAATACACAACAGTGGTAGCACTGACTGCAAACGTACAAATAGTACAGCAGCACAAACTGCTTTACCAATGTTTAAAAGCACAGCCGCCATCTTGGATTGTTAAGTCGGGCTCAATGGTGCCGCTCTGATGGGTCGTTCCAAAATAAGCTGGAAGTTCTCAGTTGGAATCTGAATGTGGAACACCGCCTGAATTTGTTAAGTCAGGGCAGCACCACTAGGGTTGCCAACTCCCTGAAAAATAAATAAGGGACACCTCATGGCCAGGGCCGGGCGACCCAATTGTCTTCACCCTTCCCAGTGTGGTGAATTTTCTAGCTCTTTTTTTGTGTGTGAAATTATTTTTTTAACCATTTGACTTGAATTTGATTTAAGTAGATGTGTATTCTTTGTGATATGAACACATGTGAAACAAATGATCATTTAGCCATTTATTTTTAGCTCAAAATGACAACATTAACACGATAAAACAGGTCTCTTTCTTAAACAGAAGCCTGTCATGCTTAACTTTTGAGAATATAAGTAAATCTTTCTTTAAAAGAACTCTGTCCTGCTTAACTTAAAATAATAGAAAACAATAGAAAGAAAAACATTCTTGTAACAGTGCACATTTAGTGCATTTAGTACAATTGGCTTCAGTTGAGGTATTATTTCAGCTTTTCTAATGCTAATCAGCTGCTCCTGTTTGTAAACCCACTTGCTCCCATGATTACGCATCATAACTCATCATCATTATTCATCTATGTATTACTTTTATGTATTAGTCATCTATTTGTTGTAATCATCTATTCTTGCAGTTGTTTATTACACAAAATAAATTATATTATCACACTTCTGGCCACATAGCGCTGATATTCACTGCACATGCCCATATTAACTTTTTCCAGCCAGGTGTTTTCCTTTTTCCATTCTTCCCTTTCTCTGAGGGGAACAAACATTGCTGCTCTAATGCTGGGCTCACACTGTGCGGTTTTAGGCCCATTTTGAGCCGATTTTGGCCTTCATCGTGCATCGTGTAGTATACGTGGGGTAACGAGAAGTGATTAACACCTCACGACCAGCTCCCGATCATCAATCGCTCGTGAGGGTCTCACCACAGCCGCTCACACTGCTCGCGCGCAAACACGTAAACGTTGGTGTAAAAGATGGAGCAGCACGGCTGTGCAGCGTGTGATCTGGACACAAGCGATGGAGGCACAACTTGTAGAACTTTGGAAAGCTCATCCGAGCCTTTTCGATGTGGCATCACAAAATTATCACGACCACAACAACCGTGAAAATAGTTGGATTTACATTGCTGCTCAGTCACAGCTGCCCGATCAATGTTTTTCATTAGCAATTTAGCAAAGTTGATGGTGGTGGTGTGTGTGTCTGTGTCAGTGTAAGACGGAGAGAGAGAGCGCGACAGATTTTCTGTTATAACCTTCATTTTATGGAGGCACAGTGTGAGCACTCAGGTCGCATCAGAGCATCGGGCGGTATAGTGTGAGACCTGCATCGTGACCTACCAACTGCGAGTCAATCGTGCAGTTTGAGCAGGAGCTGAATAACGTGACTGAAAAAAATTGCACAGTGTCTGCCCAGCTTTAGGTTTACTGTCGTCCGAGACTTGCACCGCAGTGTCTGCGTTTGTTTCCCTGTTGGCCATGCTTCTTGTTGTGGTCATTTGTTGTCTTCCGGTATTTTCTCCGTAAGCGACCTTTCCTCGACCAATGAGATGAGTGGTAATCTGAATTGTCATACTCGTAAGTGTGCTGTCAGCTCATTGGTCACAAAGCAGGAGAGGGGCTGGGAATTATGTTTTCAAACAAAGCGTTAATTCCATTAAAAGTTATAGACTACTTTTGATTCTCACTGTATTACGGGACAAAGTGCGTCCCTTATTAGCTCAATACGGGACGTGTACTTTTGTTTCGAAATACGGGACGATTCCGTATTTTAAGGGACGGTTGGCAACCCTAAGCACCACCCACGGCTAGCTAACAATCTAAGATAGTAGCAGTGAATGTAAACAGTAGTAAACCCGTAAAACCTTTAATCCTTTCTGCCACTGTTGTGTATTTGTGACTCACTAAATTTGCCATATGCAGACCACTGAAAAGTCTCTATCCAAGGACGTGCTGTTTTTAAGCACACAAAAACAAGTACTGTGCTGTATTGTTAGCAATACCAGGCTCTGTGGTGCTAAGAACCAAAACAAATGTTTTTTTTTCCTTTTTCTTTTTTTTAACATTACATTACAACTGGAACAAGCTAACTGGGGAGTGGTGTCACTCATGGGTTCCTAGGTGTCTGGAATGGAGGTATGACTTTCTGAGTTGGAAGTCCCACTTGAGGCTGTTGCTCCCATTAAAAATTCTGACTGGGAACTCGGAAATTCCCATTTCAAATGGAAAGAAACATAAGGTGGCCTCTGTATGACCTTCCAAGCCTACACCACATCCTAGTTAAAGTAGATGTCCAATTAAAATTAGACTAGTTTTCCATAAATTATGAGTAAACATATTTCTTTTAACAGTACGGTCAAATTAGTCCTGGTTTGAGGTTTTCTGACAAGCTATTTGTTTGGACTTGGCTTATTGTATTAGGACTGAGGGCCTATGTTTACTACACTGTTGGCTGCTCAGCTAATGAGACAGCTTTAGAAAGCAAACAGCCGTGCATGTCTGATCCACATCAACTGTGAAAGAAGCGGAGCTGCACTCCTCAACACAGCCTCGGTCAGCCTGTTAGCAAGCGCTGTTAAAACTGCTATGAAAGGGAAGACCAGACAGCATCCAAGCTTAGCCATGAAAGCAACCCAACCACGCTGGGTAAACAACATTTGTTAACGAGGCATGCTGCCTACAGCGAATACATCATGCTTGCTAAAAGACTTTTTATTAGGTCACTTTATTGAGCAGCTACAAAGTTCTGTGTTGAGGGCGGAATATAAAATGAGAAATAAAAAAGCAACAAAAATGAACCAAACGATGAATGCTGAAAAGACTTCAGTTTTAAGATTGTAAATATTCATAAGCACACAGATTGAATTCCTCTCCACACTCTCATAAAAAAAAAAAAAGAGTTGCACTTACCACCATCTGATGAAGCAGCAGACTGGAAGAGAACAAAGAGAGACATGAGTGAGGAGTTGCCCTCGTGACCTCCTGCGCAGACACAAGAGGCTGAATGCTGTGCTGGTAGCACTGTCCATTCAGGCATCCCTGTGAGCTGTGTGTCCTCCTGGTTTGTAAGTAAAACTGAGTGTGCTGCTTGGAAAGGGTTGGACCTTGGGGGGGCTTACACAATTACTTTATGTGGGTGGCTCTCGACCCGTACCATGGACAGCTGTTCACACCTCCACACTGGTACCCCACCCACAGCTCTGAACTAACGTGCGCATTCCTGCTAACTGAAGTCACAGGATCAGGAGTCATCAAGGCAGACTAGTTAACGATGAGCTTTTCACTTGTTAATTCGGAGAGTTGCAGTTTTATGCATGTGTAGATGTCCCTAAGAAAGGCAAATGACATGAGCTCCCCTACTGGGCACGGACGTCTTTTTAGAAGTTTATGTAGAGCTGCAGGAATTAACCCATACACTGAAAGCAGACTGAGAGAAATTATCATTAGGAATCCCCAGCTGATTACTGGTTTGACTGACTATCTTCACATTTTCAGCTGAGACAAAGCAAGATGAATTGATTGGGATAAATAATATGTGGATTAATTCACAATGGAAATCATTTGTACTCAGAGCCCTAATTGGAGTGTAATTACAGCCAGAGAATAAGGCTCAATAAAAACACCACCCATGTCTGAGCTTAACATGGATAAGTGAATATTAACTTGGCAATACTTCAATTTAAAATCACTGCCTCAGCGTTAGGCTTGTGTAAACCCCACTAATAAAGAAAGATTTAACGTGCAAACTGGAGAGCCACAGCATAAATATATATTTACATGCAGGGGAGGATATGAGAGGCAGAATCTTAGGGCTTTGTCCAAGAAAACTCCAAAAAAAGAAGGAAAAAAAGTGTGCGTTGGAGGATTCATCTGAAAAGGAGGCACTATTTCCAGAGGAGTGTTTTCTGAGCTGCCACTTCAAAGTGTGAATACTCAGAGCTGATAAATACGACTAAACAAGGCTCTCATTGCCACGCTCCAGCTTTGGTTTCAGCAGCAAATAGACTTTGTGCTTTGGTACACTCACGTAATTCTGTATTGTGGAGCTGTAATATCATAAGAGGAATGACATAAACAACGAAAACAATGAACATCGACTGTTTTTGTCCCCCCGCTCTGATTTTACTCATTATATAAACTCTTATTTTTCAATTAGGAGCTTTAAATCAGTCAGCTTCAGCACAACCTCAGATGGCAGCCTATTCACTTTATGCACAAAGACTAGGGGGATCGGTCATGCTCACCGACGTGACGGCTTGTTTCCATTTTGGGAATGACCACATGTAAAAGCTCTATCAGACATAGACCGCTAAACCACTAATTGTCCATCACAGCCTTCTTTACAACTCTGCTGCTGCTGAGTCCAACCCCTATATCGTCAACACCCAAAAAAGCCACCCCTTCTGTGGTGGCTCGCATGTGTACAGTAATCATGGGTGGGTAGGATGAGGACCAACGTGAAGCCAAAACAGAAGAAAGAGAGAAAAGAGAGAACACCCACTCCATCTGTCTGTTCCTATGGGTCTAAAAACAGCTAAACCTCAAACCTTAAATATATAGTGCACCACAGCTGGAGTCCAGTTTAAGAAAAAAAGGTGGGAAAACCCCCCCAAAAAAACTGTGACGTGAATTTTGGTTTGGACCAAACAAAAGGTTAAATACTGAAAAGAGCATTTTAGCTATTCTCGGTGCTTCAATACTCACATCTATATGGATGACAAATTAGATAACTATCCATGTTGTGCAAGAGCAGAAATTACACAAAAAGTGGGAGAGCAGCGATAAATCACTCGCTTGTGACATTTGTTGCAATCTCCTGGTTCCAACCACAATCATGACAGATTTATCCTAGTGACAGAAAAGTCTTAAATGTCTTAAAGCACCCAAATAAACTCAAATGTTGCAAAACCCTAATTATTTGATCTTATCCGACTAACAGCCACATGATAAATTATTATCCAATTTAATTAAAATTCATGTCATATTTTGAAATGGAACAGCGAGTTATCAAAATAAAGACGTTTCCAAGGCCCAAGGCAGTGGGTTCAAATGTCTTGTTTTGTCTATGCGATCGTCCCAAAAATACACAGACTGCATCACTGTGCCATAACCACCTTCAACCACCAAACGTTCATCAGCAAAGTTGAACATTTAGCCACATTTTGATCGTCTGAAAACCGGATGTGACGAGCGAGGAGGAGAGTAACTCACTGAGAAGTCGAAGGACTCTCTGTTCTTTACGCAGTTCTTACATCGGTGATTTGGGGGTTAGCTGTGGCTCACGAGGTCGAAAGGTCCCAGACAGCGAACTTTAAACCGAGATAGCAATTATTTTTGCATGCATGCCTCTATGTTAAGTCTTGATTATACGCTGTTGCCGGCACGAACAGACACCACAACCTGATTAGTCATACTTATTATACGTCTTTGAGGTCGAAGCATTGTAATGTAAAGTCCACGTGGTCAAACGGACATCCACAGGAACCTCAGGCTCACAGTGTGATGACGAAGTTTGTGTCACTCGGACCCAAACAGACCAAATCGGACTTGTGGTCACTTAAAGTATAACAAAGACATAAATGGGTCCCTGTCAATTTACTTTCCTACCCCTTTTAATCACACAGCAGTTCCACCCTACAGCATACTCTGCTTTACGCTCAGTTTTATTGTAAATAGGAGTGCACTTTACTTGATACAGCTTAGTGTTAATGTGCTATGAGTGGCAACTAATTATTGACAACATAAACTGTTCAGGAAAGTGCTTACTGATGTTACACATATGCAAGCAATTGTGTCATTTTTCCACACATGTATTTCCAATTTTTATACAACTGCACTTCTTATTGCAAGCTGAAGAGTCACCCCCCTGCTGGCCATTAGAACTTATGAAGGTTTGCACTGGTCTCATTTTACAGACTCGGAAGCTCATGTCATCAATTTTCATGTCATCTAGAGCCTGACTGATATAGAATTTTTAAGACACATACCGATATTTGGTGGTTTAAAACTGCTATATACTGGCTGATATTTGTTTTTCTTTCAGACACTTGAAACATCAAAGGATTTTCCCAAAATTTGGATGTTTAGCTGATTACTTATATACACTCTCTGCTCAACTCACCTCAGATCATGGGTTTTTGCAGCATTCTTTTAACAGGGAAGGTGCAGAGTGTTCTCTGGTGGGCAGACTATGCAACTATGTATAACACGATTGAAAGATATTTTTTCTCAATCTCTTCAGTGGAGTTGTAATCTCATCCATGGGTTCACCAAATATGTGGCTGTTCAGCTTGTTCCTCTTTTTAAATATAATGATTTCTGCAGAAGTGGTTCCATACATGAATAAACTAACTTATTATCTAAAAGCTTTTTGTCAAATACAAAGACACATGTACAAATGTGTACTTCTAAAAGTTGGCAAGATAAGAAGCCAAAATGATATCTGCTGCTGGAGTTAGACCACACACAAGCACACATGTCAGTGTGTTGTGTTTTTCCAACTCATTATTGCTTCCTTGCCCACAAGTCTCTAACAATGAGGCCAAAGTGATGACCCTGGCACCTCTAGTCAGTAACACCTCCTTCCTCTGTTGACACCTCTGGTGACAAGCAAGAGCACTGTGGGTGGCGCAGTAGCACTGCAGGCCCTCTTTGATCCCTTTTATAGAGTCAAAAGTGAAAATACCCCATTTCCCAAATGGAATTCCCCTAAAAAGCTGCAAGTCTGTCAACCAAATGGCCAATATCACAACTGAAGTCATGGCGAGCTTGCTGGCTCTAAACAAAGCACGATATGGCTCTCCAGCTGGAAACCACTCTTTCAGCTTTACTCGGGTACAGCCCCCCACGCCATACAGTCTGGCATCTCAAGACACCACATGCTGAAGGAACGTAGAGGATCACACCGACAGATCTTTGTTTGTGATCTACCACAACTGAAACTTTTATCAGTGTGAAATGGTTGAAGGACCAACTCCATTAACACCTAGTTAATCACACTCGCTATCACCTCTCACAGAGTGTGTTTCACATGTTTAAAAAGTGACTTCTTTTATCTTTTGAGCTTGTTTAGGCACGTCTCTGCCCTCAAAAAGTTAGGTCGAGACGTTGCCTTTCCAGAAATCCCTCACACTTCTGTACAAAAAGCCTGGTCTAAACTTTAACACAAATAATGGCCGATTCCAGCACTCCACAAAACAAAACAGCCGACAAGTCCCTGCCGCTTCAAACAGCTGTTCTGACTGAGAGAGTGAGAAGAGCGACAAAGAGGGAGATTAATGACAAAAACAGCTGAGTGAACACAAGTAGTCTCCTCATTTCACACAGGAGAGGAAGAGGAGAGGAAGAGGAGATTCAGCCGGCAAGCCACTGTTTACTTACAGTGTTGAAGTTCCAAGTCCTCTTGAAGGAAAGTCTCTTTTTGAGACTCATTGTTCCCTAGTCTGCAACACCAGCGGCACGCAGACAATATGTGTGTGTGTGTGTGTGTGTGTGAACGCATACCTGAACATTCCCCACCCAAAACTTTGCAAAGCATGTTTGTACAAGTTGGGAAGAGGGAATAAGGGAGGGAGGATGAGGAAGAAATCTGACAAGGTACTGGAGGGAGGGAGAGAGAGAGAAAGCGAGAGAAAGAAGGTGTGGGGGGGGGGGGGGGTGCAAAAAGAGGAAAGAAAGATTTCCTTACTCTGCAGCTGTTGCTACGGCAACCCGCTTGACAATACATACAGCCTCTGCCACAGTGGCATGAAGGAATCAGATGAATTAACCCCCTTTTATTCCCCTTGCAAAAACGCGCGCTCGCTATGTGAAAACCACACCGGCCTTCCCCCCTCTTTTGTTTCCAGCTGGGGCACTACTCCCTCTCGCTCCCTCTCGCTCCCTCTCTCAATTCACTCAAGAAAAAAAAAGAGAGAGAGAGAGAGACAAGAATGACCCAGTCAGCTAAAATTGAGACCATATGAATTTTGTTTAATCAAAATAAAAGTTTGTAGTCCACAAGCCAAATCCTGAGCTTCATTATCCGCTGTCACAGAGCGCTATTCTTAAACTCCAAATGGCAGCCGTGTCAACTGGCGTTTTTCTGCTGGCTATTAAAGCTCATGTACCAGAAAAAGATTTTTTTTTCCCCTTTCAAATCTGGCATCACTCCTCTCTGCTCTGCTGCAACACTGTGCCTCCACATAACTGGCAAATCTCTACAATCAACATGTCGACTGTTTTTAGACCCGCTATTATTCTTAAAGCAGGGGTTGCTCATTCTGAGGTTTTCCTGTGGCAAATGACCAAGCATTCGTCGGACTTAATAGACACTGTATCTCATCCACTCATTTCAGCAAAATTAACAGCTTGGTTTGCATGGTAGATTTCTCCTATTTATTAAATCTCCGCATGCTCGATCGCTTTGGAAGTTAAACATCTCATTTGAATGGCTGTGCTGATTATTTGGGGGTGGGGTTAGGGGTGGTAGTGGCATTCTTGTGGCTATCTGGAGTGGGTGTGCGCTCATGTATGTAAATGCATTTAAAAACAAATAGAAATGAGGGAAAGAAATTGCCGAGTATTGTTTCAAATACACTAGAATGCACATCTTTGGACAGTTTCTCCTTGCAGGCTCTCACATATATACACATATATCACTTCCTGTAGTATCAAAACCTGAGTTGTGCGTTTTAACCTGCACACACCCGGCATGTTTTTTTTTAAAAAGTTTCAGAAGTAGTCAAACTCAGGTTTGACATGCTGTCAGACAGGGAGCTTAAGACCGTCTTAGTAGATGTTCAGACTAAAGCAAACCTACTCAATGTGACAGTCTGCTACGAGAAAAAACAACAACAACATAGCAGTACCTGTTGCCCATAGCTGCTTTATGCTGTGCAAAAAGCTCCTTCTTCTGCATTTTAAATCTTTTTCAGGCATCTTGAGGCAGGAAATAAAAAGCAGCACATGTTGATGAATCTGCTTTGAGATCATGCACATCTTCAGCTGCGTTTATTAACTCAAATGCAAATGAAACTACCCCATTTACCCCATTCAGTGCCACACGCACCAGGCTGGTATGTTATTATCAATCCTGCGTTTCATTGTGTTTAAAGTGCAAATCCCGGAAAATCTGTGTATCCATTTGTTGAGTTGTTGTTTCAAAGCAGTCACTGCCTTAACAGGCTTAGAGTGAATTTATTTAATCACAAACCCTACAATTTATATCCCGTTTCACCCAGGCTTTTAGCACCTGGTACTGTGAACCGATGCAGCAGAAAAACACCCACGCAGTGCATGCCTCCAAGACCTACCAATTTGCTCCAAACTAATCCACAAGGAATTCGCACCTTCATTTATCTCTTCATTTATCTAAGAGAAACACCCTCTCGCTGTAAGTTGTAGCAAAACACTTACACGTAATGTCATTTAGTTAAGTTTTTTGTAAATATGGTCCTTTTTTTCCTGCCAGAGCTTGCTACGTAAAGCCCTCTGCATTAATGAAGTTGTCTTCCTGAAGTGAATGTGGGAACTACATTTACTGGTCTGAACAAAGCCTTACATCATCTGGTGTGCACTTCACACTTCCCAAAGAAACAAACAAACTGTGCTTTAGACTGGATCTTTTGAAAGGATTCTGCACAAAAAATAAATAAATCTTGCAACAGTGTCTGCCCGTAATTTAATAAATCTGTTTACTAGAGCTTGCTTTTATCCAGAAATTTAAAGAAAAAAGGGAGATGTATAAGACAAGCCGCTCACAGGTGAAAATTGTTATGATTTTAGACTGGGCTGACATAGCTCCAGGAACGTCTCAAACAACTAAGATTTGGGCTGTAAGTTTTGAGCACAATAATCTCTCTGTATACTTCAGTGCCATGATGGTGGGGACACAAAACCCAACCTCAGGATATCACAAGCTAGTGTAGTCCTTGTGTCCTTGTGTCGGTCCCAAATCCGGATAAATGGAAGGCTTTCGTCAGGAAGGGCATCTGGTGTAAAAAACTGAGCCAAATCAAATATGCGGATCCATCCGCTATGGTAACCCCACGGGAAATAACAGAGCAGATGAAAGTACCTTCTTGTACTTTACACTGTAGCGCAGAACTAAAAGGCTCAATGTGTACGCTTTCATGTAAAGCCACGCTGATATGTCAGCTGGAGAGGGTTTGTCTGTCTTACTGATGTCAGCATTTGTGCTTGCTCTTTAGTTTTACAAAACATAATGTAAAAATTGTGGTATTACACATTTTATCCTGCAGAGCTGTTCGATGAATTTAGAAACCAACATAAAAGTGCCATCTGTATGAAGTGTTCTGGCATTGTTTTTACAACTCTTTGTCAGTTCATCTTACTTTAAATTTACTCTTATTTTTTGTTTGTTTTTGGAAGGATAGAACTAGAAACTGTATAATATGGACGTAGGCAGCGTGAAAATGGTTTATCGGACTTTTTTTTAATGTCTTGAGTTTGGTATTCTGGCTGCTGTTTTAAACCAAGCAAGTGCTGGATAACATAAAATCACCCAAAACTATAAGTTTCATTCTGTATTCAGGAAATCTTAAAAGTAGCGATTGAAACCATAAACTAAGTGAGTCAACCTTTGCTAGCCAGTATAAATAATGCTTATAGCGCCTTCCCTCATTCATCGTTACTAGCAGTGGGACATTAGATTGCAATGTCTCAAAGAAATGATGACATATGACATTTACATACATTTACAAACAAAAACAAATACTGAACATTTGAGTAACATCACCAGCTACTAGCATCTCTCCTCATCATGTGCCTTCATAGCCGGATTTGAGTCGACATTGTGTTTTTGACTCAGCTGGTGAAAACATTTTACAGTTTACTTTTTGCAGAGTATAGTTTATTATTTAAGATTATTTAAGCTGCCTTTTTTTCAGTCCTAAATTGTCACCGGAGGCTGACAAAGGCCTCTCATTCTCAGACATGTCTGGGCTTGTCTCATTGTTGTGGGCACTAGCAAACATAAATGCGTGACATTGATTTATCATTGATGTCATGATATGAGATTTTTATATTACCTAGAAATTTATGGTGTGACATGAGGCTGCCCTAGTTGTTGCCTTATTTGACTGAAATGTATGAACTTCCATTCTTCTTAAATAAATGTACATTATTGGGCAAGTGAAACCCCAAACAACAAACTACTTAACAAATACAAAATCCGATTTAAACATTTGGTATGTGTAGCTAGTTAGGAATCCTTATAATATGGTCTAAACATAATCTTGCTTTGTTATTACAGCAAGCCATAGAGTGTTCTCTGGTGTACAAATGGAATGTCAATACTCATAATCTGGTTAAAGGCTGCGTCTCCCATCTCTTTTTTTTTACATTTTTAACTTTAGAATTTGTCCATCATAAATACAGATACCCATCTATCGCCAAACAGTTTCAGGTTCCTTTTTTGTACCCATAGGTAGATTTGTTCTGCAGTCGTCATTTATCTATCCTCACATGGACACTCTCAATACAACCACAACAGACAACAATTACACATATTACAAAACGGCTAATATCGACCACTATATTGGCATGTCAATATATCATTATGGTTCTAGAAGAGACCACAATGTTTCAACATAGGATGAAGTTGATCACTCATTTTGCATTTTCATCTAAGTGGACAAGAACTTAACAGAGCCACCAGATTCTCTCATTGTCGTGAGAGCAAATACAGTATAAGAGTACAAGAATATCTGCACATAGAGAGATATCAGGAACTTTTTTGCTCCCTAGAAATCAGCAGTGGCATGAAAAAAAACAATATAAGTGGGACTCTATTTTAAAGCAAGGATAAAATCTGTCATGCAGTAATTAGAAGCTATTTTTGGTGCAGAGCTGAGTCATCCATAGCTCCTGTCACAAAGGACACAGAACAGCCCTCCTCAGCCCTTTAAGTCTACTCCTGCCCTTTGACCTCCCTCGGGCGGAAAACCTTCTGCGTCCAGGTGAGCACGTCTCAGCACACAACAAGAGCAAAGCATGTTAAAATGCCTTGAGAAAGAGCTTTTTTCTGTTCTTTGCTTCAGCATTCACAGCTGAAGAAGCCGTCTGCTGCCACAAAGTGAATAGGTTTTGTGTGAGTGCTGAGCCTCTACTTAATTCAATCAACACACGAAAGATTTCTAGACAGGCTTTACAACAGCAATAAGTGCTGCTTGTCACAAGACTAATTGCATGGTAAGTTCTCAAACAACCAATCCTGACCCAAGACGGAAAATAATCTAGGCCTGCTATCTGTGGCTGCCGACAAACTATTCCCTGAAAATAACATCAGAAAGCGCCTTGCATGAAGGCAACTTCCTTTTGAGGGAGGGAGGTTGAGGGTGCGGCAGCTGATAAGAGGGAAGACACATCTCTTTTCCAAACATGCAAGGAGTGTAGGGAGACAAGGAAAGGGACTGATTTGGAAAATTATGAAACTCCTGACAGGCAACACTGTGTTTGATTTTTAGAGGATCCAATGTTTTTACTGTGATAATCTTATTTGTCACGACAAATCTGCAAGGCCGTCCTATCAAATTAGCGAGGATCTGATGAGGTCAGCATGGTTATGTGATGCAAAAGGGGCAGGAATGGGAAAAACACGAACACAATGACCGTCTCGTAAGATCTGGTATCGCTGTTATGTCTGTGGTTCAAGGATTGTGAAACCACACTCAGACCCTTCGGAGAAGAAGATATTTGATGACTTGTACAGAGCAAACAGTCATATTTGTGACTTAATGTCATGCACTGTTGAGTAATGCTGTTTGCCATAATAGGCCCAGAAATGAAGGCTGGACTGGTGATCCAACTGAGCTTCACATGTTCTTGGTTAGTTTTGATTTTACAGTGACAGTTTTGAAACTTGTTGATTCTTGCATGACGTTAGAAGGCATGTGACATCGCTAAAAAACACTGCTCAAACCATTCAGCATTTGAATTTGACAAAAATAAAATGTTTTTTGGTTTTCCTCCCCACTATTTCTAGATATAAACTTGGCAAAACCATTACAGCAAAAGGTCTCTGTTAATGTGTAATTATTCCATTATACTGACAGAGGAGTGGAAAAGAATAAAAGCATCGTCTTTTTGATCAAGACTGTTATCTCATCTCGCCATCTGCTTATTCCACAGAAATAATTTAGATTAAAACACAAAACAAAAACATACATGGAAAAAAAACTTGCTGAAGATACTGTAAATGTCATTTAGAAATTTTGATCTAAGCTTGTTGTGTTATTCATGCATACAAAGATCACTTCATCCTCCAGCGTGAGTAGGAAGCCAACATTTCCATTGTGCTACTGACCTCTGGGAAGTTTAAGTGAAACGATTTCTTATTTAAACAGATAACAATCCATAACAGTATAATGCTGCTGAAATGTCACATGTCTGGCCTTTGGCTATTAGCCACATGAAGGGTCCACTTAGTTTCCATTTAGTAAACAAATTATCTCTTCAAAGACTTGTATGAGTGATTTACATGGAAGAGACCGTCAGTACGCTGCCTTTCATCTCTTAATCCCAATGATCAGCAGTAATCTATTGCCTGTTCCTCAATAATTACAGGTTAGTCAGAGCAGATGGGTAAAGCTCTGCTTCTGTCTGGATTAAACTGGCATTTGTATGATTTGTGTGGTGCGACTCGTGTGCTTGTGCGCTTGTTGCTATTTTTTAAAAAGCTGAAAGGTACTTCTAGCATTCCTATAAATTGATGTGTTTACTCTACTGCTTTGCTTTTGCTTTACTCATTGGATGGTCAGAATTGTGTTGTCAGATCAGTTCTCACTACTGAAATTACTGTTTGATTTAGACACGAGGCCTTTAAACCAAACAGACACACAATTGCAATGAAAGCAATGACCTGTTTTATTCTTAACCATTAGATCATCAACTGGCTTATACTCGAGATAAATACAGTTCCATGCATGACATTGCATTCTCATATTCAGAGCTACTGTGTAATGATGAAAATGTAATAAAATTAATTACACAGGTTGCCATCATGTGTGAAAATGGTCTGACCACCAAGCCTAAAAGCATACATGAAAACATGACTTCAACTCTATTTGTTGTAAAGTAACACAGTGTTAAAGCAGGGCCGCATACAAAATAAGCAACAAATGAGAAGCCTTTCGATTTACAATTCACAGCTGAACTCCACAAAAACAGAACAACTTCAGAGAAGGCAACCAAAACCAGTGATCAGGACCTTTCCCACAGCAGTTTATTATCACAGTGAAAGGGCTGTGTACACATGAGCCTGGAGGGCTGGAGGTGAGTAAACCACATAAGACGCGACCACACCCTCCTGCTGCTCCCTTTCTTTTCCACAAAAAGAAAGAAAGAAAGAAAAACCACCAGAAATGGACTTTCCAACCTGAAACCAGACACCTATAATTAGCTCACAGTCCCTTCAGTTTTTTACCAAACGAATTTTTTTTTTAAAGTTTTCTGAAAAGTCTGGGTGTATGGCTACATTTGTTTTATGACAATAAGATTATACTAATACTATTTGCCATCTGGAAATGTAACAAGGCCATATGTTGCAGAATACAAGAAGTAGCATAATTCTTTACTTCCTCTTTAAGTCCTACTGACCTTAAACCCCTCTGTCTAATCCCTTTGGTCATGCTGGGAACCCAAAGCCACTTTAGTGAAATGGGAAAGAAGTGAAGGCAAGTTGGTCCAATGTTTATCACTCAGGCCTAAGATGTCCTGTAGATTGTAAGGATGTATGGTAAAGCTCACAATGTAAAATTACAAATAGGTCAGACAGTTATTTCTGTTTTGAAAACAATCAGTCAGCTTCTGTTTCAAGGTGACCTATAAAAACAATCACCATCATCATTTAACTGCAGCATCTACTGGAGCAGCTTTGCATGACTGCCAGTTCAAAATAATCCTTATTTATATTATACTGGGCCTTGATGCAGACATCATTGGAAGACTTTCTTCTGATTGGCTGCCCCTCCTAACTAGAAAAGCTGTGCTCTGAAGATGACTATATTAGGGATTTTCCCCTCTCTGTGACATCAGTGAGAGCCAAGAGTTGAAAAACTTTCTCAAACTGGGCATTTTATAGAGGCCTGAAGCCTGAGCTTTTGACTCACTGAGGTTACTTGTATGTACCCTGACCTAATTATTCAATACTCTGGCCATATTTAACTTGGGCATCCACCACTGCAACAATATACACATTTTAAAAAGGAAAACACTGAGAAAGGGTACAGTAAGTCAACTTTACTACACAATATGAGAATGATCTAGCACTACATAATTTGGCTAACCTTTTCTTTGAAACATCCTAACACATGTAGGTTGCAAACTGAGTAATAAGTGGTATTTTACACAGCCAAAAATAACAAGATCAGGCAATAACCAGGCGTTGGAAATACCACATTTGATGTTGACCAGAGAAAGATGATGTTAAAAAAATGTTTAAGAGGTAAAGTCAGTGTTTAGGCTTCACCAGTGGGCCATGTTTATGACTCCCACAGTGTAATATCGACAAGACCTTGGCCTGGTTCTGCATCATCTTGCGCCAACACAAGGCCAAAAAGATGCCAACAATATTAACTTTCCAAGCCTGTCTGCAGCCTTGCTCAACGTCTCATACGGGAAGTAAACATGCCCCGGCATTATCTGAGCTTCATGCGAGAGGTAAAAAGCTGAACACAACGAGCAGTCCACTGTACACCAGACATGTTTCAACTGTTACCAAGGAGGTTAAAAAAAGTCTGGCAGCTCTAGAGTCGTTCCTCATTGAATAACCTCCACACCCTTGGCAGTAGGTTCCTTTTCAGTGAAGCAGATAAGTATAATAATAGTAATAGTGAGCGAGGTAAACAGAGAGAGGGGAATGTATGAGCTTCAGAGCGTTCTGATTCACGCATACAAAATCAACAGGCATTGATGAAGGGCTGTGTGGTTAACTAAAAAAACAATTTTTTAAAACTCCCATAGTCTCAAATGTCGCTAAGTGATGTTGGTATGACAACAGCCAAGAGTGGAGCAGCAGTACGCCTGCATTTAGAGATGGTGAGGCAGCGGGTATTTTCCGTGGTTACAGTTGGGTCAAACAGCAAAGTCAGCAACCGCAGCCACATCTGTTCAGCTGGTTAAAGGCCGCTGCATATTCCAACACAGAGCAGCTGGACAGCAAAATAACTTTTATTGTGTTAATGCACCATTTTTGTTTGCTGGCTTTGTGTGTGTGTGTGTGTGTGTGTGTGTGTGTGTGTGTGTGTGTGTGTGTGTGTGTGTGTGGCCTAAGGACAAATATCGTGAGCACAGCTGTCCACCCACTCTAACAGAGCTGGCCATGTGATGTCAGAGACATAAAAGTGTGTCGTGTTCTCCTTACACTACTGCTAATTCACAGGAAGATTCGATACCTGCTCATCTTCTCAAGTCCCAACATCCGCATTAAAAAATAATAACCAAAAAAATAGGGCACAAATTTACATAATGAAGTATGGCATCTATGACTAAATCACTAGTCATTAAAGCTTAGTTTCATGTATGATTCCACATTACCAAAGAAAGTAGTTGTGAAATGTGTTAGGAAAGATATGTTATAGAGATGGCTGGTGAATCAAACACGAAGACATGCCTGCACAAAGCAAATAAGGGCAAGGTAAAACCACAGGCAACCATTTCAAGTTCAGACTAAACTGTGGTTGTTAGATGACTCCCTCAGAATAAAAAGCTACAGAGAATTCACTGCCGATTTAATACCATCCGACAGCGACGACGCCGGATCTCAACGTCGCTTCAGCTAATCGAACTTCTCCCGGTGCTGCCGACTCGCTGCGGAAAGGGTCATTTCTCGGGGCAAGTGCAACAGAGCGCGCTTCATTGAAAAGGCCCCATGCAGTTTACAATAACAAGCCTCCGGGTCACTTAACAAAACTCTTTCAGTACGACATCTAATTTAAAGTCGTCGTGCATCCTGATCTAGACGCAATGCCACATTTTCCTGCATACAGCAGTGTAGTGTGTGTCACACAGCACATGGGAGTCTCAGCTGGCACTGGTCAAAACATTCCTCTGACAGACCACACAAGCTAACCACTGTATGCTGCTCAGAAAGCTACAACAGGAGCTACAAAGAGCCCAAAGAAGAAGTAATAGTGTGGCAGCCAAGACATCCCTAGTGTGAAAGATGAAGGTGCCATCACCAAATGGGCAAAAAAAAAGCACGCGTGGCAGGATTTTTGTGACTTACGGAGTTGAGCGTTAAAGTTTGCTCCATGTATGGCGCTGTGTGCTTTGCCCGTCTTCAGCGCTACTCCACACGCCTGGTGTGTGTAAGAGAGTCCATCCGCTGGATCTCGCGCGGTGCGTGTGCGAGTCTGTGTTTGCAGTGCAGAGAGGCAGAGCTGAGCGAGGGAGGAGAGAGCGTGCAGAGGAGCCGAAAATCCTGACAGCCACTGAGAGTTCAAAAGCTCCCCCTCTCTTCCTCTCTCTTTTCTCTCTCTCTCTATCAATATCCCTCCCCTCGTTTTCTCTCTCCCTCCCTCTCTCGCTCTCTTTGCTGTGAATTCCTCCTCATTCCTTCTCTATTTACCTCCCTCTCCGTCTGTGTCTTCATGCCCTGTCTGGGTTTCTGCTACGCCCACAGCATACATCTCTTACCCACAATCATGTAAACAAAAGCCGCTAATGTTTCCACACCTAAAAGGAAAGGAGAGGGAGAAACTTCAGGCACGGAGCAAAGAGGCAAAAAATTTCCCCAGCAAATTTACCCGAATCAAACGGCACGCATTAACCATTAACGGCTCGCAGGAACAGATGTTCTCAAATGCCGCAACACCTCCGAACATAGTCAGATTGAGCACAGTCGCAGCAGCCAGCTAATGGTGTCATCTTTGCAAAGTTGAACACACTGTCGTCTGCTGAGCGTGGAGGGCGCAAAGCATCTGTTTGCAGCTGAGTGTGTGATGAGTGAGACACAGGCTTACAGCACCGGGGCAGTGGGATGTGGGGGGCTGTGTGTGGGTGTGTGGGGTGGTGGGGGTTTGCAGTGGGGCTCTGAATGAGAAATAATACAAGGATGTACAAAACAGGACGCTCTTCAGCACGAAGAAAAGCTTAGCATCGGAGTACTCTCTGAGGGAAAAGCAGCAGGGGCAAAAAAAATGAATTACTACATACACAAGCACAGGGTTATATAGCAGTTTCTTCTTCTGGTGAAGAAGGAAGGCAAACACTGAAAAGCAACAATACTACTACTACTATGACATGTCAGAGCCGTGTGAGGAAAGATTCCAGAAGTATGCTCATTTCTGGCCACTGTGTCACCCATAGTTTCAGATTGTTATGGACACAAAATGCTACAAGAACGCATACAGAAGTTATCCATGAGGGGGAACTCGTAAAGAGCCTCACAGTGTCCTTGTGAGTCCAGATGCACTGAATGAGAGCTTATCGTGTGTTTTCTGAAAAGGCTTGTTATGAGAACAGTCCTTCACAACTATACACAAGTCAGAAAATCCTGCAGAAACCAAACACTTGGACAGGAGTTTCTCCCTGTATTAACCTGGACATCACATTTTGGGTTATTTAGACCAAAATACTCAATTTTGCTCTACAAGGGCCTTATTTCCACTTATGAAGACATTATACTGCTACTGTTCTATCAAGATTTTAAACAAATATCCTCATATGTGGCTCTAATTTTTCATAAAAACAAAAATAAGGCAAAAAAAAAAAATCTGGTAATTCTTTGTTTTTACATTCATCGGGCCCCAATATGCCCAAATATCAAAGAGAAATTAAAAATGCATGCCGTAGAAGAGCTCGGATCTTAGGAGGTTAAAGAGTCTTCTGAGGTAAAGAGTTTACTACAGTGCATCAGCTTGCTGTGTCCATCATTTGTCACTTATTTTTGCTCTGAAGGGGACCACAACCTTCAAAGTAGGGGGGAAACAAGTCCTTAAATTTCACTTCATTCTTCAAAGATTCCCATGCTAAAAATCATTTCCTGAACAGGTCATTCTCCAAATCTGGTGCTTAAGAGGCACCACCCAATTCTGCATATGTGTAAGTCTATAAGAACCAAATTGGTGCCATTGGATGGCTTTAATTTGCTATGGGAGAACAGAGTTGCTTATAGAAAACCTGATATCTGGCCATGACTGCAAGATGAAAGCTTGTGAAATTAAAATCCAGAGCAGAGCCCGAGGTGCACACTGAAAAGTCTCTGAAAATCATAAATTCCCTAAACTCTTATTATTTGGAATGTATAGCAGTACCGTGACTTAATACTGCAGATTAAAAACAGATTTTATCACTGAAAATTTGAATTTGGGATTTTTGGAAATCACACACACCACATCATACTGACTAAAGAATAGTGATATCATACGGCTCGATCTGTGGAAGTGCATTAGTGCATGTGGCATGGGTAAAATACACATTTGTGAAGGCACCATTAATGCTGAACAATATATGCAGCTATATATCATCATATAGACATCTTATTAAAGGAGGGCCTATGCAAACCGCATTCTACATGTAGAAGCACAGCTCTGTAAAACAGAGTCTGGGTCTTAAACTGCCACCTGCTGAAAACATTTGGCACATTATGAAACAAAGACAAACAAACCCACAATACAGCAACCTGTTATGAAGCTCAGGTCTAATTTAAGCAAGGATGAGCAATATTTTTCTTTAAGCTACAGGCGTTAGTGTCGTCAGTTGGAAATACTCACACTGATGTTAAAAGAATCGTTAAACTGTCCATTTTGTTTTATATTGTTGCACAGCACAAAAAATGAGCCCTATATTTCAAAACAAGCAAAGTTACATTTTTTCATTTCATTGTATTCCATTTTTCTGTCATTTTATAGTGTTCCTACATAGATTATATATAAAACATGGACACAGCCACCATAAGATTACCCATTAATTAGTGAAATCTCATTGTGATACTCACAACTCATTATTTTCACTGTGGCACTGCTGGTGTTTTGAAACCAGGAGTAATGGGCACGTAAATGTGAGTGCAAAACTGAGAAAAACTAACTACTTGAGACTGAAAAGCTGTTAGTCTGACTCTTAATTTACAAAATGAAACCTTGTTTTATTTGAAATCTCCTGAAACTAGCATTTAAGCAAATAGGCCCGCTGTCTGTTTTGAATGCAAGTTTAAAAGCTCTTTTACAATGGCTTCATTTTTCAGACAATGAAGCTATAGTTATCTTTTAGATAGCATGTAATTACTAACAGAAGTCATGTAGTACTCTTGTCTGTAGATAATCAACACTTAGTATCAAAACATATGCTGTATTTAACTGAGCCAACTGAGACTAGCCTAAGCCTGCCTCTCTTTGTTTGTGCCACTGCAGGTCCCACCAGCCTAGAGATGATAAAACAAAGATATCAAAGATCTACAAAACAATGTAACAGATCAAACTAACGCTGAGAGACAAGGGGGGGAAGAGATTAGATAATTTCACAGACTGCTTCAAGCATGAGAACACCTACCTTTCTATTCAGCCAATGTTATTTTGTACAAGCAGAGTATATGACAGCTCAAAACATCCCCTTTTAAATTTAACAGCAGGCAGGAATAGACACCTCATAACAGCACTAGAGAAGAGATGTCTTAGTTGCTAGGGGTGATGGCATACTCAGAGGCAATTTTACTCTTGATTGATGCAAAGTAATTAGCTATTTCTGGTAAGTCATAAAAAGTAAACAATGAAACACACCGTTAGACCCACGCACGGTGAGGAAATCTTTGCACACGAGCCAACAAGAAGTTATGAAACAAAATAAAAATACACTTTTTAATTTTTTCAATTTTTTTTTTTACTGGTAAAAGTTTGTAACCTCGCTTAAAAACAAAAGCTACTCAGATTCGTACATGTGAACATACAGTGAGGATTAGGAGATGAAGTGGGAGGTGGGGTATTATAATCTATAGCTGATTAAGAAAGTAGCTTAAGACATCTTGGGGTAAACATTTTATTATTATTAACAGTGCTCTTTAGTGTGTGTTGAGACATTCCTGAGAAGCAGATTTGTGGTGTGATGTTTTGAGTGCAATGTGGATCCTGCAAGTGTGCTCCTATGTGGACCCACAATACAGTCTGCCACTTTCTGGATCATTTTTGCGCCTGTTTGTGTGCATTCGGAACAATTACAAGACATAAGAGCACGTGTGTGTGTAGTTTTGTGAATATGAATCAGAATCAGTGTGCCTAAGTAATACGTGCATGCACAGACCCACTGCAGAAAGAGGGTTCCTCAGAAACATTAATATGAGAAAATGTGAGCATGATATTCCATCGTGCAGCAGCGCTCATTAGTGACACCAAACAAACAGGAACATGCCTCTAGCTTACACAAAGACCACTTTGTGAGCCATCCCTTGCAAACACAGAGTTCAAGGCAACGGAAATGTGAGGTTAAAAAAAAGAAGAGAAAAAAAGCTGAAGTGTAAAAGGGAGGGGGTATGGTTCAAACGTCCACATTAATGAGGTAATTTTTGTACATACAGGCCAACCAGAATGGGAAGGACAGAAGAGCATCCGAGCATTAAAATGAAAAAACACTTTCCATGTTTCAAATTCATAGCATAAAGGGTGAGGAAGGAAAAAGAACTTACGTCAAGGTCATCCAGCGATCGCGCCAGGCTGAGACGTTTGGCAGAACGACGTTTAGACGCACGAATAGCGCCTATACCCCAAAACCTGGAACCCTGAAGGCAAGAGTATTTAAAATCACCATTACTGATTTAACTTTTGAACACAAGACACTGTCTCTCCTAGAAAATCAAGTTACCAAACTACAACTTAGTAACTGTTAAACTACTGTCACTGACATCTATTTATCTACAGAAATTTTTTGCTATGACTGTCGGAGATAATGTCATAATTTTCAGAGAACTGAAGTGTTTGTGACACGTTTTTGCCCGGAGAGTCAAAGATAATGGAGTTACTCGCGGATAGGAGAAAATGAAAATGTAACAGTATAAGCAAAGTGAGAATTGAATTTGAGATGAGTTTGTTCAAACACATCTTTCTGGGAATCTAAAATGATCCGCGAGATCTGACAGATTTCTCTCCTGGTGCCTCTACATTCAGATATAATTGCACACTAATGTCACAGTCTCTCGGACTGCAGATGGAAACACAATCGCTAATATCTTAAAGATACTGCATTCTAACCAGCCACCGCATACTCTTGTGACTGGAGAGGTTTTGTGTCTATTGCTTGCAGATAATTACTGCTACATGACATGGGCTCTACCCTGTAATTTGTCTGGCTTCCTGTTCAAGATAGTCTTTTTTTCTGATCTAATGCAAGCTGCTGGGAAAAGATGCAATCAAGCTCTGACTTGGAAACACAGGGCAATGCTTCTCTTAAAGAAATAAACTTAAAAAAAATATATCACATGAGATTATTCTGTAGCCAAACTTAATCTAAAGCCCGCTGCACGTGTCCCTGATTACAAAGTTATTTACAAACACAAGCTCGCCTACATGCTGACTAATTCGAGTCTGTTGCTTAGTGAAAAAGCCGACTTCAGAGATACTTTAGACGTGTAATTGTGGTTCTTGGAGCTCATGGATACACAGGGACATCTTGTGGACAAAGAGGAAACCAACAGTAAAAAAAACCTCTTTATAGAGTTGCACATTAACTTTCAGCAGGTGTTTTCTGAGCTCAATTGACACACTGCACCAACTGAGCGTTGAGCAGTGGTGTTTTATTTCATGTTAGGTGCCACCAAAAACAGACTTACTAACACCCCCTTGATGTCGGGAAACTCAATTCTTTCTGAGCATTTAATAGTTCAAGAGCCACTATAAGCACAGAAGCAGATGCTCTTGCCTCAAGGTGACAGGAATAATAAACTTTACATTTTAGCAAAGAAACCTGCACAGCACTTAAGTAAAAGCATTTAATTCAACAAGAATACAAAAAAAAGTTTTAAAGAGTTTGTGAAAGACAGGACACCTCATGCTTGTTGCTGATCACATAAAATGTCTCTGTCAGGACACCTATAAAGATCCTATAAACATCACCAGGTACTTCAAGAGGACATATTAAGGACCTATTATAGGGACGTCATTTCTGACTTGTATTCTAGCTTGCTAGAGCTTTGCATGACTCACACCTCAAAATAATCCTTATTAATTTGATGATGGGCCTTGGTGCAGCTGCTCAGTCTGAAATAAACTATTTTACATCCTCCCCTTTAAAACTACTTTCTTGGATATGCTGCAGCATACAAAGAGCAGGTAGTTGGGCTGCTGTGTGCCATTTTTAATTTGAGCATCTGCAATTTTAAAAGTACATATGAGATAAAAACAGGGGGGGGGGGGGGGGGAGCATATAATGGCTCCCTCACAAGTGAAATTAAAAAAATATTTTCTAACATTTTTGCCCTTTTTTGTAAATAACTATCAAGAAATTTTAACCTTTTGGGTTCAAAAACATGATAAATATATGATTTTTCATATTTGACTCTTGTGGAAGTTAAATGCCTGAAACCTGTATTTCAGATCACAGGTTATTTATACATACTCATAAACCTCATTAACTACTTCAATGGCAGCATAAGAAATGTTTATTTTTAAATTCTTTAGATTGCAGCTTTAAAGTAAAAAAAAAATTGAAAACAAGAAAGAGTGTCTTACTTACATTTCTAGTGCTGCCATCCTTTTGCTGCTTCTGTCTCTGTTCTACAAACTTTCTGGTCCATTCCTCCCTGGGAGGCAGCATCATGACTTCAGCTGACTGGTATCTTTCCGAGGGTATCTGGCTCATTGGAGGTGGCAGGTTATTGGTGCTGGCACTAAGACTATTGTGTGAGGGCCAGTTGTTGTTGGATGTTTCACATAGTGCTGGATCACTACTCAGGACTTTTGGCCACTTTGGCTTTGAGAACCACCGTTGGCTCCCTCTGAGAGGATCTCCAGAGAAGTTTGTTTTTTTATCCAAACGCATAAGAGGTGGTGGGGGCTTGAACTGGAACTGTAGTCTGGGTGGGGGTCCTCCATAAAAGCTAACTAAAGAATCTGGGCCAGGTAATGACTCTGAAAGGGAATCTGTGCTGGTAGTGTTCTCTGGATTAAGTTTTTGGCCATTCTTGGAGAGGGTTATTGGGGTGAGGCCCTCAGCCGGAGGATAATCCCATGGACAGCTGGGGAGGTGGGGCCCAGGATGGTTTTGGATCACCGAAGGGAAATCCCTGTCCGCTCTCTCCTCAGGGGGAGAAACATTTCCAATACCACTGTCCCCATTGCTGCTTGCACTGCCACGTTTGGCAGTGCTGACGTTCTCCTTGGCATGCTCCTGGGCTTCTGCGTCCAGTTTCACTCTTAGTCTTTCCACAGCTTCCCCCATGTCGCTGTAAAGTACTGTTACAAAGTTAAGAACATCCGGGGGAGTCTGTGGGAATTCCAGGCAGCCCGAGGCATCTGGATCTGGAGTGCAGTTGAAACCAAAACGGCCAGCAATCCCAGTGTGATCCTTGTGATTTCCCAGATCTGGGTCAATGAAAAAAACATGGCAGGAAGCACGCAGAGGACTATCTTCTGGCACACGGCCATTAATAATATGCCCTGTGGTGACCAGGCAAAAAAAACGTGGGTCTTCAGTACACACAGCCCCCAAGACCAGGTTCTCAGCAGGGAAAGCTGCCAAAACAGCTCCAGCGTCGTCACAAAGATGAATGCAATCAAACATGATCTTCATCATCACAAGGGTATGGGTGTCCTGCTCAGTGCCCAGCTGTCGGATTCTCTCCAGAATGGCCTTTGAACAGTCCTCTGATTCACTAGTGTTCAAAATCAGCTCTGTGGAGCTCAGGTAGCCAACCACCAAAGTCATGTTCAAAACACCCCAGTCTGGATTGGCTTCGTCTGTAATAACAGAGTCTGCATCCCCAGACGTGGAAGTCTCCTCCCTTGGCTGCTCAGCTAAAGCACTCCACTGCTGTGACCACTGTGACATATCCGGCTCTGAAACCGGCCTCTGTTTGGCGGCAACCGAACAACTCGCGTTAAAGGAGGAGTTGCTTGAGTCATCTGAGACTGTGCGGAAAACACTTGCCTTTTGGAAAACGCCACTTTTCTGAGGAAACCCAAATTTCACATCATTAAGGATTGGGTTTCCCAACACTCGGCCTTCAGCCTGCACCACCAAGCACAGGGGTCCTTTGCAGCTGCCAATCAGCTGCACCACAGCCTCATGAGAAGCAGTAGACACGTCACTTCCATTGATGACCATGATGCAATCTCCTTGTCTGAGCCCCACCAAGTATGCCGGGCTTCCTTCCAGGATGCCGCTCAACATGCACGGCCTCTGTCCTGAAATAGTAAAGCCATATCCAGCCCGACCACGGATGACCTCCACGCTCTTGAACTCACCGGATGCATTCATATCCAGACGCCTCCTCGCGCCCTCAGGCTGTCCCTGTATCCTCATCTTTGTTGCCGCATGTGGGAACTGTAACACTTGTCCGTTGCCAACACTATTGTGTTGTTGTCGTCTTATGGTAACACAAAGCAAAACACAAGGACAAAAAGTAAAGAAGACGACATGTTTTTCCACCACATCAAATTGTTCAAAGACTTAATAAATTACAACTCATGCATTAAAATGTCAAAAATACTTGCAAATAAACGACAGCTCTAAAGTTCTTTGTGAAAACTAATGAGAAGTTCTACAGCACATTTTATTAATTACATTAAATGGTTATTTTATTGATGAATACTGCTAATAAATAATGTAAAGACCATATACTGAAAACAGAATAACATTTTTTAAGCAGTGTTAGAAAAAGCAGGGTGTTTTTCTAGCTTTCTTTGCTCTCACCTAGTCAACAAATTAATTTAATTTAATCAGTTTCATTTAATAACCAAGTAACGCAACCCACATCAATCTTATATCTGCAATTATCTGTCAGAGCTAAAACAGAGGCAGCTTTTATGTGCAAACACGGCTCGCATATTACTCCCAGTCACCCCTCCACCCACTCCCCAAAACACACCGCCAGCTGGCTCCCTGCTCACCACCACTTTAATGAAGGACTCTGGTGTCGGTAAGCCAGTTTTTAAATGTTCCAACACTTAAGTCACCGCCCGAGTCATTTTATGAGGGCAAAAAAACCGAAACAAAAATAGCGAAAGCTAGCTCCTGCTTTACTTTTTTTTAGAGTTTTGGCAACTTTAAAGCGACAAAAAATGTTAACGTAGCTCGAAACTTTGACAACAATTAAGGCCTTATCGGGAAAAAAAATTAACAGTACCTGCTTTTAAAGTTGTGCCAGAAAAAAAAAGCCCACGGGTTTTACGTTTACGTTAACACGAGTCTACCACGTTTACATTTTCCGCTTCACGCGTCCATTTTTTTTCTCTATTCTCTCCCTGCAGTGATTCGGTATTCCATATGGCAGAGCTCGAGGGCACCACCTCCATCCATTCACTCATCACGGAAAACACAAAGCGTCTTTCACTGTAACCATGACAGCGTAACGTCTCCGGAACATGTGACTCCTCCCACTGGCCAATCAGCATCTCCTTTGCGTTCAATATTCAAACAGTGGGAGTGACGCTATTGGCTGACAATGATGGCAGTTGACAAGCTTCATTTTTCCCTTAAGTAAAGTATGTATATATTTTTTTATTTATATATGATATTTTTAATAAATAACTCTGCTTAAGTATACAAGTGAGAGCACAGAAAGTTCTCTGGAGACTCTGTAATCACCCCTGACATATGTCTAAAAGGAGGAATATAATGAAATTTAAAAGGCACTGCCCATGCAATGGTGATAAGTTGATCACTTAAAAACCAAAAAGTAAAAATAAAAAAGGTCTTACCCATATGACTGCGGTTACTGCAGTATGTCTCATCCACTTTGCCTCTGGTTAACTCCTTCCCCTCCACTCGACTGCGGCTCTTTACGGCGGATGGTGTGTAAACACTAACTCTGGTCAAAGGGCTGCAACGGTTGCCTCACCCCTGGCCTTACTACTCATGTGCGGTGTAGCTTACTCATTTGCAAGAAGCTGACAGCCGTTTTGACAAACCACTATATAACAACAGGATTAGAAGTCTAATGCAATGACGTTGCACTTTATGATTTATTTATTACGGCTGTGAGCAATGAGCATACTATGCAAACACAGGCCACACAGTTCAGTGTGTTATAAGGAAACAAATGATGTTGCTTTCTCATTTTCATGAAGGAGTGACTTCCTTTGAGCTGGTGTAATGTGTGATGGAACTAGCCTAATCCCCCCTATTTCTCTAAATCCTCTTAAAATGGGCTGAAAGGCAAAGACCTTAATATTTCAGCTAACGTCAGCCTCCACCCTCTGTGTATTTTGCATCCCAATAATTGTACCGTAGAGTCACGGAGATGGGGGATGTTAGAGTGAAAGACAGCAGCAGGTTATCTTTGCATAGTTGTCAGTTCTCAAGAAACAAATCTGCGGGTTTCTGCCTTGAATGAAAGCTTCCATATATATCAAATTGCCCTGTTTTGGCATCAGACCTCCCATGTAACATGTAATTATCCTGGCAAAGAATAAAAAGTGATGGCTGTTGTTCCCACAGTGATTTTTATTAGGGTACTTGGCAAATTATCAAGAAATCTTATACAACTGTTCCTAAAATGAAAATGTACAGTGGAGCCTGACTTAATGTTGATGCTAAAGTGCTAACAAATGCAATAACATGTTTATCTTCTACAAATGATACTCCTCCAGAAATGGTAAAAGCCTGTATTCATGCCTGTCTCTACCATTTCTACACAGAGCTTTACTCACAATAGGATAAACCTGGAATGCCAAAATAAAATACATCATTTTTTTGTATTCAACAAGGTTATAGGTGAGGCAATGCCCCCCAATAAAAAACAAAACAAAAAATATACACTTTATGGTTTTCCCGGATCCTTCACACCGCTCTGACCCCATGTGGCTGATGCAGTGGCGGGAAGCTGGATCATCTTCTCCAGGAGGTTCATCATGCGCTCCTGCAGCTGCAGGCACTGGACCTGGAGGAGGTTCTGTTGGTGCACGGCTCGACGCACCTCCCTGCACGTCTCCTCCATGGCCCGGCTCGACTTCTTCTGTTGCTGCAGCATAGCCTGCAAGACTCGCAGTTTCTTCCGCTTCAAGGACAGGTGCTTGCTGGCCTTCCTCTTCCTGGCCGAGATAGGATGTGAGCTGGGGGAGCAGAGAGGGGAACCTTTCAGAGCAGGCAGTGCCTAGTAAAAAGAGATCACACTGGGTTCGCATTTTCACAGGTTAGTTCCACGACCTTCAACATAACATTGGTTTGTGTGCATCGGCTCCTCGCGCCGAAGGCAGAAATCATAGAAGTAAATCATTGCAAGTGTTTTACAATGCTATGGACGGCATTTAAAGGGAGTGAAACATGGCTTATTACTGGTAGCTACAATCTACAGATTTTTCTGACAATTAAGACAGACAATTGAGAGGCACAGTTTTAATAAGAAGACAGCCCTGAGGACACATCAGCTGGATGCATGTTTCTGATTTTGCCTAACCAGTACAGGCAGATTGTGGGCTGCAGCTTTCTGGAGAAGCAGCATGAGTAGGGATGGGTATTGATAAGATTTTCACGATTCCGATCCAATTTTGATTCTGTTTAACGATTCGATTCTTTATCGATTCTTTTTAAAAAAGGAGAACACTAAGGTCGATTAGCTTAGAACTTTGTTTTATATCTTCTCTTTGAACAAGATAGAAACTTAGGAGTAACATGGCCTTACAAACCCAACAGTGAGATCTTAAGAGATACACAGCCTACGGCTCTTCAATGGGGTGTCACAGGGTCCCCAGGAAAAAAATTGTAAATGTAAAATAATAAAATAAATATTCTTCTGTAGCAATAATTACAATTACACAAGAATATCCAGTAATGTCCCTGCCTACAATTAAACACATCTGCTGTGGCAAATGGGTGCAAACCTTTGACCACAAACTTAGTCACTGCTCGGTGACATTCGTCTATCCTGGCCTGAAAGGAGACGCTACCGGTAGACTGCAGCGAGAACTGGCAGCATCTGAGCCAGACTCTGTCTGTCTGTCTCATCATGGTCACCTAAATGCACAGTAATGGCAGGTTTTGTAAGAAGGCAGATCGCGTTAACATAATGTGCACTGTTAGTTGATTATTTACCTGCTGCATTAACGGGAGAGGACGTACAAACGTTACCGCTGCTGCTGGGTTGAGATTCACGAGTCCGGAGCGGAATTAAAAACACGACATTCATTTAAGGTCATCGTGTGTTTTGTGAGCAAATGCTTTTGCATATTCGTAGTGTTTCCTCCCTGAAATGAAATATCTACTTTTCAAGTATTGCAAGTTACCCTGTTGTCATCCGTTCTCGTAAAGTATAACCAAACTTTTGAGCGTTTGAGCCGCCATGTTTCCTGCCAGGTAAATGACACTCCGTATTCTGTCCCTCCTGTTATTTCTAAGGCATGTTTTTTATAAGTTTGTTATATGGCGGGTCATAATCATTCGTTCTGTAATTAACTGTTGCAACATGTCAGAAAATATGTTTATTCCTGATCTTGTCTGGGCAAAGCCTGCCATCTAGTGGGTTGACAGGGTAGCACCATGTTAGAGCGCAAGCAGTGGTTTTCTCCCAGCGCTCGACAGGGAAGGTCCATTTGGCTGTGTCTCTGTAAATTCCTGCATCTGACGCCCTTGAAAAGGCATAATCTGTAAGTGTGGCAAAACGGTTTATTGTTCCCACTTATTAGTACCTTGTTCAGCAAAGTAATGAGCTTCTTGTGTGTTTAGCGAGTTTGTTACATTACTAGCACAAGCTAGCTGTTAGCCCTTTGTTTAGCCTGCTAACATGAAGCATACCAGCATGTGGTGTTAGCTGTATCTCTTACCATCTCTGTATCTCTTGATTGTGTAGTGACTGTTTACATAAGTCAACAATATTTAATGTAATCTTTGTGTATTTGTATGGAGAGTGAATACACTGTATTCTGTTTCTGTTATTACAGTTTTACAAAAAAGGAAAATAAGGATCAGTAAAGCTCCGAAGAATGGCACGCGGTCTCCTGAGTGTTTACTGAAGCCATTTTATGTTTAGCTCACTGCATAAGCTGGATAGAGACATTCAGCTGAGGGCAGAAGAGTAAAAAGATTGTCCACGCATCAAGTGCACTGCCAGGATCCTGAGACACTCCAGCGACAGCAATCATGTCCAACCACGGGGACACCTCGCAGCTTTCACAGCTGGAAGTCAGGTCGGAATGCAGATCAGCAGCTTCACGCCGGTCAAACAGCTCAGCAGCTTCACGCCGGTCAAACAGCTCAGCAGCAAGCCTTGCTGCAGCACGAGCACGAGCTGAAGCCGAAGCTGCTCGAGCAAGAGCAGAATATGCCAAACGCCAAATAGACATGGAGGTCAAAAAGGCCCGGATGGAGGCAGCGCTAAATGCTCTGAAGCAGGAGGGAGAAGCAGAAGCAGCACTTGCAGCTGCAAGGGTCCTAGAGGCTGCAGTTCTGGACCAAGCAGAGTCTGTGAAGCCACCAGACATTCCTGCCACAATAGCTGCGGCTGTCAGCCGCACTCAAGAGTATGTAGATACCCACTTCCACAATAACACTAATATGGAAGGTGAGTCAAAACACAGTAGAGAGCAAAAATGTGACTTAGACAACACCCACACTACAGGGCCGGACATATCAGCAGCAGCTGCGCGTGGGTACCCCCCCAGTTCTCCACCTGTTTGGCAGCCCAAACTTCCACCTCCCCATTGGTCCAACTATGTTGGAGCAGCCAAACCACAACGACAAGCAGATGTATCAGACCTCGCTGCCCTCCTCTCGCGTCGTGACCTACTGACAGCAGGACTGACAGTGTTTGATAACAAGCCAGAGACTTATCTAGCATGGAGATCTACGTTTCACAATGCCACTGAAGATTTAAACCTAAAGTGCAGTGAAGAACTCGATCTGCTCACTAAGTGGCTTAGTGGGGAGTCTCTCCAGCATGCTCTGAGAATCAGGGCTGTCCATGTTAACAATCCAGAAACAGGTCTTCAGCGTTTATGGCAAAGGCTAGACAGGATTTATGGCTCATCAGAAGTTATTGAAGCTTCTCTGTTCAAACGCCTAGAGAGCTTTCCCAGAGTTACTCCGAGAGACAATCACCTTCTACAGGAACTTGCAGATCTCCTCCTGGAACTTGAAGCAGCAAAAAACGAAGGATATCTGCCAGGCCTCAGCTTTCTTGACACTCCAAGAGGCATAAACCCAATTGTGGAAAAACTCCCACATACCCTGCAAGAGTCATGGATCAAACAGGGGTCCAAGTATAAGAAAGAACACAGAGTGCACTATCCGCCTTTCTCCTACTTTGTCCAGTTCGTAAATAGCAATGCTGAAATGAAAACTGACCCCAGCTTTATCCTACAAAATTACAGCACTGGGCACATGAGGATAGAAAGGCCGCTGGTGAGACAATCACATTTTAGAGCCCCGCTAACAGCAAACAAAACACAGGTTGGCACACCCAGCAACAAATCTAACACTCACTCTCTTGATCCCGACAAACGGTGTCCAGTACACATGAAGCCCCATTCACTTGCAAAATGTAGAGGGTTTAGGATGAAAACACTGGATGAGCGGAAAAGTCTGCTCAAAGGGCTTTCGATCTGTTACAAGTGTCTCTCATCAACAGAACACAGGGCCAAAGACTGTAAAGCTGATATTCGTTGTCTGGAGTGCAAAAGCGATACCCACATCTCCGCCATGCATGCCGGGCCACCCCCTTGGAGAAGTGGGAGCTTTGATTCTACACCAGAGGCACACGGCGGGGAGCCAGACATCCCGAGCTCCACAGTGACTACATCTAACTGCACTGAGGTATGTGGACAGGGACAACAAGGACGGTCTTGTTCTAAAATTTGCATGGTGAAAGTATATCACAGCACAGCCCCTCAAATGAAAACGAAAATGTACGCAATTTTAGACGACCAAAGTAATGTGTCACTGGCTCGTTCTCCCTTTTTTGACATGTTTAATGTACATGGTGAAGCCTTTCCATACACAATGAAAACATGCTCTGGCACAACGAACAAAACAGGCCGTAGAGCTCACGGCTTTGTCATTGAGGGTGTGGACGGAAAAGTGTCCATACCACTACCAACACTGACAGAGTGTAATCAGATTCCTGACAACAGGAGTGAGATACCCACCCCAGAAGCTGCAGCTGCTCATCATCACCTAGCTCACATAGCTGCACAAATACCCCCTCTTGATCCAGAGGCAGATATTCTCCTCCTCTTAGGCCGTGATGTAATTCAGGCTCACAAGGTTCGACGCCAGGCAAATGGGCCCAATGAAGCACCTTATGCCCAAAAGCTTGATCTTGGATGGGTAATTGTTGGGGATGTTTGCCTCTCGGGAGCTCACAGACCCACATTGAACTCCTACAAGACTAACATACTGGATAATGGCCGCCCCAGTTTTCTCTCTCCCTGTGGCAACAGAATCTACACAAAAGTGAAGATCACAGAAGAATGCCCCCTTTTTGAGAGCACACAGGTCAAAGATGAACTGGGCAAACACATCTTTCAACAAACTACTGATGATGACAAAATGGCACTCTCTGCAGAAGATAAGACGTTTCTGAACATTATGCACAAAGAGTTTGCTAAAGATGATGCAAATAACTGGGTCGCCCCCCTGCCCTTTCGTCATCCCCGACGTCGCTTACCCAACAACAGAGAGCAGGCTCTCAACCGCCTCATGTCCCTACGGAAGACATTAAAGAGAAAGACGGAGATGAAAGATCATTATGTGGAGTTTATGAAAAGGATCTTCGACAAAGGTCATGCAGAAAGGGCACCCCCTCTCAAACCCCACCAAGAATGCTGGTATCTCCCACACTTTGGTGTTTACCACCCCCAAAAGCCAGCAAAAATCAGAATAGTCTTCGATTCAAGCGCCCAGTTCGAAAATGTGTCTCTGAATCAAGTACTGTGTAAAGGCCCAGATCTCAATAACAGCCTTGTGGGCGTGCTTCTCAGATTCCGAGGTGACCCACATGCTGTGATGGCTGACGTGGAGCAGATGTTTCACAACTTCACGGTCAGAGAGGACCATCGTGATTATCTGCGTTTCCTGTGGTTCCGCGATCACGACCTCGATGGAGAAGTGGACGAGTTTCACATGACAGTCCATGTTTTTGGGAATTGCCCGTCCCCCTCAGTTGCCATCTATGGACTCAAGAAGACTGCTGTGGAAGGAGAGAAAGAATATGGCAGTGATGTAAGGGAATTTATTGAGCGCCATTTTTATGTAGATGATGGGCTAAAGTCATTTCCCTCTGAGACCCAGGCGATTGACGTCCTTCACAGAACACAAAGGATGCTGGCTCAGTCTAACATCCGCCTTCACAAGATCTCATCCAACAGCCCTGTAGTCGTCAGTGCCTTCCCAAGTGAAGATCTAGCCACAGGCCCGCAGGAACTCCAACGTGGACAACACGCCCCACTCATGCAACGCAGCCTTGGGTTAGGCTGGGACCTGTCGACAGACCAATTGTCATTTCAAGTTGAAATCAATGACAGGCCTTTCACCAAACGTGGTGTATTGTCAGTCATCAACAGTTTGTATGACCCACTCGGCTTCGCTGTGCCAGTCAGCATCGAAGGCCGCTCCATTCTGAGAGAGATCTCTATGGACATTAGCGAATGGGATGCACCGCTGCCGAGGGAGAAACAGGACAAGTGGCAGCAATGGAAAGATTCCCTAAAGCACTTACAACAGCTCAAGATCTCCCGCATGTATACATCCATCTCACTATCTGAATCTCAGAGAAAAGAAATGCATGTTTTTTGTGATGCATCCACAAAAGCTGTTGGAGCCGTCGCTTACCTGAAACTCACAGCAGGCAATGGGCTCAGTGAAGTTGGGTTTCTTCTTGGAAAGGCCAGGCTGGCTCCAAAACCAGACATCACAATTCCAAGACTGGAACTTTGTGCTGCTGTGCTGGCTGTAGAAGTGGCGGAAATGGTCCAGCAGGAGCTTCACACTACTATCGATGAGGTGAACTTCTACACCGACTCGAAGGTGGTCCTTGGATATATTTTCAATGAAAAAAGACGCTTTTATGTGTATGTGCATAACCGTGTGGAGCGCATTAGGCGTTCTACCCAGACCCACCAATGGCATTACGTACCCACACAGCTAAACCCAGCTGACCATGCCACACGAGCACTGCCCGCTGAGCATCTGTCTCACTCTACATGGCTTAGCGGACCTGCCTTCCTTACAGATTCAGGCCAACGACAAATACAGAAAGAACCTTTTGACCTTGTTTGCCCTGAAAACGACACTGAGCTGCGCCCAGATATCGTATCCTGTGCCACCTTTCTGTCAAAAAAAGAGCTCGGGACCACAAGGTTCGAGAGATTCTCAAATTGGAGTCGTCTGCTAAAAACTATTGCCAGACTGCTGCACATTGCCGAGTCGTTTAAAGGTGAAACAGAGAGCACATGTCGTGGATGGCACAAGTGCAACAACTATGCTACAGAAGAACAGCTCCAGCAGGCCAAGGTTACTATCATTCGTGCAGTTCAAAAAGAGGTGTATGCGGATGACATCAAGCGCATGGAGCAGAGTGAGTCCATTCGCACACAAAGTCCACTTAGCAAGCTGAGTCCTTACATAGACGCTGATGCAGTCCTTAGGGTCGGTGGCCGGCTCGCAAGAGCTCAACTGTCAACAGATGAGACACACCCCATGCTCATTCCCAGTAAACACCACATAACCCAGCTCATAATCAGACACTTTCACGCACAAGTATGTCATCAGGGCAGACACTTCACCGAAGGTGCAATCAGAGCTGCAGGTTTTTGGATTGTGGGTGGGAAAAGAGCCGTCAGTAGTGTCATCTTCAACTGTGTCATATGCCGCAGATTAAGGGGCAAGCAACAAGAGCAGATCATGTCAGATCTACCAGAAGACAGAATGTGTACAGACCCTCCTTTCACGTGTGTGGGCCTAGATGTTTTTGGTCCGTGGCCTGTTACAGTCAGAAAGACACGAGGAGGTCAAGCAGAGGCCAAGAGATGGGCAGTGATCTTTACGTGTATGAGCACTCGTGCCATACATATCGAAGTGATAGAAGCAATGGACACTTCATCTTTCATTAATGCTCTGCGCCGTTTCGTTGCCATGCGAGGTGCTGTTAAACTACTCAGATCCGACTGCGGCACAAACTTTGTGAGTGCTTGCAGAGAACTCCAAATCGACAAGAAGGGTTGTCATAACAACAAAATCAACAAGTATCTTGGAGACAGAAGCTGTGAGTGGCAATTTAACCCTCCACATGCATCGCACATGGCTGGATGTTGGGAGCGCATGATTGGCGTCAGTCGGCGGATCCTTGACGTAATGCTGCTGCAGCACGGAAATGCAAAGCTCACACATGAGGTGTTAGTGACATTCATGTCGGAGGTCACTGCAATAGTCAACTCAAGGCCACTTACCACAGTTTCTGCTGACTCAGAGCATCCTGAGATTCTCACTCCTGCCATGCTACTCACACAAAAGGTTGGTGCGCCCCCAGTACCACCAGGTCAGTTCCACGATCAGGACCTGTTTAGAGCGCAATGGAGACGTGTACAGTACCTAGCCAACATCTTCTGGGGACGATGGAGGAGAGAGTACCTCAGCGGACTACAGGGTCGTCGCAAGTGGAGGGCATCAAAGCCCAATCTACAAATTGGAGATGTGGTCCTGCTCAAAGAGGGACAAGAAAACAGGATTGACTGGCCACTAGGGCTAGTCACAAAGACCTTCCCTAGTCAAGATGGCAGAGTAAGGAAGATTGAAGTCAAGATCATCCGCAGTGGCGAATGTAGAGTGTACCTGAGACCCATCAGTGAAGTCGTCTTGTTGGTACCTAAGAGCTAAGTCTGAAAGACTCTTAATATCCTTTGTAATAGTGGGATTCAGCTTTAGTTGGTGTGACGTCCTGCAGACGTCAGGCGGGGAGTATTCTGTCCCTCCTGTTATTTCTAAGGCATGTTTTTTATAAGTTTGTTATATGGCGGGTCATAATCATTCGTTCTGTAATTAACTGTTGCAACATGTCAGAAAATATGTTTATTCCTGATCTTGTCTGGGCAAAGCCTGCCATCTAGTGGGTTGACAGGGTAGCACCATGTTAGAGCGCAAGCAGTGGTTTTCTCCCAGCGCTCGACAGGGAAGGTCCATTTGGCTGTGTCTCTGTAAATTCCTGCATCTGACGCCCTTGAAAAGGCATAATCTGTAAGTGTGGCAAAACGGTTTATTGTTCCCACTTATTAGTACCTTGTTCAGCAAAGTAATGAGCTTCTTGTGTGTTTAGCGAGTTTGTTACATTACTAGCACAAGCTAGCTGTTAGCCCTTTGTTTAGCCTGCTAACATGAAGCATACCAGCATGTGGTGTTAGCTGTATCTCTTACCATCTCTGTATCTCTTGATTGTGTAGTGACTGTTTACATAAGTCAACAATATTTAATGTAATCTTTGTGTATTTGTATGGAGAGTGAATACACTGTATTCTGTTTCTGTTATTACAGTTTTACAAAAAAGGAAAATAAGGATCAGTAAAGCTCCGAAGAATGGCACGCGGTCTCCTGAGTGTTTACTGAAGCCATTTTATGTTTAGCTCACTGCATAAGCTGGATAGAGACATTCAGCTGAGGGCAGAAGACTCCGCAACGTGGTGACGTAATTCGTGGCGACGGGAATCGATAAGGGAATCGTTTGCAAAAATGGCAAACAATTCCAAGGAATTGAAACAGTGGGAACCGGTTCTCAGCAAGAACCGGTTTTCGATACCCATCCCTAAGCATGAGTGAGCGTTTGCTGTGGTGTGCCACAGGAAACTAATGCCAACAACAACAATAATGTCAAGAAAACACATCCAGATTGAATTTTAGTGCATCAGAGTGATGAGGGGTTTTTTTTAAAGCCAGAACTTTTTGACTCATTTTTCAGCCCATTAAAAGTTGATTTGAGGGCTAAGGCTTGGTTTTAGGGTTAAAGAATTAGGGTGAATTTAAGACTTTAGCACTTAGCTGTTATGGCTAAACGTAGAGTTAAGAGGCTTGGGATTGCATGAATGTCCCCAGAAAGATAGTGTGTGTGTCTGTCAGTGTGGAAACACTTTTAACAAGGAACTACATTTAGCCCCCCCCCCCAAAAAAAAGAGAACCGCTCATCTAAACAACCTCAAAATTGAGCACTGCCCTTGCCAGAGTCCCCAGCGACAGACTCACCAAGTCTGGAGTGGATCAGAGGAACAGACAGACCTACACAGATTATTAGTAAGTAAGTAAAGTAAGTATACTTTACAGAAACTAACAAAACTGTTAAAACGCAGAGAGAAAAAAGCAATCGTGTATATAATTTTAGCATTCAAGGTTTAAATAAAGCATAGCAACAAGTAACCCAGCTGAGGAAAGGTAGTCACTTTCAGTTATAGCTGGCAAGCTGAAAACTGCATAAAACTGTATATCTGGTGGGTTGCTTCTCTGAAACAATAGCATACAAAGGTCAGTTCATCTATTATTATCTTTATGAGTGTTTCAAAAGTGCACATATTCACTATGACACACACATGCACTGTGTGTCTCCTCTATTTCCTGTTACCTGGAGCCCTGTGTGTGCTCACTATCAGAGCTCAGCGAGTCCAGCTCTTGTTTGATCTCCATCTCGTCCGAGGAGCCTGTGTACTCTGGCAGGAATCCCATCAGCCCCTCGTCTGACTGTGGCACCAGGTTGTCTGTCGACTGGGAGGAAGTGGAGGGACCCGCTGCAGAGGCCTGAAACTCCAAAGAGATCACCCTGCCGTTCTCCAGCGGCTTGGAGAGGATCTTCTCTATGGCCTTGTAGTACGGCCAATCCGGCGCCTCGCTGCCTTCGCCAACTGTAGCTTTCAGTCGCCTGTTAAAGCAGAGAAAATGTAAAACAAAAACAAAAAAAATGGGTGGTGGTGGTGGTGGGGGGGGGGTTGGTCATGCAGCAGCTGGAGCCACGACTTTGGACCGGGGTTTTGCACTTGCCTGTACTGAAAAGACATATTGGTGATTTTCATCTTGATCTCTTCCTTGAAGCGCTGCTCTCCTGTCAGCTGAAAGAACCTCTGGGACATCTTCTCGTAAACCTTAGCGTTCCTCTTGCTCATTTTCAGCTCGTTGTGGTGTTCCTCCCACACGTACAGGAGGGCTTTCATTTCGCCATCGGTCCAGTTCGGGGCCCGTCTGTGTTTCTCACTGTGGCCTGGCATCAGGTAGCTGAAACCATCCTCTGATGCCATTTTTTTTTTAAAAAAATTTAAATGACTCTCTTGACCTGTGCTGGTTCTGTTTGCAGAGCTTTAGAGGTTGGTTTTGAAAGCCTTTTACTTCGCTAAAGAGCCGTGTTGAGTCTCCAGTAATGGAGGGATAGAAGCAGGAAGGCACACACACACACCACCACCCTGCCTGTGCCTTTCCCCCTAGTCTAGCTGAAAGAGGACTCAAAATGGGGCCTAAGGCAGGAGAGGAATCCGGTTAAAAGCTTTTAGTGGTGCGTGATGTCACCGTGACATCAAGTTGCCCTGGCAACGGTGAGGGAGGCCCTTTATTTTCCCTCCCCTCTCCTCTAACCACTCCCATCTGCTCTCTCTCCCCTCCATTCTGCTTCACTGGAAGCACAAAAAGCTTTTAGTTGAAAGGCAGCAGTGTGAGCGCACAAGACTGCTGATGGTTTTGAAATATGAGCCTCCGGGGAGGGGAGGAGGGGTGGGAGGGGGGAAAAAAGCACTGAGAAGGAGGAGGAGTGGAGACCATGGGTATGTGTTTCCCTGGCAACAAGGCAGTGGATTTGGTAGTCAGCCAGCACTCTGCTCCATTTAAAAGCTTTTAATAATACACAAGTCATTTTGAGATGAGGAGAGGGAGGATTTGCTTTATCTGGCAGGATGCGGGGAAAAAGAGAGCAGAAACACTCGCAGCCTGCAATTCAGACCTGAGAAAGCAAGCCCAGGCATCGCACCGCAAAGCTGTGAAGCTCTTTTTTTTTTAGGTGGGGATAACAAAAGGGAGACATCAGACGAAACGGCAACGTGTAGTGATCAACTGCAGGCAACCGTTGAAGCAACACAACACGCTGTCTCCTGTAATCAGCTTTCTTTTCATAGTCATGGTCAGCAGACAATGGACCCCTCCAGAAAGGGTTTCTCTGACCATTTGGGGACTCCCTCCCCCCACCCCCATTCCAGTCTCTGCAAAGGGCGGCTCTCCCCTGCCCCTGTGCGCATTAACCAGTTTATGTGCATATTTCTTTCCTTTCCCTCTACCTCCCCTGGTCTCATGTTTCTCTCAGTAGCATTTACGCACTGAAGCCCCACCGTCGTTCACACACAGACAGCGAGTTGGCAGCAATTCAGCCCCTGCTTTGTCTCCCACATTTTTTTTAAATTTCTTTTACTTTTGCCACCTTAAAACTGGCAATGCAGCAATAACCATCATGTATTCTCACTTTAGGTGCATTAGTGCCATTAGCTGCATTGCGTCCAGTTTAACTCAGTTGCAGGCTGATTAGATCTTTAACCCATCTGCTCCCCACTAACCTGACAGGCGGGCGCTGCATGTTCATACCGCTAATTGGCAGCTTTGCCCGATCCATCACATCTGTCACTTAAAATAAATCTCTGCCGTTGCAGAAATGGAAACGCAAACGAAAGTTGACGTGAAAGGTTCTCGGTGTGCTTAAAGAAATGTGACTGACACTTAAAAAGATTTTTTTTGAAAGGGTTGCAATCGTTACCACGTCGCGTTTTTGCTCCGGATTAAACAGTTGATCGTTTTTTGACTGAGTCTCAAAATATTAAAAATAATCTGTCACTTCGGCTTATTTCAGCATCACGCCCCGCCCCCTCCTCTCTGTCTTTTCTCTGCGGTCCTTTAGGATTGCATTTTAGTTACTGTTGTGCATTTTTTCATTCAATAAGGTGGAGGTAATCCAGACTAGTAATCCAGGAGCCAGACTAATCTGCGGATAAACTGTTTGATGCACTGCTCACGTCTGCAGGCAGAAGTCACCGTTGTGAGTGATCAGTAAAATAGAGCCACTTGGTAGAAATAAATAAATAAATTGTATATATGTAAACAACGCATACTCGGAGATCTCGTTAAGGAATCTTTCATTTCTAATTTCACCTCACTCACAGTGTAGTTTGTATTCACACAAAGCATTTCAGAAATGATCAACTGTTGGATTAAAATGTCCTATCAGCCGATTTAACAAAGGTTTTCAGGAGAAACTGAACAACTTAAAATCTAATACATGCAGTCTCCTTAATAAGCATGCTGCTTATTTTTCATGCACTCTGTAAATGGTAAATGGCCTGTTCTAATGAGCCTTGATTTCTGCTGCATTCAGATGGTCTTGCCTTAATAGTTCAGGCTGCCAGTGGTTTAATGGTGCAGGGATTTAAACACCACAGCATACCTGAGTGTTGTTGCTTACCCTGTCCATTCCTTTATGACTGCAGTGTAACTATCTTCTGATATCTGCTTCCAGCAGGAACACAAAGCTCACATCACCCTTAACTGATTTCTTGAACATAACAATGAGTTCTCTATACTCAAATGTACTCACGGTCACCAGCTCTCAATCCAACAGAGGAACTCAGGGATGTGGTGGAACAGGTAACTTACTGAAGTGCTCAGATTACTTTTTGTCTTAAGTGATATCATGTGGCCTGCTATTGGTAGCATTGAAAAAAAGCATCATGTAAATTGTACCGGAGTGGAAAGTACCTGTTAGCTGCAAAGAGCAGACATACCTGCTAGCTAAACACAGCTCTACAACCTTCATGACACATCAAGGAGGAGAATGGTGCTAATGCTAGGATAACTTTTAGTTCACTTACAATTGTTTGGCACCAAATCTTGTGGGAAAGTTGATAAATGCTTCCAATATCAACTAGCTGTAAAATTAGCTAAAGTCAACGCATCCCGAAGCAGACTTACAGTAAGCTAAATTCCCCTGAGCAATATAACAAATGTTTGAAATATGGTGTTAATTTTTCTTATCACAAAAATAACTATAATAACAAGTTACTTTATTTAATAAGTAAAGCTGTAATATCTAGCTAACTTTTTAATAGCGTCAGTGCTACAACTCACTGCTAATGTTAGCAGACTCAACACAGACATTACTACTGTGCTTGGTCACACACCGGGACTGCTTCTTATCAAAAGCCACTAAAATTGAACCCCGATATCATTTGCTTTTTTGTTTTGTTTTGTTTTGAATATACCTGTTTTTAATAAGTTTTTATCTTAGCAAAACAAAAGTTTAAAGAGCTACCTTCCAAGAAAGTCAAATAGTCAGACTTGATCATCACTTCTTAAAAATAAAAAAAATAAAAAAGTTGAGGCTTCAGGCTTTCTCTTTGAACCTTAGAAAAATGTTTAATGCAAATTTATGCACATAAAACATATACATAGAATACAGTGCATACATAAAATATCATAAAGTAAAAATGCTTTTGATGTTGGCCTACATTAGTATGTTGACACATACTGCTGCATTTCTCTTTAACATAACAACCTGGTCCACAGTGGACCACTTTGGCCCAAGCTGGACCCACATCAAGATAGTCTTTTAGACCGCGCATGGCAAAAAACAAAACATGACAAATACAACCGCTGACCACATTCTGTAGTGTGATTAGAGCATTTGAGGCTGGTGTGTATCCTACACAATAAAAGGAAAAAAATACAGTAGATACAAGCTGTTTCCTTTTGACACTAAGTAAAAAACACTGTGCAAATCTGAGCTCAGGCAGGAGGTCCAATCCTAGCTTTTGGGGAATTTATGCCTCCTAGGGGGGTAATGGATTAATCCACGATAGGGTTTCTTCTATCAGTCATTAACATTAATGCAGATACAAGAAGACATAGAAAGCTGTTAAATACACCCATGCTCTCAGGGCCAAAGGATTCAGGAATGTCAGCTTATTTCTTAAATAGAAAAATACTAAAAAAAATGATTGTTTTTAACGAAAGGGGCTGGTAAATGGCATATAAAGTATCAGGCAAACTCTGGTACACCAACAGCTTATCTAAACTTCCCTCCCATGTCTTTGTCTGTCAAGCCAAACCCAAAAACAATACAATGGAACACAGCATATTAAACAAAATGTGAAATTATAGTATAAAAAACATGGATTAATGGAACCGATATCATATAATATATGAAGTATTCATAACATACAAGAACACAAGTTAAAAATCAAACCTAAAAAGGAATGTAGTTCTGGAAAAGTACCACTAGAGGTCAGCAAATATCCATGCTCAGATATCCAGTCAAACATTTGGAGGATTTATATGCTTCTGCTTGTGGACTAACACTTTAAAAACGAACCCACATTAATTTCTTAAATTTCACTTCCATTCGGTTCAGCAGCAGCAGGAGTGGTAAACACTTCATCACTTAAGAAAAACAAAATCAGTTAGTTACATTCTTGATATGAAGTCTGACAGTATAAATGACAGTTTTTGTTCCCCCCCCCACAAACTAACAATGACTCGTATGTGCACAGTGGTCTCAAATGTCTCACTGAGTAACATCGGCAACCTTGACACCATTACTGCATCAGGAAAGAAAATGATTCCCCACGTACGTATCAAAACTGACTCATGCAGTCGTAAGAGAAAAAAAAAATTGAGTCGCAGGAAATTCTGCTGAAGCTATTTCAGTTGGGGCTTTTGTTTTATAGTCCTTCTCCATCATCTGGTGTAAAAGTTTCCTCTGTTCGTTTCGTCACACTTTGAAAAGAACTGGTCCGTCTAGCTGCGGATCCCCGTCCCAGGATTGTGTTTAAAGACTCACGCCTGGTATCTTCTAGTGTCTTCAGTGCTGTGAATGTCTCTGCTCAGTCTCTGGGTAGACACTCCTCCTCGGTGATGCCCTGAGCTTTGAGCTCTTCGAGGACATTGTCCAGGTGGCCGGGGTCGGGGTACCCGTGGCCCGTGAGGTTGGAGCCGAACTCGGTCTTGTGATGCACCTCGTTCCAGATGACCGTGTCGCTCTCACCTGTAGTGCTCGACGTACCCACAGAAAAAATGAGCCTACGATCCCACGCTACCAGAAGCAGCCTCAGAACCTGCAAAGGGTTAATAAAGAACACGTGTTAATATATGACCATCTTGCCCATCTGAAATTCAAAAGAAGAGACATTTCTATGTATACCTTGCGTCCCTTCTCGCTGTCAGGAAGGTAGCAGTGTCTGGGGAACCCACGTGCAGTGAAGGGTTTGCCTGGATTTGGGTGCTCTGGGCCCTGAAGACCAGAAGAAGAACAGTTTGTCACTTCATTCAAAAAGAGACGCTGCTAGCACCACATAAACACCGATATACTGAATGTACCTGGATGCCAGGAGGGATGTTGTATATGATCCGGATGGTTTTGCAGTCTGGGTGGCCAGGCAGGGAGTGCGGGATGACATGGTACTCCATCTTGCCGGGTGGCTGGTTGCCAGTCTTTACTCCGTAAATGGTCTTGCAGGTGGGACACTGCAGGCTGCCGTCCTTGTTGCCGTTATTGTACATAGCAACGAGGCACTGCAGGTGGTACTGGTGACCGCATTGTGCCAGACGACCCACCGACTCGGCCCTGGAGATGCCACCCACACCAGGACCTTTGTAGCCCGATGGTCCGGGCAAGGCCTCCATACAGATGGTGCAATCCTGACATAGAAAGATAAAGGACAGTTTGAGTTCTGTCCACTGCAGAAAAGAGATTTTCAAATTATCAGCACGTGCCACATCATGCTGTTTGAGATAATACCGGTATTTTATGTTATCAGATATCTGTAATCCAGCGACTCCAGACATTGGAGTGCTTACATTTGACTTGCGCTGTGTCACTACTACTGCACTACAATAAATGCTGCTCCCTGCAAGCTGCAATTAAAGGTAAAATGTTATTCAGGTATCTTTCCCTATGTCATCAGAAATATCGTTGTCACAAATTTCCCTAAAATATCACGACACATTGTTGAGGCTACACTGTGCAGCTCTTTTTTAATGTTTGATCACCTCCCAACAACTTTCAGCACGTGTCATGGCTTTGAGCAGCATTAGTACACCTTCTACACTTCTACCACGTAAAAATATGGACACCAAAACAATTCTACTATGTAATTTGCTCCTGAAACTGAGAATAGTGCAGATGTGGTTATTTTCCCTCCCACCTTTTTCAGTTATATAATCAGGAGTATAAGTCCTGAGCCTCAAAGAGAGAAATTTGGCCCAATATTTTACGTTTTTGCTGTATTTTGCTCTGAAAGTATTTTAAAAGTTATTAAGAATGAATCCCATCAAAGTCCAACATCATTTTACTGGTCATTATTGTCCCAAACACGGGCTCTGTTTTATACGTTAGATTTCTAAGAGATGTTGCTGGAAGCTATGACGTCTCCATCATAAATAGACTTGCTAGATAAATGCCCTCCATAGGGAGAGAACTCACCTCCTCTGGGGGGTTTCGCACTTTCTGGAGGTAGCGCTTCACCACTTCCTCTGGAGTCTTGCCTACAGACAGAAACACAAAATTCAGTGAGAATTTCATTATAGTCACAAAGCACATTTGCTCTTCTTCAAATCACAACTAGCTCACCTTTCCGGGCCTGTTTCTTTGTGGTCTTGCGACAGCAGTGGCCCAACCCCGGGACAGGTTTGAGGTCGCTCTTGCTGACAGGTGGAGGATGAAGCACCAGCTTGGGAGGGCGGGTCAGGCAGACAGGAAGCCCTGCTGCGCTCATCAAGATGCCTGTTATACCTGAATATAGCCAGAAGAGGGGGCATGAGACATACTACTCATACATTCCTATTGCATACACAAAGCTGGATGAGCTCTTGTGTTATGAGAATGATCCAGTCTAAATCATTTGGATTGATTCAGGTAGTTAGCATAGGTTACCTGCCAGTGCAGGATGTACAGGACTGGATCCATTCAGGTTCTTCACTGGAACTGTTGGCACTCTGCAACAAGGAAAACAAAGCTGTATGAATCTACTGATGGCTGACACAGGCCAGGTCACCTCCACGCAGACTGAAGAAATCTGACGAGTCACCTGTGAACAGGTGCAGTTAGATACAGCAGATGCTCGCCTCCACCTTACTTAGAGTCAGCAGGTTAAGGAGCTTTTGCCGAGTCAAGTGGAGAAACAAACACGGATTGACATGCTGCCCTATAATTGCCACATATGTTTGGGATTAAATGGCAGCACCAGAGCCTTGGCTGCTTTATTTTCTCAGTAACAATACTTGTAATATCCCAGGGTCGGTGATCACAAAATTATAAACACTTTAAGCTAAAATCCATCAACTCCAACAAAAGCAGCTTTGATTTTTATACAAGGAGGTGACATGATTGTTCATTTTAACCTCCAGTTTTTGTTCAAGATATTTAAAAATGCTGTTTAGTATGTCAAATTTGTTATGAACATATTGAAATGCTACAGTAACTTTAAGCACAGCTGTAATGTGTATAGCACACAGGGAGAGTCACGGCTGTGTCTGACCCATCAGACGAGCGTACTTACGGTCTGCCACTTTTGATAACAGTCATCGCTCTTGCTCGAAAGTGCCAAAAACCACAGATACGAGTCAAAAATATTCCAGCAGCGATATGCAGATGATACGTTTTTTAAGCTTCCTCTCCACTGGTTTCTCACTCTTCTGTTCTTTAGTGTGTCAGTGTGTCTGCCCCCGTCTCCCTCTTCCTCTGCCTGTGTGCCGGTGTTAGATCGCTCTCCTCTTTTATAGGCCTAATCCACCTGTTTCCATCTGGTGGCTAAACTCTGGTTGTAGGCCAGAGATTCGTTACAGCAGGGATTACCTGTCAGATGCTACATCACACTGCCAGGCTGTCATAAGGCAGCACCAGGTTGGTGACTGTACGAGTTACAATATGGCGATACAAAAGAATCCCTCTGACTTTAAAAAGCTGATTTAGTACTCTGATGTCATTAGTGAATCAACATGTACTAAATCTGAAAATCACAAACATAACTGAGACCAGCCCGTCCGGCACCAACTACCACACCATGATCAAAGTCACTTAAATTATCTTTCCTCCTGATTCTGACGCTCAGTTTGAAGTTCAGCAGGTCGCTTCGACCACAGCAAAATAGACATGCATGTTAGGGTGACTGGTTTACATGTGGGGTAAACACAGCAGATATAGAGTGTAAAATAAAGGACTCTATGTATGACTGAAAATGTGGTTTCTAGTCTAAAGTGTTTCGAGTAAGACTACAAAAGCAAACATAAGGCCCTGGTTCTAGAATTGGCCTAGTAAAGACCCCAATCCGGCCGGCTGGATATATGAAGGAGGGCATGCATTTTGGATTTTTAACTGTACTTTTAAGTTTTAAAGCTTTTCCTGCTGATAAAAAACCTCCCCCACAGCCATTCATACTACATCAAAGTAGTTAAGTGAGTGTAAACAATCAAGTGACAGACAAGTTCCTGTTTCTCATCATCTATTTCATCTATTAGAGATTTCAAAGATTTTTTTTTTCAATCAACAAAAACGTTGTTTTATAAATACAGGACAGTCTGGGCAGAACGTTTTCTGTAATTATACTCCTTTATCACGTAGAAAAACTGAGAGTACTTTTATTTCTCTTTGTATAAGTTGATTGTGTTTTTGGTAGTCATCAAATTCAAAATGCATTTCTAGAGCTGAAGATAAATGACTGATACTTTCTTCACTTATTATAGATTCATATAATGTCTTATTTGTGATCGTGACTTAGCTTTGGACAGAGCTTTAAATAGATGCGATGACAAATCTGGGAGTCATTTTAACATATGCAGAATTGAACCTGCTTATCTTGAAGTCACTAAAGAAAAATTGAGCTTTTGAGGAACAGTGACTCCTGTGTGACTAGAAGAGCTCAGACTATTCTACAGTTAATAGAATACATAATAAAATGTAAAAAAGAAAGAAAAAAGACAAGAAAAAACCCTGTAATTTCCCTCTCTAAGTAAATGATGTGACGATGGCATGGAAAACCTCACAGTAAGGAATTACTAGACTGTTCAGGTTCCTGTACTGGTCAACCTGATTACACGGTGCTGTGGCTCTATATTTGTTTGTTTACCAACAAAGTGTCCTAGCTGTGGTATTAACTCCGTCTGAGCATGCTCCTTACGTGACTAAGAAAACGTCGACCGACCGACTCGATCTCTAACGGGTAAATGTTGACTGGCATTTTATTTGTGTGTCCGGCGGGAATAAGTGAGCAGTATGAGGTGGAAGAAAAGTGGAGAAAGGTTAAGAAAACAAGCCGGGGCGTGTCGGCCAGTCACGTTTCTCTGATCTCGGTTAAGCTATCGGCATTAGAGCAGAGTCCATCTGGCGCGCTGGATGATGGAAATGCACAAGCCACCGCATATGGCAACACAAGCTCACACCCTGAATCAAATCTAATAAACAAATTGGTTGATTAAAACTTGAAGCAGAAGTAAATCCAGTCATCGGGCTCGAATGATGACGGGTTACTTTTTATGGAGACAAGCATAGGCAGTGCAGAAAAAGCAGGTGCGCCGACCAATGGAAACTCTCGTCACTGTGATGCATCTGTGACGCTGAAGACCCCCGACACGCTAACGCCTCACTTACAAACCATCTGCTCAATTTCACTGCAGGCAAACTCTCAACAACAGCTCATCAATCCATCTACTAAAGGAAATTCTTTTACATAACAAACTTACATAGTACTATTTTTTAACTAAACCGCATAAATGCTACAATATTTTTGTTTTTTCAGCAGACTGTTTAAATCCAGTATGAGAGTTCTTTAACATCTTCTGGTACCACACTTCCTCAATTTGTCATCATGTTTTCTTGCTACAGTTTGTATGTACATGTGTCTTGTGCTTCCTTTGCTACTGCAGCATGTGCTCATCTTTTGTGGTCTTAAAGAAATTCTACTTGATCCTCTCCAGAAAGTAAAAGCGAGCTGCTTGGTTAAATTCACTGCAGCTTGAATTCTTCTGTAGATTTGAATAATTAAAGCTCAACACATAAATATTTTGGACCCATTGACAGCAAAAGAGGATATGTGCAAGGCAAAAAGTCATCAGTGTAGTGATAACCCACATACCTTTTCACGCTGGCTCCAAAAGGGAGAACAGCCCAGAGACTTCCATGTTAATGTTTTACCAGCTTTAGAACAGGAATGTTTACTAGTTGGTACAAAGAAATTGTTTGGGCAACTCGATTTAATCTTCCTCTTAATAACACACTCTCAGAAGGCCCCAGTCATATCTGTCACTAGGGAAAATGTATTGGCCAACCAGCTGGTGGGGGATTGCTGCAGGTTGCTCATTGTCACTCAGTGAAATTGGTTGAAGAGTGCAATGCAAACCAGAAATGGAAAAATGTGCCTTTGGAAAGGTGCTGGTTTCAGCTGCAGTCAACATCTTTCAGTCAATGAATTTGGTGTCTTAGATGCAAAGTATAAGTGACCGTGGCAATCTGCTTGCAACCAATGCAACTGCAAGGATGGTTTTGGTGCAACACACTCATTACAACTGTTTCATGCAGCAAGCATTCAGTAACCAGTCACATTTTTCAATACATATTTTTCCCTAGCGGCCAAAAGTTGCCAAGGCGCTCACTGACTGGTCGCTAGGTCTGTGTCACTAACCACTAAACTGTATAAGTGCAACAGATGGATGGTGACACTGGCGGCTTTTTGCTAATCGTCATTTCAGCTAAACTGAGTCACTGAACTGGTATCTCAAGTGCATTTGTAGAGAAATTTTAATGCAGTTATCTGAAAGTAGTAGCTAATCATACTAACAGAAATTCCAGTAAGTCTGTAGTCAAGTCTTAATAAGTGAACTTCTATCTTATTACTAACTCATTACTATTTAGCAGGCTTTCTGTTTCTGTGCATTACACCTTTACAGTTTTTGGATGCAGCTTGCTAACATCAGTGGATAATTTAGCTCACCATCCATTGCCACAAAAAGAAAAATAAGAATAAAGGAAAACATTATTGATGGGGCCAACACGCTACAATTAAGACTTCAAAACTGGAAGTCTGACTATATACAAGTCTGGAAAATATCCTCTTACATGATTTTATTATCATTATCATTTTGTACATGGGCATGATTTAGAGTGTGGTTACTCTGTGACTGATAATTTACTACTATAAGCCCATGTTTCATATACAGCCTGGTTGACAGTTTACTCTATATAATGAATGCAACCTTAAAATTAACTGAGGACCGTAGCGCCGAGTAGTGTCAAACAGTAACAGTTTAAGGTTTTGAATGATAAGAAAAATTACAATTTGAAGTAATTTCTGTTAAGGCTTTACCCTAATCCCCCAGCAGAATTCATTTTGCTAAAAATAATTACATGTAATTTCCTTCTGTGAATAACATCATTGCACAGCAGGTGAAAGGTCCCACTGGAAGGTGAAGCAGCAATTCAATGATGTTAAATGCCTCACAGGGGCAATAACTCCTGATTGTTGTACTTTCTTAATTACTTACTTTTTAAAAAGGGTGAACTTAATTATCCACACATTTCAATGGATTTAAATAATGACTGGTTTCAGCGGGTTTAAAACAGTTTGGATGTGACCGCGCTTGTGTTGCATGGATATGGGGATAAAGCAGTGAGCAGGCTGGCAGGATCAGAGCGATTCTGAATCGGTGACGTCGGTGGTTTTACCGCAGCAGCAGGTGTGACCATCTGCTGGACTCTCACCTGATATGTTTAAAGAATTGCTCTGTCATGCAGCTCACCTGACACAAAATGAGGAGATTAACGAGGCAGAAATATTAATCCTGCTGTGATTGGTGTTAATCTGAGGCTTAGCTGGTGTAAAAACTGGTGTTTCACTGAGGTTGTTTCAGTTAATGCCAGGATTCAGACAGTTGGGTCACCGTGCTGGGGCACGAATGGATTAGGTGACATGGAAATTATTTTTCAGTGTATAGTTATGTGTCTAATGTTTGGAACTAGAAACTAGGTCTATGCAGAGCAGTATGCACGCATGCATTTTCTCTGCATGTCTGCAGTTTTATATATAAAACAGCTACCTCAGTCACAGTGAACGCCACAAACAACTCCAGCTGCAAACTAAACACAACAACTGTGTTTTAAAAAAAAAAAAAAATTCTAGTTACACAGCAAGAACAGCGCACCTCCACCTGACCATGACCAGACATCCAACTAACCAGCGCCTTCTGGCTCCGACACGTGGATACTGCGACTTCCTTCATTAATCCTCATGCACTCAGTTCGTCAACACCGGAAGATCACGCGGTCATAAAGCGACACTCTGATAAAGAGTTTCAAAATTCTCTGTTACATCAAACCCTTCTCCCTAATAAAAGGAGATCTTTTTGTAGGTTATAGCAGGTAAGAACATCTCGTATTCCAACTCAAATCACAGCAATCACATGGCAGGAACTGGATGAATGTGATGGATGACTGCAAAATGAAGTATATAATGTTACACTTTATAGTTTTGTTGTATATGAATTACAGCATGTTACTGTTAATTATATGTATACTCTTTGCTGACTGGTGCTGCAGAATATGCAGTAAAAGCAACATGAACGCCTATTTTTAAATCCTAGTTTTTATGCCATTAATCCTCCTGATATATTGCATTCATTAGCAAATATTTAGATAAATTCCCACTGCATGGCATTTTTAGTTTAAGTTACAGCTAACACCATGCAAAAAGTTCCAGATGACATGTATAGAAATTGCTGTAGATTCATGGATTTTAGTATATTACAGGAAAACATTTGGTTGTATGTATATATCTATTCATTTTGTTTAATTTTAAACAGGAGTGCAATCAGCAGTTGGGAGCTCCTTGTCTTCAGTCAAAATATAAGGGCCTTTATTTTAATGATAACTGTGGCTGCTAGCTACCATAATTACTTTGGTCACCATGATGTTGTCTGATGCACAGTTACAGGCAGTAGAGTGACTTGACAAAACGTTACTTTCATTTTTTACTATAGAAATTTGTTTTTACAATAATTTAAAAATTACAACTTTAGCAGCTACACAGCTGATGTCTGTACACTAAAACATTCCTTAGTGGAAATTTCTAAATTCTTATCAAGATTTTCAGTGACACGTTTTGGACATCCCTGACTTGTTTTACAAGCATTCAAAATGTTTCTTGATGCATCTTTGAGTATCTTTACATCACATTACACCACATCCACATTTTTTATATTTAATTGTACCAAAGGGTTTTTTTTAACCAAGTTACCCAGACAATTCAGTAAATCTTACCAACCCATCTCTTAGAGTTAAGTACTTGCAAACTAAGTTTTTATCCATCATGAGTACATCCAGGCAGGTTCCTGGTCCTACATTCACTCTGTACATTTAAAACAAGCTCAGCCATATAGCCAGAGTCAACAACTGTCCTCAGCGACAACATTTCAGTAAATTCTGGATTTCTTAAATTTTATGTTACAAAGTTTTAAAAGCTGTTTAAGTTGAGCCTGATGTTTCTTTACACATAACGAGGAAAAAAAGCTGGATCAGGTCATCATTCATTGAAAGACTAGCAACGAATACCAGAGTTCTTCTATTTAAGTGACAGATACGAACTATTCATGACGCTGTTTTGACAACATCCTCACTTTACTTTGATTTAAGATGACACTTGTGCTACTGTGTGTTTGTAGAGCTTTACCACCATTTGCTGTTTGCGTGATTAATCTCTGGAATGTGCAAACACTTGAGAGAGCTTACTTTGTTCTTTGTTGAATGCCCTTCATTGTATTTCCGTGAAAGTAACTGAGCCTGGTGGACTTTGTCACAAAGATTAAAGGCTCAGAAATACTAATGAGCATCGATGTCAGACATGGTTGTTTGGGGCTGTCACGGTGTAATGACAGCCCCAAACAAATAGGAAATTGCTGTCTAAAAATGTTTTCTTTTTACATGTCTTGATGCCTGATTGGGCTTTTTTGTGTAAAGTGAACTGGCATGGGATCTTATGCCCAGAAACATTTCATGTATTTAGTATTACATAGTGTTAGTGCTTGGATCATGATTTGTAGGTACCTTTCATATCATATGAGCATTTTTATACTGCTGGTCTATCTGGAAACAATTCACATGATATACCAGGAGAGCATGCGAGGCAAAATACACCAAGGAACTGCAGGCTGTGAAAAAACGGATGTGAAATTGTTGTGACAAAAATACAAGTGCCTTAGAAAGTTATTTGTTAAATTTCCATGTACTGAAAACATGGTTTACAGGAACTTTACAACCTTTGTTTTGCTGACAGAGCATATGACAGAGAAGCTCAGAAAAACACATAAGCCTGTCATTCAGAAGTGTGGAAGGCGTGTTTAATTTCACAGCTGACGTGTTGAAGTGTGGAGTGAGTGAGAGGGTTCTCATCATTGATAGGTTTTGCAGGATACGAGCAGGTTCTGCGTACAGAGACAGGTGCTGAAACATTACAGCGTATTTCTACTCACCCAGAGGCGATAAGGGCACGCGACTGAGCCATGGCGATACGCTGCAGCGCCGGACGGCTCAGCCCTGCGAGGCTAGACCGAGGTGGCAGGGGCGCCGCGCAGGCAGCAGCCGCCGCGGCAGCGCCGGATGAAGACACCGGACCCAGGACACGGGCAGAAGGTGATGGGGTGCAGGTGGATGTAGCTGTGGAGATGAGAGGTGGCCCTGAGGCAGGTGCTGCAGGGGCAGAACAGGAAATGGAGAGAGAGGAGACAGAGGTGGAAGGGTGAGGGGTGGAGGTGGTGGAAGATGATAGCGTAGTGGAGGGCGGGGGGGGCGGTGGCAGCGGTGGTGGGAGAGGAGGAGGTGGGGGCCTTGTGGAGGAGATGGAGAGACCAGCTGTGGCTGACCCAAGAAGGGAAAGAGAATGGGTGAAGCCTCCTCCGTAGCCAAGGCTCGTAGTGCCAACGCTGCTAGCACCAACCATGCTCATACCTCCTGCACCTCCCATACCACCTATGTTGAATCCACCTGTCGCCCCAACCATGGATGTCCTGTGGGGGGAAAGCGACCTCGACAGGGTTGGAGGCCGAGGCAGGGTTAGTGAATAAGAGCCTCCTGGGATGGGGAGGCTGCTTAGTTTGGGACTTGGTGGTTTAGTCTGTGGTGGTCTTCGACCGAGAGTGTGAGCGGTCGACATAGTGCCTGCTTTGACACTTAGCACCAGCATACACTGCTGACAGGCGCATGGCTGTCCCAAGGAAGTGATGGCTGAAGCCGGGAGCGCCCCGCTGGGGTACGCACTCCCGTTTCCAGTCCCACTGCTGCTCATCCGGATCCCCATGCCCACTCCAGATACATCAACACCTAGAAGTCCTCCGTGTCCAGGCATGGACGTTGGCCCCCAGGCATGGTGAGACTTGGGTAGTGGCCCAGATACCAGCGGGTAAGCCAGATCAGAACGGCGCTGGATGCGTCTGCAGCGCTGCGTTTGCCCATTGATTTGGGTCATACTTTCGAAGTCAATGAGGTAGCAGAAACCCAGCGGCGCCAGGTCCAGCCAGGGCTGCTGACGGTCGCGCGCTGCCTGGATTGCAATGCCCACCTCAGTGTCGTATGCCGTCCAGCTGCCAGCGTCGTTCTCCCACTCCCACAACCAGCCCTGGCCTGGCGCTGATGTGGGGTCGTAGAAGCTGCGTCGCACCGGTCTTAGGGTACCTGAAGAACACGCCACAATGGACTGAATTACTGAACAGTAAACTATATTAGTATACATTAAAAAGAAGACTTGTACTGTGAATATGAAGTTCTATAGCGACTTTTCACTGAGTCTGCTCAACATGACGCCAGGCGATGAGAAGTAGACGCGAGACGAGGAATGCGACTGCACTACAATTTGCTGCGGAGAAGTAGATTACAACCATAACAAATTCTACATGTCTGTGTTTGCTTGCTAAGAATTTGGGCAAACAGGTTGCCCCTGGTAACAGCACATGGTGTTCTGAATTCCGATTGGCTGGCAGCCTTGATCCGACCCAAAGCTGACTGTGTTTGCTTTCCCTGGGTGTCTAGAGAAACTCCACAGAGTCTCTATACTGTAAAAGCTCCCCACATCAAATCCCGGCTTCCGATAGCACTGCATACGTTGCGTTAAGAAGGATGCTTCACACTTGAGCCTCTTCACTGGCAACAATAACAGGGAAAAACAGAAAACCGTACAAATTCTGTGAAATAACACTTTTCGCAACTGTGACTCTGGAGCTTTAACATTGCACACTACTAATGAACACACAAAACATAAAGCACTGTTGAGCACATGAGGCCTGCCACGCACAGACGCATAATAATATGGGCTCGTTCACGAATTCTGCTCCTGTCAACCCCATTTTTTCAGTGTCCTCGCACTCCTGAAATTCCTCTCCTCCTCTCTTGCTGCTACTGCTTTTCTTCCTCAGACTGGGGCACCCTGCCTGTCTCCCTCATTTCAGCCTGGTTTCGGGTTTAGAAAATAAACCAGACAAAAGCTTTTATCAGCCAGCGCTGAGAAAAGGCCAATGTTGGGGTGTCTGCCAAAAAGAGGGGGAAAAAAAAAGGGGGGGGGGGGGGTCTGACAATCCCCTTCTTTGTCTTATACCACCCTGCCTGGCCTGCTCGGTGAAGTTGTGGCAGATCACCGCTTGTGTCTCCTGGAAGACAATACCGAGGGCCGTGTTTTGCAATGAAAACCTTCCCATGCATGGGCAAGCACACACTTCCTGCCAGGAATGACTCACTTCAGAGCTGACACCTTTCAAAATCCAACCTCTTCAATGCTGGAGTGCACAAATCTAGGGGCCGTGTGGAGGGGGGTGTCACTGAACTGGTGAAGATGGCAATTCAATGATTTGAGATTTTAAGATGAAAATGATTCAATTTATGTCACTGAGTGAGATCTTTAGACCACTAAACCCATCAGCTTCTGCATGATGATTATCAATAACAACCCGCCAGCATAAAAAAAAGAAAAAAAGGCCTCCACCTCAGGCTCAGCTTCAGCATTACACCCCCCCCCCCACCACCACCACCACCGCTCTCTCTCTCTCTCTCTCTCAAACACACCCTCCCTCTCGCCCCTCTCCCCCCTCCCGTTTCTCACCTGTGTCCTGTCGGAACTGGTGCATGGAATGCAAATCGATGATGTAGGGCGAGAGGCGAGAGTCCACCTGGCCGAGGACGACACTACCACAGCGCGGGTCGCTCCGGATGACTGCCTCGATGTGATGACAGACAGCCGGGCTGTAGGGCCGCCAGCGTCCGTGCTCGTTCAGCCATTCCCATACCACTACGGCGGATGCTAGTAACATCCTACTCCTGAAAAGACAGAAAAACAAAAACAAAAACAAAAAATGACAATACCGAGGCACAAATGAAGGAGAAGCCGGGGCGACGGGTGTTTAAAGGTACCCCGCTGATGCCTCTCCGCCGCGCAGCCCTGCGCACAGCGGCGCTGCATCCATCTTGGACAGTTTGCAACCCAGATGTGTTTTCAGTGCTATCTGTGCTTCTAAGTGCATCTTTCGGGATGACAGCACATGCAATCCGTACCTTCCATGTTTGTAGTTTCGGAGGTGCAGCAATTATTAGGTCCTTTTATTGCACGGGGGAGATACAGAGCGTTTCGTGGAAGCAAAGACAGAACAGAAGCCTTCCAGGATGGTTGCATTTTACTCCCTATGCAGATGAGTGACGTCTACCGAAATCAATTCTCAGCCACAGTCAAGTTTGGGTGAGAGGAGAAAATGCAACTTGGATGCTCACGGTGGTGCGGCGGTGGTGAACTAGGTTACTGTCATGAACCGACTTTCATAGTAAACTGTAAGATTTAAAAAAATATATATAATCAGACAAAAAACGGAGGATTTTTTTTAAAAATAGATTTTTAATATTTACCCCGTTAAATCGTCTCCTCCTGTAAAAACAAACAAACAACAACACTGCTTTGTAGAGTAGTTTGTTTAGTATTGATCCACCAATATAACTGTAAGAATGAGGTAAAATCCCGTGTCCGTGTTACATAATCGCTCTAATAAATTTTCGGAACACTACGTTTGGAGTTAGCTTTACTTATTGGCTCATCCAAAATGCCTCCATCGACCAGCTCTCACTTAACTATCAGGTACTGGACGGGTGAAAATAAATCTTTGAGGCTCGCGTGTATGAACACCCCCACGCCTCCAAGGCATCCACCGTCCAATCACATTCGAGCACGGGCTGCTTTGGGCCAATCGCAAACCTACCTCACCTCGCGCACACATTGAGGTGACGGTGTTTGCTATATAGTTATGCCGTATTGCTTTAAAATTTTTTACCTCTTCTTCTGTGACTTCTGTGACAATATTGCACTTTATAACATTTACAACTTATACGGAAATAAAAGTTGAAAAAAAAAATTCTTTGGAGATGCCGGGGATTGAACCCGGGACCTCATACATGCGAAGCATGCGCTCTACCACTGAGCTACATCCCCATTGGCTGAATAATCAACAAGGAGAGGATTTATCTGTAACTCATGGCTGTACCGCTATTGTGGCTGATTTTGGTGTAATTACGACTTTAATATTGAAAGTTATATTGTTATTCATATGTATTTGCTCCGGTTAATGCATACAACAGGAAACTTGTGGCGTACCGCTAGCATGTTTTTTCTCTAAAACCCTAAAAACATAAAACACGGAAGAATTTTAGCTTCGTCATGCTATGATCACGTTATGTACACATGCTTCCGCTGATAGCATTACTGCATGTTTTATATATTTTTAAAGTATACAATTCATTCGTATTTTCAGTATGTGGTTTATTAAATTTTCAACCATTTACACACCATATAAAATGTATGTTGACTTAAAGTTTGATCGGTTACATTCACTTGTTTTCAATAAAACAAATAACGCATTATTTTGTTCTCACTATATTTAATTACTACTCTTTTTTTATTTCTACAAACGGCATAAAGAACAACAAAAAACAGAGCAGAAAACACTAAAAAAAGTTTCCAGTTTTCAATTTCTTATGTAGATTAAAATAAACATTTAAAGCAAAAAAGTATAGACAAGTATTGGTTTTTTTTACACTTTACAGTTACAATCTAGAGTACCCCTGTATGTTTATATAACTGCTTTATTCATCAAAAAAATTTGACCAGAGGAAAGCAAGGTCAGTGAGGTCATGAAAGTTTAAAGCTCTTTGGGTTTAATGGGTGGGTGCATGTATCTTTTATTTTATTTTATTTTTTTAGACTAATAGAAGGAATTTGCAGTGGGGAGACATTTAGGGGATGAAGCTGATGTTTGTGAAATCCTGATTTGGCAGTTTCCTCAGTCTTATTCATTATTTCTGATTCTCACAACGCCGTCACGTCACCTTTACCCTCACCACCTTCTTCAGACCAGATCGCACTTCCAGAGAACTGCTTTAGATCTATCAGCAATCCCGGCCCTCCACTTGCCTCAGCTTTACTCTGCTCTTCTCCCACTTTCTCCTCCTTTTCTTCACTTTTATCTTCCGTCTCTCCCTCTGGCTCAGACTCATCGTTAAGTTTGGTTTGCTCTCCTGCCTCTGAACTCCCAATACTTGAGTCATCATTTGAAGTATTACTTTCTTTCTCCTTAGCATTACCAGTGTCGTTGTCCTCCTCCTCTTCATCTCCCTCTGTGTCACTCTCCTGACTACCACCACTATCCACCTGTTCTTCTTCATCTTGGACTTCCTGCATTTCCTCCCCTTCCTCTTCTTCATCACTTCCAGGCCACAGCTGGACCCCAAGACGTGCCCCCACAGCTAACGCTGCACTTCTCGCCTGGTCCCTGAGACCTCCTTCCTTGTAGACGATGCGTCGGACTGTATATTCCCCTTCAGCCTCCCTGTTCAGCTTCTTGTACAGTACAAAGAGCACAACAAGGAGGAATAATAGGATGAACAAAAGGCCCAGCACCAATGGAGTGCTGTTTTGTTCAGAATCCCCCATCCCTGAAGGAAGGACAGAGAAGAGGTTCAGAATTAGTATGAACACACATGGGGAATCAGTTCATTTTCATAAATGTTTTGGTGATGTAGGATTTCAGAAAACACATGTTTACATTCTTGCTGAGTTAGATTAGAAAAATGACATTTTACATCATTCTCGTTTCATTTAATTGAAGCCTGAAATCTGATAGAGTAGCGAAATACGAAGGGTGCAGTACAAGGAAATCAGTCACAGGTGGACACAAGGGGCAAAGTTGATGTATAAATTCCTATATGATTTTTTTTCTTCATAAAACCCATTAGGCATTTGAAGATAACTCTCTTTCAAGCAAGCCTTGCCTCTTTGAATGATCTTAATGTGAAATCATATGCATTCAACCAATAACTTGCCAACAGGGTGTGAGGTGTGATATATATTTATCTGGATTTGTATGTGAGCATTAAAATGTGTCTGTGGGTGGAGCTTTCAGTGGAAAGACTGCTCGGTCTAGCAGGAGCAAACCGTGGTCAAGTACTAACTAACCTTGTCCCTTTCATAGTCTAGCTTGTTTCGTTAAATGAGAGACCCATTGTAACGGATAGCTGCGCATTAATCACCTCACAGTAAGCAAGTTCTGGGTCTGGGCAGAACTGCTTGTCAGGTTAGCTGGTGGTTTAAAGTTGGATGAACATGTGTCATTGCAATTATTTCATTTTACAAAGGCGCTCCGAAGACATTTTTTAACTCATAAATTTGACTCTCTTATAGTCAAAAAGAGTCAAACCTGTGAACTTTATCCACCAGTTGAAATTCTGCAGTGAAACGGCTGAAAATGATGATCAAATTGCATAAATTAGAAATTTTCAAAATTCTAGAGTGACAAACACGCAATTTTTGGCACTTATATCCACTTTTGAAAGTTTGTTTCAGTCGTTTGCTGCATTACAGTTTGCTTTGGTCCCAAGAACACCAGCTAAGAATCATTCTGACACAACAAACTAAATCTGACAGTTGCGTTGTGGTGCAAATTAAAAAAAGAAATAGCAAGCAAGCAAGATTTACAGCTGCTTTAGGCCTTTTTTCAAACACAAAAGCTGTGTGTTTTTTTTTCTAACACTGCTTAGCAAAGCTAACTGTCTGCATCATCTTCATATTTCTACATATGACAGCAATATGATTTTTTTTTTTTATCAAACTCTTGGCAAGAAAGTCATTAACACTGTTTATCACACACACACACACAAAACAAGCACTTCTAAAAATAGGTACATTTTTAGCTTTAAGAGCAGCTTTCACTGTTTATTTTAGCAAGGGTGTGCCTTATCACTTAAAACAATGCAGTGTGTGCACTTGAGGGAACACAAAAGCAGAAAGCTGTTTCTCTCTTTGCACTTTTAAACAATGGAAACTAAGAGTCTGCCACAGACTTTGTGTAGGGCTTCTGAACTCATTGTCAGTCCACTTTTAACTCGTTGCAATGACACAAATCTGACTTTGCTACAATTAAATGTAATTAAAAATGTGCATTACCTCCTTAGGAAGAAGTTACAGTTGAATTAAAGAAAAAAAATTCCTGGATGGTTTGGAGTCTCAGTTACAGGCTGAACTTTACAGTCACAAACTCCTGGTGCTTTCAAAGCAGCTGTGAACTTGTCATCAGGAGATCCATTGGTGAATTTTATACTCAGGATCTAAACATGAAATTAAAAAAGAGGTAAATTGACAAAGTTAAGGCATGCACAACACTGCACAAAAACGGCAGTGGTACTACTGAAATGACCTATCATCTGAACAGCAAGTGCACAATATTGCACGATTTATGATGAAGCATCACTAATTGTAGCTTTCTAAATCGAGAGGAAACATTGATGCATTGCTCAGCGTTAACCTGAAACTTTTTCTCCATATACAAATGTGTTCTTTGCACATTAAAATTTAGAAAGTTTTTTTTTAAATCAATCTTTACCAAAACATAACACAGGCTCACAGGTTATAGTTATATACATACTCACACTGGAGATGTTACAGGAAGTCTGCCCTTGTTAAACTCTAAATTGTGTTCACTAGGATGACAGGAAGCTTTGCAGACCGCTCAGAGCGTTTGCTGGTTTCCTGTCAAAATGATAATTGAACAGCATCAGTCAGCCCGCCATGGGTGGAAACTTTTTCACTCGGAGTTCATCAGACCGAGAGCCGACATCAACTATTGCAAAATTAATCAAGAACTAAAGCAGGTCCACTTACAAAGAGCAATTAAAGCCAAAATGGATCAGAATAACTGATCTAAGTTGCAAATTATTGCCTGAGGTGCTGTAATTGTACCTCAAATGTAGCTTAGCATAGATTAAATAAATGCTTCAAGTACTTCAAAATCCAAAGTATTAAAAATCACAACAGGGGAAAAGCAGACAAAGCAGTTTCAGTGTAAAAGATGTGCGCAGCAAAAATGAGCTTAAGAGAAAAACAGGAAGGACATTTTTTTTAAAAAACCCGAAAAACTTACCAAAGTTGTGAGTGAGAGATACTGTTTGTGTTGCTGGAGAGCGAAGAATGGCAAAGAGGCTGACTTGTGTCATTTAGGGTGTGTTAGAACGAGTGCGTAGAAAAAGAAGAAGAAGAAAAAAAGTGAGAGAGAGAGACAGCAGGGGGGTGATGCATGACATGTGATGCAGAAAGTGCTCGCTGAAGCCCTCCGAGGAGGTGGTGAGAGCAGAGATTAAAGAGAGACTTTGACGGGGTGTGGTGATGAGCACAGATAAGGAAACACACAATTATTTATGGAAAGAGGAAGGTGCAAATTTGAATTTGTTCCTTGCGAGGTTGACAAGTCACTTGGAAACTGCAGGTGTGAAGTCTGTGAAGTACACGTGCAGAACATGCATGTCTCATTACTTGTTGCACAGGTCTGTGAATGAACTTATATATATAGTTTTCATTTTTTTTTCAGTTGGAAGTTTGTTAATTTGGTTTGGTTTTGCTTTATTGGACATATAAACCAACAAAACAAGTCTGGTGGTGTACATGAACCCGAAGGCAGCCTAAGAGCTAAACCCTGATCTATATTTCTTTTTAATCAACCCCCAAACGAAGGACTTAATTACATATTACAACAGTGATATCTGAACCTATCAAAAGAGTGCATCATGTTCAAAAAGCTGTGCTGAATATGAAACCACTTTGCCACATCCTGTTTTTGCTCCACCGGCCTGCCTTCCACAGCCCCTACACCCAACAAAGACAGCTAAACCAAATCTGTACAGTAATACTGCACTGTACTACACTCTAAAGCCAGCCTACATCTGTTTCCTATTTCACTTTTCTATTATCTTTCTATCTTATTATGCACCTGATATTTTTTGGCCGTTAACCCTGAAAATCCATATCTATACAACTCTAATCATAACTCTGTTGTTTTGGGTTTTTTGAGGGGGAGGTTAAGCACTCTTGTGTTGTTTACATAATTCAGTGATCTACTGTTCTAACCTTGGGTTATTAACACTTTGAGCTGTTGTGTTTCAGAATGGTACTAAAGCTCCACATTGTTACTTTTACGCTGACTTGAGAGGAGGAACTGGGTGGCCTCTTTTTAGGCTTTTGCATGGTTGATTGGGTTTGATTTTCATTCTAAAAAGATCACAGGTTGTTCTGTTATTCTTTTTATTGTTGTTATAAGCCTTTCTAACAAGCCTCCAGCTGCTTTCTAGTACAAATCAGATAAAATGGCCTTTGCTGGGTGTGAGGAATTTTAATTGATCTGACGAGCAGTCAAGTACAACACATTAAACTGTTTTGTTTGTGTTTTGTGTATCTGCTTAAATGCACAAAGCAGCAGGCGATGGCACGGTTACCAAACCCAAATACCATAGTCTCTTGGCCATTTATTAGGTACACGTCGCTAATACTGGATTGGATCCCCTTTTTGCATTGCGAACTGCTTTAATTCTTCATGGCACATATTCATCAAGGTGCTGGAAACATTCCTCACAGATTTTGGTCCTTGATGTTCATCTTGTGTCAGGGGTGGATCTAGAGAAACCTTCTTAGGATGGCATGAAAATCAAATGGGGTGGCAAAAACACACACACACACACACACACACACACACACACACACGCACGCAGGTGTTACATATGGTTAAAATGATTCAAATGGATGAAGTATACACACCATGGGGTGGCTCATTCACAAACACAAGTCTAACTTAAGTTTCACACATAAAATCTGAAATGACTATGGTGTTGATTTAAAATGTGCTTTGGCACATCACTTGCTACTGACAACAAGAAAAAAAGCCGGTCTGTGCTATGGGTTGAACCATTTGTTAACAGTGGGTGGGAGGGGGGTAACACTATGCAATATATTCAGTTTTAGAATGTGTATTTCAGGGTTAACTGTAGCTAGGCTCAAAGTGTTAATGCTGTCTTATTTTAATAAACAACACTGTCATATGCAAAACTAGGGTGGCAAGGGATCAGTTTAGGGTGGAACATGCCACCTTGAAACCTTTGAGAACACATCTCAAAGGTGTTCTGTTGAATTGAGATTTAAAGACTGTGGAAGCCATCTGAGTACACTGAACTCACTGTCATGTTCAAGAAACCAGTCTGAGGTCATTTGAGCTTTGTGAAATAGTGCGTTATCCCACTAGGGATAGTGTACTAGGCAGAAGATGGGTGCACTGTAACAATGCCTGGTTGGTGCTAAGGAACCCAAAGTGTGGTAAGAAAATATCCCACACAGAACTGTTGAAACAAGGGAGCTGTCACGCTGTTTATGCTAAAAGACTAGCATCTGAATGCTGCAGTAGAAATCGAGACTCATAATATCCGGCAACATTTTTCCAGTCTTCTGTCCAACTTTGGTCTGTGTAAGCTGTAAGCCTCAGTTTCCTGTTCTTAGCTGACAGGAAGTGTCACTCAGTGTGGTCTTCTGCTACTATAACCCCCATGTGTTGTGCATTCAGAGACGCTCTCCTGCACACTTTGGTTGCAATGAATAGTAATTTGAGCTACTGTCTGGCCATTCTCCTCTGACATTTTCACCCACAGAACTGCTGCTCACTCAGTATTTTCTCATTTTCAGACCACTCTCTGTTGGTAGAATGTGATCACACATACACACCGTGATCTGACTACTTCATATGAAAAAGGCCAATTCACATAAAGTAAGAATTAATGTTTATTGAACTTTCACAATGTAGTCTGATTAAAACTGCTACTTTTTTTTTTTTTTTTTTTACAGTCAATGTTACATCAGTGCATAAAGAAATAAATAAAGTAATAAAGGGGTAGTCTTTATGTGGAATGTACCAATGTTATTCTACATTTGTAAGAAGAACAGATTAATAACAGATCAATGCCTCTAAATGTAAATGTCAAATGTAATAGCAAAAAACACAAAACTACACGAATCTAAAAGTGCTTTTTCATCAACACAAATACAAGCGCAAAAACGTAGAAAAGCCTCCACACTTGAACCTTTTTCTTGCTGCTACCAAATCTGGTCTGCAATCCGGAGTAGATTTGGAACAGTTTAGTCAGACTTAGCTGCACGGTCACTGTAGTGTAAGGTTGAATATTTAAAAGAAGAAAAAAAAGGTTCCCGTCCCATGCCCAGTCTGCAGGTCTTTCATATCATTGGAAGCAACAACTACAAAATGTGACATTTGCTGCTCAGATCCTGATTGGTTCTCGAGTGGTCGTGTGACACTGCGGCATTTCCGCGTGCTTAAAAAAGAAAAGAAAAAAAGAAATTCTGTGTTGTGTTTATGACAGGTTACAGTGTAACATAGTGTTATCTTTACGCTGTTCTCGTATGACAACATGAGGTACAAAATCACAAGTGTCACCTTCTCACTGATTGCAAACACTACACACAGCTACGAATACACATAAATATTCAGCTACGCTCTCATCGGCCATCATTCACACAGCTCTCGCTGCCGAGGACAGTTAACTTTACACGTGGTGTTCTATTATGGAGTAGTAAAACAAAGCACGAGTCACGCAGTGAGATAACAACCGGGGGTTTGATATGAAATCACAGTTTAGCAGCTTAATCTACCTGATTAAATAGCCCTAATGGTTACATTTGTTAGTGCGTCAGAGAGAAAAACGTACAGGAGGTACTTAATAGCTTTGCTATAGACTGTCAGCCTTCGTTAGCTCCAATATAATCCTTTTCAACACAACTTTGTGCGTCAAATTGAGGCAACTGTGCCGATGCAACTCCTTTAGGGTGCTTCGAAATTAAAGCAAAGATCAAAACTGCATTATATGCACCGTCACACAGCGGCAACGATATCCTTTACCCAGTTGTCACCCACATATTGTGGTCTTGGAAACAATAGCTGTAAGCTCCTATTTATTCACAATTAGTTGCTGCTCTACACTACATTCTTCAGCCCACACTGCTTAAGGTACTGTTGACTCTAGTAAGGCTATGGTCTATGGATTTAAGGGGAAAAAAAAAAGCCATCTGAATGTAGTGAATCTTCCGCTTGCTCATACATCCCCATCTTCAATCCGTGCTAGCTGTCTCTCCAGCAACTCAATTCTCTGATTCTGAGCAAGCACGACGGCCCGCAGAGCTTTCATTTCTGCTAACAGCTCGCTCAACACGTCATCCTGAAAGAAGAGAGAGAGAGAGAGAGAAAAAGCAAGTCAAAAATAGCTTCAAAAAATCTTAAATCAGCATCTCACTTGCTGCTGACCGACCTCTCTCTTTGGCCTATCGCCGTTTCCATCCGTCTCCCTCGTGGCCGCTGTCGGCTGTGGCGTCTCTTCTTCTGTCTCCTTGGCGGCAGAGGTAGGTGTGGACGTGGGAGCTGCTACGTTCCCTGCGGAAGGTGGGACGGCCCCGGTCCCAGAGTCCTGAGAGACGAGCTTGGGCTTGCTTCTGAGAGTGTCTCTGTATTTGGATGGAGGAGCTGTGTAGCCACCACTCAGGGAGACCAGCAGCGGTGGTGCGTCCTGCCCCGCGATCCACTCGTCAGCCAGGAGGGCTGGCTCCAGGCCGGCTGTGTCTGGGTAAAGGTCTCCCTGGAACAGATCTGACTGGAGAGGAAATATGGAAACTTCATTAGCTATTAAAAAAAAGCAGTTTATAAAGTCCACTTTTAAAGTATGTGTGTGCCTTACCTTTCTTGGTACAGTCATAGAAATGGGTTCCACCTTCCTCTCATGAAGCTTATAAAACCTGCCGAAAAAGCAAGGACAAAGTCCCGTCTGACGTTATTCTGCATTATTCTTTCCCACTTTTAGGAGACTGGTCAGTTCCTGAAGTAGCTGTGTATTGTAGTTTTTACTAGTTACCGGTACGCATACTGTTCTTACCTGGCAATTTCACACTTATTGACATCCACACCTCTTTTACTCTGAAAGCCTGCACCCCTCTGAGGCTCTTTGCTGCTGTATAAGCTGAGGAAGTGAACGTACGGTGATTCATCAGTCACTTCAAAGTATCGGATGGTGCAGTCCCCCTGAAAGCCATGAGATTAACAACAAAAAAACAAAACAATCACGATGATTGACGCTGCATAGAACAAGCTAAATTTCTATTTGCCACATGATGCCAAGGCTTCACCTTCCCACACAGGTAGACCATGTTTGTGTCGGGGTCATAAAAGGGCAGCAGAACTCCATTACTCGTATCCATTTCCTGTATTACCATTGGCTCTGAGAGGTCTTTCTGTAAGATAAAAGCATTTTCACATCACTAGAATGCCTACTTTAACAATCACACATGTTTTTTGTGTCTCAAACCTTTTCCATGTGTAAAATTCAGTTCACCTGCATTATACCACATGTCTAACAAGAAACTTACAGTATCCCACAAAGCCAGCTGCCTCTCGCTCATACGGCTGAAGCCTGTCGTCAGGATTTTTCCATCAGAGAGGAACACGGCTCTCATGGGCCTGGTACCATCATGGACTTTCTCTCTGACCTAGGAAAGCAGTCACAAGCTGATCACTGACGCGTTATACCAGAAATGAGAGCCGAGCCGTGCTCCACGCTTTGCTCACATCTTCACGGACAGCATGAATGTGAAATCACCTTGAGGACGGCGCCTCTTCGCGGATCGATGACTCGGAGGGCTTTGTCCTTGCAGACGGTACATATCGCACTGCCGTCCTTGTTCCAGCTGACATTGTAGATCAAGTCTGGGTGGGCGTCATCAAGCTGGTACACTAGCTCCCCCGTGCCCACGTTCCACACGCAGATCACATTATCACAGCCTACAGAGAGGGAAAGACAACATCCAAGGAAGAGGGTGTGAAGCCTGAAATTGTACAGGGCAAGGATGTGAGGATAAACAGATGCAGATGTTGCCGATGTTCCTATAAATTCATTTGCTTTTCTTGTTCGTCTTGAGAAAGTGACAGGTTATCGGTGCAGGTGTATTATGAATGCATTATGACTAGGGATGGGTACCGGTATCTGGTGCCATCATCTGACATAAACGGTAGTAACCAGACCGAAAAGCAGCGCACATTTCGGTGCTTTATTTCCTGAGCTGTGATACACTTCTAGCCAATCATTTTACGTTTCCGAGAATAGTAGGCGGGCCCAGGTACGTACGTTCTTTTAGAGCAGAGCTACAGATTAAAAATGCCCAAGGCGAAGCGGTCAAAAGTCTGGCTGTACTTCACAGCAAAAGATGCAAACTCAGCAGCCAGCAACAAGTGCTTTAAGCTGATACTGTCAAAGGAGGTAACACCTCAAATCTGATGAAACACCTGGTGACGCATAGCGGTTTTTTTAAAAGCCGAGAAATGCGCCGTATTTGATAGCTTGCTGCGAGACCTCACACAGAGCACATCTACTGCGGGTGTCGTGCCTGTTATCGGACCCGGAGCAACATCCCCCAAAAACCCGAAGAGAAGAGTCCTGGCCCCTAGCCCTGCCAGTGTAGCAGAAATGATGACGGATGATGATGGCAGCAGCAGCCGTTCTTCTCTGCGTGAGTAACTTAACGTTGTTTGTGTGTAATTTACGTTGAGTAGGCTAACCACGTTATTACATTAATGCATGTAAGGTGAACTAGCAAACACCGTCGTAGTTACATGCAGCTGTCTTCTTGTTTGATGGCAGATATTCCCTTCACCCTGGCCAAAAAGGCTAAAATGACCAAAGAAAAAGTGGGAAACAGCTAAACATGAGAGGTTTTTGGACAAAGTTTGTGTTTTTTCCATTGTTTAAGCACTGCTTCCAGCCAAGAGGGATACCATATATGCCCCATAGCTGCAGAAAAGGCTAACATTGTTATCTTTTTACAAAAAAACAGCTGAACATGAGAGGTTTTTGGACCAATTTTGTGTTCTCCATTCTTTAAGCACCGGTTCGAGCACCGTTTAAGCACCGGCACCGTTTCAAAAGTACCAGTTTGGCACCGGTATTGGATAAAACCTAAACGATACCCATCTCTAATTATGACACCATATATCAATATATAATAACAACAGGTTAGGGCGATGCTAAATTGAACAACAGTGTGAATGGATGTCTGTCTCTGTGTTAGCCCTGTGACAGATACTACCTACACACACTACCTCAGTATGTCATTAACTTTATCAAAGTAAATATTGGTAAAGTGAACTCGCGGTGAGACAAGCAAAGAAGCAAAGTATTAACTGATCTGACACATTAAAAATGAATAATAATGACAATACACACACAATAGCACAATGCAGTGAACAAATCCCTTTTGCATCTTTAAAGGAATTCCCCGATAGTTTAAAGTTGCTTAATCGAAACACCATCTGTGCCATTTTCAGCGTATTGTATCACGGCTCGCTCTGTGATTCCAAACTGGGCTTTTCTGCCTTCTCCCTGATATGTTCTGCATCAAGTCTCAACTTCTAATTACATGTGTCGTACATGGAGTGTGTCCTATAAATGGTTGAATCCGTCTTGCTGGTGTAGTTACTTTTCTCCATCAGTGGCAATGTCACAAACAATCACATCATTTCCTGCCTAATTTTGAACAAGTCATTGTTGTTGATCTTTCACATAAAAGATTCATTTATTTGTGTTGTTAGTTTAAAGAAGATGTAGCTAGAGTGGAAAGACGAGTCGATTCCTTGCACTTCAGGCCAATATTTTAATTGAAATGGAGTGAGAGCAGTGGAGCTGTTTGCTGGGAGTCGATCTGTGACATGATGTCAGTACCTCAATATTCTTTTTTGATTCATTCCCCTTTACAGTACAATTAATGATAGCCTGGTAGCAAATATTGATGTTCATTTAAACAAGCAGTTGCACTTAAACATGTTTCCCCTATCAATGTTATTCAACTGATTGAGTCCTTGCAGTGGATCCCAAAAGGAATATGACAAAGTGAACAATTAACAGAGCCACTTCACTGACACGATCAAGAATCAAATAATTATGATAACTGTACACAGATAACATAATACACTGTATTTGATGCTATATCACGATACCAGCAGTTAATGTGAGTGATTTGAAAGTGTTATATAATTGAATACAATTCTAATCTCACTCCATTATGGAAATTTAGCACAGTATAACTGTGTTGTTGTGTTGCCTTTCTCCTCGCTAACGCTAACTTATACTGAGGAGCAACAACGCCTGCAGAGCTGCTTAAAAAAGCTGGTGGTAAAATAATGCAGCGTGAACAATATGCACTCTTCTCAGTATGCATTAACATAAGTGGGCAGCTTACATTCTTACACTGCCATGAGGATCCCGCAGGCCAAACATTACTTTATGTGCTTGTGCGTATAGTAGTGCCTCCTTTGCGTAGGCTACATTTCCAATGGAAACCAGCTCTGGCAGCTTTTCAGCAAAGTGTAATTATTTTTCAGGTTAATCACATGCTGTGAGTTGCCTAGGAGGGAAATCCTACTCCATACTTGTATTATGCAGCAGTATTTGAACTGGCTGTCACTGAACACCAACATAGTAAGACAGGAGCTGCTCCTCAACTCTCACTGTTTACAAATGGACGGGTGTATGTCACTTTTATCTGGATAATGAGGAATGTTTAGCACGGGGAAGCTACGCCTCGAGTTTCACTGTCACCATATTTGGAGTTTGTTAAAAGGTAAAATGATCCCTGGATGTTTATTACAAGGCAAAGGTTACCTTAATTCACCATATAAAACTCAAGTACAATACATTTCCAGTGTGCAAACACAAGCCCTTTGTTTTAGATCACTTTTTTATGGAAATATATGTAAAGCAACATACAAACTACACCAGCCTGCTTCCACAGTGGCGCAGTTTAATGTTTAGACCATGTTCTCTACACAACACACTTAAAAAACACACCAGTCATAGCCAGTTATCACTGTTATTTTCCACAGATGTGAACCATGTTTGGTTATAGGAGAACAATGGGAGCACTACAATGCTACAGATGGTCCTACCTGCAGTTAGGAGGATATTGAAGGCAGTTGGGTGCCAAGCCAGGAGTCCCACTCGTTTACTGTGTCCCTCAAGGGTCACAGTGGCATCAGTCATTGGACTTGTGAGCCCACCATCTGGGATCTGCCACACCTTCAACATAAAGCAGACATATATATGTGTGTCGTATAATTTTTACAGTTTTCCTGACATATTATTAACCTTACTGCTATCAGAGCCTTCATTCCCCTCACCATCTCCCTCCTAAACAGTTGAACTGTCACACTGCTAGACAGCAACAGCAATTTATGCACACTCTGTGGTATCATTTCTGCAATCCTGCATTTTCTGTATATAAGATTTAGATTGGTTATTTTATTGCCAGTTTATACATATATGTATGTGTATATATAGACAGACAGACAGACAGACAGACAGACAGACAGACAGATAGACAGACAGATAGACAGACAGATAGACAGACAGATAGATAGATAGATAGATAGATAGATAGATAGATAGATAGATTAGTGCTGTCAGCGTTAATCTCGTTAAAATGACTGTAACGTCACAACCGCAATAACGTGGCAAATCTCTGTTAGCGAGTGCATTGGGCTGCATGGCGCTAACACGTTAACAATCTAGCCGTGCTAACGTGTTGACGCCATGCAGCCCCACGCACACGGCAATCCGCGCTAACTCGCTAATGTCATTTTAACAAGAATAACGCAGACAGCACTTGGAGTACATCATCATTTCTTCATCCAAATTTACTCAATACCACATTTATTTTTACCTGTTAAATATAAAGCTACAGCCAAGACATGATTGGCTTTGTTTAATAGTAAGGCTGTTAGAAGGAAAAAAAACAGCCAGCTAAGCTAGTCCTGCACAATACACCTTTTAAAAGATTAAAAAAGCTCTGACATTTTAGGAAGTGACCTTTGAAGTAGCTCCATAGCTTAATTTGCTACGTTTGGTCAGAGCTAGCCTAGCTACTACCCAATTATCGATATCAACTAAATATGCATTTAGGTTCTCTTTCAACATTTCAGATTTTTATTAGTTAATATATATTTGTATTTTTTTAAAACAGTATCTATATCCCAGTATAGCTTTTTAGTAGTATCAAAAGTGATTTACTTTCTGTTAAAAAATGGTAAGGTGTGCCTGAAGAAAAGACTATGGGTGCTCGTCAATCATTTATCTGGAATCAGTGACATTCTTTTAACCCCCCTCCTCGCCCAGCCGTGTCTAACAGCTGAGGAATGCCAACTTGTTTCACAGAGACCTCGCCGTAAGTTTACACAGCTGTGATCAGAGAAACAATATTACCTACACCTAAAAAATGCTGCAAACCAAGCACGCACCCCTGGCAGTCGTCTCCTTCAGCTGAACAATCACTGTTTAAAAAAAAAAAAAGCTCTGGAATTTCTTGGATGACTTGACAAAGCACCTAAAGTGTTGATCCAGGCTCCAACCTAACCTCAGAAATGACACGACCTCTGTCCCCACACCACATACTACAGGAAACCCTCATATGTTTTGTATTCACACCAGCACTGGCATTATGGACGGACCCAGGGCACCAAAGACCTCTCAACTGAATTCTACTGACATAATTTTACAATTATAAGTAAAATTAAGTCATACAATATGATAAAGAAAGTGTTAAATACACAATGTTAATTATTATAGTAGTTTGAAGCACACTCAAGGTCTGCACCCTGAAGTCTGATGTGTTTTCATTAGCAGCAGAAGAAGGACCAACACAGCTTTAGTGGGTTAAGGTTGTGGCGGGTTTGATGCCTACGGACGTCAGATTACAGATAACTTGACCACAAACCACCAGCACAGAACTTCTACAAGGTTTGAAAATTTTACCTTCACCGTGCAATCTTCTGAGGCACTTGCAATGACATTGTCATCATGAGGACTCCACTGGATGTCCAACACTGGTGCTGCATGACCACAGACTGTGGGACAGGACTGGTCGATTCTTCCACTCTGTAGAGAAAAACAGAGTGTTTCAACCATTAATGCATTATCCAGTCCTGCTAATGGTCTCGTAAGTGTAGAAAGTACTTTAGTCAGGCATGCAGCAGGCTGTTAAAAAGTTGGTGACATAATGCTTTTAGTAGGAGAGTGGAAGAAACATCGATCTACTGTTTATCTGATACTCTGTAATGTAGGAGACTGAACCTTGCTGACTGGAACCACGAGGAAGGCCCCTCCTCCACCCGCTTCAATGATAACAGCAATGAATTTGGGGTTGACTGCACAGAGTGGACTGTCCCACGTCACCCGGGACACTCTGACATCATCGATGCAGTGCTCGGCTTTCCACGCCTGGGCGAAAACATGGCGGAATTTGCTCTGCCTGACCACACCTCGCCGGAAAGACATACCTGAGGAGATTAAGATTACACAGAGGAACAGTTACAATTCAGCAACCTTAAATGGACAGATGCTGCTGAATGACAGTAAATTATTAACTCATCAGCTGAAAAGTAAAAAGCTTCTGTCAGCAAACAGTAATCAAATAAGCAGGATAATTATTAACCAAACAGCCAATAAGCTTGAAAAATAAATTCTGGTTTAATCATTTGGACTGTGAAAAAAAAAGATATTTTCCCCAGTAAAATATGGCTAAAATGAAATATTGTAACCTTTTAAAATGGACTATATCTTATTTAAAATGCATGTTAACTAAAACAAGCAACAATACATGTCTTCTTTATCTACTCAGATCTCCATTTTTCAATATATTTTATGACGGAAAATAGACCTTGACTGTTACAGGATTTTTAAGAACGATACACATACCGATAATATTATTGGTCCTTGATAAGTTCACGATAGTTTAAAAATATTCTTTTGTATATAGTCAGTAAGTACTTTACCGTTTTTGTGTTTTCACTTCTAGTTAAGCTGTAGAGTGCCCACTGGTGGACAAAATAGGCAACATCAGCACTCATAGCACAGTTGAAGGGTGTTTCTCTCATCTCTTCTTTACTTTTTAAATTTTCATTTATGGCCTGATATAAATGTTGATACTGATATATCAGCAAATATCTGATATCAGCTCTCAGCAATATATAATTAAGCTCCAGTGAAAATAATAAGAATTTGCCATATTTAGGACAATTAAATGGACAATTATAACACCCCACTGTATACCTCCGAAAATATAATGCTGTTATATGCATATTTAATTGTCTGCATATATCATATATATTTTATTCTGTATATATGGTATTTATTTACTGTCATCTGCTTGGCTCTCTTTTTGCACAAATGTGGGACAAGTACTACAACTAATGAATGTGCAATGACAATAAAGTGTTAAAACTTAAAAATAAAGATCCTGTTCTTTTAAGTTGAGTATCACATAACAAAACAGATTCTTTTTGTTTTTATGAGTTACCAAGAAACACTTAGTTACACTTTCCCACTTGGGATGGGGAAAATATTTGGAATTGCATAGAAATAAAAACTGGCTGAGTATGCATGCTTTATTAAAACTGTAGTCTTAGTCTTTTGAATCCCCAAACTCTGCACTAATGCTGCTAATGTTGCTGTACAGCTGGTTTAGTAAATCCTCACCATCTTCATATGGTCAGTGAAAAAAACAAACAAACAAAAAGAAGGGGCAGCCAGGACAGCGGACAAATTCTTTCATACTGGGAGCCTGCCCTGAAAAGTACAGTCAGGCTTCAGTGGACAAAAGGGCATGATCCGCCTGAAACCAAAACATGCCGTGCAGGGAGGAGAAGGGGGTTGGGCAGTCATAGCTGCTGTGAGAGGAGGCAGTAACTCTATATGCCATATACCAATGGTCAAAGCAAACGGCATATCAGCAGGTATGAAGCCTACAGAGGGCTCCAGCGTGAGGATAAAACCGCCCCAAATCCAGTTCGCTGGATTCCACTACGTCCAGTCTGCGTTTAAACCTGTGTTATTAAACAGCGCGATCTTACTGCACGATAATGTTCATTTCTATATATACCCATTTAGTAAATATGCTGCATCCTTGCACCATTTCTCTATGTGTTCCCATTGTCTGCTCACAATAGGAGGTGAGGAGACAGCAGTTGTTTTTTTCTTCTTTTTTTGCAAAGAAACAAATGCAGACATGAGCAACAAAGGACCCGTTTTAGATAGTCCCACAATGACACATCTCGCGTTATTATTTTCCAGTCCAAAAGCGCACATACCTGCGGTTTTTGAGAGACCTCTCTTAATTGGAAGAAGGATCACCAAAGACTCGGGCGTGACAAGAAGAGGCCAATAAAATAATCCGCCGCCAACAGCAGTAACTTAATCCTCTCCTGTGTCCAGACAAGCGTTCACGTAGATTGCGCAGACCTATAACAAAAACGTGCTCATTAGAGGGGGGCAAATCCGATTTATTTATTTATTTATTAACCCAATTCTCAGCTGTCTTCTCGTTAGTTTGCTAGGAATTGCGCCTGTCTGCTGTGGCAGAGGTCTAACCTGACAGAGCATGTCCCGCGCTCATAAAGCCACGCTAAAAAGAGCCCGGCTGCCGGTGATGGTGGAGGGAGAGATGCGGACACCGCTTGTCCCCGTCTCCCTTTACAAACGACTGTTTTGAAGCGACGACTCGAGCAGAATCCCAGACACTTCCGCTCAAGGCAGGATGTGTCAAAGACACGCAGGAGTAAAGAGAGATATCCTCCGTCTACGTCTACATTCCCGTCGGCCAGACCGGATATGTACTACATAGACCTAAAAACGGAAAACAGACCGCTATTACGGGTACGCTGTTAGCTCAAACTATCAGCAAACCTCAATTGAAGCCATTAGCATTTAAGCACTTAACTTTTAATTAGGGCTTTAAATGTGGAGTAATATATCAATTTTGGGGTTTCAAAACCTAATCGACTGTTTCTCGGAGGATTTATGCGTGTTCCCAAACTGATATCTGAACTCAAATTTAGATGAAGATGATTTGAAATGATAATGATGACAATTAACAATTTTAAAACCTTTTGCTGACATCCGGTCTTTTAAAAAATCGTTATACGCAGAGGGTTTTTTAAAAATAGTCTTTGTGCTCACTACTCAGAGCTGTGTCTCGTGTTGTGGTAGCACCTTATAATACAGTGCAATTGTAATACAATATGGCGTAATTTCCAAATCTTTGTCATTATTCTAAATTTAAAGTGTAAGGGCTAATGTACAGAAAAATGAGAGAGTAAGAACTTGAAGTTTTAAAGGAAATGTGCATTTATTTATTCATCCTAACCCCCCCTTTACATTGCAATTGCCCATTATACACATATATACTGTACATACTGGAATACACTTATTGTATTCCGCTTATTCTTGGCTTATTAATATTATTTTATTTGTATTTTTAGCTGAACATTATTCAGAAAGATATATTTAAAAGATTATTGGAGTATAATTAAAGTATAATGTCTTAAGTCAATTAAAACAAATGTAAGGAGCACTAAGGTGTTGAATAAAATGTCAAAGAAATAAATTCATGATTTATTTGTTCCATCAATTAAATATACATTTTCCCACTCATTCCCAGACAGGACTTATAACACATTCTACTAACATCCAAGCTGCACATGAGACCTATCACACCAAAGGTGTGAGCAAATAGCGCTACACTGCAAACCCAATCTAGAGATACTGCAATCAATTTACCTATGGGCATGCACTGCAAACAATTTGGACCTCTGCACAGCTGGGAAGCAGCGCTATGACCTGCAACCTGGGTTTATAAAGGAAGTGGCACAAACAAATAAACGGAAAAAAAGAAAAAGAGAGAGGTTAGTTCGTCCTTACAAGACTCACTCTCAATCATTCATAACAGCCCTTACGGCTGGACGGACTAACCAATACAAAGTTACAAATCAACCAAAAGAACAACAAAAGGACAGCAGAAGCAGCACAACAACAGCTGCAAAACACAAACAAGATTATCGATTATTGACCCGACAATGAGTTGAAAAGGGAACACACTTGAAATTTTATTTATTTATAGTCTATTGTGGCCATTTAAATGGGTTTGAATGCTGTCCAGCAGTCTTCCTTATCGAGCCAAGTTGGCTACACCCACCTCATGTTCTTGGTCCCCATAAGAATCCAAATGGGGCACACTCTCATCTGTGAGACTTGACATCCCTTCCTTTAACACCACAGAATCACCATCTCCCTCTTCTGTAAACATCTGTTCCACTTTATCATTTATCAGAGGAATTCAAATCTCTCTGAACCCTTTGCATTTCTAACCGTCACTGCACAACATCATATCCAGCAAAAGCAGCAAACTGCCAGGTCAGACTTGTTACACAAACAAACGAACACAAAACTTTCGGCTGTTCTCTTAATTACAAAGGTTTGCCACAACGAATTCCACATATTTATCAGAGTTTTACGCCAAATGCCGTTCCTGTAGACACTCCAAAGGAATTCATGTCCAACCCCGGGGCCCATTAGTTAAAAAAAAACACGGAATAATTTATATGTTTTAATAAGTATTTTAAAAATGCATTTGAAAATATGGCTTTAATTTGTAAACATTGCACTCTAAAATTGTTGAAATAATAACATTTTTTTTTAAAGCCCCCAAACAATCTTAAATAATCAGGCCTCATATCATCTCAAAGACCTCATAGTACCATATCACCCCAGCAGAGCACTTCGCTCTCAGAGTGCTGGTTTACTCGTAATTCCTACACTATTTAAAAGTAGAATGGTAGGTAAAGTGTTCGCTTTCAGGCCCCTCTTCTGTGGAACCAGCTCCTAGTCTGGAGACAGACACCCTCTCTGCTTTCAAGATCAGTCTTGAAATTTCCTGGTGACCCTGAATCCTCCCTTAGTTACACTGCAATAGGTGTAGCCTTCTGGGGCTTCCCATGATGCATTGTTTCTTCTTCATTAACCCTTTTTCACTCATTATGTGTTTATAAACCAATTTCTCAATTTAATCGTTAGTTATTATTCATCTCTGGCTTCACAGCGTGTCCTTGTCCATTCTCCCTCCTTTCACCCCCAACCAGTCAGGCAGAGAGCTGCACCTATCTCAGCCTGGTTCTTCCAGAGGTGTCTTCCTGTTAAAAGGGAGTTTTTCCTTCCCCCTGTCAGGAGGTGCTTGCTGATAACGGCTCATCTGATTGTTGGGGTTTTCTCTGTATTATTGTAGGGTCTCTACCTTACAATGTAAAGCACCTTGAAGCAACTGATGTTGTGATTTGGGACTGTATAAATAAAGTTGAATTGAAAAAAATATCATTTGTCACTCTTGCTCAGTGGTGTGATGGTGTCTAAAAAATAAAATAAAATTTCAGAAATGTTTCTAAAATGGCTGCATTGAAACAAGCTGTATTTTATCTTCTTGATGCACGCTCAATTATCCAGGTAAGTAAATCCCCAAAAGGTTGATTCTGTTCATCTGGATGTAAAGTTTTTTGTGGGAGAAATGTTTCCTCACTCATCCAAGTGACTTCTTCAGTCTCAGCTGACTGCAGGTTTCCCCAATCTTATAAACAGTACATTTGCATAATGACTGAAACCAGCCCACTGAAGGAACAATGGGCTGACCTCCGAGCCTATTGCCCAAGGATCGGGCCCCCGACACAAACAGAGTAATATAGTATTAAGTGCCAAGAGGATTGCCATGATTTATTTATCTGGGAAACCAAACAACCTCTAGCGAAGCCAATATCACAACACAGAAGAGCTACCTTGTCAGGCCAGGACTCTGCAGTCTATTTACACCTACCAGGCCAGTGGACACTCTTTCAATGATGAGGATGCACACATCCTGGACAGGGAGGAACGCTGGTTTGAGTGGGGAATCAAGGAGAGCATTTATGTGAAAATGGAAAGCCATCTCTGAATCGATGAGGCGGGCATCTTTCACCATCTTCCAATGCTGTGATTGCAGCCATTCCCCAAATCTGTGAATGGTACTCATGGCCATTGATCAGTGGTCTTTGATCAGTAGTTGTTGATCAATGGTCATGAGAATCTGCATATTAATGATCAAGGAACTGACCTCCAAGCCCACTGTTCCTTCAGTGGTGCTAGTTTCAGTAATTGTGCAAATGCACTGTTTATAAAATTGGGGAAACCTGCAGTCAGCTGAGACTGAAGAAGTCACTTGGATGAGTGAGGAAACATTTCTCCCACTGAAAACGCTACGTCCAGATGAACAGAATCTATCTTTTGGTGAAGCCGTACTTTAGTAGAATTAGAGATTGCATTTAACAGATCTTGTCATTATTTGCAAATAAAGTACAGAGATTTTTATTTGTGTTTGTCAAAGTAAATTTGGTTAAAATCCAGTGGCTTCTCATTGTCACCAGAAATTGTGGTGGTTTTTGAGGGTTATTCAGGTTAATGCAGCATTGTAGCGCCATCCAGTGTTTGATATACCATATTGACGCACAGAGATCATTTTCTTTTTAAAAATCCCAGGTGTTTCCCTAGGTTCCCCACATGCAGAGAAGGCATAAAAATCTAAAAACATGATAAAATATGAAAAAAGAAAGCCCTCTCTAAAACGATAGGGTGAAAATGAACGTTTATTGCTTGGTATTGTCTGAAAGGATGTTTCAATTCTGAAGTAAGGGCTCAGTTTCACATTATTTATACACAATGTACGCTATATTACAATATTCACAACCCCAGAAATCACAATCTAAAACCTTTGACAATATCACCCCCGAGTTCGACCTATTTACACTATAAATACCATAGTGTTCAACATGTGCAACAGGTGGCTCCGTGGCGCAATGGATAGCGCATTGGACTTCTAGGCATAGATGCAGACATTCAAAGGTTGTGGGTTCGAGTCCCACCGGAGTCGCATTTTTGTACTTCTTCTGGAAAACTTCGGCCATGTTTATAGTCACCTGTATTACATACCACTACATGTCACGAGTGTCAAGCGATTACAAAACAGTGATTGTAATTATTAAAAAATCGCAATGTTTTATTGCCTCACGGGTAAATGTCTATTTTTTTCCTCTCAGTTGCGTTACACTAACATGTAAAGTCATTGTTGGTGGAATAAAGTATTAACCGTAGTTACCTTAACTGTGAACAGTGTAGCGACTGTTGCTTTATAAATGAATTAAATGTGTCAAGATGTGTAGTTTGGCTTAATGCTAAACGTAGTTAGCCATAGCTGCGTGTTTCCACACGGAGACCCAGCACTGCTGCACCGGGTGTAACCAGCGAGCTAACATTAGGCTAGTTAGATGTAGCTAGCTAGCTATAGATATTTGTGGGTGTACGCAGCTGTAGAATGAACCTTATACACGCAAATATTGAGGGGCAGCAATAAAACGTGTTGCTGTCACTTCGTTTTAAAGTCGCACTGTTGTTGCCGTCGACGTCTTCGGTCTGTTTGTTTGCCCCATTAGCTGCCTTGTGTTGGTTTGTTAGCCTCCTCAGCTAGCCAGTGTCGTATGGGTATCAGAGTTAGCAGTGACTTCACCCGGCTGCTGGTTGCCTGATCTTTCATTTTGGACACGTCAAGGTAAACATTTAGCCATCGGCGAGTTTGAAAGCTAGCTAGTGATGAAGCCAATGTTTAGCATTTGCTCTTCTTCGCAATGCTTTTTAAATATGCAGACACTAGCTAAATAACTTGGAACAATCGTGTCAGATTGAGTTTATTCACTTTAAGCTCCTATCAGCGATGAATTGTTGTTACCGACACTGTCATTTATCTTAACTGGGGCTAATGTAGGCTAACCTCTGTTGTCAAGTTCGTCAGTATGTTCAGATTTATCTGATTTATTTATCCAGTTACTGTTGTTAAAACCTGTTGTTGTTGTTGTTCTGTTTGCCCCTTAAATTACAGTAATTTTCCCTAAAAGAGAATTGGACTGAATTAGACTCAAATCTGACTCAAAACTGTTAATATTTGGACTATTTATCAGTAAGAAGACAAAATAACACTAAAAGTTTTTATTAATCTCTTCATCAGGCGAAAATAATAATTAATTTTGGTAAAACGTGTCACGAGTAGTCGGTATGTATTGATCTCTCGGCCGACCTTTGACCTGTCATTGCACACTCAAAGATCAGTGTTGACACTCATTAATAATCAATATTAAAGACTTTCAGCTTGGAAATAGGGTTGTAGTCAATGAAAAGAAGTGAAATTGTTTGTGTTTAAGAATGTCAGAAAATGTGAATTTGACTTCACACAGTTCAAACTAACATTAAATTTGGACCATTGGTTTAAAATCCAGAGATATTCAGGTGTTTTATATATTCAGGTTATATAACAACTGTTAAAATTTACTTTGTAAGAGCTCAGTGAATTACATTTGTGGAACTTTTTATAAAAAAAAAAAAAACGTGTTCTGTCCATTGTTGTGCTGATGAAACAAGTCACAATACTAAGACTGTATTTATATAGCACCTTTGAAAGCAGAGGTTGACAAATGACATCGAGAGCTAGGGGGGGGGGGGGGGAAGGTAATCAGAAGGTGAATGAAATGCAAACATCTTAACCAGAAGGCTTCACATGGGGGCCTAAAAAAACAGGATGAAAGCATGTGATTTAAAGCAAGATGCTGTTTTTGCAACCTTAGTCCTTAACCAGATTGTTCCAAACCCAGTGCACCCACATTGCAAAAGCAATTTCAGTTAAATTAAAGCCTCGCCTGGGGAACGCCGAGAATGGTCACACCTGAGAATTCAAGGAACTGGCTCCTAATTGATTCACCGAATCACTGTATCAGCCAGTCTTGTTATGTAAATGATACAACTTTCCATCTTCCCCCTCAAGGTCCCTCCAGTCTGTAGCTTAAGTTTAGGGGGTGTGATGTCAGAAGCCAAGACCCCCACTCCCACCCCTCCTGGAGACACATACAAAGGATGGGTGTTCAAGTGGACAAATTACATCAAAGGTTATCAGCGGAGGTGGTTTGTGCTGAGCAATGGGCTGCTGTCATACTACAGGTACACCTTTCTGTAGAACACTGGTATAGTTTAAGGATATTTCTCTTTTCTTTTTAGTTACTTTTTATTCCCAAAGTCAAATGAGGCTCTTCTGATTATTAGGACCCAGGCAGAGATGGGTCACACGTGTCGGGGCACCATCAACTTGGCTACAGCTACTATCACTGTGGATGATGCCTGCAACTTTGTCATCTCCAATGGAGGGGCACAAACATATCACCTCAAGGCCAGCTGTGAGGTGGAACGTCAGCGATGGATCACTGCCCTGGAGCTGGCCAAAGCCAAGGCTGTCCGCATGCAGGCAGAGTCAGGTAAAACAGACTTCAGGGGAATTATTTAGTGCTTCTGTACATATTTACACGCATGTCCACTTTGTTAGGTACACCTTGTGTCTACTGGGCTGGACGCCCTTTTCCTTTCAACAAGATTCAACAAGGTGCTGCAAACATTCCTCAGAAAATTTAGTCTGTATTTTCATTATAGCATCACACAGTTGCTGCAGATTTGTTGGCTGCACATTCATGATGTTTAACCACACCCTAAAGGTGCTCTATTGGCTTGAGATCTGGTGATTGGAGTTCATTTGAACACAGCGAACTCATTGTCGTGTTCAAGAAAACAGTTTGAGATGTTTTGAGCTTTGTGACATGCTGTGTTATCCTGCCGGGCAGTGTACTAGATGGGTACACTGTGGTCATAAAGAGCTGGACATAGCCAGCAGCAATACTCAAGTAGACTGTGGTGTTTGAATGATGCTCAGTTGGTACTATGGAGTGGACACACTCTGGGACCTTTAGTAAAAACACCAGCAGCGGCCTGAAACATTGAATGTTGCAGCAGAAATTAAGTCTCATCAGGTCAATGTTTGTCCCAATCTTTGATTAGCCAGTGTGAATTGGAGCCTCAGTTTCCTGCTCTTAGCTGACAGAAGTTGCACCCGGCCTGATCTTGTGCTGCTGGAGTCCATTTGTATGTGATGTTGGACGTGTTGTTCCTTCAGAAAAGCTCTTCTGCACACCTTGGCTTGTAAAGAGTAGTTATTTCAGTTACTGTTGCTTTCCTGTCAGATGAAGCAGTCTGACTGTCCTCTGTCCTCTGACCTCTGACATCAGAAAGGCATTTTTTGTCCAGAGAACAGCTGCTCACTGAATATCTTCTCAACAGCCATGACACTTTAAGAGTCTCTTAAATCACACTTCTTCCCCTTTCTGATGCACAGTTTGAACTTCAGCAGGTCGCATTGACCAATCCTAAATGCACTCAGTTGCTGCCATGTGATTGGCTGATTAGATATTTGATATTAACAAGCAGTTCAACAGTGTACCTTAGAAAGTGGCTAGCAAGTGTATTTATTTATTTATTTATTTATTTATTTAATTTTCCTTTCCTTTTGTTTGATTTCCTAACAGATGACTCGGGCGATGACTTCCCTTCATCGTCACCACGCATCACACAAGGTGGTGGGTCACAAAATTCAGAAGTCCAGTCTGCTCTCAGAACCCTGAGCAACAAAGTGGAGGATCTGAGCACCTGCAACGATCTGATCTCAAAGCATGGCTCTGCCCTCCAGAGGTCAGACTTAAACCCATTTTGCCTTGCTCTTTGCTTTAATCTTCAGGCAACAGTCTCATTTATGCCTCATGTCTCTACTAGTCTACTATGTGAGCTCTAAATTTGAAGTTATAATTCTGTAGGTTTGGTAATTCAGTGCCATATTCAGATGTTTTGTACCATTTGCAGAAGAGTCCTGTTATAAAATCATTGATGTGTAAATTGACTACATATTGTCCAAACATCCAAAGTTCATATTTTTTTCAGGTCATTAGCAGAACTGGATGGTTTACGTCTGACTGGAGAGGCTGGGGATAAGATTCGCCAAGTCACAGAAAGAGCCACTCTGTTCCGCATCACCTCTAACGCCATGATCAATGTAAGTCTGACATCCTTGTGTGTTGATCTCTGAGTTTTTAATATATAATGTATATATACCAGAGAAGACCTTGTCTATGTATTACTGCGCAGCTTTTCAATGAAACACATTGAAAAGTGTTTCAATGTTATGCTTCTCAGGCGTGCCGAGACTTCTTGACGCTGGCACAAACTCACAGCAAGCGATGGCAAAAGGCCCTGCAGGCTGAGCGGGAGCAGAGAGTGCGGCTGGAGGAGACTTTAGAGCAACTGGCCAAACAGCACAATCACCTCGAGCGAGCATTCAGAGGAGCCGCACAGGCTAATGCTAGTCCAGACAATAAAGGTAAGTTGTGATTCTGACAAGATAACAATGAAGGATGATGCACATGTCTATTGACATTCTACAAGAGTGTGAGTTAATGTTTTCAGAAAGTTTTTATTGTAATACCAGCACTTATTTTGTAAATCTTACTTCTGACCTCCATACAATAAGTAAAAAGAGTAAACTAACCCTGAAAATAATAAAAACTAAACTAAAACTAATTTTTCAAACAACAAAAACTAAACTGAAATATGAAAATCGATTCTGAAAACTAAATGAAATTAAACTGAATTCAAAACCAAAAGTCAAAGTGAAATGAAAATAAAATACTAAACTATTATAACTCTTATCAGGTACATGTGGCGTACAACTCTTTCGAAATCAAAGATGTGGGGCCACCAACTGTTTGCATTCGACTTCGATTTCTGAACAAAACTCATTAAACCTCATTTCCCACAGAGATATTTTTCAGTGGTAATCCAAGAGCCTGCGAAAAATTTCATTGGCTTTTTATCAGGGGAACCAGGGAGATGCTAACTCCTGGGTGACCAAGATTTTCTGTGGCTGACATACGAGAGTCCTTGTGATCAAGCACTTAGCAAGAAAAATAGAATCAAGATGTGAAACTAAAAGAACATTATCAGTTTCAGTCTCATCAAACTTTTTAATTACTCCGTTATTGACTAAACCCCCATTTGAAATCCCCTTGGCAATTATCAGGTAAATGTGAAGTCAAGTTTTACAAGTAGCAGTACCCGTGATTACCTGATTCTGATTCCATGTAACCAGATGTGAGGAATTGCAACTTCCTGTTTTGTTTGTTTGTTTTAAATTTTTGTTTTAACACTTTAAATGCTCTGAATCAGAGGTGTCAAACTCCAGGCCTTGAGGGCCGGCGTCCTGTAGGTTTTAGATCTCACCCTGGGTGAGATCTAAAACTTCAATCAAATGATCAGTTCATTACCAGACTTCTGGAGAACTTCAAGACATGTTGAGGAGGTAATTTAGTCATTAAAATCAGCTGTGTTGGATCAAGGACACATCTAAAACCTGCAGGACACAGACCCCCGGGGCCTGGAGTTCGACACACCTGCTCTATATTACATGTTGTTTTATTGTTTTTGTGATACCTGGAGAATCATCTTTAAGCTTCTGTATAGGGAAAACTTAGATGTTTGTTTGTGTTAAGGTGCTGCTGGGCCTGGAAAAGGTGAGGCCAGTGATGAGGATGATGACAATGAGTTCTTTGATGCCATGGAAGAAGCCCCCGAGTTTATCACTGTACCTGCGGACCCCCAGTTTCACAAGTCGGTATCTTTCCCTTTACCCGTCGGTACAGATTGACAGATGGAGTTAATTGGGGGTTTTCCCCAAGACTTTGTGTGTGGCTTGTCTTTGTTTTTATATATTTAGACCACTTCCTTGTATCACATTCCAGTATGTATTTATCTTAAGTCAATCAAATTGTGTAATGACAGATTGGTGTGTGTGTGTGTGTGTGTGTGTGTGTGTGTGTGTGTGTGTGTGTGTGTGTGTGTGTGTGTGTGTGTGTGTGTGTGTGTGTGTGTGTGTGTGTGTGTGTATCAGGTCTTTTTTTTTTAAGCCTCTCTTTTCTCATATGTGAAAATACCTGATTAACTAGTAACGTTCACGTCACTAACAGAATCTATTTGCTTTTTTTTGATCTCTTACAGAAGGTCAAGCAGTAATATCAGCGGCCTCAATAGTGAATTGTGTGCAGATGATCAGTCGGTAGGCCTCATTCTGTCCGAATCATTGAAATCTTATTATAATGCTGTATCCCATCTTTTAAAATAACACAGTCTGAATGAAAAGCTGCAGTAGGACGGGTGTTGTATGGATATTCTTTAAACATGATTTTGTTGCTATGGTAATAAATCAAAAACATTTCCGTTTTATATTGATAAACGTTTCTGCTTCTTAGCTTAACGAGGAGCCTCTTGCAATGAACCAGGAGTCCCCCTCCCAGGAGCTGGTACCCTTAAAGAAGAGGCGGACACGCATCCCAGACAAACCAAACTACTCCCTCAACCTTTGGAGCATCATGAAAAACTGCATCGGCAAAGAGCTGTCTAAGATCCCGATGCCTGTAAGGATTTCTTACTGAACGTCCAGTCAGAGTTACTGAAAGCTTGTTGTTCTTCCATGTGTGCTTCGTTGTTCACCTGTTGAAAAAGACGTCTGATCAGCTTCATTTTGGACAGTCAGACTCAAAGAGTTTGAGTGTTAAAATATTTGTGTCTTACTCATAATATTCAATTAATGAAAGATTTGGGTGCCTTTTAACACCCCTCCTACCCCAAGTTAAAACCACATTGGAAATATGGTTTGTGTGCGTTTACAGTAAAAATACAAAATCTATGATAAGCTCATCATTAAATGCCACCGCAGTGCCTTCAGAATGTGGCAGCAGTCAGTTCAGTGTGACGAAATTGGAGCGTAGATACTGATCCCTGTCCTTTTTCCGCTGTAAGGGTTGTCAGCATTCTGCGAGAGCTTTTGAAGATGTTTATCGGCAAATCTGCCCAGATTTTGTTTATTTGTGAAATCGACTGTAGGTCACTTGTAGGATGTGGGTCAGCAGAGTTGTCTAAAATGAGCTACCATCACGGCTTTTTATAGGAGTCCAGACAAACTGATTTGTCAGACTGATCACTGCTGAGATAAATGGTCACGTGTTTGATTTGGCTTTGTTCTGTCAACTTATCACTGCCATTGTGTCGCCCTGCCCCCACTCTAACAATAAAGAGTTTTGTCTCTGCCACATTACAGAGATACTTTGACATTGACACATGTCGACTTCCTGTAGCTTAGCAACACTACCCGCCAGGTCACTGCTGACCCATCTATGGTTGTGGTTTAGAAAATGGCTTGGGCTTTGCTTAAGCAAAAGGCTAAATTAGCAGATTTTCAGAAACTGGCAATACAGGTTTTCTGTTAAAAGCTTTTCTATTTGGTCTTTCCAAACAGAAGACGTTACCCAAACCATACCTGTACCTATCTAACAATCTACACATATATACTTTTACTGAAGTGACACTACATAGCAAGTGTCAGTGTGTGTGTGATGGGCCTCGCTCACATTGAGTGTAGCAGAGTGGAGACAGATGCATATGCTGACAACAACTCTTAAGGTCACCGAAAGCGTAATAAAAACTTTCCAAGAAGTGAAGAGGGAACACAAACCTGACCACAGTTTGTGGTTAAGTCACAAACTACTGCAGCAAGTGTGAAATTGCTCAAAAACTGCTGACTCTTTGCTATTAGCTTCCTCTGTGCTAACAAAGCTCTCCCAGAAGGAAGCAGTGCACTGCTGCAGATGCACACAGGACAGTATAGAACCGAATTGAACAGATCAGCCTGTGGTCACTTCTACCCAGTCTAGCTTTTTGAATCAGGTTCAGATCCACGTCTTAGCCATGTGTGAGATTTGTTGCTGGAATTAATACATAACACAAATATAAAAGTAAATTTCAAACATTTTGCTTTCTAGGTTAATTTCAATGAGCCCATCTCCATGCTGCAGCGGTTGTCTGAGGACCTCGAGTACCACGAGTTGCTGGATAAGGCCGCAAAGTGTCAGAACTCTTTGGAGCAGATGTGCTACGTGGCCGCCTTCGCAGTGTCTGCCTACTCCACCACAGTCTACCGCACGGGAAAGCCTTTCAACCCTCTGCTGGGAGAAACGTATGAGCTGGACCGCAAGAGAGAAAGTGGCTACCGCTCCCTATGTGAGCAGGTGAGGGAGGAAAAAAACCAAGAGAATGGAAGTTTTCCAACCGAGAACTGTAACCCAAGAGAGAGATTGAATGTCAGAAAGGAGGAATTAAAAAAAATCCCACTGACTTGGCATTAAGAGAGAATCTTGCTTCCTTTTTCTGCGCAGTTGGGGTTGAACATGCTGGCAGGGAACCAGAATTATTATTATTATTATTATTATTATTATTTTTTTAATATGGAGACATGAAGTGGCGACTTTTTAAAAAAAAAAAAAATCAAAAAGTGTCATATTTCTGCCCCTTCTTGTCATAAAATACACCAACCTAAAACAATCTAAAGTCACTGGTTGATCCTGAATAGATTATTTGTAGAGGAGGAAATCAAATGGAGGTTTTGTGTGTGTGTGTGTGTGTGTGTGTGTGTGTGTGTGTGTGTGTGTGTGTGTGTGTGTGTGTGTGTGTGTGTGTGTGTGTGTGTGTGTGTGTGTGTGTGTGTGTGTGTGTGTGTGTGTGTGTGTGTGTGTGTGTGTGTGTGTGTGTAAAAGCTGTCATGTCACATGTCAGATTTATGAGACTAAATGTGAGTCACATCTATTGGGGATGACTCAGACTCACGAAGAATAGGACTTGATGTTTTGTTGCATCAGAAAAACATTTTCTCTTTCCAGGTGAGTCACCACCCACCTGCTGCTGCACATCATGCTATCTCTGATCGTGGCTGGACGTTGAGACAAGAAATCACAGTTGCGAGCAAGTTCAGGGGGAAGTACCTCTCCATTATGCCTTTGGGTAAGAGGCAAGCTAGGTTAGAAAACAAAGCATACCATTCTTCCATAGTGTCAAGGACAAAAGATGTACACACAACTATCATCAGAATTTATAAGTGACTAAAGAGTGTACCAGCCCACACCTTTCTTTAGTTGAACCATAAAACGGTAATTACTAATGAACAAAGGTTTTGCTTTGCTTTTTGTTTTGTTTTTTAGTTTGTTTCATATTTCTTTTCTTCGTCACAGGCACAATTCATGCAGTCTTTGAGAAGAGCAATAATCACTACACATGGAAGAAAGTTAACACCACGGTGCACAACATCATTGTCGGAAAACTTTGGATCGATCAGGTGAGACGCTCGGACACGTCGTTGCAGGGCCACAGGGCCTGATCTGCAGAGGAGGCAGGAATGAAGAGCAAGAAAGGATCTGTTATGACGCTCCTAACAAGGAAAAATAAACATGGGTTTATCTTTTACAACCAGCTTTGCCACGATATGATTGACATGATGTCTTTTCTGGAGAGACAATAACAAGTTCTCATGCTAGTAACATTAACAAAGAAGTGACATTTGAATAGAGTTACTGATGCCTTTAATCACTTCAGTGATTCACAATGACATTAATATGCAGGGTGGATACCAAAAAGAAAACGCACAAAGAAAACTTTTGAAAGGGTGTACTTCAGCACATCCGTACACTTATCTGATCTCCTGCACGTACACGTGTACATGTTAGTCATCAGAGATCTGCATAACTCATTCTGTGCAGATTTTTACGCAGGGTGCCCTTCCCACTACTGCCCTCCCATTTATTTGGCAGTTTGTTTAACAGCTTTAACTCACTTTAACAGGTCAGGTTCTCGATTGGTTCTCATATCTAAAATTTAGAAGTTTTCAAGTTTCACTTGGTAGCATCTGGGGTTCCTCAGGGCTCTGTCCTTGGTCCATTACTCTTTAACCTTTACGTATTCCTGCTTGGTCCCATCTTAAAGAATCGAAATATCATTCTTATGCAGATTAAACATAGTTGTACTTATCATTTCCCTCTGATGTAACCTCACACACTAATGATTGATTAGACTGGATGTCTAAAAACTTTTGTAATTTAACAGAGAGGTGTTGAAGATATTTGTTGTCAGAGACTAGTTTTCTAAAACACAACAAGCAACCCAGGAATCTGTACTGCGGTCACTTAGTTCACTTACAGTTCAGTACAGAATTACCTTTTAGTCCTTCTTTTTGTTAATATAGCTTTCTGTCTTTAGGCCTCCCGGTACACCTCTGACTTAGTGTCTATAACAAGGTCAAACCTCTCAGGTCATCAGGGGCAGCTCTTCTCACTCCTCTCAGATTTAGATTCGAGTGTGCTAAGGGAGCTTTCTGTTAGTGCTCGCCTGTTCTTTGAAACAAGCTGCCTGCTGACCTAAAGGTCAGTTGCAACTATGCCTGCCTTCACAGACAGACTCGGGATTTTACTCTGTGTGTTTGTATGTGTTACAGTGTATTTTATTCCTTTGCAAAGTCTGATTTGTTTTTTTATTGGTTAATCGCAAAGAGTTCACATGTAATGAAATGTGCTATATAAATGAATTTGCCATGGCTGGTTGCCATCACATAGCATTAAAATACCCCATTTCTTTGCTTCCAGTTCTAATTTTTACTCTACAGATAAAAAGTAGAGTAAGAGCATTGCGTTGCAGCATTTTAACTTGAGTGTGAAGTAAAATTTTTATCTAGTCGATATCATCCCCACTTGTGATTTTTTTTTTTTTTTTTTTTTTTTTCCCCTCCTCACTGTGTATCCCTGTGTTTCCCTTCCAGTCTGGTGAGATAGACGTAGTAAACCACACCACCGGAGACCGCTGCCACTTAAAGTTTGCTCCTTACAGCTACTTCTCCAGAGATGTAGCCAGAAAGGTGAGAAAGATGCAGAAGACCTGAATAGATGTAGTCTGTTTTTCTCTGACTTGCTTTGAAAGAAAACTCACACACAGTAGGTGCATCAAGTTTGAACCAACAGACAAATTTTAATATACAGGCGGTATATTGTGGTATTGTGGTAACCTCCCCTCTCTTCTGTTTTTAGGTTACAGGTGTGGTAATGGATAAAGATGGAAAGGCACACTACGTGCTGTCGGGCACATGGGACGAGAAGATGGAGTTCTCCAAGGTGATGCAGAGCAGCCGAGGAGGCGAGAACGGCACTGAGGGCAAACAGAAGACAGTCTATCAGACCCTTAAAGCCAGAGAGTTGTGGAGAAGAAACCCTTTACCGTAAGTGCTGTTCTAAAAAGTAAAACCGGGCTGTGCTGCATTAGTTACGATTTAGAGGTGCGCACATAGCTTTCTGAAGCAGAAATAAACATTAGACCTAAACATGGATGGCATCAATGCCAGTATCAGGGTGTAGTTTTGTGTGACTGAAAGCGCTGCTGTGCTGTGCTCCGTCATCCTCCTCAGCGATGGAGCAGAAACCATGTACTACTTTACTTCCTTGGCCTTGACCCTGAACGAGCCTGAAGAGGGCGTGGCTCCCACAGACAGCCGACGGCGGCCTGACCAGCGCTTAATGGAGGAAGGTCGCTGGGACGAGGCCAATGCTGAGAAGCAGCGGCTGGAGGAGAAGCAGCGCACCGCCCGCCGTGAGAGAGAGAGGGAGGCCGCAAGCCAACGCACCTCGAGTCAATCAGAAGAAGGTTAGAATCGAACTTGTTTGTGCTTCACTTTTTCTTTACCGTACTCCTCTCCTCTCTGCATGGGGAAAATCATGGAACAAAGGGGTAAAACGATTCTCTGTGATCCCCTTTTGTCTTCCAAAGCTGTCGATGAGGACTCTGTTACCGATCCCTCCTTGAAAGGCAAGTATTCCTTTTTTTTTTTTTTCTTTCTTTCTTTTCTTTTCTTTTTTAGATAAAAATCGATTAAACTGTCTCCATTTCATGTTTAAATTCATGTTGCTCTAGTGAGCAGCTCATTAACTTTCTGGGGATCTTTTTTTTTTTTTTTTTTTCTTTCCCCCCCTCTGTCCTTCCCTCTCTTTCAGGTGCACCTCATGACAGCTATCTTGCACTTTGGTTCGAGCGCTGCGAGGACCCAATCACAGGTGAGGAGATTCACATCTATAAGGGAGGCTACTGGGAAGCTAAGGAGCGCGGGAGCTGGGAGAGCTGTCCCAACATCTTTTGATCTTGGCATTGACTGCAAAGTGCCGTGAAGAGACACCATCAAAGGCCTGCTGTTCCCCTTCTCTGACGGCTGCTCCCCTCCAGTTGCTCTCTGTTCTAAGAGATCTCCAGGACGGTCACTGCTGTCTGATCCACAGGGAGAGCAGGGTTTTCTCTCCCTCGTCCCATATTTGGTTTCCCCCTCGTTGCTGTCACATATCTGAGAGGACTGGAATGAAAATTTCTTTGCTGTTTGGGTGCTTTTGTGTTTTGTTTTGTTTTTTAGTTTTTTTTTTTTGTTTGTTTTTTCTTTTGTCCCGCTGAGCATGAGTGGGAGGATGTGAAACGAGCAGTGCTTCCAAATCAAGTTTGCTCAGTCTTTTCAGATCAAGAGTGTTTGATTGAGGTGATTCGGGTTTTATTTTTTGTTTCTTGTTTTTCCTGTTGTCACCCATAGCATTATCTGCTTTGGTAATAACTCTAGAAAAAAAATAAAGGGGGGGGGGGGGGGGGGGGGGGGGGATAAAACCTGATTAATATATACATTTATATACAGGTATGATTAAAAGTAATTTTCATTAAACTGTCAACTGGTGGCCTTCAAGACATTAGCAAGTTTTCTTTTGTTAATCTCTGATTTAGTGTCTTAACGTAATGAAGTGAAAGTTGTAGCGTGCTCGTATGTATGACTGCTTATCTGCTCTTCCATCACTTTACAACAGGGCCACTGTGCAGTGTGCTTTAAAAAAAGATGACCTTTCACACTATCACGTTTATAATTAGGTTATTTTTCTTTACCAAGGCCTAGTGGGAAGTATGACAGTGAAAATTGTAGTGTGGCAAGGCCTAAAAAAAAACAAAACCTTTCTTTGCCTTAGAAATGAAGAACCTGCACTTGTTGTTGCAAATTGTCTCATATAACTGTTTACCTTAATAATAAATAATAAAACTACCCCCTTTTTTTTTTTTTCACAATGCTGGAATAATATTTTGACATTTTTGTTAATCAAGTGAACGGTAACCAAATTTACTGTAAAAAAAACAAAACAAAAAACAAAACAAAAAAATGGTTTTAAATAGTGCAGGATACTTGCTGTGCTCTTGTATTGACTGTAAAACAGACAAATGAGTGAAGAAAACATTAAAAAAAAAAATACATGTTCATACATATGCAACTACATGTTGACACCAAAAACACAGGATATATGTATGTGTGTGTGCGTGCATTTCATAATTTTGATTGTAAGTGTACTTAAAAAGTGAAGAATAAAGAATTGAAAATCATTGCAAATAACTGATTTTATAAATGTATAGAAATTCATATTGTAGTAGTAAGGTAGACTTTTTTTTCCCTTGTATTTTTGGTTCCTCATAATATTGGTAGGCTTCATTTTCCAAAAAAAGGGAGTTTCAGTACTTGACTCAGATGGGCGAGGGACGTGGCATTGTTCAGTATTTTGTATTAACAAAGAGAAAAACTGAAATAAATGCTCTAATGTCAAACAGCACCTTTATACTGTTTTTCTTTAATCTGCATTTCCAGGTTTTCATTCTTAAGGTTCACTAAATTAGTTTTTAAAACACATTGATACATAGTTTAATTTTTTTTTGGTAATTTTTAAATGTACATTATCACAGTGGGTTTTAAATGAAAGGGGAAGTGACTGAAGTGCACAGTGTAAGCTTTGGCTGATCCTGAAGGTGTTTTTGTTTATTCGGGTTTTTCAGTCCAATGACGCTTCTTCCACTTGCATCTCTTTGAACTTTCTACACTGAACAAAAATATAAACGCAACACCTTTGTTACTGCTCCCATTCCCCATGGGATGGACGTAGAGACCTAAAATTCATTCCAGATACACAATATAACCATCCCTCCCAAACAGTGGTCACAAATCAGTCCAAATGTGTGGTAGTGGGCACATCTGCTATATTGAGACAATCCATCCCACCTCACAGGTGTGCCACATCAGGATGCTGATCTGACATCATGAGTAGTGCACAGGTGTACCTCAGACTGCCCACAACAAAAGGCCACCCTGGAATGTGCAGTTTTTTGCACTATTGGGGGTCTGGGGACCCAGAACCGGTCAGTATCTGGTGTGACCACCATTTGCCTCATGCAGTGCAACACATCGTCGCATGGAGTCTATCAGATTGTCAGTTGTGGCCTGTGGAATGTTGGTCCACTCCACTTCAATGGCTGTGCGAGGTTGTTGGATATTCGTGGGAACTGGTACACGCTGTCGTATACGCTGGTCAAGCACATCCCGAACATACTCAATGGGTGACATGTCCGGTGAGTATGCTGGCCATGCAAGAACTGGGACATTCTCAGCTGCCATCTGCCCTGAACAATGTGAACCATGATTCATCCGTGAAGCGCACACCTCTCCAACGTGCCAGACGCCATCGAATGTGAGCATTTGCCCACACAAGTCTGTTACGGCGACAAGCTGGAGTCAGGTCAAGACCCCGATGAGGACGACGGGCATGCAGTTGAGCGTCCCTGAGACGGTTTCTGACAGTTTGTGCAGAAATTGTTTGGTTGTGCAAACCAATTGTTCCAGCAGCTGTCTGGGTGGCTGGTCTCAGACGATCTTGGAGGTGAACCTGCTGGATGTGGAGGTCCTGGGCTGGTGTGGTTACACGAGGTCTGCGGTTGTGAGGCCGGTTGGATGTGCTGCCATATTCTCTGAAACGCCTGTGGAGACGGCTTATAGTTGAGAAATGAACATTCAATGCACGGGCGACAGATCTGGTTGACATTCCTGCTGTCAGCATGCCAATTGCACGCTCCCTCATTGCTTGTGGCATCTGTGGCATTTTGCTGTGAGACAAAACTGCACATTCCAGGGTGGCCTTTTGTTGTGGGCAGTCTGAGGTACACCTGTGCACTACTCATGATGTCAGATCAGCATCCTGATGTGGCACACCTGTGAGGTGGGATGGATTATCTCAATATAGCAGATGTGCCCACTACCACACATTTGGACTGATTTGTGACCACTGTTTGGGAGGGATGGTTATATTGTGTATCTGGAATGAATTTTAGGTCTCTACGTCCATCCCATGGGGAATGGGAGCAAAAACAAAAGTGTTGCGTTTATATTTTTGTTCAGTGTATTTAAAGTTCCAGTGAACAGCTACCCAGCACTAGTTCAATACTTGGACTTAGCTCCAAATCTTTTATGTGTTTAATTTGTAAAGAAATAATACAGGAATAGACTTCATTGGGCCATGAAATCGCTGGCCAGTCAGTTGACCAGGTTACTATATAACGTTTTGTGTTTTATATGTAAGGCTGTAATTCCTAAACAAGAAAACTTTGCTAAACCCCTTGAATTAAAGCTCAAAGTCTGGATTTCAGTCACAATGTATACTACACAATGGCAACGCAAATTACACGTAAAGGTTCAAAATTAAAGTCATAGGAGCAGATTAGTGTATTTCACAGGTCAACACTGAGTATATTATCTGATAAATATCATGTTTGAATGGAAAAATTGTGCTTTGTACAGGCATGCTGTTATATAGTTTGTCCACTAGAGGGTGCTACTCACCACAAAATGAGCCACAGGATGGCGTTTCCTGCCTCAGAATGGATGTGTGTTACTGGACTTTAAATGCCCTCTGAGAAAATAAACTAAATGAACCACTTAACAAAACTGGTATATTTTCATAGTAGCGCTGGTGAGAGGGGGTAAAAACAAGCCTCCTGTGGGGCTTTTCCTGCTTTTGGAGTTTTCATGTACACTTCTTACACTTTTCATCACCTTTCACCAACAAAAGGTCTTTTCTTTAAATTTATCCATTACATTTATAGCGTGACAATTATCTGTCCCTTCCCATTTGATTGATCGAAACACTTTGAAGCGCAGTTCTGATTGAGCTACTTTTACAATTAGTAAAAACTATTACAAAATAGAAAGAAATACAGAAAATATGTATTTGAAAAGTCACCTGACGATAATAGAAAATCTATTTGACTTCTTATATGTACTTGTCTATAAATAGTCCGCCTCCCTGTGTGTTCCCTTTAAATCTCCTGCTTGCTTCCAAAGGAGTTGCTTCTTCTATTGTACACATCACAGGCACCTCTCTTTGCTGTGTCATGCCAGCAGATTTATTTTTAGCCAGTTTTTTTTTTTTTTGAAAGGCAGACTGGAACCTACCATCCTATACACGGGGCAAAGAGAAACAGGGAATACGGGGAAAGCTGGGGAGGGGCTTTTCAGCTCATCTAACCTGACTGATGCTGTGACTACAGGAAGCGACCGACACACTCCATCACACTCGGGACACACCCTTTCCTACCACACAGTGTGGTACAGTGCAGTGCAGTGGACAGGAGGTGGTTGAGAAACGGTGAGAGTTTGTATAACAGGCAGCAACTGCCTGAACAGAGGGAGGGATGGGAATGCTGAATCAGTGAAAATGCATGAAAGCCTGGGAGAGGGTGGAAGAGGGTAAACGGCAGGGGGAGAGGGAAGAGAAAGGTAACAGCGAGGGGTAGACTGGGTAAAATGTACAGTGTTATTCCTTGTCGTTCATTCATCTATAATTTGTGAATATTGAGCTGGCAGTTCACCCTGATTTACATCAAGCTTCTCCATAAGAGTCTTGCATCTCAGTGCTGATTTACAGTACAGTGCCTTTAAGCTGGAATTGTCCCTTTACAGTGTTCAATAAGTCAGGAAAGTCTCTCAGCTCTCAGTCAGATGGAGGTAGACCAGATGGTGCCTTTGCCAAGGTTGCCCCGGGTCGCCGTGTGTGGAGGTACCCATGGCAATGAGCTGTCCGGTGTGTATTTGGTGCGAGAGCTGCTGAAACTGCAGAGAGAAGTTATGAAGAAAGAGCAAGAGGAGGACTCGAAGCCTGCGTTGGTGCTGCTGGTGCTGTCAAACCCGCGGGCAATGCAGCATTGTCGCCGATACGTAGACACTGATCTGAACCGCTGCTTTACCCACGCCACCCTCAAGTAAGGCAACAATCAGAGATAACACTCATGGTGTCAGTTGTAAAATCAAAGAGCGTGCTGCTATTTTGTATTTTTCTTTATCCCGCAGTGGTCCCTTCTCAGACATGGCCCCCTATGAGATCATCAGGTCCCGAGAGCTGAACGCCCTGCTAGGACCCAAGGGCAGTCCGGAGGCAGTGGATCTGGTCTGCGACCTCCACAACACCACTGCCAACATGGGCCTGTGCTTCATCGGATACTCTGACTGTGACTGGATCTGCCTGCACATATTTAGACACCTGCAAGTGAGTAAACCAGCTTCTTAGTTTAGTGAAATCTTTGCGCCCTGCATGTTTGTGAGCTAAAATTTGAGTTTTTTTAGAGGGAGATGCCAGATACACCAATGAGATTCCTACATTTTGATGTGTCCAACAAAGAGTCCTATTCCCTTGATTCACTGGGAAAACATGGCTTTGGTAAGTTTTTACAGCTTTTATAAATCTAGTCTAGTCAAAAGTGGCATTAGTGCGTGATAACTCTCAATTTAAATCCTTGATCTGCAGCCATGGAGATCGGCCCTCAGCCTCACGGCGTGGTGAGGTCAAACATCTATACAGCAATGAAAGTGGGTGTCCAGCACATGCTTGACTGGGTCCGCCTCTTTAACTCAGGTACATTTTTATAGACATATTACGGGCTGAGCTGAAACAATGCATCTTTGAGGCTCTCAGTTGGTTTCAACCACCTTCTCTGTTTATTACCAGGTAATGTGTTTGAGGGAGGATTTGTGGACGTGTTCACCATGGTTAAACACATCGACTACCCGAGAGACAGCGAGACCCGCAATATCACAGCAGCCATTCATCCTTGTCTCCAGGTACGGCCTGAGATACCTTCACTTAAAAGCAAAAAACTCCTCGGAACAAAACACTGAATTACTGCCAAGCAATTATGTAAGTTAGACATAACCAGGGAGGCTGTAAAGTATGAAGAGGCGCACATGACATCAGAAACAAACTTTATAACAATAAAGTACGAGACATGTACAAAACACAAACAAAGAAGAAGAAGAAAGGCCCTTTGTCCCAAGAAAAATAATCACAGTCTGAACTCAAAAGCTGTTTGTGCAAGAATGAATCAAGTTTTATATTTAGCCTGTCGCCACACCTGCTGTCCAGAAGTGATTCATTCAGTCAGTGTGCGTTTTCTTTTACTGTAAAGTATAAACAATTACAACACAAGGTGAGGCCTTTTTTATTAAAGGAGCTTTGTCCCAGAGATGATACCTGTCAAGGGTTTGTGTTAAGTTGAAATCTTTGTTTCACCTATTTGGAATCCAAACGGAAAAGGATGGCCAAAGGTGACCGGATGAAAAATTAACACCTTTAAGTTAATTCATGTGGCTAAAAGGCAGGCTGACTGGGTCAGTGCCAACCTCGATAGTAAAAAAACAACAAGTCAGTTCAATTTATTTAAGATTAACACCGCTAAATGTCAGAAGCAGCTGTACAGGCAGACGCAATAAATAAATGTCTTTATCCATTATACTTTACACTGTGGTTTTTAAGGGAAATGTGTAATGTGGACGACATAGATTAAACTGCTTTAAGCTTTAGTCAACTGAGGAAACTTTAATGAAAACTGAAATAAGAAAAAAGCTGAAGTAAAAATAAAAATGTGCTGGAAATGTCTGGGAGTTTCGTTAAATTTGTCAACACAACCAACCTGAGGAGGCTTTGGTAGAGATGTTTACTGAGAATAGGATGGTTGCATAACTATCAGTCTGGTATATTGTATTTTTAAACTGTTCTGCACTTCTTAAATTTAGCTCCTGACATATGACATATGATTTTTTATTTGCATTTAAAAATAAGCACCTAGCATCACTTAATGATATTGCACTTTAAGCCACTGGAGCTTTGTTATGGCACTTTTATGTATTTATGGTTAATCCTGTTAAATCCGACAGGTGTTGCTCAGCACCTAAACCATCTGCTTGTCCTCACAGGACCGAGACTTCTGCCTGCTCCACCCTGAAGACCCCCTGTTCCAGACGTTCTCAGGAGAAACAGTGAGGTATAAAGGCACTGAACCTCTCTATCCTTTCTTCATCAACGAATGCGCTTACTACGAGAAGGGCATCGCTCTCTCCCTGGCAAGAAAGAGGCGCATCACGATTCCTGCAATCCGGGTGCAGACGGAGCAGGAGCAACAAGCTAATGAGCAGGGATTTGCATCAGAAGAAGAGGAGTGAAGACGTTTCCAACACGAGAGTGATGGCTGAATTAAATTTTTACAAAAGCTTTCATTGAAATGATGGCATGCGTTATCTTTCACAGACATGCCACTGTGCATTCAAGAATTAAGTTTCTAGTAAGAATTGAATGTGTAAAAACAGATGGCATGAATTCATAGGCAATTTAATTATTTTAAATATTTAAATTAAAAAAATAGAAATTCACTACCGATTACTACAGCGATGATCAGGATATGTTCAAAATGAAGTGCAAAGAAGCTTGTAATAACATGACCTTTAAAGTACAGTCACTGTACTGTTTCAGGTTCCTTGAAATTAATAAGTCAACTGAGGAACATATATAGATCAAATAAACAACATAAACACCAGATTAAAAACCAATTCACAAGAAAATTACTTTTTGAATGTAAGCGGTCAGCAAAACAAATTAGTGAATGAGCACTACTGTATTTGCCTCCTTTTCTACAAAATCCGTGACAAGATGATAAATATGATCAAAAAAAGTACACTGGGTAAAATTATACCACAATCTGAACCTAAAAACTAGCATAAATTCTAAATGAGTAAATATAACTTGAGTGAAACAATTACGGAAATGTATGCAAAGTATGTTCCCCTGAAATCATGGGAACATACTGCAATGACAGTAATCAGTGTCACTGCCTTTGTTCTTTTGTTCTTCCCGAGGCCAAATTCTTTCAGTCTGTTCCAAAGAAGCTACGTAAAAAAAAAAACCCATTACGAAACAACTGGCCCAGCTGACAAAAAGCATGTGCGTTTTTGTTATACTCGGGGTGTGCCCAGTAGCTGAAAGTGGATGAACTAAATAAATAAGGATTAGTTTCAACTGTGAATCATGCCAAGATATTATTTTACAGATGGCTACTACAAGCTGAAATGTGTACAATAGGTCCACTTTCAAAATGGCTCTGCTCTGTTCCCCGTCTATCGTGACATGCTGTACAACCACAAACTGTATATAAAAGATGGACACTGTGACCATGCTATGTCATTATAGTTTTCAGACCTTTTGACATTTTGTTTTAAAAAGTAAAACAAATCAACAGACTGAACCATACTCTGTGGAGCTATGGACATTTGACTATTGATATTGTTAGCTGCCACGGTTAGCATGGCAAATCTATAATTCACTGTGACATAAAATAGGCTGGGTATTTTGTTTGCCCCCCAAAAAAGGTATAAAGCAAAAATATAATTATAATTTGCAATGTTATAATTACTTTGAAAGTATTTGTCAAACTGAAATTACATTTACATAAATAACCTAATTTTAGATCAATGTTCCCTCTAAGCTGCGCGTGCGCAATTGCGCATGCGGCATGGTCTCTGCGCACAGAAATGAAATCTAACCTGAACTGAAATTAAAATAAATACGTTAACAATTCTGTTTTGCAGTGTTAGTCAGTGACTGGCTGCTCCCGTATGGGATTAGAATGATGCCACCTTATTCCATAGTCCAGCCAATAATGCGATTCACATTCGCAGCTAATCAACGTCGCTGACAGGCTATGACAGCGTCCTTATGTGCCGACACCGGTGTTTTAGCTAGCAAAGCAGCGTGGCTGATGTGGAGTGAAGCCACATTAATGACAACATGAACAACCATGGAAGATGTGAGCAGGACAGACGGAACAATTGACGGAAAAAGTGTGGACTTAATCCCAGTTTTTAAATTGTGTTGATAGGCCACGTAAAACCAAACCAAACCAAAATCAAAAAATTACTTTGGTTGGGGGGAAGTTTAGGAGTGTTTAGAGATGTGAGAGACTTGTGACTTGCGACGTTTAGCGCAAATCTTGTGTAGTTAGTGTGCAGTGTAGTCAATAGTTTTGTTGTGTGTGTCAGAACATTGAGGTGACTGCTGAATGTTACAGGTGTTACAGGAGTGATACACCTCCTGTTGTCAGGCCTGCAGGTATCAGGCTGTTGTTCTCCTTCATCTCATAGTGGACAGAAAGTATTTTTTGGAGTGACACAGATAATTTGTGTGGCATCAGATTTGATGCAGAACAGCTGATTGTTCTGTAAATTCTAGAAAAACGCCTTGGCTGCATTTTTAGGTTAAACAGCTGCAAATAAACTTCGTTGTTTGCAAAACTCAGTTACTTTTTTGAAGAAGCAACTATATAATTAATTGCCCAACATAGGTCATTATATTCTGTATTATGCAGACAGAGAGTTACAGGACTCTCTCCCAGACCACAAACTCATAATACAAGTCACAGCTTTATAGGAAGAAAAAAAAAGAAAGTTGTGTTTTCAAAATTGGAGTTCAAGATATTTTTACTTCCAATAGTGTTAACATACTACACAGTTCATGAACAAGATTTTTTTTCATTGTAAGTGGGCTAAAGCACTTAATTAAAAGTAGTCTAACATAAATGTAAATGCTGTAATTTGATTATTTTAATAAACCATGTAACTTGGATGGATTCGATGCTGGCGTGACCACAGTGCACACGTCTGCTGTTGCTCACAGTGGTCCAAGGGATCGCTCAGGGAGTTTGTGTGTTCGCTCAGACACATGAAAAATTAGAGGGAACATTGTTTTAGATGTACTAGGTCACATTCCTGAAGCCTTAGTAAACTGTTTACTAATATAGTCTGTTGACATTTGAATATTGCGCTTACCAGAAAGCAGATGAACCACTGCTATTCTAAGTCAGAATCCAGTCAGACCTGCTCAGAAACTGGCACCTCCATAGGTCTGCGCATACAGAGAGAGGGAGATGTGAGATTATTAGTAAATGAGGCATTTAAGTACCTTCCTCTGCATGTCACAAACTTCTGCATAGACTGGGGTAATTATTCAACATCACATGTAATTAATGCACTAGTATAGCTGAAGTTACATATGTGCAGCATGTCCTCCCCGCTGTTGTGGTTCCCTGGTTCTTTGTACTTTGGAGTAAACTGTTGAAGTAGAGTGAAACTTCGACACTCCAGCACCATCTTGGCACCTACAAGAGATCAGTTATTTCAGTGTTTAAGCACATTAAACTCCATTTACTGTATGAATTACATTCATTTCAAACGTTTCTGTCGTTTTTTTTTAAATCTCGGTGTATTTTCTATTTCCTGAGGAGAAACTGGCTGTACAAGCAAAGTCAAAATATAAAAGAAAAAAGGAAGCCGTGCAAGAGGCTGGCGCCGCGTCCAGGATGTACTCAGTGACTCACTCTGCGACAGTTGGGCTACGGTGATGATTCCTGCAATCCGAGTGCAGGCAGAGCAGGAGCAACAAGCTGATGAGCAGGAATTTGCATCAAAAGATGTTAACCACATGAGACTGATGACTGAATTCAGTTTTTACAAAACTTTTTATTGAAATGGTGACATGTGTTATGCTTGTTCACACTCACACACGATATTTAAATACATAGTTATCAACTGCTGCAGCTCATAACAGGGGGATTAAGCACTCTTTCACAAACAACACATGGTAGTGTGCATTCAGGGATTGAGTTTCCAGTATTTAAAGGGTGAATGTGTAAAATACAATGTGTTTCATAATGAGACGAACAGTGCATCATTTCAGATATTCATGAAGCTCATAAATCTTTATCAGCAGTGATATTTCACAAACAGATATCATGAATTTGTGGGTAATAGTGGTATTTTTTCTCTCCAAATGTAATTATTTTAATATTTACATTTTAAAAATATAGAAATTCACTACTGATTACTACAGCAATGGTCAGAATATGTTTGAAATTAATTTAGGTGCAAAGAAATGCTGTAGCTTATCATAATATGGCCTTTAAAGTACATTCATAGTGCCAACCAGGGAAATGAGACTAAAACAGTTTGTTTGTTTTTCAGCACATTAATCCGTCAGCTGAGGGACATACATCGATCAAATAAACAACAAAAAACACCCAAATATGAACTAAGAAAATTACTTTCATGAATGTATGTGCTCAACTAAAAAAAAAAAAAGTAAATGAGCACTACTGTGGTTTTCACTTTTTTCTACAAAAATCAGTCACAACATGATGTGATCAAAAAGCAAACAAAGCAATGCAATACATACATCGTGTAGTAAACAAATTATACACACAGTCTGAACATAATAACTACCATAAACAATAAATAAATAAATAAATAAATTTAAGTAAAAAAACAACAACAACAGAGGATTTGAAACAGAATTGTAAATTAAATTCTAGTCATGGGAACATTGTGTAAATACAACAAACCTGTGGCCACATTCTTCAAGTGCAACGAACAGGAACGTCATCACATTCAGCTGCAATCACGTGTGGCAGACTAGAAAATTTCACCAGCAGAGGTCTGTAAATACACACTTTTCCCAGACTCTAGTACTTCTTTTATTACTAAGTGTGCTTACTTATCACTAAAGTGCCTTCTGTCATCGCCATTTAAATGATAAAAATCACACATATCAAGGAACAGTAGTCAGTGTGCAGCTTTTTTTTGGTTAAATTAAAAAAACCTACAAATTTGACTTCCTTTGCGAAATACGTCATCAACAAAATCAACAAAAATTGCGCAAGTTAAAATATTTTCCATTATACGTCAGTTGACTTGATTATATTTTTACAATGGAAGATTTATATTGGACTGAAGAAAACTATGACAACAACTGTGACGTTTTTAAAAGATAAAATTAAATCCTGTTCAATTTTCAACAGATCAAAGATGTTTAAAAATGTGCAGTACGCATGTGCCCTTATGACAAACAGGAAGAACAGCAATATCACAAAATCTCTGTAATCTGATAAGATGGGATGAGAAGGAAGGAAAACTGAAGTCAGTACACATGAAACCTGTGTAAACTGTCATTTAAGAACTTGCTTTTACTTTTCTTCCAAACAAGATTTTTTTTTTTAAATTTATCTGGCACTCTGATACCAGGTATGCAGTTCACGGGGTCATGCCTTCTTATCACTGCCTCCAAAGAACTAAACTATGAAAATAAATCGCAATATATCTACTTTTCCGATGTGACTGACCTGCACTTTGGAGATTTTGATAAAATTTATGTTGTATGAAAGTAGGGCACTGCTAATGCTTCTCTACTTCGTTTCAAGTTAGTCTGAAGCACACGTATACTACATATTGTTCTGGTAAATCTGATTTGCAAACCATTTCCATCCCCCAGGAGATAAAAATCAAATCTGTTAACGCAGCAAGAACGGTCATTAGTGTACAGGACATGCAAAAATTCTTAATCCTTGAGAGACAAAAACACGTAGAGGAAAAAACCCCCACAACTCATTAAGAAAACGAATCTTGGTGTCAGACTCTAAACAGGGCTTAAGATCCAGAGCTAAATCTCAGTTTATGCCACCCGGTAGGCAGTCATGCGGTAGTAGTTCTGACTATGGCTGCGCGCCGCCCACACTAGCAGGGCGGCAGCCATCATGTGGAGAGGTGAAGAAATGAGGACCAGGTACAGCGACCAGCCGAGAGAGCCGTCCACTTTGTCGGGTAGCATCGACACCCTGTGGAGCAGGTCCATCCCCGCCAGGTAGCAGCACACTGTGGCTAAGGTGCAGAGACCTGGATGGCGTACAGACACACTTAGTTAGGGTTTAATCACTTATCAGATTTCAAATTTATGTTTAGGAAGAAATTTTTGTGCTTATAGTTTGGTATTCACTTCGTAATAAGTCAAATGCTAAGCGTCCAGATAGTATATTTATCATTTTGCAGCATCACTGCTTGTTTCACATTAGATTGGTTAATGTGGAAAAAGCTCGACTATTAGGAAATAATATTAATGGAAACCTTCTTCTCGTATGGAAAAGTATTCGCTGTGAGCTAAAAGCTTGAGCTCCAGACTGCTTGAAACACTCTGCTTGTTAAATTTAATGCAAACAGTGTGTTTCAGACGGTGGTTGAACTGAAAAATAAAGATTATTTTGAATGTTTCATCAAGTTTCTTTTAGTTACCAAGAATAAAAGCTGAAAATGTGCATGATAGGTCCACTTTGCCAACAGATCTGCTTGGTTCCCAGTCATGACAATGTGAGATTGACTCAACATGCACTATAACCACAGACTGTGCATAAAAAAATGGACACTGACTAGATTATGTCATTGTGATTTTCATGCCTCACAAAAGCAATAACAAACCATGGAGAGAACTATATTTAAATAAGTTTGTAGAGTTACTTTCAGATGTAAAAGTTTACATCCCTGAACCCTTATTAAAATGTTTAATTGCACAGTCTGACAACATGTATGGATTTCAACATTGCTCCTACCAGCCAGCATGTGAAGCACTCCTATTCCAAGAGTTGGTGTGAGGCTTCGGCACAGACAGGCACAGAATCCAGTCAGACCTGCCAACACCACTAGACCCAGAGACACCAACGGCAGCAGAAACTGGCACCTCCACAGATCTGTGCACACACAGAGGGATGTGCGAGATAAGATTCTGCCCTGACTGGGATTAATGTAGTACTCAACATCAGATGTAAGTAATGCACTACTTAGACAAGAGGCTGAATCTAATATAGAATATTCTCACAGCTAAAGTGTGGTTTTTGCATATTTTAAAAAGCATAAACTTGTGGCTGAGCTTACATGTGCGCACCATGTCCTCCCCGCTGTTGTGGTTCCCTGGTTCTTTGTACTTTGGAGTAAACTGTTGAGGTAGAGTGAAGCCTCGACACTCCAGCACCATCTTGGCACCTACAAGAGATCAGGCTCCCGTTTATACTCCATTTACTGTGCATTTGAATTAAATTTTCATTTCAAACATTGAGTTTCGTACTACCTGTGGAGAAACTGGTTGTACAAATGCGCACAAAATGTAAAGGAAATGTGAAAGCCCTGAGAAAACTTTCTCACATTATGAAAAGAAATATAGCGTTAAGCACGACAGGAAATACCTACTGTACGGTTGGTTTTTCACCTACAAATGAAAGTGATCGTAAGGCCCAGGTAGAAATTGGTGATCAAAAAAACTGAGTGATCAAACTAATTGGCAACAGTGGTTAAAATTGAATGGCATGTTGGTGTGGTGGTTAGCACCAGAAAGCGAAAATCCACTCTGTTTGGAGTTTGCACGTTCTCCCCGTGCTTAGGTGTGTTCTCTCCCGATAGGCCAGCTCCCTCCCACAGTCCAAAACATGCAGTTAGTGGGGTTGGGTTAACTGGTGATTTTAAATTGGCTGTAGCTATGAATAATTTTTTTGTATGTGTCAGCCCTGCAGGGGACAGGCAGACCTGTCTGGGATGCACACAGCCTCTTGCCCTGTGACAGCTGGCACAGGGTCAAGCCCCCCCACGTGACCCTATAATGAATAATTGGAGGAACAGGGTTGGAATTGATTTCCTGTCTAAGTCTGTGTAGTGGGAAACAAAATAAAATGCTCTGCATAGAGATGTGATGAAAACAGAGGAGAGGCCTGGGAATATACCACACCTGCCTGAGACCAGATGCTCAATTAGAGAGCAGCAAAAGCCATCTCTGTATAGTTTAAACCATCTGAGACGTGAATGATCCAACTTCACGTAAAGCTACAAGGACACTGTGCTACTGACGTCAGCACATATACATACCTGGCTCTTTGTACCAGTGAGCGTTGGCAGGAACAAGCACACACCGCCACCAGAGGCCCACAGTCCCGTTAAGACGGAACAACGTGTCGCTGTAGGTTTTCTCATCGAATTCTCCGTCTATGAACTCCTCGTACAGCGAGCGCAACTCGGAAATGTTGGCCTCTCCGCGCACCGTGGGGCTGCTGTACTGGTACCAGTGCTGCGTTCCGATTGCCACCGACAGATACACGGTGGCTATGATGCTCAGCACGCAGGCGATGACCAGAGCTGTGGCGTAGCGATTGTCAACCATTGTTCACCGAGACAGAGACACGTCAGAAGGGATTAAGTTGATGCCAGCGGTCAAATCGTCGCCCGATCGTTGCGCCTCAATTTGGTCGACATACGATGCTTCCAGTCCCCCCACCCTCGCTTCTATCGCAACCACATTGGCATTGGTAACCTTGAAAAACGCACTGTGCTGTATACAGCGGCAGTGCTTTATTTTAATGATTGATACTGATCTCCAGTTCTGCACGAACGCTCAGCGTCAGCAACCCTGCAGCCCGGCTTGGATGCGCCATCTGTTCCCTTGTCCCACTTCTACAGATGGTGGGTGGCCCGACGCTGCGACGGTTCCAGAACAACAAGAGTCCACCACCACCTAAACAACAATCCAGGAAAGAAAGCAAAAAGAGAAGCTGTTATACGATAGGCTAAGCCCACCAGCTTGCAAATGCAAATTGCATGTGTCTGATGGCAGGTTGATGCACCCAGGATGCTAGGAGTTGTAAACACACTAATCCCTGCGGTTTTCTCTTCCGGTTCCGCCGGTCAGCACAAATTAAAAATAGCCTCGTTTAATAGCGCGTACCTCAGTGGTTCCAAAACTTTTTTTTTGCTAGGTCCCCCTTTGTTTTACAAGAAAAATGTTTTTTTTCCTGTGTAATAATATTCAAAATTGCTATCAATACATTTTTTAAATGCCTCTCTGTGCAAAATAGGTTCAAAAACATAAACAATTGTGGGATACTGTTTGTCCGTGATTTGGACAGCCCAGCGCTGCTCCCGATGCAGGGGAAAAGCAATTCTGCAGGGGAGACCTACTTTGGCACTTGTGCAGGTGAAGCCAAGGGGAAGATATGCTTCACCATATTTTCTAGTCTTTGGCTTGGAAGGAAGTTGGTTTGGAAACACATTTGGCGATGCTTCATCTCCTGCTTTGCGTTTGTGTGGAAGCCCCGTAAAAAACCTGTCCATTATGCTAGCGGTGTCCAAGCCTTCTTTTTTTTCTTTTCATACCGCCCCCCCTCTGGCGTACCTGGTGAGCAGCCACAGACCCTCACAGGCTGACAAAGTGCTGCCTCGGTAAACATGGACTTTTGGGACTAGCTAGTCTCAAAAGCTGCCCTGTGATCGTCCAGCTTTATTTTTTTTTTTAACTTTTCGAACACTTTGGTCAATTACGCGTTAGAAAAATGTCCTCCAAACCCACTAATGCCTTTAAAATTAGTAGTATTATTGTAGGGTCCTTACTTTACAATATAAAGCGTCTTAAGCTTACTGTTATTACCGCCGATCTAAGCCGACTGCGCTATATTTTTTTACGCATTGAATGCGTAACCCCCCCCCCCCCCCCCCCCCATCCCCCAAACTGACGCTGTTTCAGTCCTCGAATGTGCTTTGTAAAACTTTGAAACACGCTTAACTGTTTAAACAAGTGAAAGGCACTTGAAAAATAGATTTGGTTCGATTTGATTATTAATAAAATTAAGTAGGTGAGAAGTTGGCCCATAATTAAAATCACATTGTGTGGTATGCAGAAAACAAGACTTGGCCTATAGCTTTGCCAGCCTGTAATTATTATGTACAAATGTAGGCCGCACGGCCTCCAGTGCTAAAATGAATCAATGAAATATATCATTAAATGGACTGGTTCTGATATAGTGTATTTCTACTCTATCTGAGCACTCAAAGAGCTTTACACACCTTGTCTCATTCATTACAAGCTCTTTTTCTTAAGTTCTTTCTACCTAACATTCACACTCCAGATGACTGGAGACTGGAGCAGACAGGGATTTAAACCACCAACCTTCCAGTTAGTAGGTGACCTGCTCTATCACACGAGCTACAGCTACCCCAAAAATGTGCTATCAAATAAATACAATTTCAAATAAGTACACTGATGTTTTAAATGAAATGAATAGACATGTATGTATCTTAATAATGACACATTTAATGGATTATTTAATTATATATTTATTTAATTAATTTGCCACTCGTGGCCCTCCACATTGGGCAGGCTTACTGGTGAGTTGTTAGTAGTGAATGTTAAATAGAAAGCACCCCTGAGTATGTGGTTGACCTTCTGGTCGATTGAATGCGCGTTTAAAATCTCCAATGGTGATTTCAGTCTTGCAAGGTAGTTAATCAGGCACCATGGACTCCCATGATAAAAAATGGCCAACTTTACAGCTGAAATGAACATGTTAAATCCTGTTTTGTTTTTGTTTGTTTAAAAAAAAAAAGACTCAGTAGCCAATTTGTCGCTATAAGGGGGTTAGTTTTATATTTGTATTTTTTAATAAGATTAAATGTTGTTATTCTTATCATGTCTCCCTTGAGTAGTTTTAAATGCAGACTATCCAAAAATACAGAAAATGGGTATTTAAAAAGCCATCTCACAATAAAAGAAAAATATTTCAGTCAGTGCGCCCCAGGGTGGCTGTGGCTACAATGTTGCCATCACCAGTGTGTGAATGGGTGGATGACTGGATGTGCAAAGCGCTTTGGGGTCCTTAGGGACTAGTAAAAGCGCTATACAAATACAGGCCATTCACCATTTCTTTCTTTCCTTCAAACAGTCCACCTCCCTATGTGTTCCCTTTAAATCTTGTTGCCTTTATTTTCCCTGCTGAAGAAGCTGTTTCTTCCACTGTACACATCACAGGCGCCTCTCTTGCTATGTCATGCCAACAGGTTTTATTTATAGACACTCCCTTTTTTCTGTCTCCAGCCTGTCTGTCTATCTGTGCATCTATCTATCTGTAACTTGTACAAGAAAATCACTGTGCGTTACTTTGAAACACACACACATGCACTGTGATGTTTCTTTGTTTTCTGTTTAAGGAAACAAAACGTTTGCTACTATTTGTCAATAACAGTAAGTTATGATTTTTACATTTTTAAATGATGAACAAAATAAGACTAACATCGACTAACAAGAAGTCAATGAGTCAGTATGTTTCAAAATAGAACAACAGCAACAGTCACAGTGAGTGCTGGGAATCAGTTTATGTGTTTTCTTTTTGGTGTTTCCGGTTTTACTTGTCTCTCAAGTGCCGATAAACAAGACAGCTGTTGCAGTTGTTAGGATCTTGTATACAATTTCAATAGCAGTTCACTTTAATATTGTAATTTTTTAACAAAAATAAAAGCACAGCCATTTTAATAGTAACAAAAAAAGTTACTATACAAAAAAGTCAGTTAACCTTTTGGAACCGAGACTTAAAGCTGCTGTTTTTTAATAGTTCTTGCATGATGGGCATTTGCATTTGATGAGTCAATCACATTTTAGCTTGGAGCATGTTCTCACTAAAATGCTATTCTCCTGAATCTGACTAAAGTCTGCACCCTCAGTATTCATCTGTTGTCTTTTTGCTTTCTCTACTAAATTTAAATGCTGTACAAAATGTACAAAAAAAGCAAGCAAAGCCTTTTTCTTGGACATCATACAAGGAAAAACAATAACGACTGCTCTCTATTATTGTACTATAAAAAGAAACTTACCCAGAATGAAAAGCATATGAGATGTAAAGTTATTCAGTCCCCTTCTATTATCTGCATGTTTTCCAAAGTGTTACTGACTCACACCTTATGTGACAACCCCCATTTGTTAGATTTCTTAAAGTTGATGAGATGGCTCAACAGGTTTGTACTGAGGTGTTGAAACACCATACTGGTAGCCAAATAATAACAAGCATCGCTTGGAAGTCTTTCAGTTTGCTTGGTCTTGTTGAATGTCCCTATTCTTTGATCTTTGGGCTAAAGGAAAAACAACACTTGGTGTTTAATGCTCAATCAACAATCTCTTTATTCAATAGACACTTTGAGCATTACAAACTTCCGGACGGGACATGTGCACGGGAGGGTATCCGGCAAATCTCGAAGTGTCTGACCATTTCTCCAAAGTCATAAAACCTAAACATCCACATTCTTTCTCTCTCTCAGTGTTAGAGAATGTTTTATATCAGGAATGGGATATAAAACAGTGTTATATCCCATTCCTGTTTTTCTTCTCGGAATAAACAATCAATTACAATCAAACAGTCAATCTGCTGGTCCCTCTCTAGTCTAAACAACAGTGTTTTCAGTAACTTTCCACTAGAAGATGGTCCCCTGTTATCTACTTTCTCCCAGGCAAGCGTAAGCAAAAGTCTACAGCATTCTACCCCCCGAGGACATGTAGTCTAATGCCCTTATTTTTCAGGGCCGTGTCCTATTTATTTGTATCCTTGGGCTTTGTCATAGATTCAGATAAAGAAATGGTGCCAAATGAGCTGTTTTTGTAGTGCAAGTACAAGTCTTTTTTGCTAAGTTGTCTGGTATGTGTAGAAGCCGTTTTTTTAATGCACCAATGACTCAAAAGTCAGCGTCAAGTGTCTGTCAGTGTTCAACGAAAAACTCTGGAAGACATCTAGAATCCCTGGAATACTATTTCTCAAGACTATTAAATAAAAAAAAATTGCTACAAAGTCTGGCTCTATGAAGAAATAAAGGGCGGCTCCAGACTTTTGCACAAAGTTATATGGGATTCTTTCGAGTGACTGCATATTAACATGAGTAATATACGAGTGTAAAATCATTTATGTGTAGAGCTGGGATCACGTGTTGCAGTAAGCTCATCTCAACACAGTATTGTGCTTAGTGATCCATTTTCTACTTCATAGTTTCTACACAAAGCCTGCCAGTTGTATAATATCTGAATCAGTTTAAATATCCTATTTCGCTTCACAGACAGTGGAGCAGATTATACCGTAATTTTGAGATTGTGTTTGTCTGACTTATCAGCAGATCATTCTTAAGTATCTTAAAGCACTGAAACGTTTCATGATATAATTTGGCTGAATTTTACATCAGACATTAATTAACTAATAAATAATTAAGCCTCACTTGTTCTCAGTATGCACAACTTTTATTTGAAGTGTTGCGTCAATGTCTGTGTTGTTTTCTGCTTTGTACTTCCCCACATATCATCTGCCAGTCAAAAAGGATTAGTGATCCTGTCGCTTCAGGGGAGATTAGGCTTGCTGCATACTTTTAAACCTGCATAACAACAATTCTGCTAAACCAAAAGAAAAGGCACATACAAACAACTTAACGAACAAAAGTGCAGCTTACGTGCTTCTTCAAATTATACTCAAGGCGGTTTTGAGCGTTCATCTGTTAAAGGTCATCATAATACATAGCACAAATAATTTTCATTCTTCACATGTGAAGCAGTCATTACCATAGTGAAATGCTGTTTGGAATATGAGATTAAAATATGCATGGCACACATTGCACAATGCACTAGCAATGGTGGTGTTGTTTTTTTGTTTTTGTTTTTTTATTTAAAGTGCTTTATTGTTTGTTTTTTGGATCTGAGGAACAATCTGTGTAGTAGTCTAATGAAAAAAGCTGCTGCTTTGCCATTTTTTTCTTTGAAAAGAGTGGTTTTAGTTATGTTAAGACATAGATGCATATAAAAAAATCATCAGCCTATTGGTTTTGCCTTTATCAGACTAACATTACTTCTAATAGGCGTAATGTGTAGGTAAATGTAGGTGTGATGGGGTAAATCCATGTCATGAAAACAGTATCATCTTGAGGTAAGTAAGTGATAATTATATATAGTTGTGTGCAAAAGTCTTAAAGCTGTCACCAACAAAGTGTTTTGTACAAAGTAGTAAATACATTTCAGTAAGCATGTTTAATACTTTTTCTCTGGGTCAATTCTCACTATTACACAAAACTTAATATATGAACATCTACTGGTCTGATTTCTTTCCTGTTTGATGGGATGAGTTGCTGCTGACCACAGAATTTCATGCCAGTAGCACCTTTAGAAATATATTTAGGTATTCAGTACTTAGATGTACAACAAGGTTTCTCAGACTTCATAAGTGGTTTCTCAATAGTTTTTTCCCCCCCAAAGCATTTTAATTGCAAGGGGCTCTCAAAGAATGCTGTTGAGTTGCGCTTCAGAAATGAGTACCCTGTAATCTTGTGCCTGGATGTTTGTGGTGACTTGAAAGAGAGACAAAAAGCTGTCCACAGGGTTGCACAAATGTAGGCGGAATTCCCAGAGGTCTGTAGGGGAGACCGGGGATAGTTGTAACATTTTTGACATTTCTGTCTGTAAATTGGAGCTCGTTTAAGGTAGTGGATTCAAAATGTAATGCAAAGTATTTACATGTCTCTGCTATTAAATAGTGCAGCTATTTTCTCTGCAGCACAATTACCCATTGCATGGTATGGTCTCAAACACGAAGAGTGAAATGTTACAATTAACCCCATAGTCTGAGTTAGTTGTAACATATCCTGGGGTAAAATGTAACACAATGAAATAAGGGTACTGACAAAACATTAACGTGTAATCTTTGTTTATTCAACACATGAATGCACTTAGAGCCATTTATGTAATTATGTGTGTGTGTGACAGAATGCAGAAATCTAGCTTTTGAACATACCCATATGGAAAAGATATATATAAATCTTATAAAGTTTGTATCTGTCTTGTGTGAAACTTGTATGAAAAGCATATAAGAGTGAAAACAGATATAAGATCCCTTGAAAAATTATATAATGAAACTTGTATGTTTTGGATACTTACTAAAACAATGTATGAAAGTAATGCGAAAGTGGCCACTTTCATGAGTAAATCATGTAAGCCTTATATGATTTACTCATGAAAGTGGCCACTTTCATGAGTAATCACATATAAGTTTTTACTATTTCTTTTCCGTATGGGTATTCCAACCCCCCAAAAAGACAAATTATGGAATTTTCTGCAACTGAATATTTCATTAATTTTGGTTGGTCTTCCTTGAGTTTGGCCTCATTGGCTCAGTGGGCATTATAACCTACAGCTCTTGCACCAATTTTGAACATAACAATGAAGCTGAAAAAATGTAGTTGTTCACCAGCATCGCAATTCCATTACTTTTTATCATGGCTTACCTTGGTGTGGTTTGCAAAGTGCTTCAGAAAGATGAGGAAATCTGTTTCTTGCCCCCATCCTGATTTATTTCCACTACCAGTACTTCCTACTGGTCCATCTCTGACACAGTGGTCTGCATAATGTATGTGTGGGAACACAAACAGTGGAGGAATTGTGTTGCCAATGGCATTAACCGCATATACAAATGCGACCAGTGAACCTCTCTCTGCTGATGTCGTTGCCCCAACTTGTTTAATATAAGTTAAAGTAATAGTGTGGTAAGTTGCAACATCTGCATTATTGTTACAACTAACCCAGACTCCTATAGCCATGAACTAGCTAACATTACAGCCAACGGCTAAAACATTAGCACTAAAGACCTACACAGAATATATCCCCATAGACATACAAATAACATAATTTAAGTTTGATGAGTTTAACTGCAAAGCAGATAATGCTATTACAAATTGAAATAAAGTAGAAAAACTTACTTTTTGGCATACAAATCACTTTTTTTCATGTTAAATTGTCTGTGTTTGACAAAATGTGCTGATTTTTCACATGTGATAGCAGAACTGAATTGGGCATGCACAGGATGAGTCACATCATTTGAAACTTAGCCCTGATTGGAGAAATTGGAAGTGTTACAACTGACCCACGTTACAACTATCCCCGGTCTCCCCTACTATTCAAGGGAATGCAACAGAGGACAAGAGTAAGATTGTTAAGATTATCCAAAGTAAATAGCAAATACTCATGAATTATTTATTTTACAGTGCTGGAGAAGCACTTTGAGCCACCTTCATTTCTTTCTGTTTTTATTACAAGAAGCCAGACTTTGTAGTACTTTACTTTTAAATGGTAATGAGCAGTAGACTTCATGAAGATCTTTCAAAGTTTTTCTTTGAACATTGGTTGCTTTTTCACTCATTCTCAGAGGAATGATGCGGCCACATGTCCTGGACACTCGGGTAAAGAGAGGGGCTGAGCTGTCAACTGATCACCACCTGGTGGTGAGTTGGATTAGGTGGCGGGGGAGAACGCTGGACAGACCCGGCGGCTGAGTGCTTTCACTTAAGTGGCCTCAGAATCTCATCTCTGCTTTTCGCGGATGATGTGGTTCTGTTGGCTTCATCGGGTGATGGCCTACAGCTCGCACTGGAATGGGTCGCAGCTTAGTGTGAAGCGGTGGGAATAAGAATCGGCACCTCCAAATCTGAGGCCAGCTGAGGCAGAGGTTCTCAAAAATTGATTATACAGTTTCATTTTCTTTTCCTTTATTTTGTTCCAGCAAACTTTTACTTCACTAAATTTCTTCTCTGCATTTTCTTGCAAAGAACTGAAAAAATAGTGAATAAATAAATAAAACAAATTCCACTTGACAAATGAGAGAGCTATATGACAAACCCAGACCCGGCAACTCGCCAGATTTAAAAGCGACAATCGTTCATGTTTGACTTGGTTTTATGCTGGTGTGGCGTTTCAAGATTTCATTACATCTCATCAACCTTTAGAGACGTAAGAGATGTGGCTTGTCAAGTAAGGTGTGAGTCAGTAACATTTAAGAAAATATTTAGAAAATAGAGGATGACTTCCTAATTTTACATCTTACATACTTTAATTTGTGTCCTAAGGAACAGGGGGGAAAAAATCCAGCAAAAATCTGACACAGGACCTGAGAGATACATGTGCCGTGATGCGTGTGATGATTTCAAAAGGTCATTTGTACATCTTTTTTGAAAAAAATCTAATCAATATAATCACAACTGATGCAGGATTTGAAAAGACTGACATGATACGTGTGGAGAAAAGTTAGCAACACAATGCAAAAAAGCATCTGTTAGTTGATCAGGCAAGACTGATCAACTAACTGATCTGAATAAACTGCTGGTGTGCTGAGAATTAACAAGGGTTAATAAAATAACAAAACAAGAAACGAAATATGCATAAACTAAGATGAATGGTTTTGTTGTAAGAAAAAAATTAACCTTTGTTAAGATTACTTTATGCGGGGGATCATGTCTAGTAGTTCTTAAAACCTTTTTATTTGCTAAGCAGTCCCTTTGTGCGTCACTATCAAAGGAGCTATGTAAACAAAATTGGGCGTAGTTGCTTCTTGTGAAAAGGTTTCATAACAGAATTCCAATGAAGCCAAGTGACAGTACGACAGTTCTTAATCTGTAATTAAAGAACTGGCAATTGACGTGTTCAATGTAAGCTGATAACTTCAAATAATTTACAGTGAACTGTTTGAGTCACACTTTAATTTACATGTCTGCATTTTCTAAATTATTCTCATGCAATTTTGGTATATTTCCTTTGTTCAAATAATAAATTCAGCTTAACCTGGAAGATCCTCTTAGTCAAAGCATGGCAGCTAGTTAAGCCATATGAAAAAAGAAGGCAAATATAAACCTGAATGGTAGGCAGTATATTTAAATTTATCTTCTTATTAATTATAGCTTTTGGTGTTATCTTCTTGAACTCCTTTTTATATTCTTATGAGTCATTGCCTTAAAACTGCATTTGCATTAAATATTCAACATGCTAATACACCAGCAACTGCTTGAGCTGTTGATACAAGGCAGGACGGATCCACACTTTCATATTGTTTATACCAGATTCTGACTATGTGTAGCAATTTCAGATTCTGGTGTCCCTGGGAAAGACACTAAATCCCACCTTAGTCCCGATAGTAGGCAAGCACCTGCACGGCATTTCTGCTGTCACTAGTGTGAGAGGTTGAATGTGTCAGTGAGAAAACCAAGTAAAACCAAGCTAAGATTTATAAGGTGCTATGTAAGTGCAGAATAAAGTTATTTGACAATGCATCAAGCTGAACTGTTTTAGTGTTTATGCATTTTATAATGACATGGCAAAATCAAAAGGGGTTGGAAAGTGGTTGAGAATAAAAATAAAACAATAAAAAATAAAGCGCCTTTGGTCTAACTTGACGTCAGGATAGACACTTTGGTGGTGATCTGAGAAAAAAATGTCATGCTCTGAAAGCAACTCTTCCCCTCATTCCTTGAGACAGTGTGTTCATAGATATAAGCTTGAGTACAGTGCGCTCAAATCCCTGTTGATATTGCTATTGTTCTTTACACTGATTCTTCTCTTTCTATTTTGGAAGGTGTGTTGCGCCATGGGTTTGTCTGAACGCTCAGTAGTACAGTGTAAGCGGGTGTGTTCTTTTGTGTAGGTTGTGTATCGCATTCAAGGATTTTATGTAAAATCTAAACATAGCCATTCTAAACAATATCTCATATAAACTTTATACATTTTGCTTGTCAAGTTTTTAAAATCTTAAAAAAAACCTTGTAAGTAAAGCACCGCAGGACAAAGTCTTAACTTTTACTCTTCTTTTGACTGCTTCCTTTAAGGGTTTCTAAAGCAGATCATCTGCTTCCATCTCATCCTATAACTCTGTCACACCAACCCCCTGCATGTCCTCCTTCAATACATCTGCGAGACTCCTCTGTGGTCTTAACTTTCATATGTAAAAACATATCAGTGGGCATAATTTTTAATCTTAGTAATTTATGAATGACTGCCATTTTCCTTTTTTAATGTGAGTGGCCCTAATGTTCAATAGTGACTGCTTACTTTACAGGCAGCAGTTTATCCATCATCACCCATTATCAGGACAAATATTCAGTTTCAAACGTTGTTTCCCCCCCCTAAAATTCATTCACATCAACCTTAATTTTTATTTAATGCATAAGCAATCATGGTGCTTCTATATTGATTGATCAGATAACATTTTAACACTGGTTGTTCTAAATAAAATCTCACCACCTGCAAGTGTTTCTCTGGTAGAGGATACTGAAAATCCAGTCTTATCTATACAATTGCCTGCTTGGTTTGGCAGGCATTTCACAATCTTTTTATTTGATTGTGTAGTTACAACTTGTGTTTCCTTTACACATCTTGTGGCAACCACAGCCTCCTACACTGTTGAAACCACCAATCCTCCTGTGAGAAACATTTCATCTGAGGTCATAATTGTGCTAACTTTAAATGTCCTGAAGAACCTGTGTCGAGCTGTTTTTTTTTTAGCACAGTCACAAAGGCTCATTGTTAATACAGCATGTGGTTATTTTAAGTATTCAGTTAGGCCTTTGTCCATTCCACAACACAACCTGTTCTTGCACGCATGGATCCCTACACCCAAATTCTCAACCACTCCTTTAAAGTGCTGCTTTGTACTCTGGAAGATCACTCAAGAAACTGCTTGCTTGTTATTATTATTATTAGTATTGTTATTTTAATTTTAGGCTAAGCGAAGATTGGCTTCATACCTACAGGAAATAAATGTCTTATGATCCCTTTTACAAAAATCCAGTCTGGTTCAGAACACATTCAGCATGTTTGCTCTTAATTATAGTAAGGTGGTATAGGATTAGAAAACACAAAGACTCATATATTATTGTTTTATTCTAGAAAATTAATGGACAAAGCTTAAGGAATTAATTGGTTACAATTTATTACAGCAGTCATGATCAAGAAGCTCATGAATAATGAGCACTTTTAGAATGTGACCCAGAACCCAGCTCTCTGTCCTTTGTCCTGTGGAACCAGCTCCTGGTTTGGATTTGCGAGACTGATACCCTTTCTAATTTTAAGATGAGATTCAAAACTTTCTTTTTTGATAAAGCTTATAGATCAAGGTGGATCAGGTGATCCCAAACCCTCCTTTAGTTCTCAGAACAGAAGACAGAAAAGGGTATTTTTGAATTTACACTGCAAACCCCGTATGATTTTGGCTGGCTTTGTGATATAAATGTATAGTTATCCATTCATCAAACATATTGTTGCTTTGCCTTGCAAAGGGAATCTGGAGCGTTTCCCAGATAGCATTGTGGGTGATGGATCACACACTCTGTAAAAAGACGACTAACACAGAGAAACAGACTAACTCACATTCACAAGTCAATTTAGAACCAGTGTACTTCACAACATGAATGTACTCCTTCAATAATTTGTTTTGGTAAACCAAAAGGAAATCATTTGCATTTCATTCACTCAACTGAAATGACATGAAAATATAAATATAGCCTACACATGACTGAACTGTAGATGGAAAGCCTTGATCAATATGGAAAGCATTTCCCTGAACATGTACTGTATGTGGTTTCTCAAAGCATATCCTTCCTGACGGACAGGAAGCAGCATGTGAGGCTGGGAAAGAATGTCTCGGACTCCCGGACCATCAGCACCAGCTCCCCTCAGGGCTGTGTTCTTTCTCCTCTGCTCTTCTCTCTGTACACCAACTGCTGCACCTCCACCCACCAGTCTGTCAAGCTAATCAAGTTTGCAGATGACACCACCGTTATTGGACTCATCTCGGACGGGGATGAGTCTGCCTACAGGAGGGAGGTTGAACGTCTGGTGTCCTGGTGCAGCCACAACAACCTGGTGCTGAATGCCCAGTAGACAGTGGAGATTATTGTGGACTTCAGGAAGCACACAGCCCCACTCCCCCCCCATCATCCTGACTGACACCCTCATCACCTCTGTGGACTCATTCCGCTTCCTGGGTACCACCATCACCCAGGACCTGAAGTGGGAGCCCACCATCACCTCCATCATTAAGAAAGCCCAGCAGAGGATGTACTTCCTGAGGCAGCTGAAGAAATTCAACCTGCCAACACGGATGATGATGCAATTCTAAACTGCAACCATCGAGTCCATCCTCACCTCCTCCATCACCGTGTGGTACGCTGGAGCCACTATCAGGGACAAACAGAGACTGCAGCGTGTTGTGCGCTCTGCTGAGAAGGTGATTGGCTGCAGACTCCCATCTCTGCAGGACCTGTACACCTCCAGGACACTGGGGCATGCAGCTCGGATCTCAGCTGACCCTTCTCACCCTGGACACAGTCTGTTTGACCTGCTCCCCTCAGGCAGGAGGCTCCGGTCCATTCGCACCAGAACCTCTCGCCATAAGAACAGTTTCTTCCCCTCTGCTGTTGGACACATGAACAATAACCGTATGACTGTTCCCACCACTAACACATGACCCTACGCTGTGTTCACTGCATCATTCCATGTTTGGCACTGATCACCACCTGCACTCATGTAAATGGCCTGTAATTATATAGCGCTTTACTAGTCCCTAAGGACCCCAAAGCGCTTTACATATCCAGTCATCCACCCATTCACACACCGGTGATGGCAAGCTACATTGTAGCCACAGCCACCCTGGGGCGCACTGACAGAGGCGAGGCTGCCGGACACTGGCACCACCGGGCCCTCTGACCACCACCAGTAGGCAACGATCATGATAACAACGGGTGAAGTGTCTTGCCCAAGGACACAACGACCGAGACTGTCCGAGCCGGGGCTCGAACCGGCAACCTTCCGATTACAAGGCGAACGCCCAACTCTTGAGCCACGATCGCTAAGTAGATAGATATGTATATATCTATCTGTTACACCCCGGCCTAGGCAACCGGCGTGTAACTAAGGAAAAATAGAAATAAGGGAAAAAAGGGCCCCCAAGCTCACTGCTCTTAAGGAGGGCGAACTCATAAAAAAGACCAATACGGCTTGTTACGTTCCCCTGAGGGGTCTAGGCGGTGAGGGGGGAGTAACACTATCTACTTAGCACTTTTAATTCTTATTCTTATTTTTATTTTCATGTCTATTTTAGCGTAATTTATGACAGTATGTTTGCACTGCAGTGCTCTACCTGCACTGTGTATAGTGCTGGCGGAGCGCTGCTGACGTCGACTGAGAAAATTGTCAGGCGGTGGAAGGAATACTTCGAGGACCTCCTTAATCCCACTGACACGTCTTCTGAGGAGGAAGCAGAGTCTGGGGATGAGGGGAATGACCCGCCAATTTCCGGGGGCGAGGTCACTGAGGCAGTTAAACAACTCCTTGGTGGCAGAGCCCCTGGTGTTGATGAGGTCCGCCCCGAGTTCCTGAAGGCTCTGGACGTTGTAGGGCTGTACCTGTGGACTGGCAGACCGGGGTGGTGGTCCCCATCTTTAAGAAGGGGGACCGGAGGGTGTGTTCCAACTACAGGGGGATCACACTCCTCAGCCTCCCTGGGAAAGTCTATGCCAGGGTGCTGAAAAGGAGAGTTCGTCCGTTAGTCGAACCTCGGATACAGGAGGAACAATGCGGTTTTCGTCCTGGTCGCGGAACACTGGACCAGCTCTTTATCCTCTCCAGGATACTTGAGGGTGCATGGGAGTTTGCCCAACCAGTCTACATGTGTTTTGTGGACTTGGAGAAGGCATTCGACCGTGTCCCTCGGGGTGTCCTGTGGGAGGTGTTGCGGGAATATGGGGTGTCTGGCCCATTGCTATGAGCCATTCGATCCCTATACAACCGTTGCAAGAGCTTGGTTCGCATTGCCGGCAATAAGTCGGACTCGTTCCCGGTGGGTGATGGGCTCCGCCAGGGCTGCCCTTTGTCTCCGGTTCTGTTCATAATTTTTATGGACAGAATTTCTAGGCGCAGCCAAGTGGCGGAGGGCTTTCGCTTTGGTGGCCTCAGAATCTCATCTCTGATTTTTGCAGATGATGTGGTTCTGTTGGCTTCATCGGGTGAGGGCCTCCAGCTCGCACTGGAACGGTTCGCAGCCGAGTGTGAAGCAGCGGGAATGAGGATCAGCACCTCCAAATCTGAGGCCACGGTTCTCAGCCGGAAAAGGGTGGAGTGCCCACTCCGGGTCGGGGATGAGTCCCTGCCCCAAGTGGAGGAGTTCAAGTATCTCGGGGTCTTGTTCGCGAGTGATGGGAGAAGGGAGCCGGAGATCGACAGACGGATTGGGGCTGCAGCTGCTGTAATGCGGACGCTGCACCGGTCCGTCGTGGTGAAGAGGGAGCTGAGTGTAAAAGCGAAGCTCTCAATTTACCAGTCGATCTACGTCCCTACCCTCACCTATGGCCACGAGCTGTGGGTAGTGACCGAAAGAACGAGATCGCGGATACAAGCGGTGGAAATGAGCTTCCTCCGAAGGGTGGCTGGCCTCTCCCTTAGAGATAGGGTGAGAAGTTCGGCCATCCGGGAGGGGCTCAGAGTAGAGCAGCTGCTGCTCCACATCGAAAGGAGCCAGTTGAGGTGGTTCGGGCATCTGACAAGGATGCCTCCTGGGCGCCTCCTGGGTGAGGTGTTCCAGGCATGTCCCACCGGGAGGAGGCCCCGGGGCAGACCCAGGACACGCTGGAGAGATTATATCTCTCGGCTGGCCTGGGAACGCCTTGGTATTCCCCCGGATAAGCTGGAGGAGGTGGCTGGGGAGAGGGAGGTCTGGGCCTCTTTGCTTAGGCTGCTGCCCCCGCGACCCGGCCCTGGACAAAGCGGATGAAGATGGATGGATGGATGGATGGATGTTTGCACTAAGCACCGCAGCAATTTCCTAATGTTGTAAACCTGCTCAACATTTGGCAATACAACCCTTTCTGATTCTGTTTCTGATTCTGATACAAGCCTGATTTACTGCATAGTTTCACTTTGCACCTTATCTAGTTGTCAAATACAGCTGCACCCACATCAGGCAATGAGAACTGATGATCATCATGATCATGATAACAATTCTGTCTTCATAAATTCAGACCATATACATTTTTTTAAATTCCCAAAAAGAATCAATCATTTCTTCCTACATATTTGAAGTGTGCACTTTAGGGGCTAAATAGAGAAAAAGAATGGTAAATGGTAAATGGCCTGTATTTATATAGCGCTTTACTAGTCCCTAAGGACCCCAAAGCGCTTTACATATCCAGTCATCCACCCATTCACACACACATTCACACACTGGTGATGGCAAGCTACATTGTAGCCACAGCCACCCTGGGGCGCACTGACAGAGGCGAGGCTGCCGGACACTGGCGCCACCGGGCCCTCTGACCACCACCAGTAGGCAACGGGTGAAGTGTCTTGCCCAAGGACACAACGACCGAGACTGTTCAAGCCGGGGCTCGAACCGGCAACCTTCCGATTACAAGGCGAACGCCCAACTCTTAAAAAAAAAAAGAAATCAAACAAAAACTGGTTTAAATAGTTACTTTAGTTACTTTAAGTCATGTATTGGTACAATAATGAAGTTCACAGGGGAAGATCGGCTGTTTCTTGTTTGATCTTTAGATTAAACAAGAGTTTATCACCACCACCATGCCCTTGCACATTCCTTCATCCTATCTGTTTCAAGTTATTGCTCTTTAAATATAATATCTTCATTCATTAATCTCTTTTGTGACGCATTTGTTATTAAATAAGGTCACACGCATGGTCCATAAGGTAACAAGAAACTGAACTTAATTAATGACTGTCATGGATCTTTATGCTTGAGATTTTGGTTTTAGATTGTGCCACTTGGAATGAGCGTAAAACCGGTTTGGTTGCAGTATCTGGATATGTTTTTCCAACATGCTCTCACTCCCAAAGCGTAACATTTTACACTAGGTAACAAATCGTCAACATATTACGTTCCTAAATGACAAGATTGGGAAAAAAATGAGGAAATATGAAAATCGTTTGGACTCAATCCACACATGTTTGTTAATTTTCTTCAAATCGCTTGGGAAAACACTATTTAACGTCATTAAAGTGCTGGTTATGGTCAGGAATAAGGTTATGGTTAGGGATAAGGTCAGGTTTAGGGCTGGAACGTTTATTACCGCAGGATTTCATCTATAACCCGGCGCGTACCATAAGAATGCGGAAAGTCACCTCAGGAACGCTGCAGCACGTTGAGATATTACGCCTTGGGAGTGAGAACGGTCTGGTTTTTCAGGCCTGAAAATATCATGTGGTTGTCTCGTGGACATAGGAAATGAAGAGAGCTCAAATATACTGGAGAGAATAAGCACACTTAAAATGCACAAAATTTCAATTCAACTGTGTAGTTTTAGGGGGTGTTAGTTGTAAAAAGGTTCATAGTATGAAAATGATATTGATTAAATTAAATATATTATACTAATATATCTTTTTTTTTTACAAAAATATCAGCTGATTGTTAGCATGAATTTAACAATTTGTCTTTTAAAACATATATCTTACCATAATTGTGTTTCCTAGTGTCATTTCAAGGTTATTTGATCTTGTCTGCTAGTTGTCCATGCCGAGTGTAGCTTAAATGCTCTTGTTAGACTTGTTGGACAAGGTGAGGTTTGTGTATAAGAAATAGCACCCTTTTTATTTATTAAAATTGTATTTATTTATATTTGGCTGAAAGAGAACAAAAAAGCACTGCCCCGTCAAAGATGCTGGGACCTTGTTTGTTTTAGCATTGAAAAAACTATTTTGACTAAAGACTTTGCATATATTGGGGGGTTAACTATTATAGAAACACAAAAAATTATTTTGTTAGTTACCAGTCCTGTTAATGTAGGGCACATTAACAGGATGACATAAAACCTTTTACTGGGTTTTGGTCTAACACATTTTGTAGGCACTGCGTGCTGTTCTCTACAAAAAGACAATACTATAATAATAATGTATACTTTATTGATCCCTGTGGGGAAATTCCTCTCTCCATTTAACCCATTCACTCAGTGAAGCAGTAGGCAGCCATTGTGCACCCGGGGAGCAGTGTGTAGGGATGGTACCTTACTCAGGGGTACCTCAGGGTAGCTGTTCAGTGGATTCAAGCCCCCAACCTTCCGATCATGGGGCCACCACTCTACCTACTGAGCTATCCCTGCCCCAGGAATAATGCCTCATAAGAATAGAGATGTCAAATATATATAATAAGAATTTTTAAAACAATCTAACTTTTGTGAGCAATGATCACTGTGTGATAAATCAGTGACAAACAGGAAGACAAACAGGTTGGTTTAGTTTAAGATCTGTAAGATTGCCACTTCTTCAGTCTGAAGAAGTCACTTGGATGAGTGAAGAAACGTTTCGCCCACTGAAAACACATACGTCCAGATGAACAGAATCAACTTTTGGAGATTTACTTACCTGGATGATTGAGATTGTATGCTCATGACTTACATCTGCTTTTACTCTATTCTGTGCATCCCTATACACCCCCAGCTGTGGCTTCCCATGTCCTTTTATGACAGGCAGACCCCCAGTATCAATAAATTCCCCCCAATTACTCAATTACAATTACTCACACCCACACATTCACAAATCCTTACCTATTCTTCTGATCAACAGCTGCACCCTATCAAACAAACTTGAGCATATTTTATTCTAATCATTGTTTTCTTGTGTACTCACACTATTCATATTTTGTTAATATACAGTTAGGTCCATAAATATTTGGAAAGAGAAAACTTTTATAGATTTTCGTTCTTGTCATGGTCCGGAGTCTGTGACTCTGTGTTTATGTTAAGTTTATTATTATTCTGTGGTTTTGGTTATCTTGGGTTTTTGTACTCTCCTGTTTCACGTTTCATGTTCCTATGTCTGTTCCCCAGCCTGTGTTTAGTTGGTGAGTGTTGTCTTAAGTCGGTGTGTTTCCTGTTTTACTTTGACGGTCTCTGTCTGATGTCAGTGTGTTCTGTTTACGTTTCCCCTGCCTCGTCAGCTGTTATGTCTCTCAGGTGTGTTTCCTTCCTGTTTCCCATCCCCTGATTACTGGTGTGTGTACTTATAGTGTGTGTTCCCTCGTCCTCGTTGCTGGTTCGTCTGTGTTATTCCCCTCGGTCATTCTGTGTATTTTGCCCCGTCTTCCTGTGCATTCTCCCCGCGTTGTTCTCTCTGCAAGGTACCCTCGTTCATGTTCAGGTTTTGTTGTTTAAGTTTTAGTTTTCCCAGTTTAGAGTGTTTTCAGTTCTGTTTCTCGCCACCGTTTCTTTTGTGTTGTACATCACTGTCGCAATAAAGCTCGCTCACCTCAGAAGCCACCTTCATTTTGGGTCCTTAATAATTCACACGGCTTGCCCCGTGACAGTACGAACTAGCCAGCCAGTTTTCAATCCTTCTGAGGAGCTACAGGACGACATCATTTACACTGTTGAAAGTCTTCTCAACTTGTGGCTGGAACACCCCCCGGAAACACGCCTACAGCGGCTCTTCTCTGGCCTTCTGTGGCTGTTTGGCTCACTTTCCCCGACCATACAGGCCTTTCTCCAGCACACACCACACCTTCTCCCAGCCACTACTGCCTCGCTGCCCGACCCGCCGGATGTGGTTTTGCCCAGCCTGTCGGAGCTGTCTGCGGGGAGGAAACGACAGTTGCGCCGCCGGCGCGTCGCCCCACAGCTGGACGTGGGGACTTCAGAATTGCCGGGTGTTGAGTAGGGACTCTTTTTCTTTTTTGAACTGTCCATCCATCCATTCACTTCCGCTTATCCTTTTCAGGGTCGCGGGGGGCGCTGGAGCCTATCCCAGCTGTCATTGGGCGAGAGGCGGGGTACACCCTGGACAGGTTGCCAGTCTGTCGCAAGGCTAACACACAGGGACAAACAACCATTCACACTCACATTCATTTGCACATTCACACCTAGTGACAATTTGGGTTATCCAATTAACCTATCCCCACAAGCTGCATGTATTTGGACGGTGGGAGGAAGCCGGAGTACCCGGAGGGAACCCACGCAGACACGGGGAGAACATGCAAACTCCACACAGAAAGACCCCGGCCTGATGTTGGAATTGAACTCAGGACCTTCTTGCTGTGCGGCAACAGTGCTAACCACCGTGCCGTGACGGTGGCACGGTGGCACAGTTTTTGAACTGTGTGACTGTTTATTCAGGGACTGTGTTTTGTGCGGCAGACAGCAATAAGAACTGCTTATCCCCTGCCCAGCTGCCTTCAGCCCAGCTAGCTGCCCAGCAGCCACCTTCGGCTCAGCTAGCTGCCCAGCAGCCACCTTCAGCTCAGTCTCCAGTGTCTCCAGTGTCTCCCGTAGTTCAGCTTCCTGTGTCTCCAGTGTCTCCCGTAGCACAGTCTCCAGCCTCGCTACCCGTAGCTCAGTCTCCAGCCTCATCCGACCTTCATCTCCTGTCTCCACTGGAGAGTCCAAGGGATCCTCCAGCGATCCTGCAGCGCCACCGACTGCGCCTGCCACGCCGCCGCCTGCAGCGCCACTGTCTCCGGCATCCACGGCCTTGCCTGCAGCGCCACTGTCTCCGGCATCCACGGCCTTGCCTGCAGCGCCACTGTCTCCGGCATCCACGGCCTTGCCTGCAGCGACACTGTCTCCGGCATCCACGGCGTTACCTGCAGCGCCACCGTCTCCGGCTGCCACGCCGTCGCCTGCAGCGCCTACATCCTTGTCTGGTCCAGCTTCAGAGTCGTCATCCTCGTCTGGTCCAGCTTCAGAGTCGTCATCCTCGTCTGGTCCAGCTTCAGAGTCGTCATCCTCGTCTGGTCCAGCTTCAGAGTCTTCACCCTCGTCTGGTCCAGCTTCAGAGTCTTCACCCTCGTCTGGTCCAGCTTCAGCCTCATCATCCTCGTCTGGTCCAGCTTCAGCCTCATCTGCCTGGCCTGCAGCAGCCTCATCTGCCTGGCCTGCAGCAGCCTATTAAATTGGGTTCTTTTAGATTCTTTACAGCCAAAAAAGACACAGCTCAGAAGTGGTCCTTTTACTTTAAAAATGATCTTTATTTTACATGTCCTGGATATGGAGACCTGAACACAAAACACACAACCCCAGGTCTGAAGCACAAACGGAAGCCTAGGTATTTATATACTTGCTCTCTACGTCACACCACACTTTAAGTTTCAATCAAACAGCCTAGTTGGTTTCACTTTCTAGCTGCAAAAGCACGCTCTGCAAAAGCATGTAATTTCCTGTCAGCCTGCAACCTAGTTTTGTCATGGTCCTGGGTCGGTGACCCAGCGCTTTTAGTTTGTTATCATTTTCTAGATGATGATTGTTTAAGTTCTGTTATTTTCGATCTGCCTCTGAGTCTGCGTCTGTATCTGTCTGTCTATGGTGTCTCCCCATCTGTTTGTGAATCTGTCTGTTTAGTTCAATGTCTTGTCTGGTTCCATGTGTCTGAGTTTCCTGTTTTATTGTGAAGGTCCGTGTAGTATGTGAGTGTGATCAGTTTACGTTTCCCCTGTCCCGTCAGCCCAGATTCCTCCCAGCTGTGTTGCCCTCCTGTCTCTCATCCCCTGATTACTGGTGTGTGTGTATTTAAGCCCGGTGTGTTCTCCTGCCTGTTGCCGGTTCGTCTGTGTAACTCCGCGTCAGTCTGTGTTCCTCGGTGTCCTGCTCGTCTCGCTGCCTCTCTTCCCTTTTTGTTTCATCTCAGGTTTGTCATTTAGCTTTCCCAGTTCAGGTCTTTAGTTTTGTCTTCCCTCTTGCCTGTTTTGCCTTCTCACCACTGTGTAAATAAACTCACCGGCATCTCATCCACTGCCTGCATCTTGGGTCCTTCTTCTAACTCCACACGGCTCGCCTCGGCAGCCGTGACAAGTTTTACACTGAAGTCTGGGCCTCTCTTATATAAACCAATATAATCAGCATATAAGCATTTAAGATTATATATTTATTACCTAACAGACCCCCTCTTTAACTAATTCTATTAGTTAAACTAATTAACTGATTCCCTCAATAGCTACTGTTTACGAACAACAGATATAATTAGCTTTTCCTGGTCAAAGGGCCTACTTACGTTTATCACTCTTTGGAAACAGCCTCTGTAGAGTTAAGTTTTCCCACCCCCTCTACGGATAACATAAATCCGGTCTTAGCACTATTTCTTGGGCAATTTACCTAACATAGAAAACCTGGAAACTATTACTAAAGTCGCTCTCATTACTCTTCATTACTTTTATGCTCACATTTAACCTTAACAAGCTTTTAATCTCCTAAACAACAAATTTTGTTCAACTCTGGTGCTCTGTGCTTTTTATGGGTGCCCCTCTCTGGTGGTTCCGTTCGGTACGGTGCTCCCTGGAGTCTTGCCACCCCTGTGGTCGCTGTGGTCCCAAAATCTCCTGCAAACGAAACAAACACCTTTCCCTACTACACCTCCCTAACTTATTATGTTCATCAATTGTTCTCTTAATTATTCAAACTTAGTTCAACCTATCATGTTTGGGACTCTCTAATCAAAAGGATTAATCTAATTATGTGTATAAGCGTATTAGCATCTATCCACCGGCCCTCAAGGTCCTCCCTACAATATATCAATTCAGTCAGTCACGCTGAACCAGGTTTTTGACTTTTATTTATATATATTCTTCAATGTTACTCATCTCAGTAAACAACCTTTTAACACCTTTAACCCACTTAAAGCGCCGCTTTCACGTCCCCCTAGGTGCTTCCTGTTGCTCGCTCTCTTCTCTCTTATCTGATTATCACCATCCTGTACACAAAACTGTTGCTTCTGCAAGTGCGAAAGTTTCCAAGCAGAATGTGCCTTAACTCTGACCTACAAGCAGTGTTGGGGAGTAACGGAATACATGTACCGCCGTTACGTATTTAAAATACAAAATATGAGTAACTGTATTCCGTTACAGTTACCGTTTAAAAAGGTGGTATTCAGAATACAGTTACTTTGTTGAAATAAATGGATTACACTGCGGTACTTTCCTGTTTCATTTTGTCGCGGATCAGGACTGTTTGGGTTTTGTTTGACAGCTACGTTCTGTTGTTCCAGGCGGCAGCGTTACGGTTGCCATGGTTACAGGCGACGCTCTCTCTCTCTGCGACTGTGTGTTTCCTGGGTGAGAGAGCGCCTTTTCGTTGTTGTTGTTGTGCTAAGCTAACAGGCAGAATGCTACAAGCATAGCTCTAAAGAATGTAGCATCATGGGCAGTGTAGTCCGTGTTGCAGGGAGAATGGACTGCCATACACGTTATGTGTCTGTGAGCGCGAGGAGGGAGAAAAAGGGGAGTGGAAAGGTACGAGTTGTCATCGAGGAAAAACGGGAGCTGGAAGCATGTAAATATAATAATAACTACTTCAGCCAAGAAGAGTGCCTGACGAGCCCAGTTGTAAGTAAGCTATTAAGACTCGACTGTACACCGTGTTCGTGTTTCCTCCGAAAACAATAAGTTCCGTTGGAGCAGCCTTTCAATGCCTCTCTCTGTCTCTCGCAAGAAAAATTGACCCACACAACAAAGTAAAGCTATTTTTCGGCTACGAGCCGACAGGGACCCCGCCGTATTAGTCAGAGGTCCCTTTACTACAGTTCGGAGTCGCGGACCTTCAGTAATAGTAATAAATCACACAGCAATAGTACATTCACGTTGTTGTAAAAAGCATGATAATATATTAAGTAATCCAAAGTATTCAGAATACGTTACTGTCATTGAGTAACGTAACGGAATACGTTACAGAATACATTTTGGGGCATGTATTCTGTATTCTGTAATGGAATACATTTTAAAAGTAACCTTCCCAACACTACCTACAAGTCACAATACATGTTATCTGTTTCTGCAAGCATCTTCATTGACCTTTTACACCCTGACACCTTTCACAATAGATTAGAAGAAAATCATTATAACAGCTTATTCTACTAAAAGATCAAAGAGAAAACAAACATTTTAATCAATTAAGTTTAAGCATGAAAGCAATTACTTATGCGTAAGTTTTATCATAGCTAAATCAAACTCCCACCAGGTCCTACCATGATCATAAAGCCCCTTATTTCAAATTAAACCCAAAATCACCCCTTCTTGACACATCTCATGTGTCAAATACACTAAAGCTAGCTACTAAAACATTATAATATGTTCTTGATACAGCATATTTTGATTTCATTTTGCTCCTCTTAATGTAACGGTAGATTCTAACTAGAAAGCGAAAATTTCTGAAGAAATTTTAAGTGTGCCTATGCCGCCGCTAATCAGTATAGTTTGCCATTCAAACGGCTACAGAGAGCAAAACTCACCGGAGCAGCCATTCTCCACCATGAACTATGGTAAAACCAAACACCGCTCGCGCCTCACAGATGACAGCTTACAGTTTTGTGTAAAGATGAGGTAACTTCGTACATCCCCAATTTGTAGACGCTGTGCGCAGAGGTTCATAAGCAGACCCGACAATGTTTGCATGAACACACTTTGAAGCATTACGTTATGGACCACTTTTCACACATAGTTGCTGTACCCACACAGCCGGCTGTAGCTTTTCATCTCATAGCCCGGCACATACACAAAAAAAAAAAAAAAAAAAAAAAAGCAGAGAGAGCACAGACTTTACACCTGAGAGGCGTGATTGCAGATGCCGCTGAGGTGGGTCCACCTCCCCTGCAGCGGCACTGCAGACCACGCCCTGCCACACACATCAAACACGTAAAATAAATATTTATGCACTTTTCATTCACTTTTTGTTTTTTGTTATTTTTACACAGTGTTCTGAATGATTAACAATGGTCTACAGCCAATCTTGTGTATTATTATACAAACTTTGGTTGTAAGATTCAGATAACTATTTAATAAAAGCTAAATATTTTATATGAGAGTAAGAAAGAAAAGTATATCTTTGTCTCATACTCTCATCAGACAATACATGAACCTCTCAATAAACAAAATATTTGCTCGGCTTAAATGACAAACCGCTATTTTACACAGTGGAACACTTATTTTTAAACAAAACCAATGCAGTTCGCCACTGACAGTGCTTACCTTTGCACATCACAGTAAACACTGAACCAAGATGGCGCCCACGCGAACGAGAAATCTGAACTACGGTGTCCTGCAGAGGACAAATGGTCAAAATTGCTAAAATTTACAACATATATGCAGCTCAACAGCGACACCTTGTGACTTATTCCAGTCACTACCTTACATATACATAACGTCTTACCTGACATTCAGTTCACCGGACACTCATACTGAATCACCAGCCCATATAAATGAAAAATAAGTCCAGCAGCCAACCAAGAGTCATCACGAAAGACTAGGGGTGACACGACAGCGTGAGCGGGCCTGGGTGTCAGCCAGCCCGACCTGGGTGGCAGCCAAGCCGCGCTAGCCAGCTAGCCGCCATGCGGCGGTGAAACGAGAGCGTGAGCCGGCCTGGGTATCAGTCAGCCCGGCCTAGGTGTCAGCCAAGCCGCCCTAGCCAGCTAGCTGCCATGCGGCGCTAGCAGTAACATCGTGAGAGATATGGGACTTCTTGATAAAATATGGGACTTCTTGATAAAACGAGCAGATATTTGAAGTTTACACCCCTACATTCTCGCCTGAAAATAGGGGAGGCTGTCATAAAGTTCAAAATCAGTAACTTAGCGCGCACAGCTGTATAGAAACTCCGTCGTGCTAGCTAGCACGCAGTACAGTTATTGTAACTGTCAGCACAACGAAAATAAACTACACCTAAACTCGGTTTATATCTGACCCAATAGAGTGCAGTTAATAACGTCTTACCTGAAATTCAGTTCACCAGCCGCCTGCTTCTCCTGCATTGGGTTTCCCTTATCCACGATTGAGCTCCGCGTTAGCCACCACCGGTCGATCGGTGTTTCTTTCCCCGCATACGAGGGGAAGAGACATATACCGGTCGATTGTGAGGTAGTGTAAAGACGAATGAATCGGCTGGGTTATTGCACGCTGTCAACTGGTCTGTAGTGTAGGATTTGTCGATATCTGACAAGTAGGCCAACCACAGGGACACAGCGGCCGCCTCGCATTACTCCCGACATACCACTAGAGTGAGCCAGCACACCACAAATGAAGTTTTCTTGTTCTCCATTCATTTCAATGGGAAAAAACTTGCATTAAAATATTCATATTTAAAAAACTATAGAAGTAATAAACACCAAAAGTCATAGCAACTCATTCCAGCTCCAGCCGCACACAATGATATATCATATGTGAACCTTGTCTCAAAACTGTGGGGCGAGTTAAGGTCCAAAATTTCAGGCGGAAAAAGAATAATAACTAGAAAAATTTGCATTTCCTGCGAAAATGCAGTGTGGATGCTTAAAGCTGAAGCTGCATGCAAAAAGTAGCTGAAAAAGCTGAAAAGTTGCAGAAATTGTAAAAACTTTGCAGAAGCAAAAGAACTTTGCTAAAATGGAATAACTTAGCAGAACTGCAATATCTTAGAGGAAACATAATACTTGGCAGAAATACAATAGCATAGCAGAACTTTGCAGAAATATTGTAACTTACCAGAAACATGATAACTTCTCAAAAATACAAGAACTTAGGAGATATAGTATAAGATAACAGAAAGAATATATTTAGCCAAAAATACTTAAACATTACAGAAACACTATGATTTAGAAAAATAGTACAACATAGCAGAAATACTGTGATTTACCAGAGACACTGTGATGAACTATGAATATTGTAATTTTAAATTAATACTATGTTTTAGCACAAATACTATAATTTGACAGAAATACTATCATTTGGCAGAAATACTATGATACAGGAGAAGTACTGAGATGTAGTAAAAGTACTTTGATTTAACAGAAATACAATTATGGAGGAGTAATACTTTAAAATGGGAGAAATATTGATACACACACACACATACACAGAGCCTAAAGGGAAGAGTATTTGTGCCATGGAGTGTTAACAAGAATGTGAGGTCCATATTAGAAAAGCTCGTAAAATCACAAAAGTTTGCAGAATTGTAATAAATGATGAATATGAATTACTGGTCTGTGACAGTGTATTAATTTGTAGGGAAAAAAAATGTTGACCAAGGTGGAATCGAACCGGCGACCTTTTGCTTGCAGACCCGTGTCATTACCAACTGCGCCACTGGGAAAAAGAGCGGCCACTTGGAAAAACAGGGTGATGAGCAGTCAGAATTAGATCGAGGTGAGAGGCGAAAAACGCAGTTTTTTGGAGTTACAAAACGTTGTGTAACTCAAACACTAGGTGGACTAGAAGCATAATCCTTGTACTGGGTGAATCAGCGGACTTTGGTGTACTTTGACTGCGATTTTCATTGCTCTATGTACATCCGTCGCTGAGATATGACGAGAGAGGAAACAAAAGACCTCAGACATGATTGGCTGGCTGGGAAGCCGTGCAGGCCCTGATATGTGATATGAGTCTGAGTCCTCACAGAGGATTGGCTGCCTGGCAGAAATATATAGAAATAGTATGATTAAGCATAAATACTACATTTAGCAGAAATAGTATGATTAAGCACAAATCCTATAAAAAGCAGAAATAGTATATTAAGCACAAATCTTATAAAATAGCAGACATAGTATGAATTAGCAGAATAGTAATACGTTAAACAGAAAAATTGGAAAAGCAAAATGGACAGCTGAAAAAATGCTGAACATGCTGAGGGTCGCTTAAATATACTTGTTAAATGAAAAAAATCAGCAAAAAAATATATATAACAGCCACACAATCAGAAATATGTACACATAAGGAAGCACACATGCACAGAGAGACACACACACAAGATCCAATTCAGTCAACCAGTCTAAATATATTGAATTTGAATCTTAGAATGAGATCATCCCATTAAAAGCCTCTCTCTCTCTCTCTCTCTCTCTCTCACACACACACACACACACACACACACACACACACACACACACACACACACACACACACACACACACAGGGAGAGAGAAGTAAGTTTCTAGGTCAGCCTGGGAGCTGCTGAATTTGAATCCACCAATCAGAGAGGCTGTGCACTTTTCCCCACCAAAACGGGTGCTTCTGTTTACACACGCAGCACAGAGAGAGACACTGGATTATTGCAGTCTATTTCTCATAGTGACGACTCCCCTCAAACAAATGACCATAATTTCCTAACCGTAGGGGCTAGAACGGTCATTCTTACACCGTTTTGTTCAGAAGAGATGGGGGAATCTTCAAGTGTTGACAATTTATCATTAAAATATGAATTTTTAGAGATATATAACATGGATGACTTGTTGACTTAGAAGCCACGAATTCCCCAATATGCAAATTTGAATGCCTGAGGCCACATATATGATTGGCTGGCTGGGAAGCTGTGCAGGCCCTGATTTGTGGATTTGAATTCCTCAGCCCTCAGATATGATTGGCTGGCTTAGAAGCCATGAAGGCCCCAATATGCAAATTTGAATGCCTCAGGACACTTATATGATTGGCTGGGAAACCGTGCAGGCCCTGATTTGAAAATTTGAATGTCTCAGTCCTCACAGAGGATTGGCTGCCTGGGGACCTGGCAGAAATATATAGAAATAGTATGATTAAGCATAAATACTACATTTAGTAGAAATACTATGTTTTAGCACAAATACTATAAAAAGCAGAAATACTATAATTTAGCAGAAATACCATATTAAGCACAAATCATATAAAAAGCAGAAATACTATATTAAGCACAAATTCTATAAAAATCAGAAATACTATATTAAGCACAAATCCTATTAAAAGCAGAAATACTATATTAAGCACAAATCTTATGAAATAGCAGAAACAGTATGATTTAGCACAATAGTAATAAGTTAAACAGAAAAATTGGAAAAGCAAAATGGACAGCTGAAAAAATGCTGAACATGCTGAGGGTCCCTCAAATATACTTGTTAAATGAAAAAATCAGCATAAAAATGCACAGGGAGAGAGAAGTAAGTTTCTAGGTCAGCCTGGGAGCTGCTAAATTTGAATCCACCAATCAGAGAGCCTGTGTACTTTTTCCCGCCAAAACAGGTGCATCTTTTTACACACGCAGCAGAGAGAGGCACAGGATTATTGCAGCCTATTTCTCATAGTGAGGACTCCCCTCAAACAAATGACCATAATTTCCTAACCGTAGGGGCTAGAGCGGTCATTCTTACACCGTTTTGTTCAGAAGAGATGGGGGAATCTTCCAGTGTTAACAATTTATCATTAAAATATGAATTTTTAGAGATATATGACATGGATGACTTGTTGACTTAGAAGCCACGAATTCCCCCAATATGCAAATTTGAATGCCTGAGGCCACATATATGATTGGCTGCCTGGGAAGCCGTGCAGGCCCTGATTTGTGGATTTGAATTCCTCAGCCCTCAGATATGATTGGCTGGCTTAGAAGCCATGAAGGCCCCAATATGCAAATTTGAATGCCTCAGGACACATATATGATTGGCTGGGAAACCGTGCAGGCCCTGATTTGAAAATTTGAATGTCTAAGTCCTCACAGAGGATTGGCTGCCTGGGGACCTGGCAGAAATATATAGAAATACTATGATTAAGCATAAATACTACATTTAGTAGAAATACTATGTTTTAGCACAAATACTATAAAAAGCAGAAATACTATAATTTAGCAGAAATACTATATTAAGCACAAATCCTATAAAAAGCAGAAATACTATATTAAGCACAAATTCTATAAAAAGCAGAAATACTATATTAAGCACAAATCCTATAAAAAGCAGAAATACTATATTAAGCACAAATTCTATAAAAAGCAGAAATACTATATTAAGCACAAATTCTATAAAAAGCAGAAATACTATATTAAGCACAAATTCTATAAAAAGCAGAAATACTATATTAAGCACAAATCCTATTAAAAGCAGAAATACTATATTAAGCACAAATCTTATAAAATAGCAGAAACAGTATGATTTAGCACAATAGTAATAAGTTAAACAGAAAAATTGGAAAAGCAAAATGGACAGCTGAAAAAATGCTGAACATGCTGAGGGTCCCTCAAATATACTTGTTAAATGAAAAAATCAGCAAAAAAATGCACAGGGAGAGAGAAGTAAGTTTCTAGGTCAGCCTGGGAGCTGCTGAATTTGAATCCACCAATCAGAGAGCCTGTGTACTTTTTCCCGCCAAAACATGTGCCTCTTTTTACACACGCAGCACAGAGAGGCACAGGATTATTGCAGCCTATTTCTCATAGTGAGGACTCCCCTCAAACAAATGACCATAATTTCCAAACCGTAGGGGCTAGAGCGGTCATTCTTACACCGTTTTGTTCAGAAGAGATGGGGGAATCTTCCAGTGTTTACAATTTATCATTAAAATATGAATTATTAAAGATATTTGACTTCTAATGCACCATAACTGAGTAGAGCGAAGCAAAAACTGCCTTGACTTGCCCTCAAACAACGCTTTGTGACTTGAAATCTATTTGGAGTATCGATATCATTCTTTCACCGTAAGAGACAGCAGGCTTTGGTGAACAATCATGGAAATTTTCAGGTCTCTGTGGAAATCCAACAAAAAGTTATGACGAGAGAAAAAAGTGGTTCATTTCCACAGTTTGAAATCTGAAGAAATCTGAGCGAAGGACGAATTTCCTACCCTCAAACAAGTCCAACTCATTTCAGAACGGTAATAGGTGAGAAAGAAATTCTTGAATTGTGAGCGTCAGGGGTGTCTGAAGATATTCGGGGACAAGCCTCATGTCTTAACTTTGCTTCGTTAAGGAGATATGACGATTCGAATATGCCTCTCATTACAGAAATCCAGCGGTGATTTTGAACAAGCTCTCCATTCACCTTATATGGAGAGTTTTCTGACATTGTGTTGGTCTGAGGAGATTTGCGAAAATTCTATAAATCCCACAACAATGATAGTGACCTTTCCTGAAAGCCAGCAAAAATACCTACGTTTTGATGTATAATTTGTGGAAGTTGAGTGAAAATTGAGCAAGTAGCAAACAGTTGTTCGGACATGAAGAGAAGACTGCAAAACCTTCAGTGACACACTGGAAGCCAAGAGCATAGCAACCATAACAACGCATGTATTTTGTGAAAAATCACAATTTTGCAACTCAAAACTTTAAGAGGCATAAAAGTAAAACAGTAGAAGATTTGAAAAAGCTGAATCATACCTGAATAGCCCAATAATTTGTGAACATTTTAAAATTTGAATGGTTGTTCTAGGTGAAAATATGAGGAAGTAGTTAAGTTTCAAAAACAAGCAAATTTTAGCAGAATTGCAGAAGTTTCCCATTCATTTCAATGGGACAAATTAAAGGAAAAAAGCTTAATATTTTAAAAAGTATAATAGCAAAAAATACCAAAAGTCATAGCGCACATTAGCAGAAATAGCAGAATAGTTTAAAATTTGAACGGTGAAAATCGGCTGAAAATTGTGGAAGTAGTTAAGTGCCAAAAAGTGTACGGAAGCAACTAGAACTAGAAAAATTTGCATTTCCTGCGAAAATGCAGTGTGGATGCTTAAAGCTGAAGCTGTATGCAAAAAGTAGCTGAAAAAGCTGAAAAGTTGCAGAAATTGTAAAAACTTTGCAGAAGCAAAAGAAGTTTGCTAAAATGGAATAACTTAGCAGAACTGCAATATCTTAGAGGAAACATAATACTTGGCAGAAATACAATAGCATAGCAGAATTTAGCAGAAATATTGTAACTTACCAGAAACATGATAACTTCTCAAAAATACAAGAATTTAGGAGAAATAGTATAAGATAACAGAAAGAATATATTTAGCCAAAAATACTTAAACATTACAGAAACACTATGATTTAGAAAAATAGTACAACAGAGCAGAAATATTGTGATTTACCAGAGACACTGTGATGAACTATGAATATTGTCATTTTAAATTAAGACTATGTTTTAGCACAAATATTATAATTTGGCAGAAATACTATAATTTAGCAGAAATACTATATTAAGCACAAATCCCATAAAACGCAGAAATACTGTACTATGATTTAGTAGAAAAACTATAATTATTCAGAAATACTACATTTAGCAGAAATACTATATTAAGCACAAATCCTATGAAAAGCAGAAATAGTATGATTAAGCATAAATACTACATTTAGCAGAAATACTATATTAAGCACAAATACTATAAAAAGCAGAAATACTATAATTTAGCAGAAATACTATATTAAGCACAAACCCTATAAAAAGCAGAAATACTGTACTATGATTTGGTAGAAAAAACTATAATTAATCAGAAATACTATATTTGGCAGAAATACGGTATTTGGCACAAATCTTATAAAATAGCAGAAATAGTATGATTTAGCACAATAGTAATAACTTAAACAGAAAAATTGGAAAAGCAAAAATGGACAGCTGAAAAAATGATGAACATGCTGAAGGTCCCTCAACTATACTTGTTAAATGAAAAAAAAATCAGCAAAAAAATCTATAACAGCCACACAATCACAAACATGTACACATAAGAAAACACACATGCACAGAGAGACACACACACAAGATCCAATTCAGTCAACCAGTCTAAATATATTGAATTTGAATCTTAGAATGAGATCATCCCATTAAAAGCCTTTCTATCTCTCTCTCTCTCTCTCTGTCACACACACACACACACACACACACACACACACACACACACACACACACACACACACACACACAGGGAGAGAAAAGTGAGTTTCTAGGTCAGCCTGGGAGCAGCTGAATTTGAATCCACCAATCAGAGAGCCTGTGCACTCTTTCCCTCCAAAACAGGTGCATCCTTTTTACACACGCAGCACAGAGAGACACAGGATCATTGCAGTCTATTTCTCATAATGACGACTCCCCTCAAACAAATGACCATAATTTCCTAACCGTAGGAGCTAGAACGGTCATTCTTACACCGTTTTGTTCAGAAGAGATGGGGGAATCTTCAAGTGTTGACAATTTATCATTAAAATATGAATTTTTAGAGATATATGACACGGATGACTTGTTGACTTAGAAGCCACGAATTCCCCAATATGCAAATTTGAATACCTGGAGCCCACATACATGATTGGCTGGCTGGGAAGCTGTGCAGGCCCTGATTTGTGGATTTGAATTCCTCAGCCCTCAGATATGATTGGCTGGCTTAGAAGCCATGAAGTCCCCAATATGCAAATTTGAATGCCTCAGGACACATATATGATTGGCTGGGAAACCGTGCAGGACCTGATTTGAAAATTTGAATGTCTAAGTCCTCACAGAGGATTGGCTGCCTGGGGACCAGGCAGAAATATATAGAAATACTATGATTAAGCATAAATACTACATTTAGTAGAAATACTATGTTTTAGCACAAATCCTATAAAAAGCAGAAATACTATAATTTAGCAGAAATACTATATTAAGCACAAATCCTATAAAAAGCAGAAATAGTATGATTAAGCATAAATACTACATTTAGTAGAAATACTATGTTTTAGCACAAATCCTATAAAAAGCAGAAATACTATAATTTAGTAGAAATACCATATTAAGCACAAATCATATAAAAAGCAGAAATACTATATTAAGCACAAATTCTATAAAAAGCAGAAATACTATATTAAGCACAAATCCTATTAAAAGCAGAACTACTATATTAAGCACAAATCTTATGAAATAGCAGAAACAGTATGATTTAGCACAATAGTAATAAGTTAAACAGAAAAATTGGAAAAGCAAAATGGACAGCTGAAAAAATGCTGAACATGCTGAGGGTCCCTCAAATATACTTGTTAAATGAAAAAATCAGCATAAAAATGCACAGGGAGAGAGAAGTAAGTTTCTAGGTCAGCCTGGGAGCTGCTGAATTTGAATCCACCAATCAGAGAGCCTGTGTACTTTTTCCCGCCAAAACAGGTGCATCTTTTTACACACGCAGCAGAGAGAGGCACAGGATTATTGCAGCCTATTTCTCATAGTGAGGACTCCCCTCAAACAAATGACCATAATTTCCTAACCGTAGGGGCTAGAGCGGTCATTCTTACACCGTTTTGTTCAGAAGAGATGGGGGAATCTTCCAGTGTTAACAATTTATCATTAAAATGTGAATTTTTAGAGATATACGACATGGATGACTTGTTCACTTAGAAGCCACGAATTCCCCCAATATGCAAATTTGAATGCCTGAGGCCACATATATGATTGGCTGCCTGGGAAGCCGTGCAGGCCCTGATTTGTGGATTTGAATTCCTCAGCCCTCAGATATGATTGGCTGGCTTAGAAGCCATGAAGGCCCCAATATGCAAATTTGAATGCCTCAGGACACATATATGATTGGCTGGGAAACCGTGCAGGCCCTGATTTGAAAATTTGAATGTCTAAGTCCTCACAGAGGATTGGCTGCCTGGGGACCTGGCAGAAATATATAGAAATACTATGATTAAGCATAAATACTACATTTAGTAGAAATACTATGTTTTAGCACAAATATTATAATTTGGCAGAAATACTATAATTTAGCAGAAATACTATATTAAGCACAAATCCTATAAAAAGCAGAACTACTATATTAAGCACAAATCCTATAAAAAGCAGAAATAGTATGATTAAGCATAAATACTACATTTAGTAGAAATACTATGTTTTAGCACAAATATTATAATTTGGCAGAAATACTATAATTTAGCAGAAATACTATATTAAGCACAAATCCTATAAAAAGCAGAAATGGTATGATTAAGCATAAATACTACATTTAGTAGAAATACTTTGTTTTAGCACAAATCCCATAAAAAGCAGAAATACTGTACTATGATTTAGTAGAAAGACTATAATTAATCAGAAATACTAAATTTAGCAGAAATACTATATTAAGCACAAATCCTATGAAAAGCAGAAATAGTATGATTAAGCATAAATACTACATTTAGCAGAAATACTATATTAAGCACAAATCTTATAAAAAGCAGAAATACTATATTAAGCACAAATCCTATAAAAGCAGAAATAGTATATTAAGCACAAATCTTATAAAATAGCAGAAATAGTATGATTTAGCACAATAGTAATAAGTTAAACAGAAAAATTGGAAAAGCAAAATAGACAGCAGAAAAAATGCTGAACATGCTGAGGGTCCCTCAAATATACTTGTTAAATGACAAAAATATGAAAAAAAATTTATGACAGCCACACAATTACAAATATGTACACATGAGGAAACACACATGCACAGAGAGACACACACACAAGATCCAATTCAGTCAACCAGTCTAACTATATTCAATTTAAATCCTACAATGACATGCTGCCAAATAAGGGCAGGGTCCTCTCTCTCCCACTAAACACACACACACACACACACACACACACACACAGAGGGAGAGAGCTGCCGAATTTAAATCCACCAATCAGAGTGGCTGTTTACGTTTTCCCGCCAAAACAGGTGCATCTTTTTACACACGCAGCACAGAGAGGCACAGGATTATTGCAGTCTATTTCTCATAGTGAGGACTCCCCTCAAACAAATGACCATAATTTCCTAACTGTAGGGGCTAGAGCGGTCATTCTTACACCGTTTTGTTCAGAAGTGATTGGGGAATCTTCAAGTGTTGACAATTTATCATTCAAATATGAATTTTTAGAGATATATGACATGGATGACTTGTTGACTTAGAAGCCACGAATTCCCCAATATGCAAATTTGAATGGCTGAGGCCACATATATGATTGGCTGGCTGGGAAGCCATGCAGGCCCTGATTTGTGGATTTGAATTCCTCAGCCCTGATATGATTGGCTGGCTTAGAAGCCATGAAGGCCCCAATATGCAAATTTGAATGCCTCAGGACACATATATGATTGGCTGGGAAGCCGTGCAGGCCCTGATTTGAAAATTTGAATGTCTAAGTCCTCAGAGAGGATTGGCTGCCTGGGGACCTGGCAGATATATATATAGAAATACTATGATTAAGCATAAATACTACATTTAGTAGAAATACTATGTTTTCGCACAAATACTATAAAAAGCAGAAATACTATAATTTAGCAGAAATACTATATTAGGCACAAATAGTATAAAAAGCAGAAATACTATATTAGGTACAAATCCTATAAAAAGCAGAAATACTATATTAGGCACAAATCCTATAAAAAGCAGAAATACTATATTAGGCACAAATCCTATAAAAAGCAGAAATACTATATTAGGTACAAATAGTATAAAAAGCAGAAATACTATATTAGGTACAAATCCTATAAAAAGCAGAAATACTATATTAGGCACAAATCCTATAAAAAGCAGAAATACTATATTAGGCACAAATAGTATAAAAAGCAGAAATACTATAATTTAGCAGAAATACTATGTTAGGCACAAATCCTATAAAAAGAACAAATACTATAATTTAGCAGAAATACTATATTAGGCACAAATCTTATGAAAAGCAGAAATAGTATGATTTAGCAGAAATACTGTATTTAGCACAAGTACCGAAAAGTACCAGAAATACTATGATTTAGCAGAATAGTAATAACTTACAAAATTACAAATATGGAGGCATATTGAAACAGAAATGCACAGAGGGACACACAAACACATGCTCTAATCCAGTCAACCAGTCTAACTATATTCAATTTAAATCCTACAATGACATGCTGCCAAATAAGGGCAGGGTCCTCTCTCTCCCACTAAACACACACACACACACACACACACACACACACACACACACACACACACAGAGGGAGAGAGCTGCCGAATTTAAATCCACCAATCAGAGTGGCTGTTTACGTTTTCCCGCCAAAACAGGTGCATCTTTTTACACACGCAGCACAGAGAGGCACAGGATTATTGCAGCCTATTTCTCATAGTGAGAACTCCCCACAAACAAATGACCATAATTTCCTAACCGTAGGGGCTAGAACGGTCATTCTTAAACCGTTTTGTTCAGAAGAGATGGGGGAATCTTCCAGTGTTAACAATTTATCATTAAAATGTGAATTTTTAGAGATATATGACATGGATGACTTGTTGACTTAGAAGCCACGAATTCCCCAATATGCAAATTTGAATGCCTGAGGCCACATATATGATTGGCTGGCTGGGAAGCCATGCAGGCCCTGATTTGTGGATTTGAATTCCTCAGCCCTGATATGATTGGCTGGCTTAGAAGCCATGAAGGCCCCAATATGCAAATTTGAATGCCTCAGGACACATATATGATTGGCTGGGAAGCCGTGCAGGCCCTGATTTGAAAATTTGAATGTCTCAGTCCTCAGAGAGGATTGGCTGCCTGGGGACCTGGCAGATATATATATAGAAATACTATGATTAAGCATAAATACTACATTTAGTAGAAATACTATGTTTTCGCACAAATACTATAAAAAGCAGAAATACTATAATTTAGCAGAAATACTATATTAGGCACAAATAGTATAAAAAGCAGAAATACTATATTAGGTACAAATCCTATAAAAAGCAGAAATACTATATTAGGCACAAATCCTATAAAAAGCAGAAATACTATATTAGGCACAAATCCTATAAAAAGCAGAAATACTATATTAGGCACAAATAGTATAAAAAGCAGAAATACTATAATTTAGCAGAAATACTATGTTAGGCACAAATCCTATAAAAAGAACAAATACTATAATTTAGCAGAAATACTATATTAGGCACAAATCTTATGAAAAGCAGAAATAGTATGATTTAGCAGAAATACTGTATTTAGCACAAGTACCGAAAAGTACCAGAAATACTATGATTTAGCAGAATAGTAATAACTTACAAAATTACAAATATGGAGGCATATTGAAACAGAAATGCACAGAGGGACACACAAACACATGCTCTAATCCAGTCAACCAGTCTAACTATATTCAATTTAAATCCTACAATGACATGCTGCCAAATAAGGGCAGGGTCCTCTCTCTCCCACTAAACACACACACACACACACACACACACACACACACACACACACACACACACACACACACACACACACACACACACACACAGACAGACACAGAGGGAGAGAGCTGCCGAATTTAAATCCACCAATCAGAGTGGCTGTTTACGTTTTCCCGCCAAAACAGGTGCATCTTTTTACACACGCAGCACAGAGAGGCACAGGATTATTGCAGCCTATTTCTCATAGTGAGGACTCCCCACAAACAAATGACCATAATTTCCTAACCGTAGGGGCTAGAACGGTCATTCTTAAACCGTTTTGTTCAGAAGAGATGGGGGAATCTTCCAGTGTTAACAATTTATCATTAAAATGTGAATTTTTAGAGATATACGACATGGATGACTTGTTGACTTAGAAGCCACGAATTCCCCAATATGCAAATTTGAATGCATGAGGCCACATATATGATTGGCTGCCTGGGAAGCCGTGCAGGCCCTGATTTGTGGATTTGAATTCCTCAGCCCTCAGATATGATTGGCTGGCTTAGAAGCCATGAAGGCCCCAATATGCAAATTTGAATGCCTCAGGACACATATATGATTGGCTGGGAAACCGTGCAGGCCCTGATTTGAAAATTTGAATGTCTAAGTCCTCACAGAGGATTGGCTGCCTGGGGACCTGGCAGAAATATATAGAAATACTATGATTAAGCATAAATACTACATTTAGTAGAAATACTATGTTTTCGCACAAATACTATAAAAAGCAGAAATACTATAATTTAGCAGAAATACTATATTAGGCACAAATAGTATAAAAAGCAGAAATACTATATTAGGTACAAATCCTATAAAAAGCAGAAATACTATATTAGGCACAAATCCTATAAAAAGCAGAAATACTATATTAGGCACAAATCCTATAAAAAGCAGAAATACTATATTAGGCACAAATAGTATAAAAAGCAGAAATACTATAATTTAGCAGAAATACTATGTTAGGCACAAATCCTATAAAAAGAACAAATACTATAATTTAGCAGAAATACTATATTAGGCACAAATCTTATGAAAAGCAGAAATAGTATGATTTAGCAGAAATACTGTATTTAGCACAAGTACCGAAAAGTACCAGAAATACTATGATTTAGCAGAATAGTAATAACTTACAAAATTACAAATATGGAGGCATATTGAAACAGAAATGCACAGAGGGACACACAAACACATGCTCTAATCCAGTCAACCAGTCTAACTATATTCAATTTAAATCCTACAATGACATGCTGCCAAATAAGGGCAGGGTCCTCTCTCTCCCACTAAACACACACACACACACACACACACACACACACACACACACACAGACAGACACAGAGGGAGAGAGCTGCCGAATTTAAATCCACCAATCAGAGTGGCTGTTTACGTTTTCCCGCCAAAACAGGTGCATCTTTTTACACACGCAGCACAGAGAGGCACAGGATTATTGCAGCCTATTTCTCATAGTGAGGACTCCCCACAAACAAATGACCATAATTTCCTAACCGTAGGGGCTAGAACGGTCATTCTTAAACCGTTTTGTTCAGAAGAGATGGGGGAATCTTCCAGTGTTAACAATTTATCATTAAAATGTGAATTTTTAGAGATATACGACATGGATGACTTGTTGACTTAGAAGCCACGAATTCCCCAATATGCAAATTTGAATGCATGAGGCCACATATATGATTGGCTGCCTGGGAAGCCGTGCAGGCCCTGATTTGTGGATTTGAATTCCTCAGCCCTCAGATATGATTGGCTGGCTTAGAAGCCATGAAGGCCCCAATATGCAAATTTGAATGCCTCAGGACACATATATGATTGGCTGGGAAACCGTGCAGGCCCTGATTTGAAAATTTGAATGTCTAAGTCCTCACAGAGGATTGGCTGCCTGGGGACCTGGCAGAAATATATAGAAATACTATGATTAAGCATAAATACTACATTTAGTAGAAATACTATGTTTTAGCACAAATACTATAAAAAGCAGAAATACTATAATTTAGCAGAAATACTATATTAAGCACAAATCCTATAAAAAGCAGAAATAGGATGATTAAGCATAAACACTACATTTAGTAGAAATACTATGTTTGAGCAAAAATCCTATAAAAAGCAGAAATACTATATTAGGCACAAATCCCATAAAAAGCAGAAATAGTATGATTAAGCATAAATACTACATTTAGTAGAAATACTATGTTTTAGCACAAATAGTATAAAAAGCAGAAATACTGTAATTTAGCAGAAATACTATATTAGGCACAAATCTTATAAAATAGCAGAAATAGTATGATTTAGCACAATAGTAATAAGTTAAACAGAAAAATTGGAAAAGCAAAATGGACAGCTGAAAAAATGATGAACATGCTGAGGGTCCCTCAAATATACTTGTTAAATGAAAAAATCAGCAAAAAAAATGCACAGGGAGAGAGAAGTAAGTTTCTAGGTCAGCCTGGGAGCTGCTAAATTTGAATCCACCAATCAGAGAGCCTGTGTACTTTTTCCCGCCAAAACATGTGCATCTTTTTACACACGCAGCACAGAGAGGCACAGGATTATTGCAGTCTATTTCTCATAGTGACGACTCCCCTCAAACAAATGACCATAATTTCCAAACCGTAGGGGCTAGAGCGGTCATTCTTACACCGTTTTGTTCAGAAGAGATGGGGGAATCTTCCAGTGTTTACAATTTATCATTAAAATATGAATCATTAAAGATATTTGACTTCTAATGCACCATAACTAAGTAGAGCGAAGCAAAAACTGCCTTGACTTGCCCTCAAACAACGCTTTGTGACTTGAAATCTATTTGGAGTATCGATATCATTCTTTCACCGTAAGAGACAGCAGGCTTTGGTGAACAATCATGGAAATTTTCAGGTCTCTGTGGAAATCCAACAAAAAGTTATGACGAGAGAAAAAAGTGGTTCATTTCCACAGTTTGAAATCTGAAGAAATCTGAGCGAAGGACGAATTTCCTACCCTCAAACAAGTCCAACTCATTTCAGAACGGTAATAGGTGAGAAAGAAATTCTTGAATTGTGAGCGTCAGGGGTGTCTGAAGATATTCGGGGACAAGCCTCATGTCTTAACTTTGCTTCGTTAAGGAGATATGACGATTCGAATATGCCTCTCATTACAGAAATCCAGCGGTGATTTTGAACAAGCTCTCCATTGACTTTATATGGAGAGTTTTCTGACATTGTGTTGGTCTGAGGAGATTTGCGAAAATTCTATAAATCCCACAACAATGATAGTGACATTTCCTGAAAGCCAGCAAAAATACCTACGTTTTGATGTATAATTTGTGGAAGTTGAGTGAAAATTGAGCAAGTAGCAAACAGTTGTTCGGACATGAAGAGAAGACCGCAAAAGCTTCAGTGTCACACTGGAAGCCAAGAGCATAGCAACCATAACAACGCATGTATTTTGTGAAAAATCACAATTTTGCAACTCAAAACTTTAAGAGGCATAAAAGTAAAAAGGTAAAAGATTTGAAAAAGCTGATTTATACCTGAATAGCCCAATAATTTGAGAACATTTTAAAGTTTGAATGGTTGTTCTAGGTGAAAATATGAGGAAGTAGTTAAGTTTCAAAAACAAGAAAATTTTAGCAGAATTGCTGAAGTTTCCCATTCATTTCAATGGGACAAATTAAAGGAAAAAAGCTTAATATTTTAAAAAGTATAATAGTGAAAAATACCAAAAGATATAGCGTAAATTAGCAGAAATAGCAGAATAGTTTAAAATTTGAACGGTGAAAATCGGCTGAAAATTGTGGAAGTAGTTAAGTGCCAAAAAGTGTACGGAAGCAACTAGAATAATAAAGAATAAAGAGAAACAGGAACTCAATAGTGTGGATGCTTAAAGCATCCACACAATAATAATAATAATAAAGAATAAAGAGAAACAGGAACTCTATAGTGTGGATGCTTAAGCATCCACACAATAATAATAATAAAGAATAAAGAGAAACAGGAACTCAATAGTGTGGATGCTTAAAGCATCCACACAATAATAATAAAAATAAAGAATAAAGAGAAACAGGAACTCAATAGTGTGGATGCTTAAAGCATCCACACAATAATAATAAATCCGAGCAATAGTAATAAGTGTGCCTTCGCATAGGCACACTTAATTATACTTTACCAGACTTAACCAAAATATATATGCTTTCCTTACTTTGCTCCTGCTTTAAAGGAAAAAACCTTGGTCACTTCGACAAGTGTTTGTTATTCTATTACTGCATGTTATATGAAAAGTCTAGCAATCTCCTATGTGACTCATGAATATTACTTTTGTTTTAGTTATATTCCTCTACAAACTTTAGTTGACTTCTACAGTGGCCTATTTTGTTAATGGCATGAGTTAAATCAAAAAGTTTCTCTCCTTTAGCATTTGGCATTTTCCCAACAATATAATCTAGTACCATATTCTAAACCCAGACAATAAAACAGAAATTTTATTTTTAAAGCAAACATCAGCAACCCAAAATCAGCAGCCAAAACATTAAGTCTGCAAAGTATCCCCTTTCTCTCCCCAACCTAGTCAATTGTTTGTCCCCCTTTATTCATGCTAACCTTGGTCCAGTTATCAGTCCAGTCATTCACACACATTCACTGAAAAGAAAAACAATTGTCTATCATTTTTGGTCTGGATTGACATGCGGCAATCCTTTTAGACAGGAACTCCAGGTTCCCACAGGTAGCCTTCTCCTCAGCCAGTTATAATCTGGAAAGGTCACCTTATATTTGCTCTCCCGAAATTTTTTTTTCAGCGCTGTTAATTCAATCTTGCAGGCCTGCTTACAAAAAATGAGAAAAGAGAGCTGATTATTAGCTCATCAAAACACAAAACATAATCACCTGTCAGGTTTTCTCTAAGTGGACTGTTAGAAATTTAAAGGGCCCAATTCTAGACATGTCCATGTTTACTAAAACTCCCTCTATTAAAATAAGAAAACAACCCAAACCTAACTGACAGAATCCACCCATCACTCAAACAACAACCCCAAAGATCTTAAACACAAAAAATTTGCTTATTAATCTATCGATATGTTATGGAGATTAGAACTTCAGGGCCACAAAGGTTTTGCCCTACTCTCGGGTTAACTAATACTTACATAGTCTGAAATCAGACTTAAAATCACTCCCTCTGTTCATTTTCCCCACATCATATCTCAGTGGTTGGCCTCAGATTCCACAGTGTCCTGAGAGTCAGAGGTCAACTGATATAATTTCACCTGCTATATACACAGAAAATCTTGTTAACAGCCACACAGTTTGCACACAGTAATGTTCCCCTTTAAGCGCTTTAACATACTTAGATTTAGCATAAGATATAAACCTGTTATAACAATGTGTCCTCACTAAATTATACATTTCATGTCCAAATCTGCACCTCTAAACAGACCTGACCACCTTATTTAATTATCCTGTTACTTTACCATTATATATTTCACCAACTAATTCTTCTCAGTCTCTGCTATGTTTCCTCCATTGAAAGCCTCTGACACACAGCCACACAGGAAGCTTCTTTCTCACCACTCATTTCAGCTAATTTGCATACTGAGTCATATCTCAAGAAGTTACCGTGACAAGAGAAAGGTGTATTTAAATCTTACCACATTATTAAATTATTTTATTTTCTTCCAAGAGTAATCACTTGTTTTGCTCAATCGACACGAACACTTCCAATTCACTATTTTAAAACTACTTTAATCTTTTAATCACTTTTTCATTTTCACCAACATCACTCTCTTGTCATGAAACTTTCCTGAGTTATTCCTCAACTTCAGGGTTTGTGTGTTCACACTGTTTTAACACTAATACACAGACTCACATGCTCAACATGCTGTCTAATCTTCATGAGCTCTCTCGTAGTTGTAAGGTTAATGCATTTTCTGTTTGTGTGTGTGATTTTGTGTGTTTCTTTTTGCAGTGTTTCAGACTCCTTCACAATTTTCCCACTTGAGCAGTCAGTTTTTTCTTTCCCAAATTTGCTAACCCAAATTTTGATTTCCCACCTTAAATAACAGCATTCCTTGTCTTCAGCGTGCTCAGCAGAGCTCATCAGGACAATTAACAATTTTCCACACATATCACCATTCTTTCAGCTCAGTTTTGCAGCATCATTCACGCAATACTCTCATCATCGTCTCACACACACCAGCTTTTCTCTCAAAACAATGTGCACCTCAAATCATTCATCCAAATAACAATTTTACACTTCACCTACAGTGGGGCAAAAAAGTATTTAGTCAGCCACCGATTGTGCAAGTTCCCCCACCTAAAATGATGACAGAGGTCAGTAATTTGCACCAGAGGTACACTTCAACTGTGAGAGACAGAATGTGAAAAAAAAATCCATGAATTCACATGGTAGGATTTGTAAAGAATTTATTCGTAAACCAGGGTGGAAAATAAGTATTTGGTCAATAACAAAAATACAACTCAATACTTTGTAACATAACCTTTGTTGGCAATAACAGAGGTCAAACGTTTACTATAGGTCTTTACCAGGTTTGCACACACAGTAGCTGGTATTTTGGCCCATTCCTCCATGCAGATCTTCTCGAGAGCAGTGATGTTTTGGGGCTGTCGCCGAGCAACACGGACTTTAAACTCCCGCCACAGATTTTCTATGGGGTTGAGGTCTGGAGACTGGCTAGGCCACTCCAGGACTTTCAAATGCTTCTTACGGAGCCACTCCTTTGTTGCCCGGGCGGTGTGTTTTGGATCATTGTCATGTTGGAAGACCCAGCCTCGTTTCATCTTCAAAGTTCTCACTGATGGAAGGAGGTTTTGGCTCAAAATCTCACGATACATGGCCCCATTCATTCTGTCCTTAACACGGATCAGTAGTCCTGTCCCCTTGGCAGACAAACAGCCCCATAGCATGATGTTACCACCCCCATGCTTCACAGTAGCTATGGTGTTCTTGGGATGCAACTCAGTATTCTTCTTCCTCCAAACACGACGAGTTGAGTTTATACCAAAAAGTTCTACTTTGGTTTCATCTGACCACATGACATTCTCCCAATCCTCTGCTGTATCATCCATGTGCTCTCTGGCAAACTTCAGACGGGCCTGGACATGCACTGGCTTCAGCAGCGGAACACGTCTGGCACTGCGGGATTTGATTCCCTGCCGTTGTAGTGTGTTACTGATGGTGACCTTTGTTACTTTGGTCCCAGCTCTCTGCAGGTCATTCACCAGGTCCCCCCTTGTGGTTCTGGGATCTTTGCTCACCGTTCTCATGATCATTTTGACCCCACGGGATGAGATCTTGCGTGGAGCCCCAGATCGAGGGAGATTATCAGTGGTCTTGTATGTCTTCCATTTTCTGATGATTGCTCCCACAGTTGATTTTTTCACACCAAGCTGCTTGCCTATTGTAGATTCACTCTTCCCAGTCTGGTGCAGGTCTACAATACTTTTCCTGGTGTCCTTCGAAAGCTCTTTGGTCTTGGCCATGGCGGAGTTTGGAGTCTGACTGTTTGAGGCTGTGGACAGGTGTCTTTTATACAGATGATGAGTTCAAACAGGTGCCATTCATACAGGTAACGAGTGGGGGACAGAAAAGCTTCTTACAGAAGACGTTACAGGTCTGTGAGAGCCAGAGATTTTCCTTGTTTGAGGTGACCAAATACTTATTTTCCACCCTAATTTACGAATAAATTCTTTACAAATCCTACCATGTGGATTCATGGATTTTTTTTTTCACATTCTGTCTCCCACAGTTGAAGTGTACCTCTGGTGCAAATTACTGACCTCTGTCATCATTTTAAGTTTTTTGGCCGCTTTAATTTCTCCATTTCTGTTTATCCATGTTCCAGAAAGCTCAAACCTGTTCCCAATTCTCCACCAACCCTGACCAACCAGAGCCATAAAACATCCTCCCATCCAGCTGCAAAGTGGGTTCCCTCATGTGGGACATCGAGGAAATCATCCACCAGAAACTTCTGAATGAGCCAGGCCCCAGTACCAGTCCACCAAATCTATGCTAAGTTCCCACTTCTGCTCGTTCAGCGGTTATTCATTGGGCTCACACTGCCAGGTTCACCTGTAATCCCAGAGTGAGTAGAACCCTTTTTTGATTTTGATGATGTGGTTCTGTTGGCTTCATTGGGTGATGGCTTTGTTACGAAATATATATATTCTTAGTGCTTATTTTCTGATTAGATTGTTTTATGTATTTTAATAATAGAAGCCTTTATAAACCAAGGGCAGATGTGAGAAAGAACTAGGTCAGAGGGTGACAGGTCGCCAGCAACAGAGGCTTTAGTAAGGGGAAGTTAAGAAACAGGAAGTTTAGTGCAGAGCTGCAGAGGCATATTAATAAAATACAGGAAATCAGACAGAAAAAGCAGAACTAAGTAACGCACACACACACACACACACACACACACACACACACACACACACACACACACACTAGTCCGACCAGAAGGAGTTGTTTTGAATGAAACTGTGTGTGTCTGTGTGTGACGTATAGCAGAACTATATACGTATTTTGGCTGGCAATGCCTTTAGAACTGGGGGTGCGTGCTCTTGTCTGCAGTTCTCTGTTTCCGGAAATGTACAATAGAGATCATTTTTTGAGCTTTGACCACTCTGAGTCGGAAGTCTTTCTCTTTCGCCAAAAGAATTCCAAAGAACCGAATTTAATAGCCTCCAGCTCACACTTGAACAGTTCGCAGCTGAGTGTGAAGCTGTGGGAATGACAATCAGCACCTCCAAATCTTAGGCAATGGTCCTCAGGTGGAAAAGGGTGGAGTGCCCACTCCAGGTCAGGCACGAGTTCCTGCCCCAAGTGGAGGAGATGAAGTATCTCGGGGTCTTGTTCACGAGTAATGGGAGAAGGGAGCAGGAGATTGTCAGGTTGACTCGTGCTGCGGCTGCAGTGATATGGATACTGTACCAGTCCTTCGTGGTTAAGAGGGAAGTATAAAAACAAAGCTCTCAATTTACCAGTTGATTTGTATCCCTACCCTCACCTATGGTCACGAGCTGTTGGTAGTGATCGAAATAACGAGATCATGGATACAAGTGGCAAAAATGGGCTTCCTCCGAAGGGTGGCTGTCCTCTCCTTAGAGATCCTGGTCCTCCACATCAAAAGGAGCCAGTTGCGGTGGTTCGGGCATCTGACAAGGATGCCTCCTGGGCGCCTCCTGGGTGAGGGAGGTGTATGATCCAGGCATGTCCCACCAGGAGGAGGCCTGGGGCAGACCCAGGACACGCTGGAGAGATTATATCTCTCGGCTGGCCTGGGAACACCTTGGTATTCCCCCAGACAATCTGGAGGAGGTGGCTGGGAAGAGGGAGGTCTGGGCTTCTCTGCTAAGGCTGCTATCCCCGCGACCCGGCCCCAGATAAGTGGAAGAAAATGGATGGATGGATGAATGGATCAATGGACATATTTGATGGTATGGCTCTCTCTTGCAAGCTGACCCCCCGACATATCTGAGTCTGACACTATCAGGTTGTGAGAAATTATTGCAAATATTCATTTAAAGAAACGACATAACAGAAACCAATCTGTAAATATTCTGTTTTTATTAAAGCTTTTTAGATGCAGTTGTTGCACATCTTGAAAGTTTCCTGATTTTCTTTTTATTTACCCAAACCTAAATAGTGTTAATTAACAGTGTTAATTTCTCATAAAGATGTATTCTGGTCATTTTGACTTTTCTTACAGAAAATGTGCAAATTAAAAGAAATTTCACAGAATACATATAAAGATACTTATAAAAATACATTTGTATAAATAAGAAAAGTGACAGTGCATGTTTTGGGACACCTGAAGATCTATTCTTAACACTATTACATGTAATTTGTGATATATACTGTGTATGATATATATGAAATAGAACTCAAAATATATAATTTTACAAGCATTTAGAAACAATGAATGGATGTAAAGAAAGAAAAAATGCTGTCGATAATTATATTAAAAAGATGAAAGGAAGAAAAAAAAAGAATTTATGTTCCTTTGGTCTCATATTTGAAAGAGGAATAGTTAACAGACATGAAGATAAAGATACACTTACAAGCAAAAGACCTGGACTTCACTTAATTTCAGGCCACTGCATAGTACTAATTACTAAGCCTCTATGTTACGGGGCACCCACAGTATATATTTAAATGTTTTGCCCATGCATTGTCAGGCTAATTTTTTTATTGGTGATTTAATTAACCGGATGCTTAAAATTGTTTGTGTCATTCTGTTCAGGGCAGGGTCATTCCCACCCGAAAATATTTTAATGTAGATAAAAACATACTAGAGCTACTCTTTCTGATGTGTCCAACTAAAGTGCACCTGAACAAACCCAACAACCCTTATAAATAGTAACATATCAGATTTCTGCTGACATTACATTTTTTTCATTTCATTATTAAAAGAGATCGTGTTCTGCTGGCCTTTCACATGGAAACCAGCACAGATGCTATTGCTGGCTTGATAGAAGGCATAACCACAGCAGCAGGAGGAAAGCAATTCTGGGATTAATCTTGTGGGATACTCCACTTGAAACTGTAGTTGTAGGTACAACAGTTGTAGCTGAAGCAGTAGTGGAACTAGTAGTCAGTGCAGCAGTAGTGGAACTAGTAGTCGGTGCAGCAGTAGTGGAAGTGACAGTGGTTGGTAGAGGTGTGGTGGAATTGTCCGTGACAATGACAGGAACTATAAAATATTTTTCAAAAATAGATTAATATATATTTCTGTACAGACTAAAATAATTTATTTATCACTGATTAATTACCAAACTAACTTTTGTTTGCATTTTCTAATACTCACCAGAAGTTACTGATACTGTCTCAGGAACTATTTGGATGGTGAAATTAATGCTGGAACTGTTAATAGCATCTTTTAAAGCTTGAACAATAGTAATATTTTCTGGGACTTGTGCATTGGGAATTGTTTGATTGAACACAAGCTCCACCAATGCCTCAGTTCTATCCACTCGTTTTTGGACTATAACAGATCTGTGTCATGAAAGAGAGTGAGGCAGATGTTACATGTCACTTTTAACATTCAAAATGAAATTTAATTAATAAGTGTGTGAAAAATAACCAGTGTTAAAAAACATGTACCTGAACCGAATCACAATGGCACGGATGAAGTTAGCAAATTGTGCTCTGTATATTCTATCACACTGCAAAAAATAAACACAAAAAGAAAATTTAAACCAGGTGAAACAACTTCAAAATTACATTTTCTAAAAACCCTTATTTAAAATATATGATTTGAAATACATCTATCTTTTGCTTCTAGATTTGTTCTCTTGATACTGTTTCAGTCAACATGTAATTTGTATTAAGTTCAAACATTACTCACTGTCTCTTCAACTCGTTTTTTGCGATCTTGATATGCAATGCTGTTGGGGTCTTCGAGATCAGGTACATATGGTTCAAGGAACTGTAGAAACAGAACAATTTGGACAGGTCCAGTTGGTGCTTTTGTAGTTGGGATAGTGGTTGGAGTTGCTGCAACTGTTGTTGTAGTTGCAGTTGTTTCTGGTGGAGTGGCTGTTGTTGGAGCAGTGTCACTGATGTTGATGGAGGCCCTTTCAATGTCAAAGCCGCTCACATTTGAGGCTTGACCGATCAAAACATTCCTAATCTCAGTGTAGTTTGGGACAGAAAAGTTTACAAACTGAAGTTCCATGGTGTTGATGACTGATCCCTTCCTGCAAATGCAGAAACACAAGTTATTGTTTTGAATATTAGCTTTTTAGGTCAGTGCCCTACATGATATGTCAAAATATGGAAATTACCTGAAGCTCACCACATCCAAGGAGACAAAGGAAGAGGGGAAGGCCTTACTGTAAACAGGTTGAATCTACACACACAAAAGAGATTTTCTTAAAACTATTTTTTCTGTTGTATTTTTTTAAATATTTGAAATACGTATGAACATTATAGACATTTTCTTGTGTGTGGAAAGTTCATCCCTTTGAATGAAGAATAACAAAACAGAAATTATATTGAACTGAAGAGCTCTGTAGGTATTGAAACAGACTGATGTGTTAGGATTACGGTCATGGTAGAGGTGCTTATGTAGTTAAACAAAAAAAATTAACATGAAAATATTGTTGGAAAAGGGCATTAACCTAATACTGAGAGGAAATTAATTTCACAAAGGATTTTGGGAAAAACAGTTACTGACCTGTGTCTTTATCATTAAAGATCGACTTATAAAGGCTGCAGATGATGAATTCAACAAGTCTGTTTCAAAATTGCTCTGAAGTGATCTGAATGTGACATATCTCATTACTGTATCCCTGCCAGTTGTTGGAGGGATTGTTGTGTTTTGAACTGCTGTTGTGGTTGATGAAGGAGCGGTCATGGTGAATGGAAGGGCAGTGGTGGAGGGTGGGGCTTTGGTGGTTGATGGGGAAGGGGCCGTCACTGTTGGAGGTGCAGTCGTGGTTGTTGTTGCAGCTGTTATGGTTGTCAGAGATGCTGTTGTGGTTGTTGGAGCTGTGGTTGTTGGTGTTGCTGTTCTGGTTGTTGGAGCTGCAGTAATGGTTGTTGGTGCGGTGGTTATTGATGTTGGAGCTGTAGTTGTGGTTGTTGGAGCAGGTGCTGTGGTTAGTGGAGCTGCAGTTGTGGTTGTTGTTGCGGCTGTTATGGTTGTCAGAGCTGCTGTTGTGGTTGTTGGAGCTGTGGTTGTGGTTGTTAGTGTTGCTGTTGTGATGGTTGGAGATGCAGTCATGGTTGTTGGTGCGGCGGTTGTGCTTGCTGGAGCTGCAGTCGTGGTTATTGGAGCTGCAGTCATGGTTGTTGGTGCGGCAGTTGTTGATGTTGGAGCTGTAGTTGTGGCTGTTGGAGCTGCAGTTGTGGTTGTTGGTGCGGCAGTTGTGAATATTGGAGCTGTAGGTGTGGTTGTTGGTGGGGCTGTTGTGGTTGTTGGTGCGGTGGTTGTTGAAGTTGGAGTTGTAATTGTGGTTGGTAGAGCGGCTGTTGTGGTTGTTGGAGCTGTGGTTGTGGTTGTTAGTGTTGCTGTTGTGATGGTTGGAGCTGCAGTCATGGTTGTTGGTGCGGCGGTTGTGCTTGCTGGAGCTGCACTCGTGGTTGTTGGAGCTGCAGTCGTGGTTATTGGAGCTACGGTCATGGTTGTTGGTGCGGTGGTTGTGGATGGTGGAGCTGTAGTTGTGGTTGTTGGAGCAGGTGCTGTGGTGGCTGGTGTTGGTGCGGCTGTTGTGGTTGTTGGAGCTGCAGTCGTGTTTGTTGGTGCGGCAGTTGTGGATATTGGAGCTGCAGTTGTGGTTGTTGGTGCGGCAGTTGTGGATATTGGAGCTGTAGGTGTGGTTGTTGGTGGGGCTGTTGTGGTTGTTGGTGCGGTGGTTGTTGAAGTTGGAGTTGTAATTGTGGTTGGTGGAGCGGCTGTTGTGGTTGTTGGAGCAGGTGTAGTGGTTGTAAGAGCTTGAGTCGTGGTTGTTGGTTCGGCTGTTGTGGTTGTTGGAGCAGGTGTAGTGGTCGTTGGCGCTGCAGTCGTGGTTGTTGGTGCGGCTGTTGTGGTTGTTGGAGTTGCAGTCGTGGTTGTTGGCGCTGCAGTCGTGGTTGTTGGTGCGGCTGTTGTGGTTGTTGGAGCTGTGGTTGTGGTTGTTAGTGTTGCTGTTGTGATGGTTGGAGATGCAGTCATGGTTGTTGGTGCGGCGGTTGTGCTTGCTGGAGCTGCAGTCGTGGTTATTGGAGCTGCAGTCATGGTTGTTGGTGCGGCAGTTGTTGATGTTGGAGCTGTAGTTGTGGCTGTTGGAGCTGCAGTTGTGGTTGTTGGTGCGGCAGTTGTGAATATTGGAGCTGTAGGTGTGGTTGTTGGTGGGGCTGTTGTGGTTGTTGGTGCGGTGGTTGTTGAAGTTGGAGTTGTAATTGTGGTTGGTAGAGCGGCTGTTGTGGTTGTTGGAGCTGTGGTTGTGGTTGTTAGTGTTGCTGTTGTGATGGTTGGAGCTGCAGTCATGGTTGTTGGTGCGGCGGTTGTGCTTGCTGGAGCTGCACTCGTGGTTGTTGGAGCTGCAGTCGTGGTTATTGGAGCTACGGTCATGGTTGTTGGTGCGGTGGTTGTGGATGGTGGAGCTGTAGTTGTGGTTGTTGGAGCAGGTGCTGTGGTGGCTGGTGTTGGTGCGGCTGTTGTGGTTGTTGGAGCTGCAGTCGTGTTTGTTGGTGCGGCAGTTGTGGATATTGGAGCTGCAGTTGTGGTTGCTGGTGCGGCAGTTGTGGATATTGGAGCTGTAGGTGTGGTTGTTGGTGGGGCTGTTGTGGTTGTTGGTGCGGTGGTTGTTGAAGTTGGAGTTGTAATTGTGGTTGGTGGAGCGGCTGTTGTGGTTGTTGGAGCAGGTGTAGTGGTTGTAAGAGCTTGAGTCGTGGTTGTTGGTTCGGCTGTTGTGGTTGTTGGAGCAGGTGTAGTGGTCGTTGGCGCTGCAGTCGTGGTTGTTGGTGCGGCTGTTGTGGTTGTTGGAGTTGCAGTCGTGGTTGTTGGCGCTGCAGTCGTGGTTGTTGGTGCGGCTGTTGTGGTTGTTGGAGCTGCAGTCGTGGTTGTTGGTGCTGTTGTTATGGTTGTCGGAGCGGGTGTCGTGGTTGTTGAAGCTGCAGTCGAGGTTGTTTGTGCTCCAGTTGTGGTTGTTGGAGCTGTAGTTGTGGTTGTTGGTGCGGCTGTTGTGGATGTCGGTGCTGCTGTTGTGGTTGGTGGAGCTGCAGTCGTAGTTGTTGCCTCAGCTGTTGTGGATGTTGGTGCGGTGGTTGTTGGTGCAGCTGTTGTGGTTGTTGGAGCTGCAGTTGTTGGTGTGCCTGTTGTCATTGTTAGAGCTGCACTTGTGGTTGTTGGAGCCGCACTTGTGGATGTTGGTGCGGCTGTTGTGGTTGTTGGAGCCGGTGTTGTGGTTGTTGGAGCGGGTGTTGTGGTTGTTGGAGCGGCTGTTGTGGTTGTTGGTGAAGGTGTTGTGGTTGTCGGAGCTGCAGTGGTGGTCGTTGGTGCGCTTGTTGTGGTTGTGGGCGCTGCAGTAGTGGTTGTTGGTGCGGATGTTGTGGTTGTTGGAGCGGGTGTCATGGTTGTTGTAGCTGTAGTCGTGGTTGTTGGTGCAGCTGTTGTGGTTGTTGGAGCTGCAGTCGTGGTTGTTTGTTCTCCGGTCGTGGTTGTTGGAGCTGCAGTCGTGGTTGTTGGTATGGCTGTTGTGGTTGTCGGTGAAGGTGTTGTGGTTGTGGGCGCTGCAGTAGTGGTTGTTTGTTCTCCGGTCGTGGTTGTTGGAGCTGCAGTTGTGGTTGTCGGTCCAGCTGTTGTGGCTGTTGGAGCTGCAGTCGTGGTTGTTGGAGGTACATTCGTCGTTGTTGGTGTGGCTGTTGTGGATGTTGGTGTGGGTGTTGTGGTGGTTGGAGTTGCAGTCGTGGTTGTTGAGGCGGCTGTTGTGGTTGTTGGTGTGGCTGTTGTGGATGTTGTTGCTGCAATTGTAGTTGTTGGAGCCGCTGTTGTGGTTGTTGAAGCTTCAGTTGTGGTTGTTGGTGTGGCTGTTGTCGTTGTTGAAGCTGCAGTCGTGGTTGTTGGAGCTGCAGTTGTGGTTGTTGGAGCTGCAGTTGCGGTTGTTGGTGCAGCTGTTGTGGCTGTTGGAGCGGGTGTAGTGGTTGTCGGAGCTGCAGTCGTGGTTGTGGGTGCGGCTGTTGTGGTTGTTGGTGCGGTTGTTGTGGTTGTTGGAGCTGCAGTCGTGGTTGTGGGTGCGGCTGTTGTGGTTGTTGGAGCTGCAGTAGTGGTTGTTGGTGCGGCTGTTGTGGTTGTTGGAGCTGCAGTTGTTGCTGTTGGACCGACTGTTGTGGTTGTTGGAGCTGCTGTTGTGGTTGTTGGTGCTGCTGTTGTGGTTGTTGGAGCTGCAGTCGGGGTTGTTGTTGCTGCTGTTGTGGTTGTTGGAGGTACAGTCTTCGTTGTTGGTGCGGCTGTTGTGGATGTTGGTGCGGGTGTTGTGGTGCTTGGAGCTTCAGTCGTGGTTGTTTGTGCTCCAGTCGTGGTTGTTGGAGCTTCAGTTGTGGTTGTTGGTGCGGCTGTTGTGGTTGTTGGTACTGCTGTTGTGGTTGTTGGAGCTGCAGTCGTGGTTGTTGTTGCTGCTGTTGTGGTTGTTGGTGCTGCTGTTGTGGTTGTTGGAGCTGCAGTCGGGGTTGTTGGAGCTGCACTTGTGGTTGTTGGAGCTGCAGTTGTGGTTGTTGGTGCGGCTGTTGTGGCTGTTGGAGCGGGTGTAGTGGTTGTTGGAGCTGCAGTCGTGGTTGTGGGTGCGATTGTTGTGGTTGTTTGTGCGGCAGTCGTGGTTGTTGGAGGTACAGTCTTCGTTGTTGGTGCGGCTGTTGTGGATGTTGGTGCGGGTGTTGTGGTGCTTGGAGCTTCAGTCGTGGTTGTTTGTGCTCCAGTCGTGGTTGTTGGAGCTTCAGTTGTGGTTGTTGGTGCGGCTGTTGTGGTTGTTGGTACGGCTGTTGTGGTTGTTGGAGCTGCAGTCTTGGTTGTTGTTGCTGCTGTTGTGGTTGTTGGTGCTGCTGTTGTGGTTGTTGGAACTGCAGTTGTGGTTGTTGGTGTGGCGGTTGTGGTTGTTGGAGCTGCAGTCGTGGTTGTTGGAGCTGCAGTCGTGGTTGTTGGAGCTGCAGTTGTGGTTGTTGGTGCGGCTGTTGTGGTTGTTGGAGTGGGTGTAGTGGTTTTTGGAGCAGCAGTTGTGGTTGTTGGAGCTGCAGTTGTGGTCGTCGGTGCGGCTGTTGTGGTTGTTGGAGCTGCAGTTGTGGTCGTTGGAGGTACAGTCGTCGTTGTTGTATCTGTAGTTGGAGTTGTAGTTGTCGTAGTTGGATAAGTATCACTGACAGTGATGGAGGCTGTGTCAATGTCAAAACCTGTCACAATTGAGGCTTGACTGATCAAAACATCCCTAATATCATTGTGATTTGGAACCGGTGACTCAAATTGAAGCTCCATGGTGTTGATGACTGATCCCTTCCTTTAAATGAGACAAAAATTATAGTTTTTGAATATTTAGGGCTTTAGGTTAGTGCTCTTAACATCAAATGTCAAAATAATGAAATTACCTGAAGTTGACAACGGCCAAGGAGCGAAACGAAGGAAATGCCTTTTTGTAAGCAGGTTCAATCTGCAGTCACAAAACGATTTTCTTAAAACAATGTTTATCTGTTTGTAAAAGTGACAAATTGTGCAGCAAAATATCAAAAAAGGAGACATATTAAAAGAGGAAATCTAAGAACTTTCCCTCTATAGTGAGTAGTTTTGATGGTTCAGTCCAAAGACAGGACTTGCGATATGAAGTTTTTATCCTTGTGATACATCATGACTTAACCTGTCCTTTAAGATCAGCAATATCATTCCTTTTTTTCCCCTTTTTTTAAATGAGCCACTTGAGAAACAAATTTTTTGTAGCCCTATGCCAAGAAGCTCAATTCAGTTGTGTTTAATGTAAAACAAGAATACTTTGTCAATTTTTTAATCAAAGATGGTGCTGCCACGTGCAGACGCCTTCCTGAGACTATGCACCTTTTTAGTTGTTTGCTTATTTTTTGCTCTGGTTTACATCCCAAAATCCTCTAGTTTTATAGCCAGAGTCCTTAGAGAGAACCCATGTTTAAATAAAGAAAACATGCAATTTCCACACAGAAAGATCCCAGAGTCAAACTTTTTTTGCAAGGAAGAAACACCGCTTACCAAGAGTCCACTGAGCTACCGTTTTGTATAAACCATGCATGTGGATTTTTTTGTGTGTCAGAGGTTCAAAGCCTTTCATATTAAAGTACTTAAAATTCTGCACGCATTTTTGAAGTGTTTCTTCCTCACTCGGGGAGAGAAATGTAATGTGTTTAATGTTGAATAAATGCAATAAAGTGAGGTTCAATGCATGAGTTTGAGATGCAAAAGACAGTAGACAGTTGAGTGAAAGAGAATATGCATCTGTGTTTGTTAAACTTCATCACTGAAAATCTTTGTTCAAATATAAAGTGCTTTGGCACCAGTAAAAACGTCTTCAAAAAACTTAAAGAAGTCCAGACGCTTTTCTTTGCAAGCTCCTTTGACTACGATGACCTGGATGACTGAGAACCTTCACAGACATACCACCGGTAAAAACAGACTCCAGAAAAAACAAGCTCAAAAACACTCGATGTATAAAGCTTAGAAAAAAAAACTTTAAAAGGTTGGAAGCAAAGGTTAAGTAGTTGACTTGTTTTTGGTTTTTTTAAAAAGTATTTTGTGTTTTAATGGGTATTCCTAAGAATTAACCTTGATATTGCTTTCCACAGAGTAGGCAAGCAGCGTTAGACAACAGTCTAGACAGCAGTGAAAAATTACCTGTTTCTTGATTGATGCAGCTCGGTTTGTAAAAGCTTCAGACAACGAATCTGACAGGTCACTTGTAAAAGTGCTTTGTATGGATCGGAAAACAACATATCTAGTCGTTGTAGTTGGTGCAGGTGTCGTGGTTGTTGGTGCAGCTGTTGTGGTTGTTGGAACTGCAGTTGTGGTTGTTGGAACTGCAGTCGTGGTTGTTGGAGCTGCAGTCGTGGTTGTTGGAGCTGCAGTAGTGGTTGTTGGAGCTGTAGTCGTGGTTGTTGGAGCTGCAGTTGTGGTTGTTGGTGCGGCTGTTGTGGATGTCGGTGCTGCTGTTGTGGTTGGTGGAGCTGCAGTCGTAGTTGTTGCCTCAGCTGTTGTGGATGTTGGTGCGGTGGTTGTTGGTGCAGCTGTTGTGGTTGTTGGAGCTGCAGTTGTTGGTGTGCCTGTTGTCATTGTTAGAGCTGCACTTGTGGTTGTTGGAGCCGCACTTGTGGATGTTGGTGCGGCTGTTGTGGTTGTTGGAGCCGGTGTTGTGGTTGTTGGAGCGGGTGTTGTGGTTGTTGGAGCGGCTGTTGTGGTTGTTGGTGAAGGTGTTGTGGTTGTCGGAGCTGCAGTGGTGGTCGTTGGTGCGCTTGTTGTGGTTGTGGGCGCTGCAGTAGTGGTTGTTGGTGCGGATGTTGTGGTTGTTGGAGCGGGTGTCATGGTTGTTGTAGCTGTAGTCGTGGTTGTTGGTACGGCTGTTGTGGTTGTTGGAACTGCAGTTGTGGTTGTTGGTGCGGCTGTTGTGGTTGTTGGAGCGGGTGTAGTGGTTGTTGGAGCTGCAGTCGTGGTTGTTGTTGCTGCTGTTGTGGTTGTTGGTGCTGCTGTTGTGGTTGTTGGAACAGCAGTTGTGGTTGTTGGTGGAGCTGTTGTGGTTGTTGGAGCTGCAGTCGTGGTTGTTGGAGTTGCAGTAGGGGTTGTTGGAGCTGCAGACGTGGTTGTTGGAGCTGCAGTCGTGGTTGTTGGAGCTGCAGTTGTGGTTGTTGGAGCGACTGTTGTGGTTGTTGGAGCTGCAGTCGTGGTTGTGGGTGCGGCTGTTGTGGTTGTTGATGCGCTTGTTGTGGTTGTTGGTGCTGCTGTTGTGGTTGTTGGAACTGCAGTTGTGGTTGTTGGAGCGACTGTTGTGGTTGTTGGAGCTGCAGTTGTGGTTGTGGGTGCGGCTGTTGTGGTTGTTGGAGCTGCAGTCGTGGTTGTTGGAGCTGCAGTCGTGGTTGTTGGGGCTGCAGTCGTGGTTGTTGGAGCTGCAGACGTGGTTGTTGGAGCTGCAGTCGTGGTTGTTGGAGCTGCAGTTGTGGTTGTTGGAGCGACTGTTGTGGTTGTTGGAGCTGCAGTCGTGGTTGTGGGTGCGGCTGTTGTGGTTGTTGATGCGCTTGTTGTGGTTGTTGGTGCTGCTGTTGTGGTTGTTGGAACTGCAGTTGTGGTTGTTGGAGCGACTGTTGTGGTTGTTGGAGCTGCAGTATTGGTTGTTGGAGCGACTGTTGTGGTTGTTGGAGCTGCAGTCGTGTTTGTGGGTACGGCTGTTGTGGTTGTTGATGCGCCTGTTGTGGTTGTTGGTGCTGCTGTTGTGGTTGTTGGAACTGCAGTTGTGGTTGTTGGAGCGACTGTTGTGGTTGTTGGAGCTGCAGTCGTGGTTGTGGGTGCGGCTGTTGTGGTTGTTTGTGCGGCTGTTGTGGTTGTTGGAGCTGCAGTCGTGGTTGTGGGTGCAACTGTTGTCGTTGTTGGAACTGCAGTCGTGGTTGTTGGAGCAACTGTTGTGGTTGTTGGAACTGCAGTAGTGGTTGTGGGTGCGGCTGTTGTGGTTGTTGGAGCTGCAGTTGTGGTTGTTTGTGTGGCTGTTGTGGTTGTTGGAGCTGCAGTTGTGGTTGTTGGAGCGACTGTTGTGGTTGTTGGAGCTGCAGTTGTGGTTGTTTGTGTGGCTGTTGTGGTTGTTGGAGCTGCAGTTGTGGTTGTTGGAGCGACTGTTGTGGTTGTTGGAGCTGCAGTCGTGGTTGTGGGTGCAGCTGTTGTCGTTGTTGGAGCTGCAGTAGTGGTTGTTTGTGTGGCTGTTGTGGTTGTTGTTGCTGCACTTGTGGTTGTTGGAGCGACTGTTGTGGTTGTTGGAGCTGCAGTCGTGGTTGTTGGTGCGGCTGTTGTGGACGTTGGTGCGGGTGTTGTGGTTGTTGGAGCTGCAGTTGTGGTTGTTGGAGCGACTGTTGTGGTTGTTGGAGCTGCAGTCGTGGTTGTGGGTGCAGCTGTTGTCGTTGTTGGAGCTGCAGTAGTGGTTGTTTGTGTGGCTGTTGTGGTTGTTGTTGCTGCACTTGTGGTTGTTGGAGCTGCAGTTGTGGTTGTTGGAGCTGCAGTCGTGGTTGTGGGTGCAGCTGTTGTGGTTGTTGGAGCTGCAGTCGGGGTTGTTGTTGCTGCTGTTGTGGTTGTTGGAGGTACAGTCTTCGTTGTTGGTGCGGCTGTTGTGGATGTTGGTGCGGGTGTTGTGGTGCTTGGAGCTTCAGTCGTGGTTGTTTGTGCTCCAGTCGTGGTTGTTGGAGCTTCAGTTGTGGTTGTTGGTGCGGCTGTTGTGGTTGTTGGTACTGCTGTTGTGGTTGTTGGAGCTGCAGTCGTGGTTGTTGTTGCTGCTGTTGTGGTTGTTGGTGCTGCTGTTGTGGTTGTTGGAGCTGCAGTCGGGGTTGTTGGAGCTGCACTTGTGGTTTTTGGAGCTGCAGTTGTGGTTGTTGGTGCGGCTGTTGTGGCTGTTGGAGCGGGTGTAGTGGTTGTTGGAGCTGCAGTCGTGGTTGTGGGTGCGATTGTTGTGGTTGTTTGTGCGGCAGTCGTGGTTGTTGGAGGTACAGTCTTCGTTGTTGGTGCGGCTGTTGTGGTTGTTGGTGCGGGTGTTGTGGTGCTTGGAGCTTCAGTCGTGGTTGTTTGTGCTCCAGTCGTGGTTGTTGGAGCTTCAGTTGTGGTTGTTGGTGCGGCTGTTGTGGTTGTTGGTACGGCTGTTGTGGTTGTTGGAGCTGCAGTCTTGGTTGTTGTTGCTGCTGTTGTGGTTGTTGGTGCTGCTGTTGTGGTTGTTGGAACTGCAGTTGTGGTTGTTGGTGTGGCGGTTGTGGTTGTTGGAGCTGCAGTCGTGGTTGTTGGAGCTGCAGTCGTGGTTGTTGGAGCTGCAGTTGTGGTTGTTGGTGCGGCTGTTGTGGTTGTTGGAGTGGGTGTAGTGGTTTTTGGAGCAGCAGTTGTGGTTGTTGGAGCTGCAGTTGTGGTCGTCGGTGCGGCTGTTGTGGTTGTTGGAGCTGCAGTTGTGGTCGTTGGAGGTACAGTCGTCGTTGTTGTATCTGTAGTTGGAGTTGTAGTTGTCGTAGTTGGATAAGTATCACTGACAGTGATGGAGGCTGTGTCAATGTCAAAACCTGTCACAATTGAGGCTTGACTGATCAAAACATCCCTAATATCATTGTGATTTGGAACCGGTGACTCAAATTGAAGCTCCATGGTGTTGATGACTGATCCCTTCCTTTAAATGAGACAAAAATTATAGTTTTTGAATATTTAGGGCTTTAGGTTAGTGCTCTTAACATCAAATGTCAAAATAATGAAATTACCTGAAGTTGACAACGGCCAAGGAGCGAAACGAAGGAAATGCCTTTTTGTAAGCAGGTTCAATCTGCAGTCACAAAACGATTTTCTTAAAACAATGTTTATCTGTTTGTAAAAGTGACAAATTGTGCAGCAAAATATCAAAAAAGGAGACATATTAAAAGAGGAAATCTAAGAACTTTCCCTCTATAGTGAGTAGTTTTGATGGTTCAGTCCAAAGACAGGACTTGCGATATGAAGTTTTTATCCTTGTGATACATCATGACTTAACCTGTCCTTTAAGATCAGCAATATCATTCCTTTTTTTCCCCTTTTTTTAAATGAGCCACTTGAGAAACAAATTTTTTGTAGCCCTATGCCAAGAAGCTCAATTCAGTTGTGTTTAATGTAAAACAAGAATACTTTGTCAATTTTTTAATCAAAGATGGTGCTGCCACGTGCAGACGCCTTCCTGAGACTATGCACCTTTTTAGTTGTTTGCTTATTTTTTGCTCTGGTTTACATCCCAAAATCCTCTAGTTTTATAGCCAGAGTCCTTAGAGAGAACCCATGTTTAAATAAAGAAAACATGCAATTTCCACACAGAAAGATCCCAGAGTCAAACTTTTTTTGCAAGGAAGAAACACCGCTTACCAAGAGTCCACTGAGCTACCGTTTTGTATAAACCATGCATGTGGATTTTTTTGTGTGTCAGAGGTTCAAAGCCTTTCATATTAAAGTACTTAAAATTCTGCACGCATTTTTGAAGTGTTTCTTCCTCACTCGGGGAGAGAAATGTAATGTGTTTAATGTTGAATAAATGCAATAAAGTGAGGTTCAATGCATGAGTTTGAGATGCAAAAGACAGTAGACAGTTGAGTGAAAGAGAATATGCATCTGTGTTTGTTAAACTTCATCACTGAAAATCTTTGTTCAAATATAAAGTGCTTTGGCACCAGTAAAAACGTCTTCAAAAAACTTAAAGAAGTCCAGACGCTTTTCTTTGCAAGCTCCTTTGACTACGATGACCTGGATGACTGAGAACCTTCACAGACATACCACCGGTAAAAACAGACTCCAGAAAAAACAAGCTCAAAAACACTCGATGTATAAAGCTTAGAAAAAAAAACTTTAAAAGGTTGGAAGCAAAGGTTAAGTAGTTGACTTGTTTTTGGTTTTTTTAAAAAGTATTTTGTGTTTTAATGGGTATTCCTAAGAATTAACCTTGATATTGCTTTCCACAGAGTAGGCAAGCAGCGTTAGACAACAGTCTAGACAGCAGTGAAAAATTACCTGTTTCTTGATTGATGCAGCTCGGTTTGTAAAAGCTTCAGACAACGAATCTGACAGGTCACTTGTAAAAGTGCTTTGTATGGATCGGAAAACAACATATCTAGTCGTTGTAGTTGGTGCAGGTGTCGTGGTTGTTGGTGCAGCTGTTGTGGTTGTTGGAACTGCAGTTGTGGTTGTTGGAGCTGCAGTCGTGGTTGTTGGAGCTGCAGTAGTGGTTGTTGGAGCTGTAGTCGTGGTTGTTGGAGCTGCAGTTGTGGTTGTTGGTGCGGCTGTTGTGGATGTCGGTGCTGCTGTTGTGGTTGGTGGAGCTGCAGTCGTAGTTGTTGCCTCAGCTGTTGTGGATGTTGGTGCGGTGGTTGTTGGTGCAGCTGTTGTGGTTGTTGGAGCTGCAGTTGTTGGTGTGCCTGTTGTCATTGTTAGAGCTGCACTTGTGGTTGTTGGAGCCGCACTTGTGGATGTTGGTGCGGCTGTTGTGGTTGTTGGAGCCGGTGTTGTGGTTGTTGGAGCGGCTGTTGTGGTTGTTGGTGAAGGTGTTGTGGTTGTCGGAGCTGCAGTGGTGGTCGTTGGTGCGCTTGTTGTGGTTGTGGGCGCTGCAGTAGTGGTTGTTGGTGCGGATGTTGTGGTTGTTGGAGCGGGTGTCATGGTTGTTGTAGCTGTAGTCGTGGTTGTTGGTACGGCTGTTGTGGTTGTTGGAACTGCAGTTGTGGTTGTTGGTGCGGCTGTTGTGGTTGTTGGAGCGGGTGTAGTGGTTGTTGGAGCTGCAGTCGTGGTTGTTGTTGCTGCTGTTGTGGTTGTTGGTGCTGCTGTTGTGGTTGTTGGAACAGCAGTTGTGGTTGTTGGTGGAGCTGTTGTGGTTGTTGGAGCTGCAGTCGTGGTTGTTGGAGTTGCAGTAGGGGTTGTTGGAGCTGCAGACGTGGTTGTTGGAGCTGCAGTCGTGGTTGTTGGAGCTGCAGTTGTGGTTGTTGGAGCGACTGTTGTGGTTGTTGGAGCTGCAGTCGTGGTTGTGGGTGCGGCTGTTGTGGTTGTTGATGCGCTTGTTGTGGTTGTTGGTGCTGCTGTTGTGGTTGTTGGAACTGCAGTTGTGGTTGTTGGAGCGACTGTTGTGGTTGTTGGAGCTGCAGTTGTGGTTGTGGGTGCGGCTGTTGTGGTTGTTGGAGCTGCAGTCGTGGTTGTTGGAGCTGCAGTCGTGGTTGTTGGGGCTGCAGTCGTGGTTGTTGGAGCTGCAGACGTGGTTGTTGGAGCTGCAGTCGTGGTTGTTGGAGCTGCAGTTGTGGTTGTTGGAGCGACTGTTGTGGTTGTTGGAGCTGCAGTCGTGGTTGTGGGTGCGGCTGTTGTGGTTGTTGATGCGCTTGTTGTGGTTGTTGGTGCTGCTGTTGTGGTTGTTGGAACTGCAGTTGTGGTTGTTGGAGCGACTGTTGTGGTTGTTGGAGCTGCAGTTGTGGTTGTTGGAGCGACTGTTGTGGTTGTTGGAGCTGCAGTCGTGGTTGTGGGTGCGGCTGTTGTGGTTGTTGATGCGCCTGTTGTGGTTGTTGGTGCTGCTGTTGTGGTTGTTGGAACTGCAGTTGTGGTTGTTGGAGCGACTGTTGTGGTTGTTGGAGCTGCAGTCGTGGTTGTGGGTGCGGCTGTTGTGGTTGTTGGTGCGGCTGTTGTGGTTGTTGGAGCTGCAGTCGTGGTTGTGGGTGCAACTGTTGTCGTTGTTGGAACTGCAGTCGTGGTTGTTGGAGCGACTGTTGTGGTTGTTGGAGCTGCAGTCGTAGTTGTGGGTGCAGCTGTTGTCATTGTTGGAGCTGCAGTAGTGGTTGTGGGTGCGGCTGTTGTGGTTGTTGGAGCTGCAGTTGTGGTTGTTTGTGTGGCTGTTGTGGTTGTTGGAGCTGCAGTTGTGGTTGTTGGAGCGACTGTTGTGGTTGTTGGAGCTGCAGTTGTGGTTGTTTGTGCGGCTGTTGTGGTTGTTGGAGCTGCAGTTGTGGTTGTTTGCGTGGCTGTTGTGGTTGTTGGAGCTGCAGTCGTGGTTGTGGGTGCAGCTGTTGTCGTTGTTGGAGCTGCAGTAGTGGTTGTTTGTGTGGCTGTTGTGGTTGTTGTTGCTGCACTTGTGGTTGTTGGAGCGACTGTTGTGGTTGTTGGAGCTGCAGTCGTGGTTGTTGGTGCGGCTGTTGTGGACGTTGGTGCGGGTGTTGTGGTTGTTGGAGCGACTGTTGTGGTTGTTGGAGCTGCAGTCGTGGTTGTGGGTGCAGCTGTTGTCGTTGTTGGAGCTGCAGTAGTGGTTGTTTGTGTGGCTGTTGTGGTTGTTGTTGCTGCACTTGTGGTTGTTGGAGCTGCAGTTGTGGTTGTTGGAGCTGCAGTCGTGGTTGTGGGTGCAGCTGTTGTGGTTGTTGGAGCTGCAGTCGTGGTTGTGGGTGCGGCTGTTGTGGTTGTTGGAGCTGCAGTAGTGGTTGTTTGTGTGGCTGTTGTGGTTGTTGGAGCTGCAGTTGTGGTTGTTGGAGCGACTGTTGTGGTTGTTGGAGCTGCAGTCGTAGTTGTGGGTGCAGCTGTTGTCGTTGTTGGAGCTGCAGTAGTGGTTGTTTGCGTGGCTGTTGTGGTTGTTGGAGCTGCAGTCGTGGTTGTGGGTGCGGCTGTTGTGGTTGTTGGAGCTGCAGTTGTGGTTGTTTGTGTGGCTGTTGTGGTTGTTGGAGCTGCAGTTGTGGTTGTTGGAGCGACTGTTGTGGTTGTTGGAGCTGCAGTCGTGGTTGTGGGTGCAGCTGTTGTCGTTGTTGGAGCTGCAGTAGTGGTTGTTTGTGTGGCTGTTGTGGTTGTTGTTGCTGCACTTGTGGTTGTTGGAGCGACTGTTGTGGTTGTTGGAGCTGCAGTCGTGGTTGTTGGTGCGGCTGTTGTGGACGTTGGTGCGGGTGTTGTGGTTGTTGGAGCTGCAGTTGTGGTTGTTGGAACTGCAGTCGTGGTTGTGGGTGCAGCTGTTGTCGTTGTTGGAGCTGCAGTAGTGGTTGTTTGTGTGGCTGTTGTGGTTGTTGGAGCGACTGTTCTAGTTGTTGGAGATGTAGTTGTGGTTGTTGGTGTGGGTGTTGTGGACGTTGGTGCGGGTGTTGTGGTTGTTGGAGCTGCAGTCGTGGTTGTTTGTGCTCCAGTCGTGGTTGTTGGAGCTGCAGTTGTGGTTGTTGGTGCGGCTGTTGTGGTTGTTGGAGCTGCAGTCGTGGTTGTTGGAGCTGCAGTTGTGGTTGTTGGAGCTGCAGTTGTGGTTGTCGGTGCGGCTGTTGTGGTTGTTGGAGCGGGTGTAGTGGTTGTTGGAGCTGCAGTCGTGGTTGTTGTTGCTGCTGTTGTGGTTGTTGGTGCTGCTGTTGTGGTTGTTGGAACAGCAGTTGTGGTTGTTGGTGGAGCTGTTGTGGTTGTTGGAGCTGCAGTCGTGGTTGTTGGAGTTGCAGTAGGGGTTGTTGGAGCTGCAGACGTGGTTGTTGGAGCTGCAGTCGTGGTTGTTGGAGCTGCAGTTGTGGTTGTTGGAGCGACTGTTGTGGTTGTTGGAGCTGCAGTCGTGGTTGTGGGTGCGGCTGTTGTGGTTGTTGATGCGCTTGTTGTGGTTGTTGGTGCTGCTGTTGTGGTTGTTGGAACTGCAGTTGTGGTTGTTGGAGCGACTGTTGTGGTTGTTGGAGCTGCAGTTGTGGTTGTGGGTGCGGCTGTTGTGGTTGTTGGAGCTGCAGTCGTGGTTGTTGGAGCTGCAGTCGTGGTTGTTGGGGCTGCAGTCGTGGTTGTTGGAGCTGCAGACGTGGTTGTTGGAGCTGCAGTCGTGGTTGTTGGAGCTGCAGTTGTGGTTGTTGGAGCGACTGTTGTGGTTGTTGGAGCTGCAGTCGTGGTTGTGGGTGCGGCTGTTGTGGTTGTTGATGCGCTTGTTGTGGTTGTTGGTGCTGCTGTTGTGGTTGTTGGAACTGCAGTTGTGGTTGTTGGAGCGACTGTTGTGGTTGTTGGAGCTGCAGTTGTGGTTGTTGGAGCGACTGTTGTGGTTGTTGGAGCTGCAGTCGTGGTTGTGGGTGCGGCTGTTGTGGTTGTTGATGCGCCTGTTGTGGTTGTTGGTGCTGCTGTTGTGGTTGTTGGAACTGCAGTTGTGGTTGTTGGAGCGACTGTTGTGGTTGTTGGAGCTGCAGTCGTGGTTGTGGGTGCGGCTGTTGTGGTTGTTGGTGCGGCTGTTGTGGTTGTTGGAGCTGCAGTCGTGGTTGTGGGTGCAACTGTTGTCGTTGTTGGAACTGCAGTCGTGGTTGTTGGAGCGACTGTTGTGGTTGTTGGAGCTGCAGTCGTAGTTGTGGGTGCAGCTGTTGTCATTGTTGGAGCTGCAGTAGTGGTTGTGGGTGCGGCTGTTGTGGTTGTTGGAGCTGCAGTTGTGGTTGTTTGTGTGGCTGTTGTGGTTGTTGGAGCTGCAGTTGTGGTTGTTGGAGCGACTGTTGTGGTTGTTGGAGCTGCAGTTGTGGTTGTTTGTGCGGCTGTTGTGGTTGTTGGAGCTGCAGTTGTGGTTGTTGGAGCGACTGTTGTGGTTGTTGGAGCTGCAGTCGTGGTTGTGGGTGCAGCTGTTGTCGTTGTTGGAGCTGCAGTAGTGGTTGTTTGTGTGGCTGTTGTGGTTGTTGTTGCTGCACTTGTGGTTGTTGGAGCGACTGTTGTGGTTGTTGGAGCTGCAGTCGTGGTTGTTGGTGCGGCTGTTGTGGACGTTGGTGCGGGTGTTGTGGTTGTTGGAGCTGCAGTTGTGGTTGTTGGAGCGACTGTTGTGGTTGTTGGAGCTGCAGTCGTGGTTGTGGGTGCAGCTGTTGTCGTTGTTGGAGCTGCAGTAGTGGTTGTTTGTGTGGCTGTTGTGGTTGTTGTTGCTGCACTTGTGGTTGTTGGAGCTGCAGTTGTGGTTGTTGGAGCTGCAGTCGTGGTTGTGGGTGCAGCTGTTGTGGTTGTTGGAGCTGCAGTCGTGGTTGTGGGTGCGGCTGTTGTGGTTGTTGGAGCTGCAGTAGTGGTTGTTTGTGTGGCTGTTGTGGTTGTTGGAGCTGCAGTTGTGGTTGTTGGAGCGACTGTTGTGGTTGTTGGAGCTGCAGTCGTAGTTGTGGGTGCAGCTGTTGTCGTTGTTGGAGCTGCAGTAGTGGTTGTTTGCGTGGCTGTTGTGGTTGTTGGAGCTGCAGTCGTGGTTGTGGGTGCGGCTGTTGTGGTTGTTGGAGCGACTGTTGTGGTTGTTGGAGCTGCAGTCGTGGTTGTGGGTGCAGCTGTTGTCGTTGTTGGAGCTGCAGTAGTGGTTGTTTGTGTGGCTGTTGTGGTTGTTGTTGCTGCACTTGTGGTTGTTGGAGCTGCAGTTGTGGTTGTTGGAGCTGCAGTCGTGGTTGTGGGTGCAGCTGTTGTGGTTGTTGGAGCTGCAGTCGTGGTTGTGGGTGCGGCTGTTGTGGTTGTTGGAGCTGCAGTAGTGGTTGTTTGTGTGGCTGTTGTGGTTGTTGGAGCTGCAGTTGTGGTTGTTGGAGCGACTGTTGTGGTTGTTGGAGCTGCAGTCGTAGTTGTGGGTGCAGCTGTTGTCGTTGTTGGAGCTGCAGTAGTGGTTGTTTGCGTGGCTGTTGTGGTTGTTGGAGCTGCAGTCGTGGTTGTGGGTGCGGCTGTTGTGGTTGTTGGAGCTGCAGTTGTGGTTGTTTGTGTGGCTGTTGTGGTTGTTGGAGCTGCAGTTGTGGTTGTTGGAGCGACTGTTGTGGTTGTTGGAGCTGCAGTCGTGGTTGTGGGTGCAGCTGTTGTCGTTGTTGGAGCTGCAGTAGTGGTTGTTTGTGTGGCTGTTGTGGTTGTTGTTGCTGCACTTGTGGTTGTTGGAGCGACTGTTGTGGTTGTTGGAGCTGCAGTCGTGGTTGTTGGTGCGGCTGTTGTGGACGTTGGTGCGGGTGTTGTGGTTGTTGGAGCTGCAGTTGTGGTTGTTGGAACTGCAGTCGTGGTTGTGGGTGCAGCTGTTGTCGTTGTTGGAGCTGCAGTAGTGGTTGTTTGTGTGGCTGTTGTGGTTGTTGGAGCGACTGTTCTAGTTGTTGGAGATGTAGTTGTGGTTGTTGGTGTGGGTGTTGTGGACGTTGGTGCGGGTGTTGTGGTTGTTGGAGCTGCAGTCGTGGTTGTTTGTGCTCCAGTCGTGGTTGTTGGAGCTGCAGTTGTGGTTGTTGGTGCGGCTGTTGTGGTTGTTGGAGCTGCAGTCGTGGTTGTTGGAGCTGCAGTTGTGGTTGTTGGAGCTGCAGTTGTGGTTGTCGGTGCGGCTGTTGTGGTTGTTGGAGCTGCAGTCGTGGTTGTTGGAGGTACAGTCGTCGTTGTTGTATCTGCAGTTGGAGCTGTAGTTGTCGTAGTTGGATAAGTATCACTGACAGTGATGGAGGTTGGGTCAATGTCAAAACCTGTCACAATTGAGGCTTGACTGATCAAAACATCCCTAATATCATTGTGATTTGGAACCGGTGACTCAAATTGAAGCTCCATGGTGTTGATGACTGATCCCTTCCTTTAAATGAGACAAAAATTATAGTTTTTGAATATTTAGGGCTTTAGGTTAGTGCTCTTAACATCAAATGTCAAAATAATGAAATTACCTGAAGTTGACAACGGCCAAGGAGCGAAACGAAGGAAATGCCTTTTTGTAAGCAGGTTCAATCTGCAGTCACAAAACGATTTTCTTAAAACAATGTTTATCTGTTTGTAAAAGTGACAAATTGTGCAGCAAAATATCAAAAAAGGAGACATATTAAAAGAGGAAATCTAAGAACTTTCCCTCTATAGTGAGTAGTTTTGATGGTTCAGTCCAAAGACAGGACTTGCGATATGAAGTTTTTATCCTTGTGATACATCATGACTTAACCTGTCCTTTAAGATCAGCAATATCATTCCTTTTTTTCCCCTTTTTTTAAATGAGCCACTTGAGAAACAAATTTTTTGTAGCCCTATGCCAAGAAGCTCAATTCAGTTGTGTTTAATGTAAAACAAGAATACTTTGTCAATTTTTTAATCAAAGATGGTGCTGCCACGTGCAGACGCCTTCCTGAGACTATGCACCTTTTTAGTTGTTTGCTTATTTTTTGCTCTGGTTTACATCCCAAAATCCTCTAGTTTTATAGCCAGAGTCCTTAGAGAGAACCCATGTTTAAATAAAGAAAACATGCAATTTCCACACAGAAAGATCCCAGAGTCAAACTTTTTTTGCAAGGAAGAAACACCGCTTACCAAGAGTCCACTGAGCTACCGTTTTGTATAAACCATGCATGTGGATTTTTTGTGTGTCAGAGGTTCAAAGCCTTTCATATTAAAGTACTTAAAATTCTGCACGCATTTTTGAAGTGTTTCTTCCTCACTCGGGGAGAGAAATGTAATGTGTTTAATGTTGAATAAATGCAATAAAGTGAGGTTCAATGCATGAGTTTGAGATGCAAAAGACAGTAGACAGTTGAGTGAAAGAGAATATGCATCTGCGTTTGTTAAACTTCATCACTGAAAATCTTTGTTCAAATATAAAGTGCTTTGGCACCAGTAAAAACGTCTTCAAAAAACTTAAAGAAGTCCAGACGCTTTTCTTTGCAAGCTCCTTTGACTACGATGACCTGGATGACTGAGAACCTTCACAGACATACCACCGGTAAAAACAGACTCCAGAAAAAACAAGCTCAAAAACACTCGATGTATAAAGCTTAGAAAAAAAAACTTTAAAAGGTTGGAAGCAAAGGTTAAGTAGTTGACTTGTTTTTGGTTTTTTTAAAAAGTATTTTGTGTTTTAATGGGTATTCCTAAGAATTAACCTTGATATTGCTTTCCACAGAGTAGGCAAGCAGCGTTAGACAACAGTCTAGACAGCAGTGAAAAATTACCTGTTTCTTGATTGATGCAGCTCGGTTTGTAAAAGCTTCAGACAACGAATCTGACAGGTCACTTGTAAAAGTGCTTTGTATGGATCGGAAAACAACATATCTAGTCGTTGTAGTTGGTGCAGGTGTCGTGGTTGTTGGTGCAGCTGTTGTGGTTGTTGGAACTGCAGTTGTGGTTGTTGGAGCTGCAGTCGTGGTTGTTGGAGCTGCAGTAGTGGTTGTTGGAGCTGTAGTCGTGGTTGTTGGAGCTGCAGTTGTGGTTGTTGGTGCGGCTGTTGTGGATGTCGGTGCTGCTGTTGTGGTTGGTGGAGCTGCAGTCGTAGTTGTTGCCTCAGCTGTTGTGGATGTTGGTGCGGTGGTTGTTGGTGCAGCTGTTGTGGTTGTTGGAGCTGCAGTTGTTGGTGTGCCTGTTGTCATTGTTAGAGCTGCACTTGTGGTTGTTGGAGCCGCACTTGTGGATGTTGGTGCGGCTGTTGTGGTTGTTGGAGCCGGTGTTGTGGTTGTTGGAGCGGGTGTTGTGGTTGTTGGAGCGGCTGTTGTGGTTGTTGGTGAAGGTGTTGTGGTTGTCGGAGCTGCAGTGGTGGTCGTTGGTGCGCTTGTTGTGGTTGTGGGCGCTGCAGTAGTGGTTGTTGGTGCGGATGTTGTGGTTGTTGGAGCGGGTGTCATGGTTGTTGTAGCTGTAGTCGTGGTTGTTGGTGCGGCTGTTGTGGTTGTTGGAGCGGGTGTAGTGGTTGTTGGAGCTGCAGTCGTGGTTGTTGTTGCTGCTGTTGTGGTTGTTGGTGCTGCTGTTGTGGTTGTTGGAACAGCAGTTGTGGTTGTTGGTGGAGCTGTTGTGGTTGTTGGAGCTGCAGTCGTGGTTGTTGGAGTTGCAGTAGGGGTTGTTGGAGCTGCAGTCGTGGTTGTTGGAGTTGCAGTAGTGGTTGTTGGAGCTGCAGTCGTGGATGTTGGTGCGGCTGTTGTGGTTGTTGGTGCGCCTGTTGTGGTTGTTGGAGCGGGTGTAGTGGTTGTTGGAGCTGCAGTCGTGGTTGTTGTTGCTGCTGTTGTGGTTGTTGGTGCTGCTGTTGTGGTTGTTGGAACTGCAGTTGTGGTTGTTGGTGTGGCGGTTGTGGTTGTTGGAGCTGCAGTCGTGGTTGTTGGAACTGCAGTCGTGGTTGTTGGTGCGGCTGTTGTGGTTGTTGGAGCGGGTGTAGTGGTTGTTGGAGCTGCAGTCGTGGTTGTTGTTGCTGCTGTTGTGGTTGTTGGTGCTGCTGTTGTGGTTGTTGGAACTGCAGTTGTGGTTGTTGGTGCAGCTGTTGTGGTTGTTGGAGCTGCAGTCGTGGTTGTTGGAGCTGCAGTCGTGGTTGTTGGGGCTGCAGTCGTGGTTGTTGGAGCTGCAGTTGTTGGTGTGCCTGTTGTCATTGTTAGAGCTGCACTTGTGGTTGTTGGAGCCGCACTTGTGGATGTTGGTGCGGCTGTTGTGGTTGTTGGAGCCGGTGTTGTGGTTGTTGGAGCGGGTGTTGTGGTTGTTGGAGCGGCTGTTGTGGTTGTTGGTGAAGGTGTTGTGGTTGTCGGAGCTGCAGTGGTGGTCGTTGGTGCGCTTGTTGTGGTTGTGGGCGCTGCAGTAGTGGTTGTTGGTGCGGATGTTGTGGTTGTTGGAGCGGGTGTCATGGTTGTTGTAGCTGTAGTCGTGGTTGTTGGTGCGGCTGTTGTGGTTGTTGGAGCGGGTGTAGTGGTTGTTGGAGCTGCAGTCGTGGTTGTTGTTGCTGCTGTTGTGGTTGTTGGTGCTGCTGTTGTGGTTGTTGGAACAGCAGTTGTGGTTGTTGGTGGAGCTGTTGTGGTTGTTGGAGCTGCAGTCGTGGTTGTTGGAGTTGCAGTAGGGGTTGTTGGAGCTGCAGTCGTGGTTGTTGGAGTTGCAGTAGTGGTTGTTGGAGCTGCAGTCGTGGATGTTGGTGCGGCTGTTGTGGTTGTTGGTGCGCCTGTTGTGGTTGTTGGAGCGGGTGTAGTGGTTGTTGGAGCTGCAGTCGTGGTTGTTGTTGCTGCTGTTGTGGTTGTTGGTGCTGCTGTTGTGGTTGTTGGAACTGCAGTTGTGGTTGTTGGTGTGGCGGTTGTGGTTGTTGGAGCTGCAGTCGTGGTTGTTGGAACTGCAGTCGTGGTTGTTGGTGCGGCTGTTGTGGTTGTTGGAGCGGGTGTAGTGGTTGTTGGAGCTGCAGTCGTGGTTGTTGTTGCTGCTGTTGTGGTTGTTGGTGCTGCTGTTGTGGTTGTTGGAACTGCAGTTGTGGTTGTTGGTGCAGCTGTTGTGGTTGTTGGAGCTGCAGTCGTGGTTGTTGGAGCTGCAGTCGTGGTTGTTGGGGCTGCAGTCGTGGTTGTTGGAGCTGCAGACGTGGTTGTTGGAGCTGCAGTCGTGGTTGTTGGAGCTGCAGTTGTGGTTGTTGGAGCGACTGTTGTGGTTGTTGGAGCTGCAGTCGTGGTTGTGGGTGCGGCTGTTGTGGTTGTTGATGCGCTTGTTGTGGTTGTTGGTGCTGCTGTTGTGGTTTTTGGAACTGCAGTTGTGGTTGTTGGAGCGACTGTTGTGGTTGTTGGAGCTGCAGTTGTGGTTGTGGGTGCGGCTGTTGTGGTTGTTGGAGCTGCAGTCGTGGTTGTTGGAGCTGCAGTCGTGGTTGTTGGGGCTGCAGTCGTGGTTGTTGGAGCTGCAGACGTGGTTGTTGGAGCTGCAGTCGTGGTTGTTGGAGCTGCAGTTGTGGTTGTTGGAGCGACTGTTGTGGTTGTTGGAGCTGCAGTCGTGGTTGTGGGTGCGGCTGTTGTGGTTGTTGGTGCGGCTGTTGTGGTTGTTGGAGCTGCAGTCGTGGTTGTGGGTGCAACTGTTGTCGTTGTTGGAACTGCAGTCGTGGTTGTTGGAGCGACTGTTGTGGTTGTTGGAGCTGCAGTCGTAGTTGTGGGTGCAGCTGTTGTCATTGTTGGAGCTGCAGTAGTGGTTGTGGGTGCGGCTGTTGTGGTTGTTGGAGCTGCAGTTGTGGTTGTTTGTGTGGCTGTTGTGGTTGTTGGAGCTGCAGTTGTGGTTGTTGGAGCGACTGTTGTGGTTGTTGGAGCTGCAGTTGTGGTTGTTTGTGTGGCTGTTGTGGTTGTTGGAGCTGCAGTTGTGGTTGTTGGAGCGACTGTTGTGGTTGTTGGAGCTGCAGTCGTGGTTGTGGGTGCAGCTGTTTTCGTTGTTGGAGCTGCAGTAGTGGTTGTTTGTGTGGCTGTTGTGGTTGTTGTTGCTGCACTTGTGGTTGTTGGAGCGACTGTTGTGGTTGTTGGAGCTGCAGTCGTGGTTGTTGGTGCGGCTGTTGTGGACGTTGGTGCGGGTGTTGTGGTTGTTGGAGCTGCAGTTGTGGTTGTTGGAGCGACTGTTGTGGTTGTTGGAGCTGCAGTCGTGGTTGTGGGTGCAGCTGTTGTCGTTGTTGGAGCTGCAGTAGTGGTTGTTTGTGTGGCTGTTGTGGTTGTTGTTGCTGCACTTGTGGTTGTTGGAGCTGCAGTTGTGGTTGTTGGAGCTGCAGTCGTGGTTGTGGGTGCAGCTGTTGTGGTTGTTGGAGCTGCAGTCGTGGTTGTGGGTGCGGCTGTTGTGGTTGTTGGAGCTGCAGTAGTGGTTGTTTGTGTGGCTGTTGTGGTTGTTGGAGCTGCAGTTGTGGTTGTTGGAGCGACTGTTGTGGTTGTTGGAGCTGCAGTCGTAGTTGTGGGTGCAGCTGTTGTCGTTGTTGGAGCTGCAGTAGTGGTTGTTTGCGTGGCTGTTGTGGTTGTTGGAGCTGCAGTCGTGGTTGTGGGTGCGGCTGTTGTGGTTGTTGGAGCTGCAGTTGTGGTTGTTTGTGTGGCTGTTGTGGTTGTTGGAGCTTCAGTTGTGGTTGTTGGAGCGACTGTTGTGGTTGTTGGAGCTGCAGTCGTGGTTGTGGGTGCAGCTGTTGTCGTTGTTGGAGCTGCAGTAGTGGTTGTTTGTGTGGCTGTTGTGGTTGTTGTTGCTGCACTTGTGGTTGTTGGAGCGACTGTTGTGGTTGTTGGAGCTGCAGTCGTGGTTGTTGGTGCGGCTGTTGTGGACGTTGGTGCGGGTGTTGTGGTTGTTGGAGCTGCAGTTGTGGTTGTTGGAACTGCAGTCGTGGTTGTGGGTGCAGCTGTTGTCGTTGTTGGAGCTGCAGTAGTGGTTGTTTGTGTGGCTGTTGTGGTTGTTGGAGCGACTGTTCTAGTTGTTGGAGATGTAGTTGTGGTTGTTGGTGTGGGTGTTGTGGACGTTGGTGCGGGTGTTGTGGTTGTTGGAGCTGCAGTCGTGGTTGTTTGTGCTCCAGTCGTGGTTGTTGGAGCTGCAGTTGTGGTTGTTGGTGCGGCTGTTGTGGTTGTTGGAGCTGCAGTCGTGGTTGTTGGAGCTGCAGTTGTGGTTGTTGGAGCTGCAGTTGTGGTTGTCGGTGCGGCTGTTGTGGTTGTTGGAGCTGCAGTCGTGGTTGTTGGAGGTACAGTCGTCGTTGTTGTATCTGCAGTTGGAGCTGTAGTTGTCGTAGTTGGATAAGTATCACTGACCGTGATGGAGGTTGGGTCAATGTCAAAACCTGTCACAATTGAGGCTTGACTGATCAAAACATCTCTAATATCAGTGTCATTTGGAACCGGTGACTCTAATTGAAGCTCCATGGTGTTGATGACTGATCCCTTCCTTTAAATGAGACAAAAATTATAGTTTTTGAATATTTAGGGCTTTAGGTTAGTGCTCTTAACATCAAATGTCAAAATAATGAAATTACCTGAAGTTGACAACGGCCAAGGAGCGAAACGAAGGAAATGCCTTTTTGTAAGCAGGTTCAATCTGCAGTCACAAAACGATTTTCTTAAAACAATGTTTATCTGTTTGTAAAAGTGACAAATTGTGCAGCAAAATATCAAAAAAGGAGACATATTAAAAGAGGAAATCTAAGAACTTTCCCTCTATAGTGAGTAGTTTTGATGGTTCAGTCCAAAGACAGGACTTGCGATATGAAGTTTTTATCCTTGTGATACATCATGACTTAACCTGTCCTTTAAGATCAGCAATATCATTCCTTTTTTTCCCCTTTTTTTAAATGAGCCACTTGAGAAACAAATTTTTTGTAGCCCTATGCCAAGAAGCTCAATTCAGTTGTGTTTAATGTAAAACAAGAATACTTTGTCAATTTTTTAATCAAAGATGGTGCTGCCACGTGCAGACGCCTTCCTGAGACTATGCACCTTTTTAGTTGTTTGCTTATTTTTTGCTCTGGTTTACATCCCAAAATCCTCTAGTTTTATAGCCAGAGTCCTTAGAGAGAACCCATGTTTAAATAAAGAAAACATGCAATTTCCACACAGAAAGATCCCAGAGTCAAACTTTTTTTGCAAGGAAGAAACACCGCTTACCAAGAGTCCACTGAGCTACCGTTTTGTATAAACCATGCATGTGGATTTTTTGTGTGTCAGAGGTTCAAAGCCTTTCATATTAAAGTACTTAAAATTCTGCACGCATTTTTGAAGTGTTTCTTCCTCACTCGGGGAGAGAAATGTAGTGTGTTTAATGTTGAATAAATGCAATAAAGTGAGGTTCAATGCATGAGTTTGAGATGCAAAAGACAGTAGACAGTTGAGTGAAAGAGAATATGTATCTGCGTTTGTTAAACTTCATCACTGAAAATCTTTGTTCAAATATAAAGTGCTTTGGCACCAGTAAAAACGTCTTCAAAAAACGTAAAGAAGTCCAGACGCTTTTCTTTGCAAGCTCCATTGACTACGATGACCTGGATGACTGAGAACCTTCAGACATACCACCGGTAAAAACAGACTCCAGACAAACAAGCTCAAAAACACTCGATGTATAAAGCTTAGAAAAAAAAACTTTAAAAGGTTGGAAGCAAAGGTTAAGTAGTTGACTTGTTTTTGGTTTTTTTAAAAAGTATTTTGTGTTTTAATGGGTATTCCTAAGAATTAAACTTGATATTGCTTTCCACAGAGTAGGCAAGCAGCGTTAGACAACAGTCTAGACAGCAGTGAAAAATTACCTGATTCTTGATTGATGCAGCTCGGTTTGTAAAAGCTTCAGACGACGATTCTGACAGGTCACTTGTAAAAGTGTCTGCTATGGATCGGAAAACAACATATCTAGTCGTTGTGGTTGGTGGAGCTGCAGTCGTGGTTGTTGGTGCAGCTGTTGTGGTTGTTTGAGCTGCTGACGTGGTTGTTGGAGCTTCTGTTGTGGTTGTTGGAGCTGCTGTTGTGGTTGTTGGAGTGGGTGTTGTGGTTGTTGGTGTAGCTGTTGTGGTTGTTGGAGCTGCAGTCGTGGTTGTTGGTGCTGCAGTTGTGGTTGTTGGAGCTGCAGTCGTGGTTGTTGGTGCAGCTGTTGTGGTTGTTGGAGTTGTAGTCGTGGTTGTTGGTGCAGCTGTCGTGGTTGTTGGTGCAGTGATTGTTGATGTTGGAGCAGGTGTAGTGGTTGTTGAGGCAGGTGTAGTGGTTGTTGGAGCTGCAGTCGTGGTTGTTGGAGCTGCAGTCATGGTTGTTGGAGCTTCAGTCGTGGTTGTTGGTGTGGCTGTTGTGGTTGTTGTTGCTGCTGATGTGGTTGTTGGAGCGGGTGTTGTGGTTGTTGGTGCAGCTGTTGTGGTTGTTGGAGCTGCAGTCGTGGTTGTTGTTGCTGCAGTTGTGGTTGTTGGAGCTGCAGTCGTGGTTGTTGGTGCAGTTGTTGTGGTTGTTGGAGTTGTAGTCGTGGTTGTTGGTGTGGCTGTCGTGGTTGTTGGAGCTGCAGTGATTGTTGATGTTGGAGCAGGTGTAGTGGTTGTTGAGGCAGGTGTAGAGGTTGTTGGAGCTGCAGTCGTGGTTGTTGGAGCTGCAGTCGTGGTTGTTGGAGCTGCAGTCGTGGTTGTTGGAGCTGCAATCGTGGTTGTTGGAGCTGCAGTCATGGTTGTTGGAGCTGCAGTTGTGGTTGTTGGTGCGGCAGTTGTGGTTGTTGGAGAAGGTGTTGTGGTTGTTGGAGCTGCAGTCGTGGTTGTTGGTGCGGCTGTTGTGCTTGTTGGAGCTTCAGTCGTGGTTGTTGGTGCGGCTGTTGTGGTTGTTGTTGCTGCTGATGTGGTTGTTGGAGCGGGTGTTGTGGTTGTTGGTGCAGCTGTTGTGGTTGTTGGAGCTGCAGTCGTGGTTGTTGGTGCGGCGTTCGAGGTTGTTGGAGCTGCAGTCGTGGTTGTTGGTGCGGCTGTGGTGTTTGTTGGAGCTGCTGTTGTGGTTGTTGGAGCGGGTGTTGTGGTTGTTGGAGCTGCAGTTGTGGTTTTTGGAGCTTCAGTTGTGGTTGTTGGTGTGGCTGTTGTGGTTGTTGGAGCTGCAGTCGTGGTCGTTGGAGCTGCAGTCGTGGTTGTTGGAGCTGCAGTCGTGGTTGTTGGAGCTGCACTCATGGTTGTTGGTGCGGCTGTTGTGGTTGTTGGAGTCAAAATAATGAAATTACCTGAAGTTGACAACGGCCAAGGAGCGAAACGAAGGAAATGCCTTTTTGTAAGCAGGTTCAATCTGCAGTCACAAAACGATTTTCTTAAAACAATGTTTATCTGTTTGTAAAAGTGACAAATTGTGCAGCAAAATATCAAAAAAGGAGACATATTAAAAGAGCAAATCTAAGAACTTTCCCTCTATAGTGAGTAGTTTTGATGGTTTACTCCAAAAACAGGACTCGGTATATGAAGTTTTTTTTCCTCGTGATGTCTCATGGCTTAACCCAGTGGTTCCCAAACTTTTTTTGCTAGCCCCCACTTTGTTTTACAAGAAAAATGTTCCCCCCCCCCTCCGTGCGCACAAACACATCCTCCAGCCACACACACACCCATATTTTGCTCCATTGTGTCTTATTTCACACCTCAAACATTTAGTGAACAATTAAGCAAATACCAGCAATCTGCAATACATTACAGGTAGTAAGAAAATAAACTACTATCTTTTTTACCATACGTCCACACCTACAGGGGGATTTTTGAAAACGCAGCTGTTTCGTCCACACGTAAACGGCGTTTCGAATCACCGAAAACTGAAATTTTTTAAAAATCCTTTTTTGCATTTATGTGTTGACAAGGAATACAGAGTTCGTCACGCAACGTCAAAGATATGTGCCTTTTTTCACGTCACGCTGTGTGCCACGTTATTGTTTACATGAGATGAATTGCAGAATGGCAGACAGTCAGATTAACAGTATTTTGTCTCTATCTTCAGGTTTTACACGCTTACATATACAAACGCAGTTACTGTCCCTCTATTTAGAAAGGCAGAGGCGTCACGGTGTAATTATTTTACATGTAGTTGTTTTTTTCCTGTATAATAATATTCAACATTGCTATCAATTCATTTTTCAAAAAATGCCTCTCTTTGCAAAATGGGTCTGAAAACATAAACAACTGTGGGATACTGTTTGTCCGTGATTTAGACAGGGAAAACAAATTGTGGCAGGATCAGCCTGATATTATTTGTATCCCACTGTAACTTTACTGTATAAAGAGCTAACATCTCCAAAATGTAGTCATTACAACAAGTGTTTGTGAACCAAAAATCAAGAATGTGGGATACTGTTTGTCCGTGATTGGAAGAGCCCAGTGCGTGCTCCCGACGAAGGGAAAACCAATTCTGCAGGGGAGACCTATCACTTGTGCAGGTGAAACCAAAGGGAACATATGCTTCACCATATTTTCTAGTCTTTGGTTTACAATGAAGTTGGTTTGGAAATATATTCAGCTATGCTTCATCTCCTGTTTTGCGTTTGTGTAGGCGCCCCGTGCTAGCAGTGTCCAAATGTTGTTTTTGTTTTTTTCCCTTTTCATACCACGCCCCCCCTGCAATGGCTCTGTGTCCCCCCTAGGGGGCGGGCCCCACACTTTGGGAAGGTCTGGCTTAATCTTTCCTTTAAGAAATTTTTTAGTCAAAGATGGCGTGGCCACGTCCAGATGCCTTCCTGACCGCTCCGCTTAGACTATGCACCTTTTTAGTCGTTATTATTATATTATATTATATTATATTATATTATATTATATTATATTATATTATTTTTTGCTCTGGTTTACATTCCAAAATCCCTCTAGTTTTATAATCTACGATAGCAGATCACTTGTAAACATCGATGACAAGGTTGCACATTTAATCTTGGACACTTTTAAACCGGACCCATCCTGGCCGCCTGAGATACTACGCAGCGCAGTCAACAACAAAGGACGAGCCACTCACCCGAGGCGTAGAACAAATAAGCGCTGGGAGAAACGCGCTGGCGTTCAAAACAGACTAAGACAGCAGGCGCATCACGCACCACTGCCCAGCATCCTACTGGCCAATGTACAATCACTGGACAGAACGGCTTAGTCAAACAAAACCAAAGGTGGAGGAGTGTGTTTCATGGTAAACAGAAAGTGGTGTGATGCCAGGAGCATTTCTACTCTCTCCAGCGGCTGCTCTACACATCTGGAATTCTTGAACATTAAGTGCCGCCCTTTCTATCTGCCCTGTGAGTTCACCTCGGTCACCGCCATGTTGGTCTACATCCCACCCCAAGCGGGCATCGGCATGGCTTTGTCCGAACTACATGATGTGCTGAGCTCTGATGTGCTGAGTTCGTTTCAAAACAAGGACCCGGGCACAGCCCTCATTGTAGCAGGAGACTTTAATAAAGGGAATCTCGGAAAAGTCATGCTGAACTTCTACCAGCATGTCTCATGTCCGACGAGGGGGGATCACCACTGGTGATATGAGTGCCTACAATGCGGCTTGATACGATGAGAGATGCCAAACGCCAGTATCAGGAGCGTGTGGAGTCTCGCTTCCACCAGGGCGACACACGGAGTATGTGGCACGGACTATGCACCATTACGAACTACAAAGCCAGGGACACTGCGCCGATCAATGCCGACTCTGCATTCACCAACGAGCTGAACCAGATCTACACCCTTAACGAGGTCAGGCAAGTGGCTAATGCTAACTACCCCCTGACAACCGAGAGATCGGTGATCAACATAGCGGAGCACGACGTCGGAGCGGCACTGAGGAGACTGAACACAAGGAAAGCGGCGGGGCCAGACATCATCACTGGCCGTCTGCTGTGCTAACCAGCTAGCACATGTGTTCACTTCCATCTTCAACGAGTCCCTGGCAAGGTTTGTGTTCCCCCCTTGCTTCAAGAGATCCACCATCATCCCTGTGCCCAAGAACTGCAAACCCTCATCCCTGAACGATTACCGGCCAGTAATGAAGTAATAAAGGTGTTCGAGAGGCTGCTGAAGAATACAATCTCCTCCTCCATCCCAGACACCACAGATCCGCATCAGTTTGCCTACTGTCCCAACAGATCCACAGAGGATGCCATCGGCAACATCCTTCACACTACGCTCAGCCACGTGGACAAGAAACAGGGTAACTATGTGAGAATGCTGTTTGTTGATTACAGTTCAGTGTTTAACAAAACAGTGCCCAGCAGACTGTTCATAAAGCTGAGGGATCTAGGACTCAACAGCTGTCTGTGTGCATAGGTGTTGGACTTCCTCACTGGCAGAACTCAGGTGGTGAGGGTGGGCAGATGCGTCTCTAACAGCATCACCATCGCTACAGGAGCACCACAGCAACGTGTCTGTGTGGCCACCCATGGCTCCAACACCATTGTGAAGTTTGCTGACGAAACAGTGGAGTTGGGCGCCATCTCCAGCAACGATGAGGTGGCCTACATGTATGAAGTGAAGAATCTGGCATCATGGTGCCAGGATAACCATCTCCAGCTGAACGTTGGCAAGACCAAGGAGCTGGTGGTGGATTTTGGAAGGAGTCAGCACAGACTACAAGCCATTACCATCAGTGGAGCTCCAGTGGAAAGGGTGCAGTCTCTGTGTCCACATCTGCTTAGACCTGACATGGTCTGCCCACATTCAGGTCCAGACCAAAAAGGCTAGGCAGCGCCTGTATCACCTCTGAGGAAGTTCAGGGTCTCGCCAGAGATCCTCAGGACTTTCTATGCAGGTGCTGTGGAGAACATCCTCACACAGAACATCACGTCCTGGTTTGGGAACAGCTGTGTTAAAGACCAAAAAGCTCTTCAGAGAGTGATCCGTACAGCAGAACGCTGCTGCAGGATTGCTCTCCCTCCACTTTAGGAGACCTACACCAGGAGATGCCGGACAAAAGGAGTGCAGATACTGAAGGACCCATCCCATCCTGGCAACAAACTGTTCCAACTTCCGAAATCCGGCAGAAGGTTCGGCATCATCCGGGCAAGGACAGAGAGACTCAAGAGAAGCTTCTACACCGACCAAATGTACATTTAAAATTCTTTTTTAATTTTAAATATGTTCATATTGTCTATTCTTATTTAATTCACTTAATTTACAGAATTCACCTGCTTGCTGCATACAATGCTTCTACTGCACATTCACCTAATGTATATAATATACAATCTTCTTCCTCGCATCCTGCTTTTGCAAAAGCCGAGGTTAACTTTCACTGCATGTTATACTTGTATAACTATACATATGACGAATAAAGAATCTTGCATTTTGAATTCAATCTTGAATACTTGATCAGAATTTCCAGAAACCATCCATGCACTTTTTCCAGCTACAATAGCATGAGAGGCAAGGTATACCCAACAACAACCACATCTGTGTTAGCAACGTGCCAGCTTGTCACATGGCTATCACAAAGAGGAAGACTACCATTTACACTCAAATAGACACATGCGAAAGACTGTGAATACTTAGAAACCTTTTTCATTTTGTCATAATGAGGTATTGTTTGTAGAACTTTGAAGTGAAAATTATATATAATCCATTTGAAATTAGGCTGTAAAATGACAAAATATGAAACAAGTCAAAAGCTGTGAAACCTTTCAAGATACAATGGTATGGGCAATTTAGAATTACCAAGTAAGTATGTTTAAATAAAGAGAACATGCAATTTCCACACAGAAAGATCCCAGAGTCAAACTTATTTTGCAAGGACGAAATAGCGCTTACCAAGAGTCCACTGTGCTACCGTTTTGTATAAACCATGCATGTGGATTTTTTTGTGTGTCAGAGGTTCAAAGCCTTTTAAATTATAGTACTTAAAATTCTGCACGCATTTTTGAAGTGTTTCTTCCTAACTCAGGGAGAGAAATGCAATGTGTTTAATGTTGAATAAATGCAATAAAGTGAGGTTCAATGCATGAGTTTGAGATGCAAAAGACAGCAGACAGTTGAGTGAAAGAGAATATGTATCTGCGTTTGTTAAACTTCATCACTGAAAATCTTTGTTCAAATATAAAGTGCTTTGGCACCAGTAAAAATGTCTTCAAAAAAATTAAAGAAGTCCAGACGCTTTTCTTTGCAAGCTCCATTGACTACGATGACCTGGATGACTGAGAACCTTCAGACATACCACCGGTAAAAACAGACTCCAGACAAACAAGCTCAAAAACACTCGATGTATAAAGCTTAGAAAAAAAAACTTTTAAAGTTTTAAAAGGTTGGAAGCAAAGGTTATGAAGTTGAATTGTTTTTGGTTATTTCAAAAAGTATTTTGTGTTTGTGTTTTTGCTTTCCACAAAGTAGGCAAGCAGTGTTGCATTAGACAAAAGTGAAAAATTACCTGATTCTTGATTGATGCAGATCGCTTTCTAAAAGCATCAGACGACGAGTCTGACAGGTCACTTGTAAAACTGCTTTGTACGGATCGGAAAACAACATATTTAGTCGTTGTGGTTGGTGCAGGTGTCGTGGTTGATGTTGGAGCTGTAGTTGTGGTTGTTGGTGCGGCTGTTGTGGTTGTTGGAGCTGCAGTTGTTGGAGCTGTAGTTGTGGTTGTTGGTGCAGCTGTTGTGGTTGTTGGAGCTGCAGTCGTGGTTGTTGGTACGGTAGTTGTTGATGTAGGAGCTGTAGTTGTGGTTGTTGGTGCGGCTGTTGTGGTTGTGGAGGCTGCTATTATGGTTGTTGGAGAAGGTGTCGTGGTTGTTGGTACGGTAGTTGTTGATGTAGGAGCTGCAGTCGTGGTTGTTGGTGCGGCTGTTGTGGTTGTTGGAGCTGCAGTTGTTGGAGCTGCAGTCGTGGTTGTTGGAGCTGCTGTTGTGGTTGTTGGAACTGCTGTCGTGGTTGTTGAAACTGCTGTCGTGGTTGTTGGAACTGCTGTCGTGGTTGATGGAGCCGATGTTGTAGTTGTTGGAGATGCAGTCGTGGTTGTTGGAACGGGTGTTGTGGTTGTTGGAGCTGCAGTTGTTGGAGCTGCAGTCGTGGTTGTTGGTGCGGCTCTTGTGGTTGTTTCAGCTGCAGTTGTGGTTGTTGGTGCGGCTGTTGTGGTTGTTGGTGCAGCTGTTGTGGTTGTTGGCGATGCAGTCGTGGTTGTTGGAGCGGGTGTTGTGGTTGTTGGAGCTGCAGTCGTGGTTGTTGGTGCAGCTGTTGTGGTTATTGGAGATGCAGTCGTGGTTGTTGGAGCGGGTGTTGTGGTTGTTGGAACTGCTGTCGTGGTTGTTGGAGCTGCAGTTGTGGTTGTTGGTGCGGCTGTTGTGGTTGTTGGCGATGCAGTCGTGGTTGTTGGTGCTGGTGTTGTGGTTGTTGGAGCGGGTGTTGTGGTTGTTGGAGCGGGTGTTGTGGTTGTTGGAGCTGCAGTCGTGGTTGTTGGAGCTGCAGTTGTGGTTGTTGGTGCTGTTCTTGTGGTTGTTGGTACTGCTGTCGTGGTTGTTGGAGCGGGTGTTGTGGTTGTTGGAGCTGCAGTCGTGGTTGTTGGTGCAGCTGTTGTGGTTATTGGAGATGCAGTCGTGGTTGTTGGAGCGGGTGTTGTGGTTGTTGGAACTGCTGTCGTGGTTGTTGGAGCTGCAGTCGTGGTTGTTGGTGCGGCTGTTGTGGTTGTTGGAGCTGCAGTTGTTGGAGCTGCAGTTGTTGAAGCTGCAGTCGTGGTTGTTGGTGCGGCTGTTATGGTTGTTGGAGCTGCAGTTGTTGGAGCTGCAGTCGTGGTTGTTGGTGCAGCTGTTGTGGTTGTTGGAGCTGCAGTTGTGGTTGTTGGAGCTGCAGTTGTGGTTGTTGGAACTGCAGTTGTGGTTGTTGGAGCTGCAGTTGTGGTTGTTGGTGCAGCTGGTGTGGTTGTTGGCGATGCAGTCGTGGTTGTTGGAGCGGGTGTTGTGATTGTTGGAGCTGCAGTTGTGGTTGTTGGAGCGGGTGTTGTGGTTGTTGGAGCTGCAGTTGTTGGAGCTGCAGTCGTGGTTGTTGGTGCGGCTGTTGTGGTTGTTTCAGCTGCAGTTGTGGTTGTTGGTGCGGCTGTTGTGGTTGTTGGAGCTGCAGTTGTTGGAGCTGCAGTCGTGGTTGTTGGAGCTGCAGTCGTGGTTGTTGGAGCTGCAGTTGTGGTTGTTGGAACTGCTGTTGTGGTTGTTGGAGCTGCAGTTGTGGTTGTTGGTGCGGCTGTTGTGGTTGTTGGCGATGCAGTCGTGGTTGTTGGAGCTGCAGTCGTGGTTGTTGGTGCGGCTGTTGTGATTGTTGGAGCTGCAGTTGTGGTTGTTGGAGCGGGTGTTGTGGTTGTTGGAGCTGCAGTTGTTGGAGCTGCAGTCGTGGTTGTTGGTGCGGCTGTTGTGGTTGTTTCAGCTGCAGTTGTGGTTGTTGGTGCGGCTGTTGTGGTTGTTGGAGATGTAGTCGTGGTTGTTGGAGCTGCAGTTGTGATTGTTGTTGCGGCTGTTGTGGTTGTTGAAACTGCTGTCGTGGTTGTTGGAGCGGGTGTTGTGGTTGTTGGAGCTGCAGTCGTGGTTGTTGGAGCTGCAGTTGTTGGAGCTGCAGTCGTGGTTGTTGGTGCGGCTGATGTGGTTGTTGGAGCTGCAGTTGTTGGAGCAGTTGTGGTTTTTGGTGCGGCTGTTGTGGTTGTTGGAACTGCTGTCGTGGTTGTTGTAGCGGGTGTTGTGGTTGTTGTAGCTGCAGTCGTGGTTGTTGGAGCTGCAGTTGTGGTTGTTGGTGCGGCTGTCGTGGTTGTTGGAACTGCAGTCGTGGTTGTTGGTGTGCTTGTTGTGGTTGTTGGAGCTGCAGTCGTGGTTGTTGGTGCGGATGTTGTGCTTGTTGGCGATGCAGTCGTGGTTGTTGGTGTGCTTGTTGTGGTTGTTGGAGCTGCAGTTGTTGGAGCTGCAGTCGTGGTTGTTGGAGCTGCTGTTGTGGTTGTTGGAACTGCTGTCGTGGTTGTTGAAACTGCTGTCGTGGTTGTTGGAACTGCTGTCGTGGTTGATGGAGCCGATGTTGTGGTTGTTGGAGCTGCAGTTGTGGTTGTTGGAGCTGCAGTTGTGGTTGTTGGTGCGGCTGTTGTGGTTGTAGGAACTGCTGTCGTGGTTGTTGGAGCGGGTGTTGTGGTTGTTGGAGCTGCAGTCGTGGTTGTTGGTGTGGCTGTTGTGCTTTTTGGAGCGGGTGTTGTGGTTGTTGGAGCTGCAGTCGTGGTTGTTGGTGCGGCTGTTGTAGTTGTTGGAGATGCAGTCGTGGTTGTTGGAACGGGTGTTGTGGTTGTTGGAGCTGCAGTTGTTGGAGCTGCAGTCGTGGTTGTTGGTGCGGCTCTTGTGGTTGTTTCAGCTGCAGTCGTGGTTGTTGGTGCGGCTGTTGTGGTTGTTGGTGCAGCTGTTGTGGTTGTTGGCGATGCAGTCGTGGTTGTTGGAGCGGGTGTTGTGGTTGTTGGAGCTGCAGTCGTGGTTGTTGGTGCAGCTGTTGTGGTTATTGGAGATGCAGTCGTGGTTGTTGGAGCGGGTGTTGTGGTTGTTGGAACTGCTGTCGTGATTGTTGGAGCTGCAGTTGTGGTTGTTGGTGCGGCTGTTGTGGTTGTTGGAGCGGGTGTTGTGGTTGTTGGAGCTGCAGTCGTGGTTGTTGGAGCTGCAGTTGTGGTTGTTGGTGCTGTTCTTGTGGTTGTTGGTACTGCTGTCGTGGTTGTTGGAGCGGGTGTTGTGGTTGTTGGAGCTGCAGTCGTGGTTGTTGGTGCAGCTGTTGTGGTTATTGGAGATGCAGTCGTGGTTGTTGGAGCGGGTGTTGTGGTTGTTGGAACTGCTGTCGTGGTTGTTGGAGCTGCAGTCATGGTTGTTGGTGCGGCTGTTGTGGTTGTTGGAGCTGCAGTTGTTGGAGCTGCAGTTGTTGAAGCTGCAGTCGTGGTTGTTGGTGCGGCTGTTATGGTTGTTGGAGCTGCAGTTGTTGGAGCTGCAGTCGTGGTTGTTGGTGCAGCTGTTGTGGTTGTTGGAGCTGCAGTTGTGGTTGTTGGAGCTGCAGTTGTGGTTGTTGGAACTGCAGTTGTGGTTGTTGGAGCTGCAGTTGTGGTTGTTGGTGCAGCTGGTGTGGTTGTTGGCGATGCAGTCGTGGTTGTTGGAGCGGGTGTTGTGATTGTTGGAGCTGCAGTTGTGGTTGTTGCAGCGGGTGTTGTGGTTGTTGGAGCTGCAGTTGTTGGAGCTGCAGTCGTGGTTGTTGGTGCGGCTGTTGTGGTTGTTTCAGCTGCAGTTGTGGTTGTTGGTGCGGCTGTTGTGGTTGTTGGAGCTGCAGTTGTTGGAGCTGCAGTCGTGGTTGTTGGAGCTGCAGTCGTGGTTTTTGGAGCTGCAGTTGTGGTTGTTGGAACTGCTGTTGTGGTTGTTTGAGCTGCAGTTGTGGTTGTTGGTGCGGCTGTTGTGGTTGTTGGCGATGCAGTCGTGGTTGTTGGAGCTGCAGTCGTGGTTGTTGGTGCGGCTGTTGTGATTGTTGGAGCTGCAGTTGTGGTTGTTGGAGCGGGTGTTGTGGTTGTTGGAGCTGCAGTTGTTGGAGCTGCAGTCGTGGTTGTTGGTGCGGCTGTTGTGGTTGTTTCAGCTGCAGTTGTGGTTGTTGGTGCGGCTGTTGTGGTTGTTGGCGATGCAGTCGTGGTTGTTGGAGCTGCAGTCGTGGTTGTTGGTGCGGCTGTTGTGATTGTTGGAGCTGCAGTTGTGGTTGTTGGAGCGGGTGTTGTGGTTGTTGGAGCTGCAGTTGTTGGAGCTGCAGTCGTGGTTGTTGGTGCGGCTGTTGTGGTTGTTTCAGCTGCAGTTGTGGTTGTTGGTGCGGCTGTTGTGGTTGTTGGAGATGTAGTCGTGGTTGTTGGAGCTGCAGTTGTGATTGTTGTTGCGGCTGTTGTGGTTGTTGAAACTGCTGTCGTGGTTGTTGGAGCGGGTGTTGTGGTTGTTGGAGCTGCAGTCGTGGTTGTTGGAGCTGCAGTTGTTGGAGCTGCAGTCGTGGTTGTTGGTGCGGCTGATGTGGTTGTTGGAGCTGCAGTTGTTGGAGCAGTTGTGGTTTTTGGTGCGGCTGTTGTGGTTGTTGGAACTGCTGTCGTGGTTGTTGTAGCGGGTGTTGTGCTTGTTGTAGCTGCAGTCGTGGTTGTTGGAGCTGCAGTTGTGGTTGTTGGTGCGGCTGTCGTGGTTGTTGGAACTGCAGTCGTGGCTGTTGGTGTGCTTGTTGTGGTTGTTGGAGCTGCAGTCGTGGTTGTTGGTGCGGGTGTTGTGGTTGTTGGAACTGCTGTCGTGGTTGTTGGAGCTGCAGTTGTGGTTGTTGGTGCGGCTGTTGTGGTTGTTGGAGCGGGTGTTGTGGTTGTTGGAGCTGCAGTCGTGGTTGTTGGAGCTGCAGTTGTGGTTGTTGGTGCTGTTCTTGTGGTTGTTGGTACTGCTGTCGTGGTTGTTGGAGCGGGTGTTGTGGTTGTTGGAGCTGCGGTCGTGGTTGTTGGTGCAGCTGTTGTGGTTATTGGAGATGCAGTCGTGGTTGTTGGAGCGGGTGTTGTGGTTGTTGGAACTGCTGTCGTGGTTGTTGGAGCTGCAGTCGTGGTTGTTGGTGCGGCTGTTGTGGTTGTTGGAGCTGCAGTTGTTGGAGCTGCAGTTGTTGAAGCTGCAGTCGTGGTTGTTGGTGCGGCTGTTATGGTTGTTGGAGCTGCAGTTGTTGGAGCTGCAGTCGTGGTTGTTGGTGCAGCTGTTGTGGTTGTTGGAGCTGCAGTTGTGGTTGTTGGAGCTGCAGTTGTGGTTGTTGGAACTGCAGTTGTGGTTGTTGGAGCTGCAGTTGTGGTTGTTGGTGCAGCTGGTGTGGTTGTTGGCGATGCAGTCGTGGTTGTTGGAGCGGGTGTTGTGATTGTTGGAGCTGCAGTTGTGGTTGTTGGAGCGGGTGTTGTGGTTGTTGGAGCTGCAGTTGTTGGAGCTGCAGTCGTGGTTGTTGGTGCGGCTGTTGTGGTTGTTTCAGCTGCAGTTGTGGTTGTTGGTGCGGCTGTTGTGGTTGTTGGAGCTGCAGTTGTTGGAGCTGCAGTCGTGGTTGTTGGAGCTGCAGTCGTGGTTTTTGGAGCTGCAGTTGTGGTTGTTCGAACTGCTGTTGTGGTTGTTTGAGCTGCAGTTGTGGTTGTTGGTGCGGCTGTTGTGGTTGTTGGCGATGCAGTCGTGGTTGTTGGAGCTGCAGTCGTGGTTGTTGGTGCGGCTGTTGTGATTGTTGGAGCTGCAGTTGTGGTTGTTGGAGCGGGTGTTGTGGTTGTTGGAGCTGCAGTTGTTGGAGCTGCAGTCGTGGTTGTTGGTGCGGCTGTTGTGGTTGTTTCAGCTGCAGTTGTGGTTGTTGGTGCGGCTGTTGTGGTTGTTGGAGATGTAGTCGTGGTTGTTGGAGCTGCAGTTGTGATTGTTGTTGCGGCTGTTGTGGTTGTTGAAACTGCTGTCGTGGTTGTTGGAGCGGGTGTTGTGGTTGTTGGAGCTGCAGTCGTGGTTGTTGGAGCTGCAGTTGTTGGAGCTGCAGTCGTGGTTGTTGGTGCGGCTGATGTGGTTGTTGGAGCTGCAGTTGTTGGAGCAGTTGTGGTTTTTGGTGCGGCTGTTGTGGTTGTTGGAACTGCTGTCGTGGTTGTTGTAGCGGGTGTTGTGGTTGTTGTAGCTGCAGTCGTGGTTGTTGGAGCTGCAGTTGTGGTTGTTGGTGCGGCTGTCGTGGTTGTTGGAACTGCAGTCGTGGTTGTTGGTGTGCTTGTTGTGGTTGTTGGAGCTGCAGTCGTGGTTGTTGGTGCGGATGTTGTGCTTGTTGGCGATGCAGTCGTGGTTGTTGGTGTGCTTGTTGTGGTTGTTGGAGCTGCAGTTGTTGGAGCTGCAGTCGTGGTTGTTGGAGCTGCTGTTGTGGTTGTTGGAACTGCTGTCGTGGTTGTTGAAACTGCTGTCGTGGTTGTTGGAACTGCTGTCGTGGTTGATGGAGCCGATGTTGTGGTTGTTGGAGCTGCAGTTGTGGTTGTTGGAGCTGCAGTTGTGGTTGTTGGTGCGGCTGTTGTGGTTGTAGGAACTCCTGTCGTGGTTGTTGGAGCGGGTGTTGTGGTTGTTGGAGCTGCAGTCGTGGTTGTTGGTGTGGCTGTTGTGCTTTTTGGAGCGGGTGTTGTGGTTGTTGGAGCTGCAGTCGTGGTTGTTGGTGCGGCTGTTGTAGTTGTTGGAGATGCAGTCGTGGTTGTTGGAACGGGTGTTGTGGTTGTTGGAGCTGCAGTTGTTGGAGCTGCAGTCGTGGTTGTTGGTGCGGCTCTTGTGGTTGTTTCAGCTGCAGTTGTGGTTGTTGGTGCGGCTGTTGTGGTTGTTGGTGCAGCTGTTGTGGTTGTTGGCGATGCAGTCGTGGTTGTTGGAGCGGGTGTTGTGGTTGTTGGAGCTGCAGTCGTGGTTGTTGGTGCAGCTGTTGTGGTTATTGGAGATGCAGTCGTGGTTGTTGGAGCGGGTGTTGTGGTTGTTGGAACTGCTGTCGTGGTTGTTGGAGCTGCAGTTGTGGTTGTTGGTGCGGCTGTTGTGGTTGTTGGCGATGCAGTCGTGGTTGTTGGTGCTGGTGTTGTGGTTGTTGGTGCTGGTGTTGTGGTTGTTGGAGCGGGTGTTGTGGTTGTTGGAGCGGGTGTTGTGGTTGTTGGAGCTGCAGTCGTGGTTGTTGGAGCTGCAGTTGTGGTTGTTGGTGCTGTTCTTGTGGTTGTTGGTACTGCTGTCGTGGTTGTTGGAGCGGGTGTTGTGGTTGTTGGAGCTGCAGTCGTGGTTGTTGGTGCAGCTGTTGTGGTTATTGGAGCTGTAGTTGTGGTTGTTGGTGCTGCTGTTGTGGTTGTTGGGGCTGCTGTTGTGGTTGTTGGAGCTGCAGTTTTGGTTGTTGTACCTGCAGTGGTGGTTGTATCAGCTGTTGTGGTTGTTGGAGCTGTTTCCGTTGTTGTTGGAGCTGCAGTCGTGACTGTTGGTGTGGCTGTTGTGGTTGGTGGATTTTCCATCATCGTTGTTGGTGCAGCTGTTGTGGTTTTGCAACATGTGATAGTTATTCTAGTTGTTTTGATACACATTTTTTGCATCCCTGAATCTCCATTTGCCAAAACATTATTTGCTATTCAGAAGTTTGATATATTAAATTTTTCATTCTTCCAAATAAATTCTTCCTGTTTGTTGTACACAGATATATTTCCCTTTCTATGTTCAGTAAATTCCATTTTCTTGTCTACTTTCTATTAATCAGGTTATCAGTATTAGGAGCCATTTGATTTCTTTTGTGATCTTATGAACCAAAGTCGTATGTTGGAATGCAACGGGACTTCCGAGTTGCACTGATTGGGACATATGGATTGTTTCTGTATAATGCTGTAGTTGACTGGAGTTATTCTTATAAAACATGTTCTTTTTTTCCTTTTTTTTTTTGTTCTCCTAGGTCAGGGTCGGCAACCTGCGGCTCTTTAGTCCTTATAGTGCAGCTCCGCGTGGTTTGGGAAAATAAATTAGAAGTATTTAGCTGAAGTGTTTTTTATTTATGTTACTTTCTTTTAAACTTGTAGTTCTAAATTGGAAGATTATTGTGACATTGAGATATAAAAATAAAATTCTATTTTATTATTTTTTCTTTGCTCAAAATAAGTGTCACATTCGCGGAAGCCGGTATGCCTGACGAAATGCCGTGCATTTATCGAGACTTTCAACCCCAGGTAGGCCAGTTATGAATCTTCGGATCCACATTGTCAACAGCTATTCTCCACCGTGAACTATGTTAAAAAGAAACACCGCTCACGCCTCACAGATGGCAGCTTACAGTCCTGCGTAAAGATGAAAGTACAGCCTCGATTTGCAGACGCTGTGCGCATACAGCCGGCTGTAGCTTTTCAGCTCACAGCCCGACACATACCAACACAACAGCATAGATAGCACAGACGTTAAGGCTGCGAGGCGTGATAGCGGGTGCCGCTCAGGTGCGTCCGCCTCCCCTGCAGCGGTGCTGCAGACCACGCCCCACCACACACATTAACCTGGTAAAATACATATTTAGGCAGAATTTTGCAAATATCTATTTTTCATATTTTAGCAGCATAGTGCTTTTTTTTTCCAATTATTTTTTAAAGTCAGGTCAAGTCTCCAAAAGCCCAAAGGTCAGGCGGCTCACAACAGTTTTTGTTTGCTACATGGATCATTTCAGTTCAGCTGGGTGTCTTTCCTTTTGTTATATTTCTTTAAGAGTTCAAAATGTGTTCATTACATAAATAAAATTTAATTTTCTCTGTAGCACTTCATGGATTTCATAAGCAACACACCTTAGTTGTTCACACAAAGCATAAAGGTAAAAACCAATATATACAGTGTTATCTTCATTTTAGATCTCAAAAAGTATTTGCGGCTTGCGGTGTTTTCTTTTGCGTGGAAACCGGGGCCATATGGCTCTTTGGGTCTTAAAGGTTGCTGACCCCTGCCCTAGGTAGCTTTGGATTTATTACTTTGTAAGTTAAAATAAGTAGATAATGGATTGGATTTGTTTGTTATTTGTTTTTGTTATTTAATTGTTTGCGTTCTTTGTGTTTCTGAAATCATATTATCCACCAGTATTTATACTCCTCTTTTTGTCTTGCTTTTTTGGTCAGTTTTAGTGCTATTTTTTGTTTATTTTCCTGTTAAGTTTGTTTTTTGTTGAATTGTTTTTTTGTGATACTTCTGTCTTATATTGCGATTAAATGCACAAGCGTTTCAGTGGTTGAAAAATGGATTATGTGTATATTTGACGCTGAATCCTTTATGTGCCTAGATTGTGTCTGTCTTTCATTCTTGACAAGCTGATAGAATAGCATGTTAAAGAATAAGAATTTAGTTCTGTATATTAAATGAACTGTACAACAATATACTTTCATTCTATAACTATTACCTCAATATACACAGGACACAGCAGTTTGTCTCAGTTTCATAGGTGAAGAAGAAAGTTTAGAATAGTATTATCTGAATTTTAGGAGCCAGGACCACGCCTCCAGACACATCCCTTCTCGTTCTTATCTGTAGATATGATTCCCCTGTCCTACAAGCTGTTCGTTCTTGTTTTTGCGCCCCACCCTCCTTCCCCTTTTTCAGTTCTTTCACTTTTTTCACTTCTTCACTTCTCATTAGTACATGGGGATTTCCCAGGCCTGGGAGCTGCCACCAGTCTTCTCCAAGCCCTTCCCCAAACCACACCTCAATTCATGTTTAAGCCATTCACCTTTATCTACTAAAAACGCTGTCAAGCCTAAAATGAGAACGTGGGTCAAGCTAGTGAAATATAATTGTTGTTTAGCACATTTTTTCTATAACAAGCAATGTCATGGGATATGACATAGTTCAAGTAGTGAAACTTTAACGGTGCAGCCTAGGTAAACTTATGACCATGCTGTATAAATGTTTTGCCAAAATTAATTATGGCAAATAAAAGTATCACCGTTAGCCACATTTTGATATATGGCAACCTTTACCTGTTATTCCTTCTGTGTGAATATTTTTTTAATACAGTCATTTTTAATGATATTGCTAAAAGTGTCACAAATCTAGCCTCAATCATGTGCCTTAATGTTTTTAGGACCTTTTTCAGAACTGAATGATTTTAAATGGAATGATGCAAGTGTGCTATTCCATATACTGTGAGGATAACCAAATGCTGAGTCAAGAGGGGAAGAATCAGAGAGAAATTGTGGGGTTCTTTTAAGAAAAACTTTTGCCAGACATGCACTCAGAGTATTCACTGAACCCACAACTTTTAGGTATTAAAAAAATTGGGAAATTTGGCTCCACCTTGCATTACTAGGTACAACTCAACTAGATTTAGTTACTACACTCAAAATAAAGAAATGCTTAACCATTAATTAACTACTATGACACACAACTTTAATACAGTCTGCATATTCTCTATAGCAATTATTCTTGAGGTTATACTTTCCAGTGCTACAACAGTTTATTGATTTTGCATCAACAGTAAGTTTAGCATCGCTTAGCTTACCTGCTAGAAGCAAGGAAACTGATATCATCAGTGCAACACCCATTGTTCAACCAGTTAAATCTGTAAAAGAAACATATGTCAAGGCTTGTTTTATGGTCTGGTTCTTTTTACTCTGCACTTGAGTTTCTGGACTTGTGTTGTTTATTTAATTCTTATATGAGGGCCCAGGGTTTTGTTACTATATACTATTTCCTGTATTCATTCTCTTAGAATATGTAACCCTCTCTCTTTAGAGTCAAATTCTTCCCTGTGTGTTCCCCTGCTTCCTGTGTCATGTCTGCTGTATTAACTCAGTGGTTCCCAAACTTTTTTTGCTGGGCCCCCCTTTGTTTTACACGAAAAACATTCGTGCCCCCCCCCCCCCCCCCCTTCCCCCGCGCGTGCACACACACGCGCACGCACACACACGCACTAACACATCCTCCAACCACACACACACATATTTTGCTCCATTGCGGTTTATTTCACACCTCAAACATTAAGTAAACAATTAAGCAAATACAAGTAACCTGCAATAAATTACAGGTAGTAATAAAATAAACTACTAACTCTTTTACGCTACGTCCACACCTACCCGGGTATTTTTGAAAACGCAGCTGTTTCGTCCACACGTAAACGGTGTTTCGAATCACCGAAAACGGAGATTTTTTTTAAAAACTCCTTTATTGTAGACAAGGAATACAGAGGTCGTCTGGCAACATCAAAGGTATGTGCCTCTTTTCACGTCAGGCTGTGCGCCACGTTATTGTTTACATGAGATGAATTGCAGAATAGCAGATCGAGAGGAAATACTGTTACTGTTAATCTGACTGTCTTCAGGTTTTACACGCAGTTACTGTCCCTCCATTTACAAAGGCAGAGGCGTCACCATGTGATTATTTTCCTGTGTAATAATATTCAACATTGCTATCAATAATTTTTTCAAAAAATGCCTCTCTGTGCAAAATGGGTTTAAAAACATAAACAGCTGTGGGATACTGTTTGTCCGTGATTTAGACAGGGAGAACAAATCATGGCAGGATCAGCCCGATATTATTTGTATCCCGCTGTAACTTTACTGTATACAGAGCTAACATCTCCAAAATGTCAGGAGTAGTTAGTCATTACAACAAGTGTTTGTAAACTAAAAATCAAGAATGTGGGATCCTGTTTGTCCGTGATTTGAAGAGCCCAGCTGCTCCCAACAAAGGGAAAACCAATTCTGCAGGGGAGACCTACCTCGGCACTTGTGCAGGTGAAACCAAAGGGCAGACATGCTTCACCATATTTTCTAGTCTTTGGCTTAGAATGAAGTTGGTTTGGAAACATATTCAGCGATACTTCATCTCCTGCTTTGCGTGTCTGTGGGCGCCCGTGCTAGCAGTGTCCAAGCCTTTTGTTTTTTTCCCTTTTCTTAATGCGCCCCCCCCGCCATGGCTCTGCACCCCCACCCCCCAGGGAGTGGGCCCCACAATTTGGGAAGGTCTGTATTAACTTAATTAGTGTGTCTGTCTTCCCCTTTAGTTGTCACTTTATCTGGATTTTATAATTTTTGTCATTTTGGCTGTATCACAATAAACCTAATCAACAGCTCATTTGTTGCTCAATGCTGCCTGGCTGTGAGTGTGCTCTTGGTTCCTCATCTCCACAACTAGGGATGAAGGACTGGTTCTTGCAGCAAACTGGTTTCCAGTAATTCAGTTCCTTGGAATTGCTTGCCTATTTATTCTGCTTATAGGTTCCTTTTAGACTTACATTACAATAACCTCAAGAAGTGATATCAATATTGGAATTCCTAAATTCTTATCAATTCCCATCCCTATCTACACCACATACACAAACACGCACACACAAAATCTGCCATTATGTTACTAAGTTAAAAAATTTAGTAAGTGGAATTTTAAGTGTAATTAATATTATTATGCTTTAAAATGAAATGATAAATCATGACTATTTAAAAAATCATATTGGTACAAACATCATTAGTTTTATAAGTCATAATACAAAAAAAAAAAAAAAAAATCAGATTTACAGTACAGAAAATATGTTCCATTGTACTTACCAAAACTGGAATCAAATGGAAATGTTTTAATTCCTGTTTTTTATCTGTAGATGTCTTCAATTTCTTTTTATTTTAAAATGGTGCAGTTCACCTCTTTGCTTTGGTAAATCTTTCACCTTATGTTCCTGTCAAAACACCTTTCGTCCTTTTATATTTCAGCAGAATTGGGGCTAATGACGTAAGTGAGAAATGATTGATGAGGTTGTGGCACCTCTAGAATGTCACATCACAGGATTCACAAGTTTGTCAAGCCACGTTTCTTGGCCTAATATAACATTGCCTCTCCCTTCTTTATGTTTCATAAGAGTGACTCAAAGATATAATGACAGACCAAATACAGAATTCTAGTATGGTGAGAAGAAGTTGTAAGAAATGAAAGAGATGTATGATCAAAGTAAATGGACATCTTTACAGAGTGTGAGCCTCTCGAGTTATTTACCACACGACACGACAACTTTATAGTGATATACTGTAACTCAGAATCACAGCTAAATTTCCTGATATTTTTCCAAGTGATTGCAAACTCATTAAATCAAAATGATTTAATATGAAATTATAATATCTCATAATTGAAACATGACATGTATCAGTAGGAAGTACTTTATATTGACATTCTAAAAGTGCTTTTACTACTTTGTTAGAACAATTTGTTTTAAAAGTGGCTCAATAATACATTTTCGATCACACTGATTTTATTCATTTAATATCCCCTCTCTGTTTACTGCATAGAAAGGATAAAATGCTTTGAATTATTGTTTAAACACTTTGATCTTATTTGTTTCATTTTGTTCATACATTTTTTCTAAGCCAAGACAAGGAGACTTTGCAAGGCGGTTTCTGAGAGTTCAAAGAAATGCAAAGGAATCTGGCATTGAGCACCAACAGAATTACTGAAATGAAAGTGAAAATAGCTGCTTATGTGTTTTACATCAAGGCTCCAATTTGATAATTTTAGCAAGGTCTTTCCTGTTGTTTTTAAATATGCACTTTCTGCAGATGCCCAACAATGGGGAATGGCGATGTATTCATATGTAAATGCTTTCTCATACTTTCAAATGACAGTTCTGCCGAAGAGTTCAAAATAAGAATAAACAAACAAAGAAACAAGAACAAGATTTCAAGAATATTGGTCCAGCTTAACATGCTATTTATGTATTTTCTCCATCATAACAACAACTTAACTCGCAGCTTACTTATTGAGTCATTAAGCTGGCTGCAGCTTTAGCATTACCTTCATAAAACACAGCAACAATTCCTCATCTAAAAAAACTGTGAATCTTTTGTTGAACTTTCATCATCTCCAGTTCCTCTTTTAAATTCTGCTTTTGAGAGAAAACATTTTAGAAGCAAAGTGTAATTAGATTTGATATTTGCAGGTGAGTTTGTCAAACCAGAATTTTCAGCAAATGCCTCTCCATCACGCCTTCAGGTTAAGAGAAAATTTGGTTTGAAACATGTTGAACAAGCCTTGTAGTGCAAATGTGATCGAGGGAGAGGGGCATCATACAAATAGCATAGTTCTTTCACCATAGTTCTTTAAGAACAAATGCAGTCTACAAAACAGTGATGAACTGTTGCAACACCAAAGAGTAACACCTTGGGAATGTATAGGTCACACCTCTTCTTTGGAAATTTTGTCAGTCAGACAATAAATTATAGATAGTGGCTTATTTAATATTTTTTTAAAATCCTTTTCTTGAGGACCTAGCCTGAATATGGCTAAGCATTAGAGTTAAATTGACCCACCATATATTCAGAATATAGAGGCCCTGTCTCAATATGTGTACTTGTGAGTACTTGCGTTCTCGTGTTCTCATGATACGTCATCAGTCGGAGATCAAGTACTGTTCGCATCAAGCCGAGAACGCGAAAAAGTCCCAGATGTGTTCTCGCTCTGCCCATTTTATCGAGCATGCATCGGTGGAGACTTGTGTGGACTTGGTACAGCTACATATCCCAGAATGCATTTCGTCCAAAACTGAAACGCAGCAATGGTGGATAAGCGGGGCTAAAAACTTTTGAATATTACTCTTTCTGGGTCACAAAATAAACTTTTAAGTTATTTTCAAGCCAGAATGTAGCTTTGTAAACTTCAAATATCTGCTCGATTTATCAAGATATCATATATTTCCAAACGTGCTCCGACGTTTTTGGAGACGTCTGTGACCCGCCAGCTCCATAGCAGACAGCGAGGTCGAGGATCATTAGAGCCGGCAAGAACAGCGGACTCCCGGCACATCGTTTCCAACCCCCCCGCGGTCTTTTTGCTACTCAGGTTAAACAAACCCCAAACCCCAGTAGCTGTCTATTGTATTGAGTGTCCACTAAAATAAAAATAAAAGCGTTCTAACATCTCACCTGCTTGTTTTTATTAAGGTATGTACACTAGTGATGTGACGTTCTGTATCGAGGTTTCAAAGCTTGTGTCGAGTAATGGAGGGGGCGTTTCCACGATGCGCGTAATGAGGCTTACTTCATTTATGGAAGGAGCTGAAAATGATGATGTCCGAAGCCTCGCTGCCCGGCTGTACCATGTGACTGGTTCAGGAAGTGGTTCGAACTTTACGGGAGCTATGACAGCGATATAAACCCCTCAGACTTCATTCAAAATGTAGGTGTTTGATGGAGAGTTGCGGTTAGTGAGAGTTTGGAGACAGTTTGGAGGTTTAGGAGATTGAGGAGAGAAAGTCAGGAGAGAATGGAGCCAGCTAAGTCATTCCCTGTGTGGGAACATTTTGATCTTATATCTCCCAACAAGGTATGTAAATTTCTACAGAAGATGTATTTTCATAATACTGATTGTGCAATACATTTTATGTTAAGCTGTCTTTACTTTTGTACAAGGTGAAGTGTTTGCTATGTGCCAGGGAGCTGGGATATAACAACAACACCTCATCCAGGTGCTTAGGCACTACAGAGCTTTGCTTGAGAATAAGGGGAACACCGATTGTGGAGCAAGACCAGGTGAGCCATCTAATGCCATGATAATATAGCATGCTGTAATGTTACTAAATGATATAACAATATTATACAACTGTTATACGTTACGTGTGTGATATTTATATCTGTGCTTTGTCTTTATTGTCTTTCCTCAGGAGAACAATCTCAAATAGATGAAGACCTGGTTAGCATGGTGATCGAGGACTCCCAGCCATTTAGCATTGTGGAGGACAAAGGATTTAAAAGATTTGTTAAATCATTAAATCCTAGCTATGTTCTTCCCACTAAAGGTTATAAAAGCAGTGAAAATTTAGTTTTTACAGAATAAAATGTGAACAGGCAGGACTGAGGTTCAAAGCCTCAGTGCAGCCACGCCGTACTTTCAAACAAAATGTTTTTTCTTTCCTTTTGGCCCTGACAGTCATGGTGGAGGCCAGGTACCAGGAGATGAAGGAGAAAGCTAAGGCCAGCATTGAGAAGGCAGCAGCTGTGAGTCTGACATCAGATATGTGGACCTCCATCAACACAGAGGCCTATCTTGCAGTCACCTGCCATTTTGTTGATGAGTCCAGCACATTAAACACCGTTGTTTTTGGAGTGCAATATTTTCCTAATGCACACACTACAGAAAATATTGCACAAGTGAAAGGCTCACTCATGACAGAATGGGCAATTACTGACAAAGTCACATGCCTAGTAACAGATGGGGCTGCCAATATGGAGACTTGTGCAAGGGAGCTACGACTCAAACATGCCATATGCATAGCTCACACCCTGAACTTAGTGGTGAAGAAGGCCCTTGACCAGACACCTGAGCTCTCTGCCATCTGAGCCAAGTCCAGGAAGATCGTGGGATATTTCAGGAGCAGTACCACTGCAAAGGTAAGATGATTAATTACAGTTTCTTTAATGCTACTTAAGTGTGTAGTTCTGCTCCCTTGACAATCTAATGTATGCTTTTTTAATTGTATTTTGTAAGGAGAGGCTTTCAGTGGTGCAGGAACAACTAAGGAAGCCTCAACTCAAACTAATACAGGAAGTGGAAACCTGCTGGAACAGCACTTATAATATGCTGCAAAGACTGTTAGAGCAAAGGGAGCCAGTGGGTGCTTTGGCAAGTCTCACAACAGACATCCCACCTGTTTCATCCGAGGAATTTAGTATAATTTCAGAGTGTCTGGTTGTCCTAGCACCATTTAGCGATGCAACCACTGAGCTCTCTCAGGAAAAAAGGGTGTCTGGGTCAAAGGTCATACCTTTGCTCACTATGCTGGATCATTGCCTCAATGAACAAATGGAAAAATCACCATCCATTGGGTCTTCTCTGGCTCAGAAGCTAAGGATGCTATTGAGAGAGAAGCTGGATAAAATACAAACCATGAGCATTATGTTCCTTGCGACACTGCTGGACCCAAGGTTCAGAAAACTCGGGTTACTCAGCCCTGCAAAAGCTAGCGAAGCAGAAAAAAGACTGAAAGCAGAATGTGCTTCCGTAATGAGGGCCTCCACCACCTCCTCTTCCTCCGCACCACCACCACAGCCATCAACGTCAAAAACTGTTGAGGCTGTTTCCCACGGTACTATTGTTATTGCATTTGAGTTGCATTTATATAAACTGATTGTTGGGATGTCCTCTGTATCTATTATTGTACGATCTACTGTACAATATAAAGCGCCTTGAGGCGACTGTTGTTGTGATTTGGCGCTATATAAATAACATTGGATTGAAAATTGAATTGTTAGTATCACATAAAACTCTCCTTATTGTTTAGGTAACAACCTGTGGCGTCGCCTGGATGAAAGTGTCAGGCAGACACAGACACAAAATGTGACAGCAGACGCGAATATTGAGGTCCAACGGTACATGATGGAGCCAAATATTGGAAGGCTGGAGGACCCCCTTAAATACTGGGAGAGACAAAAATATGTCTATCCTCACTTATATAAGTTAGCACTGACATACCTGTGTACCCCTGCCTCATCTGTGCCCTGTGAGCGAGTGTTTTCAAAAGCAGGGGAAATATTGTCCAAAAAAAGAAATCGCCTACGACCTGCCACAGTGGAGAAACTGTTGTTTTTAAATAAAAACCAATGATGTGTCCCCTAAACACTAATCACTGTCCATACCTCAACGTTACAAAAGCACAACCACTGTCCATACCCCAACCACACCTCACCTCACAGATAATGATCATTTCCATTTTAAGCATTTCCAAATAATCATTTTCCATACTGCCAGTATAAATATACACAGTATGCTGCCATCACTACAATATACATGTTTTACACACTCCTTTTGTTGTTGACATTTACAGGCTGTGTGCAAAATGCCACACTCTTCAAATTCATGCCAACTAATATTTTTATGTCCAGTAGATGTCCTACTAGAGCTTCAAGACGCTTTGCGCTGGGATGAACCAATTGGATGAAAGGCTTCAGTGCTTCATGAAGCTTCATCTGCCCATCACTAATGTACACGTATGTACATGTACACTATTTTTATTAATAGAGATTTCGCTACTGAGGTTAAACATGATATATAAGTCACTTAGATCACTTCTAAATGTTAATGTTTGGTTTATTTCAGTGTTTTATTTGTTCCTGAGTAAACCGGTTTGGCTGTGATTAAAGTTAACCTTCATATACTCACAGTTAAATTAAGAGGGGACGGCAGTAAAAACTCCAGACCTGTGACATCATCAAGTACGCTGGTGTTCAAGTACATCATCAAGTACGTGGTCTGTCAATCTCAATAGAGATTGACAGACCACGTGACTTTCGCGCATTGCATGCCGGGAACTCGTGGCAAAACAATCCAAGTACCGCATCAAATGCAAACTGCGGTCAAGTGAGCCGTCACTTACGAAGTCACAGTCAAGCTAGCCGCACCGCCAGCCGCACCTAAAATGTTGTTGCACTACTCTTACGCATATTACGGTATGGGTGCCGACTGGCTTAGAAACGCAGTCTTTTGTGTCCTGACACTATTTTACTTCACAATCCACTCCTAGTTTTGGTGTATCTCCACTTTTCCCCCTGTGATCCACAGCCCAAATTACTGTATGATTCAGAGAAAATTAACAATAAAATTTACCCAATATACTCTACTGTACTTTTAATATCATCTTTGAGCTCAGATTACAGGAAAACTGTAAGAGGTGACGCAGATATTTCACTCTGCACCCTGTGATCCACAGCCAAAATTACTGTACGGTTTTTGAGAATGCTGTGTTAACAGAGTATGACAAAGGCTAAGAAAATATACTGCCTAAAATAGTATAAAATTTAAACAACAAATTACAAAATTGCCACATCTGCTGTTATTACCATGTGTTCGATAGAACATTATTTAGTCATAGAAAATACATATCTGTCAGGATTTGTGTCGTGGATGAGAGAAGGAGGACCCAAACGCTGCACTCACAGGTAGGTAGGTGAAGGTTGGTGTTTATTGTCGATGGAGTGAACAAACAGAACAGAGGTAGGAAATGGCTGGCTGGCTGGACGACTGACTGAATGACTGAAGGACTGACTGACTGAACGCAGGCGGAAACGACAACATAACATCAATGACACGACAGTGAACGAGTGGAAACAGAGGACTTAAATACACAGACTGATGAGGATGATAATGAGAGACCGGTGAGTACACAGCTGAACATAATCTGGTTAATAACACAAGAGATGAGCTGACACAGGAAAAGCAGGAAGTGAGAACATTGATGTGGCAACATAACCTAAATGTGACAAAACTGAAAACACTGGGTCACTGACCCAGGAACCCTGACAGTACCCCCCTTTCAAAGGCCGGCACCCGACGGCCAAAAGAGAAAAAGACCAGAACAGGGCGGGCGGAGGGGGCCCAGGACGGAGGGACAGAGTCCACACAGAGACAGTTCAGGTGGGCGGTCATGGGGCCCATGTCCGAGACGAGACAGTTCTGGAGGGCGGCCGCGAGGAAGGCAGCGGCGGCCACTGAGCAGGTCCGGTGGGCGGCCACGCCGGCGATGACATCCAGAACGTAGCTGGGGTGACAGCACGGCAGCCGCAGGGCCAGGCGAAGCAGAAGCCGAAGCTGAGCCTGGACCGGGCGAAGCAGAAGCCGAGGCTGAGGCTGGACCAGGTGACGGCACGGGAGCTGGGGGTGACGGGGCTGGAGACAGACAGGGCCAGCGGGCTCGGAAACCCCTGGCTGAAGAGCGGCCGGGCCAGCGGGCGCGGAAACCCCTGGCTGAGGAGTAGGAGAGCTCACAGCTGGCTCTGGGTGCTGTGGCTGCAGGTCTGGGAACTGAACAGGATGGTGGATGAGTGACTGGACCAGAGACTGATCAGGAGATTGGGCAACGGGCAACTGAACTACAGGGTACTGGATGACAGACTGAACTGACGGGACTACAGAAGACTAGACAGACTGGAGGACGGGCGACTGGGAGACAGGAGGCGACTGGACTGACTGGACAGGAGCAGACTGGACTGACTGAACTAGAGGGGACTGGAGGACAGGAGGAGACTGAACTAGAGGAGACTGGAGGACAGGAGGAGACTGAACTGATTGGAGGGCAGGAGGAGACAGAACTGACTGGAGGGCAGGAGGAGACTGAACTAGAGGAGACTGGAGGGCAGGAGGAGACTGAACTGATTGGAGGGCAGGAGGAGACAGAACTGACTGGAGGGCAGGAGGAGACTGAACTACAGGGGAACTACAAGGCCCCGCCCTGGAGCCAGGCCCGGGGAGGGTGCCCGAGGGCGAGCGTCTGGTGGCCGGGCCTTAGTCCATGGGGCCCGGCCGGGCACAGCCCGAAGAGGAGACATGGGCCCATCCTCCCGCAGGCCCACCACCCGCAGGAGGCGCCATAGGGGTCGGGTGCATTGTGTGCCGGGTGGCGGCCAGGAGCGGAGGCCCTGGCAGACTGACCCCCGGCTGCCAAGACTGGCAATAGGGACATGGAATGTCACCTCTCTGGTGGGGAAGGAGCCTGAGTTAGTGCGTGAGGTTGAGAGGTACCGGCTAGATATAGCCGGGCTCACCGCTACGCATGGCTTGGGCTCTGGAACCAGTCTCCTGGAGAGGGGCTGGACTCTGTCTCAGTCTGGAGTTGCCCCTGGTGAGGGGCGGCGGGCTGGAGTGGGTATTCTAATATCCCCTCGGCTTGCTCCCGGTACGTTGGGGTTTTTCCCGGTGGATGAGAGGGCTTGTTCCCTGCGCCTTAGGGTCGGGGAACGGGTCCTGACTGTCATCTGCGCCTATGCTTCTTAGAGTCCGGGGGGGGGGGGGGGGTGCTGGAAGGTGCTCCACCTGGAGACTCTGTTGTCCTGCTGGGAGACTCCAATGCTCACGTGGGTAACGACAGCGAGACCTGGAGGGGCGTGATTGGGAGGAACGGCCTCCCTGATCTGAACCCAAGCGGTGCTTTGTTATTGGACTTCTGTGCAAATCACAGTTTGGCCATAACGAACACCTTGGTCGAACACAAGAGTGTCCATAAGTGCACGTGGCACCAGGACGCTCTAGGCCGTAGGCCAATGATCGATTTTCTAATCGTATCACCAGACCTGTGACCATATGTTCTGGACACTCGGGTAAAGAGAGGGGCTGAGCTGTCAACTGATCACCACCTAGTGGTGAGTTGGATCAGGTGGCGGGGGAGGACGCTGGACAGACCTGGTGCACCTAAACGCATAGTGAGGATGTGCTGGGAACGTCTAGCAGAGGCCCCAGTCCGCGAGATCTTCAATGCACACCTCCGGCAGAGCTTCAACAGCATTCTGAGGGAGACTGGGGACATTGAGTCCGAATGGACCATGTTCAGCGTCTCCATTGCCGAAGCTGCTGCATTGAGCTGCGGCCGCAAGGTGGTTGGTGCCTGCCGTGGGCGAGGTCACTGAGGCAGTTAAACAACTCCTTGGTGGCAGAGCTCCTGGTGTTGATGAGGTCCGCTCCAAGTTCCTGAAGGCTCTGGATGATGTAGGGCTGTCCTGGTTGACACACCTCTGCAATGTTGTGTGGAGATCAGGGGCAGTACCCCTGGACTGGCAGACCGGGGTGGTGGTCCCCATCTTTAAGAAGGGGGACCGGAGGGTGTGTTCCAACTACAGGGGGATCACACTCCTCAGCCTCCCTGGGAAAGTTTATGCCAGGGTGCTGGAAAGGAGAGTTCATCCGCGAGTCGAACCTCAGATACAGGAGGAACAATGCGGCTTTCGTCCTGGTCGCGGAACACTGGACCAGCTCTTTATCCTCTCGAGGATACTTGAGGGTGCATGGGAGTTTGCCCAACCAGTCTACATGTGTTTTGTGGACTTGGAGAAGGCATTCGACCGTGTCCCTCGGGGTGTCCTGTGGGAGGTGTTGCGGGAGTATGGGGTGTCTGGCCCATTGCTACGGGCCATTCGATCCCTATACGACCATTGCAAGAGCTTGGTTCGCATTGCTGGCAATAAGTCGGACTCGTTCCCGGTGGCTGATGGGCTCCGCCAGGGCTGCCCTTTAAGATAAGATAAGATAAGATAACCTTTATTAGTCCCACACGTGGGAAATTTGTTTTGTCACAGCAGGAAGTGGACAGTGCAAAAGTTATGAAGCAAAAATTAGAATACAATAAGAATAAATACAGTACACAGCTGTACAGAATAGAATAAAATAATATACTATATACAGTAGAATAAAATAGAATAAAAATATACAATAAGATAAAAATAGAATACGAATGCTATATACAACTGAGTAAAAATACAACGATGCCAGAAAAGATTATTGCACTTAGTGTTATTGCACATGTGTGGATGTGTGTGTTTGTTCAGTTAAAGTCTTTGTTGTGGAGTCTGACAGCAGTGGGGAGGAAAGACCTGCGAAATCTCTCCGTCCCACACCGTGGGTGCCGCAGTCTCCCACTGAAGGAGCTGCTCAGTGCTGTCACAGTCTGCTGCATGGGGTGGGAGACGTTGTCTCCGGTTCTGTTCATAATTTTTATGGACAGGATTTCTAGGTGCAGCCAAGTGGCGGAGGGCTTTCGCTTTGGTGGCTTCAGAATCTCATCTCTGATTTTTGCAGATGATGTGGTTCTGTTGGCTTCATCGGGTGAGGGCCTCCAGCTCGCACTGGAACGGTTCACAGCCGAGTGTGAAGCAGCGGGAATGAGGATCAGCACCTCCAAATCTGAGGCCATGGTTCTTAGCCAGAAAAGGGTGGAGTGCCCACTCCGGGTCAGGGATGAGTTCCTGCCCCAAGTGGAGGAGTTCAAGTATCTCAGGGCCTTGTTCGCGAGTGATGGGAGAAGGGAGCCGGAGATCGACAGACGGATTGGGGCTGCAGTAATGCAGACGCTGCACCGGTCCCTCGTGGTGAAGAGGGAGCTGAGTGTAAAAGCGAAGCTCTCAATTTACCGGTCGATCTACGTCCCTACCCTCACCTATGGTCATCATGTTCCCATTATTTTCAATATTTAAACCTTGTGATGTCCTCCCGATTGCCATACTTCTTTTGTCCTCTGGGGTAAAGCGTCTGCTTTGACTATTTATAAAGCATGAATTATAAATTATCATCCATCTCCATGTTTCAATGTTTTATCAAACTGTATTCCAACTGATTACCTGAAATCTTTATGTGTTTTGACATTGTATTCAACTTAGGCATGGGCCTTAGTGAACCCCCACTTTAATGCCAAAAAATGCATGTCCTATTTGACATAAGTGCAGGAGGAAGCTCAGGTTTTTTGCTTTTTGCTGGTCACACCATGTACAGCTTTGTTTTTAGCAGTTGTAGGCCAAGGGCATATGAATTAAACAAACTTTCAAGGGCGATCATTGTCTTTTGGAGACCTACTGTATTAAGCACAGCTCGCGTGCCCTGACTGCAGGCAAGCAAGTTTGCAATCATACACTAGCATGTTCTCTGTACAGCTGGACTGGGCATCACATACTGCCCATGTTTTTATCTCATAGTTCCTCTGTTTACTTGGGATGTAATGTTGGAGAGAGTTCTTTAAGGGGACTAGGCACTCATACACAGTCATATCAGTTCCTGTATGGTACACCAACAGCAGGACAGATGCTAACTCGTTACATAACGAACACATCGGACTACAAACACGCACATTACCAACTCCGGAAGACGATCAAAGCAGCCAAACGTGAGTACAGGGACAGGGTGGAGCAACAGTTTGACAACCCTCGGAGTATGTGGCAGGGACTAAACACGATCGCAGACTTTAGAGGGAAACCCAGCACACCGCAGACCACGGCCTCTCTGTGTGAGGATCTAAACGTATTCTACGCTAGATTCGACACAGCGAACACCATGAGACCGGACAGTGTGCGCACCGCGGATGACGTCAATGCGCACACTGTGTCTGAGGAGGATGTGCGGAAGTGCTTCAGGAAGGTGAACGCACGCAAAGCTACTGGTCCGGACGGGATTCCCGGCCGCGTCCTCAAGTCATGCGCGGCTCAGCTGGCTGGAGTGTTCACGCACATCTTCAACCTTTCCCTCTCTCTGTCTGTAGTCCCAGCCTGCTTCAAAATGGCCACCATTGTCCCTGTACCCAAATCCTCCACCATCTCCTCATTGAACGACTGGCGACCTGTAGCCCTGACCCCCATCGTGAGCAAATGCTTCGAGAAGCTGGTCAGGGACTTCATCCGCTCTGCACTACCCGACTCACTGGACCCTCTACAGTTTGCATACCGCCACAACAGGTCCACTGATGATGCCATAGCCCTGACACTACATACTGCCCTGTCACACCTGGAGAAGAGAGACACGTATGTGAGAATGCTGTTTGTAGATTACAGCTCAGCATTCAATACCATCGTTCCCTCGAAGCTGGACAGGAAACTGCAGGATCTAGGACTGAGCAGCTCCCTCTGCAGCTGGATCCTTAACTTCCTGTCTGACAGACGCCAAGTGGTCAGACTGGGCAGCATCACCTCATCCCCCATCACACTGAACACTGGTGCTCCACAGGGGTGTGTACTGAGCCCTCTCCTATACTCACTCTACACCTACGACTGCACAGCCACTAACAACTCCAACATCATTGTGAAGTTTGCGGACGACACTACAGTGGTGGGTCTTATCACCAATGGTGATGAGACGGCCTACAAGGAGGAGGTCAGCGCCCTGACCCACTGGTGTCAAGACAACCATCTCACCCTCAACGTCGCAAAGACAAAGGAGTTGATAGTGGACTTCCGGAGGTGCAGAGAAGTACACACCCCCATCACCATCAACGGCGCTGCTGTGGAGAGAGTGAGCAGCTTCCGGTTCCTTGGAGTACATCTGGCTGAGGATCTTACGTGGTCAGTACACACAAACAAAACAGTGAAGAAGGCGCAGCAGCGCCTCTTCTTTCTCAGGAGACTGAAAAGATTTGGCATGAGCCCCCGCATCCTCAGGACCTTCTATCACTGTGCCATTGAGAGCATCCTCACTGGATGCATCACCACCTGGTATGGCAACAGCACCGCCTACAACTGCAAAGCTCTCCAGCGAGTAGTGCGGTGCTCTGAACGGATAATTGGAGGTGAGCTTCCCTCCCTCCAAGACATCTACAGGAAGCGGTGCCTGAGGAAAGCGGGGAGGATCATCAAGGACTCCAGTCACCCCAGCCATAAACTGTTCAGACTGCTTCCATCAGGAAGGAGGCTCTGCAGCATCCGGTCCCGTACCAGCAGACTGAGAGACAGCTTCTTCCACCAGGCCATCAGACTGCTGAACACGTCATAGACACCTCAGCTTCACTACTGGAACTTCAACATTATGCACTCCATACTGTACAGTAATGCCACTGTTTTGCACATGTCTCAACTCTGTATATTTTTATATATTTTATTTATTGTTTACTCTATTTAATTTGTAAAATATGTGTACACACACACACACGTAGAAAAATATTTAGTATACACATCCAGAAATGCATATACAATTATATATTGTACATATATTTATTAGTTTCAGATGTAGCCATTCTTGTATTTTGCTTGTTTACATTATTGTATTTTGCACAACTCTGTTGCTTGTGAAGCTCGCACACAAGAATTTCACTCACATGTGCTGTACCAATGTACCTGCACATGTGATGTGACAATAAAAGTGATTTGATTTGATTTGATTTTGATTTTAAATAAAAAAAAAACACTGACCGTGTTTAAGCAGTGAAACATTTGAGACAGTTAACATTTGTAGATTTAAAAGAACTTGTTATTAATTGTGATACTTCATGTAACATAATCTAGAGCACAGGGCTTTCTGACACACCATTAAAAACAGTGATATGTTTTATATGTGTCTATGTGATTTATGGAAAAGCACAGAATGTTCTTTTTCTGTTTGACTTTTATCATTCATTTGTATATAAATGTGATGTACTTTAAGTATTTCCTTTTTGATTTTTTGGGTTGATTTGTGTGATGACAGATAATGAATAACAATATATCTAAACTGTGTAGTGTAATATGAGAAATCAGTAATCTGAGAAATGTAATTTCTCACCCTGACCGGTCGAGGCAGATGGCCGCCCCTCCCTGAGCCTGAGGTTTCTTCCTGTTAAAAGGGAGTTTTTCCTTCCCACTGTCACCAAAGTGCTTGCTCATAGGGGGTCATATGATTGTTGGGTTTTTCTCTGTATGTATTATTGTAAGGTTTAACTTATTATGTAAAGTGCCTTAAGGTGACTATTATGGAGCGCCAGGACTGCCATAATGAATTAATTAAATACACCATTAAATAATTAATTAAATGTGGCAATAATTAATTAAAATTGGAATTAATTAATTAAATAAATAGTTATGACACATGTAATTAATTAATTATTGACACATTTAATTAATTATTTATGTATTTCACATTTTAATTAATTATTGACACATTTAATTAATTATTGACACATTTAATTAATTATTTAATGATATATTTATTTATTTCATTTTGGCAGTCCTGGCGCCTGGCTCTCATCTTGAAATAATTTTATCTGTCAGCCTCACCCATCAAACTCAGGGGGCGGGGTTAACGCTGCCCATGCAGCTTCTCTAACATTTGATTGGTTGCCGTGCAAAGTAAGTCAAAACAGGTCGATCCTAGATAATCAATTGCTTGTGTAGACTTGGGGCAGCCAGGTATCCCAGAATGCAGATCAAATCACAGGCAGCAATGGTGGTGGTGTAGTTTTAAAATACCCCGTTTTTCTGTCACCAGCTACACTTTTAACAGTGTTTTAGCCGTGAATGTCGCGCCGTATGTCTGGTCAGGTTGTCAACATAGAACATGTTTGCAAAAGTGCTCAGATGTTTTCAGAGATTTCACTAGCTCTGCTAACAATTAGCATGCAGAGTGCACCCAGGGGGTTACGTTAACTGGTTTGTTTACATATTCCACTCTCCGTGTTCCACATGTTGCATTCGCAGATTCTCATTTTCACCGAACGATCGTCTCTTTCCGCCTGGTCTTGTGTCTCTGTGCTTCTGTAACATAAAGAACGAGCTGACATTTTTCTCACAAAACCAGCGATCAGCTCAACAGACCCTCAGTTTACCTGCATGCATCCTCCTCCTCATCTGTCAGCTGTTTAACACCTGCTGCTAATTCAAGAAACACGCCTAAGTTACCTGGTGATAGTCACAGTTTAACTGGGCAGCCGGTGCTCGATATAAAGCAATGTCAGCGCATTTTTCTGCACAAGATAAGTAAATATAGTGTTTTCCCCGAGCGCAGAGCTGCTGGAGCTTGTTTCCTTACAGAGCACTTTATAGGCGAACCAGCTTCATCAGCGGCTGATGTCCAATCACCGGCACACAGCTTTCAAACCTCAGCTGAGTTTTAGCTCTCAGTGGTTAAACGCTGGACTTCATTCACTCAGGTTCTGTCTGTCGGGTCACGTTTACTTCGCTGTTTTATTTACAACTGAGCAAATCGGTTTGGCTGAGGTTAAAGTTACGTTTCATAACTGCATAGTTTCACAGACGTTTAATGGTTCACTGGCACATGTGTTAGACTAAACTATCATCTAAATATCACCTTTTTTTTTAATAGTTATTCAACTGTATTCTAAGCACCAGCTGTCTGTTAAAATGTGATTTTTTTCTCTCTCTGTTGGCAGAGGTATAAAAATGCGCAGGAAAATCTGACGTGCATGGCAAACTTCACCGACGATATTTAGGGAGGAATAAACACACATCAAACATAAATGAACCATTTGCCTGTCTCCATAATTGAGAGCATTTTCTCTTCTTATGTCAACAATCTCTCTCTCTTTTTTTTTTTTTTTTTTTTGCTTTTTCGGTCATGTTATGTTTATCTGTCAAAGGCTTGTTAAAAACTATGAAACACATCGTGCAGACTTCTGGATGTTAGAAGAAAACTAATACTGCTCATGAAGGAGACTAAAGGCAGGAAGGTGTCCTTTAAAACTAAACATGTTAATAGGACCTCCCTATTTATATCATAGTTTATGATATAGCACGTGTATTTCAGTAATAGCCTGCTGATTTCAGTGTAGTGGTGAACAGTCGCACAGCTCACGTAGGCGTTATCTGTGATACTCCTTAATTATAATTTATCCAAGTTAACTTCAGTTAACCATTCAGACAGTTCTTTTGCAATAAAAAACATAAACACCCATGCTGCCGGTAGGTTACCTCAGTGCCAGCTGTTAACATTATAGCTGCTTATGCAGTAACCATGGTAACCACGGACTCTGAGCGGCTGGATCGATGGAGGTCAGACAACAATTTTACATGTATGATCTTAAAACAGGACACAGCCACTATACGTGCTGGCCTCATATCAAATGTGAAGGCAGACTGAGTCTATGTTTGACGTTTGTTTATATCTTATCTTCCTTTTCAAACATTTAAACAGCAGCGAGTCTGCAGCTGAGCTGAATCGTGTTTTTAAAAAGTAACTAAGTAACTAAGTAATTAATTACTTTTGAAAATAACCCATACGGTAAAAAAAATGTATTTTTTTACCGTATGGGTTGTCCCGACATCTGGCTGTGCCGCGCCGGGTGCCGCGCCGGCGGTGCGACCGTCGCTTCCTTTTCAGAGACGGCTCCGATGGACCGGGTAATTCCTCGTCCGGCGGGTCGGATGGCACGTCCTCCATTGAAGCGAGGAGGCGAGCGGTAGCGGCGGGAGGGTGAAGATGGAGCTCGTGAAGAACAAAATTCTGTACGAGCGGGTGGAGTGAGTCCAATAACCAAGGGTAACCGGAAATAAGCTGTTGTAGCCTGGCTTCCACAGTATAGAGAAACGCTTCTCCCTCATGCTCTACCCACAGGTTGATTAATCTTGAAGCAGAGTCGATAACGGCCTCCTGAAGCTCCTTGGGTGGGCTGAATGCCACTGGATCCATATCTGGCTGGTCCGTACTGTCACGGCAAGTGAGATGAGCCGTGTGGAAGAAATAAAGGAGGATCCAAACGCAGGCACTTGTAAAGGTGTGAGGGTGGTTTATTAAACACAAAATAAAAATGGGCAAATGGCAAAAGGAACAGAAGGCTATCTAAACTGAGAACAACTAAACTAGTGAACACAAACCAGAACATGAACATGAAGGAGGATGAGCAGCGGAGAATGACGACGGACAGCAGGGAAAACACACAAGTGAGACATGGTGGATACACAGAAGGACCAGCAACTACAATGACAGAAGACGCGACTTAAATACACACAGAGAAACACAGGGAGATTACACACAGGTGGTGGACACAGCTGGGAGTAATTAACAAGACGAGACAAGGGAGGTAAAACTGAACACACTCACATGAGATGCCGACCTTCACAATAAAACAGGAAACAAGAAAACACTACACAAGGACACAGACACGACACTGAGAGACAGACAGAAAATGACACATGGAACTTGAACTATACTATACAGACACAACCGAAGGACAATTCCTAACACATGAATAAACAGACACATAGAATTCCAATGATAATAATAATAAGAGTAACAAAATGATCATTCAAAAATAAATCAAAACATAATAAACTCAAAATACTGGGTCGAACCGACCCAGAACCGTGACAGAATCTGTCCAGAAGAATTCTTGAGTATCTTCTAGCTCCAACTCTGCTTTGAGCATGTCACTAATCCGCACTGCTACAACTGCTGCAGACAGCTCCAATCTTGGCACCGTAGTAACCTTCGTGGGTGCTACTCTGGACTTGGCAAAGACAAGAGAGCAGTGGACTTGTCCTGCTTCACTGACAGCTCTCAGGTATGTACAGACACCATACCCTGAAACACTTGCATTTGAGAAATAGTGAAGCTCGTACTTTTGAACTGTTTGAAAATCTCTTGGCACGTAACATCTGTCAATTTTGACATCAGCTAGATTTTTTAGATCCAACAACCAGGACTCCCACCGTGACTTCAGATTGCTTGAGAGTGGTTTGTCCCAATCTGCTTTCTCACAACACATTTGCTGTAGTATCTGCTTCCCAAGTAGAACAAAAGATGCCACAAAGCCACGTGGATCGTAAATAGAGGCTAACATGGACAACACTCCTCTTCTGGAAAGTGGATGCTCGTTCACAACTACTTGAAACTGGAAATGATCTGAGTTGATGCACCATTTGACACCTAGGGCTCTTTCAATTTGTTGCTCGCCCAGTGACAAGTCTTTTCTTACTGTTTCTGCACAATCTTCTTCCGGCAGAAAATTAAGTACTTGCTTACTGTTTGAAACGAACTTGTGAAGTCGCAAGCCTCCTGTGCTGAAAAGTTCCTTAGCTTACTTTACCAAACGAATTGCCTCTTCTTCTGAGTGGAAACTGATAAGACCATCGTCCACATAAAAATATCGCTCAATGAACCTTATGGTAGCTTCACTGAACTTGCCTTGACCTTGTGCACCAATATATTTGAGACCAAAGTTCACACAGGCAGGGGAAGAAGCAGCTCCAAATAGGTGTACGTGCATGAAATAGACAGATGGAGTAGAGTTGAAGTCTCCATTGTCCCAAAACAAGAAGCAAAAGTAATCTTGATCTTCCTCTCTGACTCTGAATTGATGAAACATGCGCTCAATGTCGCACATCACTGCAAATGGACCTTTCCGAAATCAGCACATGACCCCAACCAGAGAGTTGGTTAACTCTGGCCCTGTAAGCAGGTAGTTGTTCAAAAACACTCCATGTAACGATCTGCTAGGGAGTGTGGGGAGCCATAGCCCCATCCACCAGGGTCTGAAGCAGGTATGGAGGAGATCCAGGCCCCAGATATCCAGAGGCCCCAGAGTACAAGGACCCGAGGAGGACCACCAAAAGGGGGGGAATCGTGCCACCCTCCTGGGAAGAGCTGAGTAGAGCCCCAAACGAGAGGTCACCCAGCAGCTACGGAGCAGAGGCCAGAGGGGGTTGCAGTGGCGTGCCCGCGGGCTCTGCCGGCAGCCAGCTGCGCCAGAGAGGACCGAGCTTCAGGCCCAGAGGCCAGAGGGCATCCCACCCCCGGAAGGAGCCCAGCCAGGCCACAGACACCAGGCCCCGCCAATCGGCCACCAGGAGTGAGCCGGTACATACATGAGCGCCCAGCCCCAGATGACAAGGACCACCAACACACCAACGTCTGAGGGCATCAGCCATCAGGGAGTGTGGTGAGGGGAGATAGGCCTCCGTACTTTGGAGGGCCTGAGATGTACCCAGAGAGGTTGAGTCTAAGACCCAACCTGACATATAGACACAGACGAACAGGCACACGCGGACACAGACGTGCATTCCCACCCCATATGCACAACCAAATACTCAGCACTCACCCAACGTGTAGACAGACACAAATAGACACTGCACAGACAGTCGCACTCCCCAAACATACTCTATATCCCAGGTCCAGGTACCCCCACCCTCAGAGGGGCAAGCCGCACCTAGACCCAGGAGATGTAACCCTTCTCTCTGGGGTGGAGGCAAGCGGACCACCTCCTTATCTGTAGTAGCAGGGAGGCCCCACATCCCAGACCCCAGTCTGACGGCTAACAGAACCGGGGTGAGTGAAGACCTCAAACCTCCCTATGCCCGCTCATATGTAGTGTTGCTGTGTGCTGTTCTAAAGTGGATTTAAAACTCAGGAGAGCATGGTACTTGCTTCCTCTCAGAGAGCAGCACGACTCCTCCCGAAAACCCTTAGTGTCTATATGCATTTAAAATTGAGGGTAGAGCACCAGCGCCAGAGGTGGGTTGGAATACACCAACCATCCTCTGGATGCTGTAAAATGTGCCCATCCCCAAGGCCCTATATGTATGTGTTATGTGAGAGTGTGAGTAATGTGGATGCCTAGGTTGCAGAATAAAATTGAGGCACAGGCGGCCAGAAGGGGACAGAGGGGGAGTGCCTCCCCTGCACCCTGGTGACATACCTGCACCCCAAGCCCTGCGTGTGTGGGTGGGTGTGGTAGAGCGGGAATAGGGAGGCAGCTGAGGATGGGGAGGGAAGAAAGGGAGGGGCAAGCGGCCTCTTCCAGGGACCAGCTCCCCCGCTGACCCCAGTAGGCACCCCCACACTCTGGAACCCACCAGGGCAAGGGGGCCCAGGCCCATCCGGACCGGGGCCCGCAGCAGCAGCACCGCCCAGCCCCACAGAGTCCGGGGCAGCCTTATAATCAACTTAAATGTACCTTAATTACAGTTAATTAGCATAAACAACTAATAACATGAACTTAAACTTTTACTCCAAAACCACCACACTTCCCCTTTCATTGCTTCAGTCCCTTTTAGTCGAGCTAACGAAATCTACTCTCCACATTTAACTTGTATAAACGTGTTACTTCTTTGTAAATGGTAAATGGCCTGTATTTGTATAGCGCTTTTCTAGTCCCTAAGGACCCCAAAGCGCTTTACACAACCTGTCATCCACCCATTCACACACACATTCACACACTGGTGATGGCAAGCTACATTGTAGCCACAGCCACCCTGGGGCGCACTGACAGAGGCGAGGCTGCCGGACACTGGCGCCACCGGGCCCTCTGACCACCACCAGTAGGCAACGGGTGAAGTGTCTTGCCCAAGGACACAACGACCGAGACTGTCCAAGCCGGGGCTCGAACCGGCAACCTTCCGATTACAAGGCGAACTCCCAACTCTTGAGCCACGATCGCCCCATAACTTAACCAAGCTGCACCACTGGACTCTAGTTGCCTTATGGGATATCTATATATGTGTTTGGGTTTCTTTGATGCTTGAGAGAGATGGGAGATTAATCACGTGACCAAGCGCACTGTCGGCTCAGCTCCATTCCCACTCGGCTCCGCTGTGACTCCGCTCCACTGCGGCAGACCTCTTTCTCATTCTCTCTCCTCCAGCACGAAGCAGGCTGAGTTATGACTGTTACTCCCCTCGAGTCTTAATAAAGCTCAACTTGTTCTTTGCGTTTTAACTGACATTTATTTCGGATGGGAGGATTCTTCCACATGTCTTGACATGTAATGATGTCCAACCACAGCCGATACAATGCGGTCAGAACTAAAAAGAAATACAAACTTAAACGAATATTCTTAATAAAGTCCTTAAGCATTATATATAACGAAACATCCCAACAAAAGGATCAATAAAGTACACATTACACCTCACACTGCGGTAATTGCACTTGAGTATCACGCAAAACTCGCGTATTTACATACAACGATAAGGAACAAAATAAAACATTTACCTCATTGGCCTCACTCAAAGGGAATAAAACTTTCATCTTTACATCATGGGGAGGTCCAAAAAGGCACTCTTTTATAACTTTCTGTAGACGTGCAAACCTCGTGGCTCTTCTCTAAATTAGCTTGTTGAGTGTGGCAGCCAAAAAAAATGCCCTCTTAGCAACAACAGACAGAACTTTAGAAAAAGTTCTATCTATTTGCACAATTAGCACAAAAACACATTTAAAACAGATAAGTCTAATCAATGGAACATGAATTACTATTTATTTCTTATTTATTAATATTTCAACTACTTATTGTTTCAACCTTAAATATCTTATAAAAATGTGAGAGTTGCCTATGACGGCAGCTACAGCGTTGTTTGACAGAAAATTAAGGAGAGATTTTGTTCATTTGTTTGTTTTTTGCGCACACTCTCTCTCTCTCTCTCTCTCTCTCTTACCTGCCGGGGTGGTGCTCATTATGGGCTCCCGCCCCTGGCCGATGCACCTGCTGCCGATCGGGGTGATCGCAAGGCCTATTTAAGACGGCAGCACTGTGTCACTCGTCGCTGGATCGTTGAGCTATCAGCGTCAGTCTCTCTACCATTAGTGAGTCAAACTCTGTAAAGTTGTTTCCGTCTGTTCATCGTTAACCCCAGTTCCTGTGTACAGATCTACCCCGGACCTTTCCCTGCCTGCCTGTTTCCGTGTGGACGAGTGAGAGGATTTATGTAGCCCTGTTGTGGAGAGTGAAGCGAGAGCCTTTGGAGTGTGTCTGATTCCCGTCTTTACCCTCACATGCCCCAGAACCCTGGACCCCCCTCCCCTCCCTCCAGCACGTTGTAAATAGTATCACCTGGTGTTGTTTGTGTAAATAAACTGACCTTTAGCTCGGACCCCGGGATTTCCTATGCTGATTTTCTGTCAAAATTCCAGACTGTGTTCAATAAGGGCTCTGGCGCTGAAGCTGCCGCATTTCGTCTGCTAAACTTCAAACAAGGTAAGCGGAGCATGTCGGACTATTCTATCGATTTTTGGATTCTGGCTGAAGAGACAGGCTGGGGACAGGAGGCCTTAAGGAGTGCACTGCTCAACAATGTTCGTGACGGTAGGAGTGCTGGTGGGCGGTCTCAGCCAAGACAAATCTCCTCCACGGTTAATGCTATCTGCCAAGCTCTCAGTCAGCATCAAATGTCACATTCTCTCCGTTTTGATAGATTCAGGGGCGGAACAGAATTTTATTGACTCTGAGTTAGCTCACCACCTTCAGCTAGAGCAGGAACCTCTTCCCCACACTCTGCACGTCACTGCCTTATCTGGCCAGCGCCTACCCGACATTACTCATGTCACCGAGCCTATCATTCTCACTCTGTCTGGCAACCACTCCGAGGAAATTTGTTTTTTTTGTGTTCAAAGCCACTCGGACACCGCTCGTTCTTGGGCACCCTTGGCTTCGTCAACACAACCGGAGCATTAATTGGCTTAAGGTATGCATTACGGGGTGGGGGGAGGAGTGCCATATGACCTGCCTTACGTCTGCCTCACCACCTCACACGCCGGCCTCCTCCACAGAGTCACACACGCCCTCCGATTTGTCCAAACTACCCCCTGTTTACCATGATCTCGCCGAGGTGTTTCGCAAGGATCGGGCCCAGTCGTTGCCTCCACATCGGCCTTACGATTGCACTATCGACCTGCTCCCTGGCGCGCCATTGCCCACAAGCCGTCTCTACAGCCTCTCTCTACCTGGTGGTCTAGTGGTTAGGATTCGGCGCTCTCACCGCCGCGGCCCGGGTTCGATTCCCGGTCAGGGAACCATGTTGTTAAAGACTAGTAGTCAAACATATGCCATTTTATGACCAGTAGTCAATGTAGTAAATTAGCTTAACAGCTGCAGGCCATATATTATCCTTTAGTTCTAATGGTGTGCTATGTACGTAGTTTAGTCTCTATTATACTCTTGAATAAAAGAAACATAATCATTTGTAGTTCATGTGCATTACTCTGTATCCTTGATCAGCTGTGAATGTCTGACACTGTTTTCTTGAGAATGTTTTACTGCTGAATCATGTGAAGAAGGCCATAAGAGGGAGACTAGGTGTCTGAGCAGAAGAGATAAAACACATTCTTTACCCCCCTTCCAGTTTCACACAGAAAGACAGGGAGGCAAGGTCAGGAGCCAGGCTCACTAAGAATTAGAAAAACAGGTGAAGATGCAGCTTTTATGACAGAAAGGGGGGCTGGGATTAGCTATAAAAGTCTGTGAAAGTTGCCACCATTTTGAGACATGCTGTCGAACCTCTGCAGGCATCTCTCCCGTCCGGACGTTGTAATGCTCTTATTGTGATTTGTACCGAAATAAATGATTGTTGATTGAGCATATATACACCGAGTATTGTCCTTCCTTCAGCCCAAAGATTCAAAGAACTGATTGTTTTCAACAACTTGGTGCCGTGTGACCCGGATCTTTGGTGTGCTGAGGAGGTGCAGATTTGGCCTTTGGTGAGATCGTGGGGCAAGGCGAACGGAAGACCGGTCTAACAACAAAAAGGTAAGCACAACCTGTTGTATTATACCAAATGTGCATATTGGGCTTTCCAAATTAATCTGTTCGCTGAGTCACATGTATTTTCACAGTAAATTTGTCGGTGTCTGGTTTTTGGCGCAAGATACTAACAACATAAGTTGAGGCTGAATTCCAGTGTGTTAAATAAACTGCTTCTACCGAGATACTAATAACATACTACGTTGGTCTAGATTGCAGTAATCTGCTTCTACCGAGATACTAATAACATACTACGTTGGTCTAGATTGCAGTAATCTGCCTCTACCGAGATACTAATAACATACTACGTTGGACTAGAGTGCAGCCACTTTACCTTCCACATTTAATTTTGTCTAATACTGGCTTCTGTAGCAATAATACGTTAGAATTTCTTCTGAAGACGCGGCCATTAGTTCAGTACATTGAAGTCGAGGTTTGAAGTTTGTTTATGATGTCGGTTACGTCCTGGCTCTTGCCGGCTATGAAATAGAAGTTGATTTAAGGAAAAGCAGATGCTGGCTTCACGGTGCGGTTAAACACTGGCAACGCGAGAGCGAAACACGTCCGTAGGTTTGGTTTATGATACGGCGTGTTCCGGTGATATGCGGCCGTGAAGTGCAGTAGTGGTTGGTGCTAATTTTAGTACATTGAACAGAGGTTTGACGGTGGTTTGTGGCGTCAGTCGAGTTTTTTTTTTAAGGGCTGCGGTCATAAAACAAAGTAAAATTTTACTTGCCAAAGAAGTACATAGAGCAAAACCTGGTTTATGATGTCTGGTATAACTTCGGGGATGCAAGCATCACTTTTATGATGCGACTTTGCTCCGTTGTGGCGGTCATAAACGCAGAGAAAAGGGTATTTTGGTCTATGGTGCAGTGTGCTTTAAGAAGATCTAATAGTTGAGCTCAGAGGTTTCTGTGTAAAATTCCCGCTGAGGAAAAGTGTTGTGTGTGAGTGTCAAAGCGCGCTCTGGGTGAGAGAGTGTGTGTGAAGCTGAGAGGCGCGCTCTGGGTGCTGTCTTGTGGGTGAAGCGCGCACTGAGGGAGAGTGTGACTGAGGCGCGCTCTGAGTGTGTTTTGTGTGGAGTGTGAAGCGCGAACACAGTGACAGTGACGGTTAATGTGTTTGATTAGGAGGACATTAGAGCAAATACACATTTTAGGATCAAAGGTTGATGCCTAGTGTACCTGTGGAACATTTGCCCTAGGAGTGGCGACCCTCCTGTCCGGGGACGCTTGGCCAGGACCGGCGGCGTCCGGGTGCCGAGGTGGTGACTTGGGGAGGTGAGGGCCCCCGCATAGCCACGGAAATAACACTGGAACGACCGTGTAATCACGGGTTCACATTTATTTCCGGACTAGAACAAGACACATTTTGCGAACAAACGTTGAGTCTAGATTTAGTAAAGAAATATAAAAAGGTTGAATTCCTCGTTTCAGTGGTTGAAATTGTTGTGTGCCTGTCCCCTGACGAGTGTGAAATTAGAATAAAGAGGGAATTCGGAGCCACAGAGAGATAGACGGGCATAATTGGGTGTATTACTCTGTGGTGTAAACATTTAAAGTATTAAAAATATAAAAAAAAAGGGAGTGAAAGGGCGAGAAGTGTGTGGTGGTGTGAATATGTCGGGTCCTAAATCTGACATAGAAAGAGGAGAAATGCAGGGTGAGTGGAAAACTGTTGATGAGCAGGTGAAGGAGTTGTTGCGGGCGCTGAGGGTCATGCGACCTGGCAGCGTGGGTGAGAAAAAATCAAAGGCTGCAGCTGTGGCAGCCAAAGTAAAAAAGTTGTGTGATAAGGAAGGAGTGAGAGGAGAATCAAGAAGTTCGTTGGCAAAATTACTTCTGGGAATAGCACAGAAGCGCCAGGAAGAAGAACAGGACATTAGTACACAGTTAGAGGAGGCTGCTTTTTGGAACAGGCGCAGATTAGGAAAAAAGTTGCAGGAAATTCAGGAGGAGAAAGCCCGTGTAACAAGGTGGGCTGTGACATGCCAGGGGGTGGAGCACTGGATGAGGGAGAGAAGGGAGGAGCCTGAGAAGCTGATGCTGCCGGCTTCTCCGGTGAAGTCATCGCTCACTGGCTTTCCCCCTCCCTATCAGGCCCCCGCCCCCCTCTACCCTGTGCTGAGGGTGGAGCAGGGCAGTCTCTCTAGTGAAAATGGCCAAGTTTTAGAAGTGACAGGAGGCTATGTAGATTGTGATATATCTAAAGAGCCCAAACGACCTACTCCACCCCCGAGGGGTGAAACAATAAAACAAAGCTCCACTTTTGTTAATGAAGAGGGAGCTTGTGGCGGAGTGCAGTCACCGCCCATGAAACAGTCCCCCCAGCAGGCAGAGTCTGAAGAAGAGCGGGCTGTGCGGCTGCTTGAAACAGCTATAATAACTCTAGAGCAGCGTCATCAAATTTCTGAGGATGAGGCATGTAGTGGAGTAGTTGTTGCACCACAGGTTGAGAAAGGTGAGGTGTGCGGGCCCAATGGGGACGCATACGAGGGCTGGTTATCAGGCACACTGGATGATAATACACCAGTAAGTGTCTGGGAAAAGCAGAAATTAGATGCAGTGCCGGAGCTAGAAGAGGCCTTTTACAATAGAGCAGCTAGAGAAAAAGCAGGAAGAGGCAGAGTAGTTAAACCTAAACTTCCAAACAAACCACACCCCATGACACGTCGGAGCCAGGATGACAGGGACACTTTGTCTCTGCCGGGATCATTTCCCCTGGTGGTGACCGCTGGGGGTCACATGAAATACAAGCCATACGGGGTGGGAGATGTAACTGCATTGATTGAGTTATTACCCCCTATTACAGACGGAGGTGCAGGGTGGTTGAGAGAATTTGATAGAGCAACAACAGGTGTTCAACTGGCCATAGGTGATTTCAGAGCTGTGGTGGCCAGATGTGTTAAAGGCACAGCACTGGATGACATAGAAAAAATAGCAGGTACAGCATTGATGGCTGATAGCATCCCGTTTTGCCGTGTTGTGAATGAAATATCTCATGCATTACGTGAAAAATATCCCACTCCAAATGCTGCTAAGATTTTAAAGTTGTTGTGGAAGCCTGATCAAACTCCAAGGGAGTACATAGAACAGGCTAAAGCCACATGGGCCCTTAATACTGGCCAGCATCCTGGTAGAGAGGGGATGCAACAATTGTGGTTTAGAGACGCTGTGTTAAAAGGTGTGCCCGAAAAGGTCAGAGTGGCCATGACTGATAATCCCGACATGGAGGGAGCAGAGTCTCATGTGTGGGAGAAACATCTGGTGCATCGCCTGCAGACAGCTCATGATGAGGTTATGGCTAAAACTGAGGAGACAGATAGCATGAAAGAGCAATTGTTGAAATTACAGCTGGGTGAAATGAGAGGAAAAGCAAATGACAAGAAAAAGGATGAAAAAATAGCAAAAGTAATGGTAGCTCAAGGTTTCCAGCAAATGGGGACTGATGTTGATCCTAATGCATTGCCAGTAGACACACCGGGACCCGCGCGAGGCACAAATTGGGGTGGCCGTGGGATCGGTAGAGGAAATTGGGGCTCACGTGGTGGTCAACGGGGAGGAGGCGGCGGCATGGGCAGGCAAAGGGGTGCGCCAAGAGGAGGTTTATATGTGCCAGGGACTGTGTGCTTCAACTGTGGTCAGACTGGACATTGGTTTCGAGAGTGCCCAGAACCACCTCAGCCGTTCAGCAACAACATGCCACGTTCGGCCAGAAGGGGGCGTGGACAATGGTCGGCCCCCAACTCACAGATGGCTCCACCAGGCCAGTATTCAGTGGAATACGGGCAGCAGGGACAATACTGACACACCCCACAGAGAGGCCTGGAAATAGGGGGAGGGGCAGACCCCCTGTTACCACTGAGGGTTCATGGACGTAACCTGCCCTTTTTAGTGGACACAGGAGCAACGTATTCCACCATTCGTACGGCTCCTGACGACATCCCACTCACAGACACAAAAATCAGTGTTATCGGCTTCTCTGGGGTAACCATGACTTTGCCAGTGACTGTCCCTCTAAAGACGGAGTTAGGACGTCAGTCCTTAACACATTCATACATGATTTCATCACAAGTTCCAGTTAATCTGTTGGGCAGGGACCTGCTCATTAAGCTGGGAGCTACTATCATGTGTGGAGCTGATGGATTGACAGTGACTTTGAGAGATGGCACACAGCTGTCCTGTTTGCAATCAGGAATGAGAGGACAGTGGCTGTTATCTGAGGATTGTGAACGTACAGCGCAGATTTACTGGGCGCGACTGACCACATCAGATGGAATTCTGGCACAGTACCAACTCTGGCGTCCCTGGATAATGTCCATGTCTGTTTACTCTCCCTTGCGTGACCCCTACCACGTGACCTTGTTTTATGATCGCGAACGCACTGAGTGCTTTGAGGAATTGTTTAACGAGTGTTTAGATGAGACAACTTGGGAGCTTAACTCTCAGGACATTTATGTTGGTACAGCTGGAGTGGCAGCGTTTGTTCCACTCCCTGAAGAGAAAATGAGCTGGTATAGAATGGGGGATGAAGCGGTTCCCCATGTGTCTTTGGCAGTACACGAGGGTCATCAAGCAAAAGATTTAGGCCCCATGGTGAGAACAGCCACAAGGGCCACAGATTGGCAACAAACACAACTCACTGATGTCTCATACTCACCCAGTTGTAAAACATATCGAATTTCTGTGACAGCTACTGATCAGAGTGTGTTAGAACACAAATTTTTAAAGCGCACACATGGCAGGGAGAAATCTGATCACGAGGAAGCTGTTAAAGGCTTAACAGAACTCCCAGACACTCTGTGGTCTAAAGGTCCAACTGATGTGGGTTTAACATTTTGTTCACCCATTACATTTGAGTTAAAGGATGACACCCCTATTTGGCGTTCACAATACAGACACACTCCAGAGGCAGATAATGGGATTGCAGAAACGATTTCAGGGCTCCTGCAGGTGGGTGTGCTGGAGTCGTCTTCCTCTGCATGGAACACTCCGATCCTCCCAGTTGAAAAGTCAGGCACGGGCAAGTATCGCATGGCACATGACCTTAGGGCAATAAACGCTGTCCTTAAGACACAAACAGTACCTGTACCAAACCCCTACACAGCTCTGACTAATTTATCTCCAGATCAGCGGTGGTTCACATGCATAGATTTGGCAAATGCTTTCTTTTGTCTTCCTCTGCATCCATCTTTAAGAGATATTTTTTCATTCACTTACAGGGGCCAGCAGCTGCGTTACACACGGCTGCCGCAGGGTTTTGCCCTTTCACCTGGCATTTTCAATCAGGTACTAAAAAATGCTCTTTCTCCATGTGTTTTACCTGAAGGATGCACACTGATCCAATATGTGGACGATTTGCTGATTGCTGCTAAAACAGCTGATGCTTGTTTTCAAGCGACACTGACGGTGCTTCGCCAGCTGGCTAAAACAGGCTTTAAAGTAAGTAGAGAAAAACTCCAACTTGTCAGAACTGAAGTTACATTTCTAGGTCGTGTGGTGGCGATGCAGACGGTGGGCATGTTGGCCTCCCAGAGGGAAACAATTATGTCACACCCCCAGCCACGTACAGTTAAAGAAATGTTGTCATTTCTTGGGCTCACAGGTTACAGCAGACACTACATTCCTGACTATGTGGGCAAAACCAAACCTCTGAGGGATTTGGTAAGAGAACACGGCATGAGAGATCTCACAGCTAATCTCAACTGGACCACTGAAGCTGAAATGCGGTTCATTGAATTAAAGCAGGCCCTGTCTCGTGCAGCAGATTTGGCAATCCCCGATTATAACTCTGATTTCTCAGTTGATGTTTCTGAAACAAATGGAGTAGTAAATGGTGTGTTGTTTCAGAAAAAAGGGGGAAAGAGACAAGTACTGATGTATATCAGCATTGGCCTGGATAACACAGAAAAAAGACACCCCATGTGCACACAACATGCAGCAGGGGTAGCAAAAATAATTCAGAAAGTGGCTCACATTGTAAGGGGACACCCACTGAAAGTGCTCACAACACACAGTGTGGTGGCCTATGTGAACTCACAGGCATTTACAATGACCCCATTGAGACAACAGAGACTGACTAAGATTCTGGAGTCCCCAAACTTGACCTTCACACATGAAGGGATTAACATGGCAGATCAAATGGGGGGGGGGAACACCTCATGACTGTACACAAATAGTAGAGGTTGAAGAGAAAGTAAGATCTGATTTGAGGGCAGAACCGGTGAGTGACGCAGATGATTACTTTACAGATGGATGTTGTTTTAGAGATCCGAGTGAAGGATTGAAAACAGGCTATGCAGTGATGAAAGGAGTTGGAGAACAGCTGCTGGTGGAAAAATCAGGAACATTAGAAGGGCCTCAGTCAGCACAGAGAGCAGAGCTTGTTGCAGTGATAGAAGCTCTGAGATTAGGGAAAGGAAAAAGAGTTAACATTTATACTGACTCAGCATATGTTTTCGGAGCAGCACATGTAGAGTTGGGGCAATGGAGAAGGGCTGGATTCAGAACAGCCACAAATAAACCAATCAAACATGAGGAGGAAATGAGACAGCTGGAGGACGCTCTGAAAGAGCCTCTGGAGGTCGCTATCATAAAGTGTAAAGGGCATGACGACTCTGACACTTGGGTGGCGAAAGGAAACAGAGCAGCCGACGAGGAAGCAAAACGGGCGGCAGGCTATAAGGAAGGAAAACAAATGGTAAGTATGGGTATGGAATGGGGAGACCTGCCAGCCCAAAAGCGAGAGGACATCGAAAAGGCGCAAGGGGGAGCCTCACCCGAGGAAAAGGCGGTGTGGCAGGAAAGAGGGGCTGTACAATCAGAAGGATTGTGGAGAGGGCCCGACGGGCGACCAGTGCTCGCAGCAGGAGTGGCCCAGGAGAAAATCAAAGAAGCTCATGGGTTAGGTCATGTGGGCGTGGCCCAGATGGAAAGGGATTTGTGTCATTGGTGGCATCCCTACATGAAAAACCTGGTAAGGGAACATGTGAGAGCCTGCCTGATTTGTGGACAACACAATCCGAAGCCCACCGTGAAACCAGAAATGGGTAAGTTTCCTTTGCCAGAAAGACCAGGCCAGGAAATTGTGATTGATTACACTGACATGATAACCGCCGTTCGAGGGTGTAGATATCTGTTGGTGTGTGTGGATGGACTGACTGGTTGGCCAGAGGCGTGGCCTACCCGCAGAGAGGATAGCAAAACAGTGATCAAATGTCTGGTGAATTATTATGTCCCTTGGCATGGATTCCCAGAGAAGGTAAGATCAGATAATGGCACTCACTTTAAAAATCGAGATCTCGCTGAGGTGGAATGTATGTTGGGGTTGCAACATAGATATGGTACAGTTTACCATCCACAGTCTCAGGGAAAAGTGGAGAGAATGAACCAAAATCTTAAAAACAAATTGGCAAAAATCTGTGCACAGACTAACATGAATTGGGTTGATGCTCTTCCCATAGCCTTAATGAGTGTAAGGTGCGCCGTTAATCAGCGCACTGGGTTCACTCCATATGAGCTGCTGACAGGAAGACAATTTCCAGGCCCTGCAGCAGGTGTAAGAGAATTAAGAGAGGAAGTAAAAGTGTCTGAACATGTGAAACAGTTTAAAGCACTAAAAGCTCTTGTCTCTAGTTTCACTACGCAGGTGGGAGATCCAACAGGAAAGGAGGTGACCACGCCAGAGGCAAAGTGGGTGTGGCTGAAGGTGTATAAGCGAAAGTGGGACGAGCCCAGGTGGACAGGACCTTTCGAGGTGACCACTCGAACCTCTCACGCGGTCCAGCTGAGGGGCAAAGGCGACACCTGGTACCACTGGAGCCAGTGTGCAGCGGCGGAGGAGCCTAGGCGATCGGAGAGGCTCTTGGCGAAAAAGGGGGACACGGCTGTGACCCCAACAAAAAACACAGATCTTAGTATAGAAGGGGAAAAATAATACCCTGATCTGTGTAACGACCAAAGGGTAGTCTACCCCTGAGGTTGAAGAAAGAAGTCGAGAATCACCCGACGAGAAGATAGAATTAGCTACAGCAAAATTAAAAAAAAAAAAAAAAAAAAGTGCCATAGGCCTAAAGCTATAGTCTACAAGTTATTAGCAAGTATTAAAATGGGGGAGGAAAAGTCTAATGTAAAAATAAAGCTTCTGGAGAACTGGAAACTGATGGGAGTGTTAGCTATGATCACTATTGGTGTGCTAACTACTGTTTTTCTGTTGTGTGAGTTGCCCAGTTACAGAACTCATCCACCTCCTCTTCCTCTCGCGGACCCTGAGGCGACCAGCTCTGAGCGCGATGTAGGTGAGAAACCAGATCCTTGTTTGGAGTATTATGGAGGCATAGAGGTGGATTACGTTAGAGGATCCACCACAGCCTTCACTTTTGATCTGTGTTCCGTGATAGACTGTGGAAAGGATCAGACCAGTTGGCGCGGGTACGACGTATGGACATGTCATGACAGAAGATTCACAAATGCTTGTCTTGTAGGTAAACCCACCGCCACGGGGTACACCCCGTGTGAGGAGTGGGACATGGTGACCGGTTACACCCTCCCAGGATGGGATACACGGGGCCGTTGGGAGGGGTTTGCAATCCAGCGTGATTTCAGTAACACACAAAATCCACTTACGATGTCTATTGGTGGGTGGCAGGTTACACCGCAGCGGTACAGGAAAGAAGATAAAGTGTTTTATTTAGTGTTAGGAGTAGATGTATTTGGGAAAGACCCGAGGGGCATAATAAAGATAAACTTTAAAGATCCATCCTGTAAATTACCCAGCCACAACGCCACATTAAGCTGTAATTTATCTAGCAGCGACACCGCATCAACCAAAGCCCCACCTTCCGTGTCTAAGGTAACAAAAATGGACTACACAAAGTGGAAACCCCGACAGCTGATGTCTCGTGCCACAGGATATGTGGACAGCAACCTGTGGTTGGACTGGCTGATTGAAACTACAAAAGAGCAAAAGGTGTCTGATTGTGTGGCATGCGCTACAGCACGCCCACGTTTATTTATTGAACCGGCACCTCTGTATCCAGAGGACCCCTGGGGTTTTGATTGCATGCTCCGACTTACTCGGAGAGCAGTAAATACAGGAAAATGTGCTCCATTATCTGCTTTATTTCCCCCAATAGATAATAACACCATTCCCGGACCGTTCACACCTAGGAAAGCTAATTATACTTGTTTTAATTTTACTGCAGATGATCCAGGAGAGCAGGAGTATGACGCTGGAGAGATCCCGGCTGATTGGTGTGAGGCCACATTTCCAGGAAGAGGAGAGGCAGCGCGTGCGAGCGCCACGGTCGTGGGTACTTGGGCTCGAGCCGGTTTGTACTATTATTGTGGAGGTGGGAGTCTGCATGTGCGAATACCAAATGAAGCGGTTGGTGTTTGTGCCATGGTCAGACTAGGAGCGCCTCTGCTGATAATAGGGGGTAAGGATAATTCTGAGAGGGTAGAGGGACATGCGCGACGACCACCTAGGCGCAGACGTCAAGGGTGGCCTAAAGGATCATCTTGGTCGTTTGATTTGACTGTTAATTCGCCCACATATATAGATTCTATCGGTGTTCCGCGTGGCGTTCCAAATGAGTTTAAATTAGTAGATCAGATAGCAGCCGGCTTTGAAAACATTCCAGTACTTTCTGCCTTGTTTCCCGTCACCCCCAACAAAAACGTAGATAGAATTAACTATGTCCACTATAACGTTCTCCGACTGTCGAATTTGACCCGTGATGCAATTCAGGGCCTAGCAGAACAAGTAGGTCCAACCTCTCTGATGGCAGTGCAGAACCGGATGGCGCTGGATATGGTTCTGGCTGAAAAAGGAGGGGTTTGTGAAATGTTTGGACAAATGTGTTGTACTTTTATTCCCAATAATACAGCTCCGGATGGCTCTGTAACTCGAGCACTGGAGGGGCTACGGACTCTGGCCCATAATATGCATGAACATTCAGGTATCGATAATCCGCTGGAGGAATGGATGACTTCTGTTTTTGGTCAATGGAAGGGATTTGTTATGTCAATCTTGGTCTCACTGTCTGTTTTCACTGCTGTCTTAACCACATGTGGTTGTTGTTTGATCCCATGCCTCAGAGCTCTAGTAGTTCGTCTTATTGACAGGGCCGTAACCTCAGGGCCGGAGGGCCGGGGGGTTATGATGCCTCTGTTAAAGGATGATCCTGAGGAATGGAGAGACGTGGACCTTGTGACCCTGGAATGCGTCTTGTAAGTGATCTCTTTGAGAAAAGAGATCAAAGGGGGTGTTGTTAAAGACTAGTAGTCAAACATATGCCATTTTATGACCAGTAGTCAATGTAGTAAATTAGCTTAACAGCTGCAGGCCATATATTATCCTTTAGTTCTAATGGTGTGCTATGTACGTAGTTTAGTCTCTATTATACTCTTGAATAAAAGAAACATAATCATTTGTAGTTCATGTGCATTACTCTGTATCCTTGATCAGCTGTGAATGTCTGACACTGTTTTCTTGAGAATGTTTTACTGCTGAATCATGTGAAGAAGGCCATAAGAGGGAGACTAGGTGTCTGAGCAGAAGAGATAAAACACATTCTTTACCCCCCTTCCAGTTTCACACAGAAAGACAGGGAGGCAAGGTCAGGAGCCAGGCTCACTAAGAATTAGAAAAACAGGTGAAGATGCAGCTTTTATGACAGAAAGGGGGGCTGGGATTAGCTATAAAAGTCTGTGAAAGTTGCCACCATTTTGAGACATGCTGTCGAACCTCTGCAGGCATCTCTCCCGTCCGGACGTTGTAATGCTCTTATTGTGATTTGTACCGAAATAAATGATTGTTGATTGAGCATATATACACCGAGTATTGTCCTTCCTTCAGCCCAAAGATTCAAAGAACTGATTGTTTTCAACACCCACAAGCCGTCTCTACAGCCTCTCTCTACCGGTGCGGGAGGCTATGGAGTCATTACTGACTCGCTCGCCGCCGGCTTAATCCGCGCGTCCTCTTCGCCAGTAGCAGCGGGGTTTTTCTTTGTCGAGTAGAAAGACAAGTCTCTCTGCCCGTGCATAGACTAGAACAAATACCCACTCCCACTTCTTACGTCTGCTTTTGAGCTGCTCCAGGGGGCAACCATTTTCAGCAAATTGGACTTGAGGAATGCGTATCACTTGGCTGGGATCTGAGAGGGTGACGAGTGGAAGACCGCTTTCAATACTCACCTTGGGCACTTTGAGTACTTAGTCATGCCATTCAGCCTCACTAATGCTCCTGCAGTTTTTCAATCACTTGTTAATGATGTTTTGAGGGATTTCATCAGCAGGTTCATCTTCGTCTACCTCGACGACATCCTGATCTTCTCCAAATCTCTGTCTGAGCATGAAACCCACATCAGACAGGTCCTGCAACGCCTGCTGGAGAATCGGTTGTTCGTTAAAGGTGAAAAATGTGAATTCCACATGTCCACAGTTGCCTTCTTAGGTTACATCATCGAGCGGAGAAACTTACGCCCTGACCCAGCTAAGGTAAAAGCTGTAATGGATTGGCCTGAACCCCCCAACCGCCGGCAGCTGCAGCGGTTCCTCTGCTTTGCTAACTTCTATAGGAGATTCATCCGGGACTATAGCAAGGTAGCCCTGCCTTTAACACAATTAACCTCTCCCAAGGTTCCTTTCCAGCGGAACGACGCTGCCCAATCAGCCTTCCAGGAGCTGAAGAAGCGATTCGCCTCGGCACCTATTCTGGTCCCGCCCGATTTAACACTGCAGTTCGTGGTGGAGGTGGACGCATCCGAAACGGGAGTAGGAGCAGTCCTCTCACAACAGAGGGATGATAAGCTTCACCCATGTGCCTTTTTCTCCCGTCGTCTCACCCCTGCAGAACACAACTACGACGTCGGTGATCGAGAACTTCTTGCTATCAAGCTCGCCTTGGAAGAGTGGAGGCACTGGCTGGAGGGCACTGCTCAACCATTTATCGTCTGGACAGACCATAGAAATCTAGCATATCAGGCCCGTGGCACTGACCTCCCACATCATGAAGACCCTGTAAAGGCTCATCCTGGACCAGCTGCGACCCATAGTAAGACCACATCTGGATCCCCTTCAGTTCGCTTATCAGCCTCGTCTCGGAACTGAGGACGCCATCATCTACCTGCTCAATCGTGTCTACACCCATCTGGACCAGCTGGCGAGCACTGTGAGGGTCATGCTTCTCTGGTGTCCTGGATTGTTGATTACCTGAAAGGAAGACCACAATATGTACGTCTCCCACAGTGTGTGTCTGACAAGGTGATCAGCAACACAGGGGCACCACAGGGGACTGTCCTCTCCCCCTTCCTCTTCACCCTCTACACCACAGACTTCAAGGTTCAAGGTTCTTTATTTGTCACATGCATAGTTATACAAGAATAACACACAGTGAAATGTAGCCTGCCACGCTCCTCGACATGTGCAAAAAAATTGGGGGGGGGGGGGGGGTGTAGAGGAAGGACATTATATATATATATATATATATATATATATATATATATATATATATATATATATATATATATATAGTAAATACATTGGGTGAATGTGCAGTAGTAGCAGCACTGCACTTCAGCCACTGCACGGAGACCTGCCATCTTCAGAAGTTTTCTGATGACTCTGCGGTGGTTGGATGCATCAGCAGGGATGATGAGACAGAGTACCGGGCTGTGGTCGACTCCTTTGTCACGTGGTGTGAGCAGAATCATCTGCAGCTCAACGTGGCAAAGACCAAGGAACTGATCGTGGACTTCAGGAAGACCAGGAAACACTTGACCCCTGTTTCAATCCAGGGGGTCAGTGTTGACATTGTGGAGGACTATAAATACCTTGGAGTACACATTGACAATAAACTGGACTGGGCTAAAAACACCACAGCACTTTACAGGAAGGGCCAGAGTCGTCTCTATTTTTTGAGGCGACTGAGGTCCTTCAACATATGCCAGAAAATGCTGAGGATTTTCTATGAGTCTGTTGTGGCCAGTGCGATCCTCTATGCTGTTGCATGCTGGGGGAGCAGGCTGAGGGTCGCAGATGTCAACAGACTTAATAAACTAATGTTGTGGGGATGGAGCTGGACTCCCTCAAGGTGGTGTCGGAGAGGCGGATGCTGTCCAAGATAAAGACAATGTTGGATAACACCTCCCACCCACTCCATGACATGCTGGTCAGTCACAGGAGCACGTTCAGTGAGAGACTGAGATTACCGAAAAGCACCACTGAACGACACAGGAAATCTTTCCTGCCTGTGGCCATCTCCCTGTACAACGCATCCACTTAACACACTGGTTACTGCTACAACTACACATGTTTCTTTTCCAGCTATTTATTTATGAGTGACTTATGTATGTATGTATATATATGTATATATTGTACTATTCTTAGTTAGCGTATTGTCTGTCTTGTCTTAATGTTGGTTTATAATGGAGCACTGTAACAAAAAATTATTTCCCCCAGGGATCAATAAAGTATTCTGATTCTGATATTTGCAATCCGCTAAGAGATTCAATGCCAGACAAGCAAGGTGGGCTCTGTTTTTTACACGATTCCACTTTTCCATCACCTACAGGCCAGGATCTCGCAACGTCAAGCCGGATGCCCTGTTTATTTGCTTATTTATAAGGAACCCCATTAGCTTCCACAACAGTGGTTGCTAGTCTTCCTGGGGCCCAAACCATCAAATACCACCAAATAAAATGTTACACAATGAGTTGGATGCAAATTGTCCACATAATTTGGCTCTTAGATCCACAATAAGGTTTTACAATTCTGAAAATGTAAACATGTGAATATTAAAAATTATATAAAAAAGCAAAAAAACCCCAAAACAAAACACTCAAACAAAATACACAATTTCCATTACAAGTGACATTACCCTCTACAATTTTTACAAATAAATTAAAAACTGCCTAAATAGGCTTTTAGGTGATTTTTAAAATTATGAATAGAAGCCAATTCTCTAATTGCATAAGGCAACTTATTCCACTGAAAAGATGCTCTAAATATAACAGAGTTTTTCAAAAAGTTACTTTTAACTCGAGGAATTACTAAATTGTGGTTAGTTGAGAATCGTGTAGCATGATTATGTATTTCATCTGGATACTGCAACTGAGCATAAAAAAAGTGTGGTGTGTTTACCAGTATTGCTTTCCTTAAAAATACAAGTAAGCCATAGTATCATTTAGCTTGTACAGAAAGCCAAGAAAGTTTATCGTGCATTTTATCAATACTTGTATAATATGAACACCTTAACACTAATCTGGCCGCCCTATTTTGGACTAACTGAAGTCTGTTCAGATCTGTCTTATTAGCTGCTGACCAAATGATTGAGCAGTACTCTGGATGAGATAATACTAGTGCATTAATGACATCTTTCATAATTGAAGAAGTGATATAAAAAGAGCATTTCCTAGCTATAGCTATGCCCTGTCCCATTTTCTTAATAACAGAGTTGATGTGCTGAGACCATGAAAGGTGGTGGTTTATGGTAACACCAAGTAATTTAATCTGGGTGACCTGTTCTAATACCAATCCAGCTATGGAAAGATTTCGTTTAGGGCTGTTGACTAAGCGTACTCTACTTCCTATTAACATGGATTTAGACACGTTTAAAATCATGTTGTTTTTACTTATCCAATCAAACACGTTCAGCAAATCTAGTTGTAATACGCTTGTCAATTCAGAGTGGCTACTGGCTGAATAAAACATGGTGGAATCATCAGCATAATTACAAGATGAGATTTATCCAGGACATATGGCAAATCATTTGTAAAGACTGAGTAGAGAAGTGGACCGAGGCAGCTGCCTTGGGGTAGACCACAGTTCATTTCACAGCCCTCCGAGAAATAACCATTATACACTGAACAAAAATATAAACGCAACACCTTTGTTACTGCTCCCATTCCCCATGGGATGGACGTAGACACCTAAAATTCATTCCAGATACACAATATAACCATCCCTCCCAAACAGTGGTCACAAATCAGTCCAAATGTGTGGTAGTGGGCACATCTGCTATTTGAGATAATCCATCCCACCTCACAGGTGTGCCACATCAGGATGCTGATCTGACATCATGAGTAGTGCACGGGTGTACCTCAGACTGCCCACAACAAAAGGCCACCCTTTCAGAACTCCACCGACTTCACAGACAAGGTCCAGAAACTTACCCTGGATCCAGATGAAACCATGGTGTCCTTTGATGTAGTCTCTCTCTTCACTTGCATACCCACCACGGAGGCCGTGGAGACTGTCAGAAAACGACTACAAGAAGACAGCTCCTTGGAGGACAGGACCAACTTCACACCCGATCAGATCTGCACACTATTAGACCTCTGCCTCACCACTACATATTTCAAGTACAACGAAGGCTTTTACAGACAAAAACATGGCTGTGCCATGGGCTCCCCCGTGTCACCTATTGTAGCCAACCTTTACATGGAGGAAGTGGAAAGGAAGGCTCTTGGCTCTTTCAAAGGAAGAGTACCCAGCCACTGGTACAGATATGTGGACGACACCTGGGTCAAAATCAAGACCCAAGAAGTGGAATCCTTCACTGCGCACATTAACGCTGTGGATAAGAACATCAAGTTCACCAGGGAAGACACAAAGGACAACTGTTTGCCTTTCCTGGACTGCGCTGTGCACATTGAAGAGAACGGCAAACTCAACATCGAAATTTACCGGAAGCCCACACACACGGACCAGTACCTCCTCTTTGACTCCCATCACCCTCTGGAACACAAACTTGGAGTAATTAGGACCCTACACCACCGGGCAGAACATGTTCCCTCTAAGCCTGAAGGAAAAAAGAAGGAACACACACATGTAAAGGAAGCACTCAAAACGTGCGGCCATCCTAAATGGGCGTTCTTAAAGTCAGCAAAGAGGCACAGAAAAGAAGACCAGACACCAGCGAGGGAGGATAAGAAGGACAGACGCAACAACATTGTCATCCCCTATGTAGCCGGTGTATCAGAGAAACTCAGGAGAGTTTTCTCCAAGCATGACATCCCAGTGTATTTCAGACCCAGCAAGACGCTCAGACAGAAACTGGTTCACCCGAAAGACAAAACGCCAAAACACAAACTTAACAATGTGGTGTATGCTGTACAGTGCAGCGAGGAATGCCCAGACCTCTACATTGGAGAGACCAAACAGCCACTTCACAAGCGCATGGCACAACACAGAAGAGCCACCTCCACAGGACAAGACTCAGCAGTCCATCTGCATCTTAAGGATAAAGGACACTCTTTTGAGGATGCCAACGTTCACATTTTGGACAGAGAGGAGAGATGGTTTGAAAGAGGAGTGAAAGAAGCCATCTATGTCCACTGTGAGCGACCATCTTTGAACAGAGGCGGGGGTTTACGACACCAACTCTCTGCCATCTATAATCCAGTTTTGAGATCCCTTCCCAGACGCCTTAACGCCCACTCACATCCTGGGCCATCTGACCTCAGGAATTCGCATGATAAGGTGGGGCCAGGTTTCACAATGAACACACCCGAAGCTCTGGCTGATTGGGACCCACACCCAGTTTCACACCTTGGCTCAGGCGATTAGAGGATCATCAGGGGGTCCTTTTGTCCCTCCGTGGGGGGAAACTCCCACTAGGTTTATATCTGGGACTCTCCACCATTTGACCTTAGAACTGAAGAAGCTTCTTGGATGAGAGGTGAAACGTCTTCAAGCAACTTAAAGAAGTCCAGACGCTTTTCTTTGCAAGCTCCTTTGACTCTCCATCAAAGTCATTGTTTTGGACTTTCCAAACATTTTTGCAGGCTTGAGTATGGTCAGGTGCCATGTGCTCATCTCCCACAGCTCCCTGATCATGCTGACCTTCCTCTTCATCCTGGCCCTCATTATTCTCACTTTCTGTACCCTGACTGTCTGTGTCTATAGTTAGCTCCTATGTCTCTGTTCTTCTCTGGCAGCCACTCATCATCACTGGACTTATCACTAAACTCATCATCATTGCACTCATTAATGAAATCATCATCAATGGAGCTGGATGGAATTTCCTGGACAATTCTGTACGCTGCATTATTCTTTGCTGCATTTGAAGTCTACAAAATATGATAAAATAATTATTATAGTAACTCAAACTACAGCTGATCTGCACAAAAATATATATTTTAAATGAGTAGCTTTTAAATGTAACAATTATAACCTTACTTATAACCAAACAGTCCCAAGAAACAGTGAAGCAACTTATGACTTATGTTAAAAAAATATAGTGGGTAATGCATGATATCCACTTCATTGGACACGTAGTTAATTGTAGTTTTCTAAGTATTAGACATAACAATTTCTTATTCCAAACAGATAATATCCTTCCCTAGATGTTACTGCATATCGTCATATTTTTTTTACCTGTTGGGCTCTTCTAGCATAGAAGGACTGGCAGGATATGCAAGCAGTGGTCGGCAAGGGTGGCAGTTTGTCTGCCATCTTTGATTCAGAGGAAATTTACTTGCAGTTGCACTAACTGAACACTGAATTGACCTCAATGGAGTATGGTAGCAGAGAGCACTCTAAAGGCTAATATCCAGTTCCACCATGGAAACCAATGCATTAAACAGATATGTACGTTTTAGTAGCTGTCCACTCCAGTGACCACTATGCATCAGAGGGTTATTATTATTATTATTATTATTATTATTATTATTATTATTATTATTATTATCACTAAGTAACTGTTGTTATTATTTTAATACAGTGTCAATTATCAGTTGAAACTGCAGAGGTTCTTGTCCATGCATTTGTGTCTTCGAGCATTGATTATTGTAACGCTCTTCTTTCTGGGTTACTGAAGAAAAGTTTTAGAGGTTTACAGATGATACAAAATGCAGCTGCTTGCATTTTAACCAAAACGGAAATCTCCTTACTGTTTCTTAATTCTATGCCTATTAGTTTTTAAATTGTATTGGTTTTTTTTCTGTATTGCTTTTATTTATTTATCTTTTGTATCTGCAAATAGCTGTTCAGCACTTTGTTTGAAAGCGCTTTATAAATAAAGTTATTATTATTATTATTATTATTGCCTGTTGGGAAACACAAAAATGTTTCAGCTAGATAGAAAATGGTGCAGCCATGCAACAGCCAAAAGGTTGTATAATGAATAACCGGTACTTATGATTCATCTTGGACATGGAAAGTCAGTTTATTAGAAAAATAACCCCTCCAACAGTTCTCAGTCCAAATGAAAATTGTTGCTATGGATCTCCCTAGCCAACTTCACAGCCTTAACATTCAACGTTGCTGCAAATTTTATAATAGGTGAGACCCCACTTGTTATGTCCAGCTCCTTAAAAGGGAGATAAACACAGGAACAGTTTTCAATTAATTATAATTATAAATTAATTATTGATTCTAAACTAAAGCAAAAAAAACAAAAGGAAACTACGTGCTAACCTATAATCATCATTTCTCTTAAATTAGGAATGACCACAACACAAGCAAACCAAAGGAGAAAGAAAACCAAGTTGGTTGCCTGAAATGCACCAACCTTATATAGGCTCCCAAATACGCAAAGTCATGTTCTTTATTAGATGATAGGAACTGTGAATTAGGACCTGACAATAAAGAAACAAAAATGGGCCTAACAACCAATACCAAGAAGTCCAGAGCTTTTACATTAGATTAACTCACAAAAGTCCAACTTTATGCAGTCTAAGGGTTGGAAATCAGTCATGATAACTCTGCTTATATCTTTTTGAACTCAGCTGGCTAAATCCACAAAGAGCAGGTCAACTGATCACAACCTGTACACAAAATGCATTGGAGCTTTCAACAGAAACCAAGTGCAGTTTATTTCAAAAATTATACTAAATCATTCTGTTCCTGATGTTCCACCACCGCAACCTATATTAGAGTTCTCCCACCTTCCAAATCGCACTTTAACCCCTGACTAGCCTGATTTTCTGTTTAGATATGAGGCAAAGTAACAAGGGAGTATGGGTAGTGATCGACCTAAATAAATGATGAATGGGCGATGGTCACACATGTGGTAACTAAGTCTTTCCAGCTTTACTATGATTCTTTTAGCAATCATTATTAAAAGAAAGAATAGTAAAAATATTTTCTCCTAAGAGAAATCTTGCTGTGGCTGCCAGACTGTGTTACATAATTTGAATAAAATCCCAGAACCAAAAGAATAAAACTACAAAGATTAATGGTTATTCTCTGTTCTCACTGAAAAGACTTGCTAAAATCAGACTGGACTCTCAATTTAAACTCCCAGACTAGCTCTTTATGCTGATTTTAAACTTTCTCACCGAAAGAATTTAAGACGTCCTTATTAATGGACAAACAATCCATTAGGTTTGTGTCAAGCTTTGTTCACCTCAGGAATGTGTTCAGCCACTCCTTCTATTTATTACGTACACCGAAAGCTAGAGGACATCTTATGAGAACAGATTTATACTTAAGTTTTTTGATAACACTGTACTCTTGTCCTTGCTTCAAGGTTCTGAGTCTGTTGATGGTCCTGAATTTGTGAAGTGGTCTCATGATAACTATCTGGACTTAAATGTGTCAAAAACAAAGGGCTTCATAAGCTTAAACACTGAGTATAAAGCCTGTGTTACTCACAACACTGATATCCAGATTTATAAGACTGCACTATCTTTGACCATCAACTTGTACCTCAGTGTAGAACCAACAGATACTTAAAATCCTTCTGTCTGTGGTTGTTCATTTTTAGACATTTTTCTTTGTTATTCTACTTTTTATTTATTTATTTATTTTTACCTGATTGTTTGTTGATCTCTGCCTTGACATGTAACAGTATTTGTGATTAGTCGCTAAATACTGTAGATTGTGTGAGTTTGACTGTGAGAATAGGTTGTGTAGGTAAGTTGCAAACAAATTGCCCTTTTTGGGGATTAATAAAGTTTAATATGATTCTTCAACGTACCCAAGCCTGACACTGTCAAGTTGTGAGACATTATTGTAAAAAATCATTTAAGGAAACGAAACAGTTGATTATCTTGTCAATAATCGTACTTCTTTAAAAACACTCAAATCAGAAGAACTTGACTCCCTGGTATAATTCTCAAATGCGCACCTTAAAGCAGAAAACTGGTAAGCTGGACATGAAATGGCATCTCACTAATTTAGACAATCCTCATTTAGCCTGGAAAAATATGCATCTCACACTGAAGAAAATATGAAATGCCCTAGGTTTCTCTTTGTAGCCAAGCTGGCCAAAAGTCAGAGCTCTGTTAAGTCAAGCATTCCTTTAATGTTAAATAGTAATGACTTTGTGAATTTGTTCACTATTAGAGAAAAAGTAACAGCTAATTTCAATACCACTGATATTTATTTAGTCTAGTAATGTGCAATACAACCGCTTTCCTTTTTGATCCGATATAAAGTAAAGTTCAGGCTGATATCGATAATACTGATCCAATACTGATACTTTTTATAAAATCTCAATGTGTTTGGAAAATCAAAAACAAAAGTAATGCATTTTAAATTATACATTAGTGTCATGGTGAAAAACTATGCATTTTTACTTCTAAGCTGGACTACTATAATTCATTATTATCAGGTTGTCCTAAAAACTCCCTGAAAGCCTTCAGTTGATCAAAAATACTGCAGCAAGAGTAATGACAGGGACTAGAAAGAGAGAGCATATTTCTCATATATTGGCCTTCCTTCATTGGCTCCCTGTTAAATCAAATCAAATCAAATCAAATCAAATCACTTTTATTGTCACATCACATGTGCAGGCACACTGGCACAGCACATGCGAGTGAAATTCTTGTGTGCGAGCCCCACAAGCAACAGAGATGTGCAAACACAACAACACAAACGAGCAAAATACAAGAATGGCCAACCTGAAACTAATAAATATATGTACAATATATAATAGTGTATGAATTTCTGGATGTGTATACTAAATATTTTCCTACGTGTGTGTGTGTGTGTGTGTGTGTGTGTGTGTGTGTGTGTGTGTGTGTGTGTGTATACACATTTTTACAAATTAAATAGTAAAAAAAAAAAAAAAAAAAAAAAAATAATAATAATAATAGTAATAATAAAATATATAAAATATACAGAGTTGAATATGTGCAAAACAAGTGGCATTTATATACAGTGTGGAGTGCATAATGTTGAAGTTCCAGTAGTGAAGCTGAGGTGTCTATGAAGTGTTCAGCAGTCTGATGGCCTGATGGAAAAAGCTGTCTCTCAGTCTGCTGGTACGGGACCGGATGCTGCAGAACCTCCTTCCTGATGGAAGCAGTCTGAACAGTTTATGGCTGGGGTGACTGGAGTCCTTGATGATCCTCCCCGCTTTCCTCAGGCACCGCTTCCTGTAGATGTCTTGGAGGGAGGGAAGCTCACCTCCAATTATCCGTTCAGAGCACCGCACTACTCGCTGGAGAGCTTTGCAGTTGTAGGCGGTGCTGTTGCCATACCAGGTGGTGATGCATCCAGTGAGGATGCTCTCAATGGCACAGTGATAGAAGGTCCTGAGGATGCGGGGGCTCATGCCGAATCTTTTCAGTCTCCTGAGAAAGAAGAGGCGCTGCTGCGCCTTCTTCACTGTTTTGTTTGTGTGTACTGACCACGTAAGATCTTCAGCCAGATGTACTCCAAGGAACCGGAAGCTGCTCACTCTCTCCACAGCAGCGCCGTTGATGGTGATGGGGGTGTGTACTTCTCTGCACCTCCGGAAGTCCACTATCAGCTCCTTTGTCTTTGCGACGTTGAGGGTGAGATGGTTGTCTTGACACCAGTGGGTCAGGGCACTGACCTCCTCCCTGTAAGCCGTCTCATCACCGTTGGTGATAAGACCCACCACTGTAGTGTCGTCCGCAAACTTCACAATGATGTTGGAGCTGTTAGTGGCTGTGCAGTCGTAGGTGTAGAGTGAGTACAGGAGAGGGCTCAGTACACACCCCTGTGGAGCACCAGTGTTCAGTGTGATGGGGGATGAGGTGATGCTGCCCAGTCTGACCACCTGGCATCTGTCAGACAGGAAAGCTAAGGATCCAGCTGCAGAGGGAGCTGCTCAGTCCTAGATCCTGCAGTTTCCTGTCCAGCTTCGAGGGAACGATGGTATTGAATGCTGAGCTGTAATCTACAAACAGCATTCTCACATACGTGTCTCTCTTCTCCAGGTGTGACAGGGCAGTGTGTAGTGTCAGGGCTATGGCATCATCAGTGGACCTGTTGTGGCGGTATGCGAACTGTAGAGGGTCCAGTGAGTCGGGTAGTGCAGAGCAGATGAAGTCCCTGACCAGCTTCTCGAAGCATTTGCTCACGATGGGGGTCAGGGCTACAGGTCGCCAGTCGTTCAATGAGGAGATGGTGGAGGATTTGGGTACAGGGACGATGGTGGCCATTTTGAAGCAGGCTGGGACTACAGACAGAGAGAGGGAAAGGTTGAAGATGTGTGTGAACACTCCAGCCAGCTGAGCCGCGCATGACTTGAGGACGCGGCCGGGAATCCCGTCCGGACCAGTAGCTTTGCGTGCGTTCACCTTCCTGAAGCACTTCCGCACATCCTCCTCAGACACAGTGTGCGCATTGACGTCATCCGCGGTGCGCACACTGTCCGGTCTCATGGTGTTCGCTGCGTCGAATCTAGCGTAGAATACGTTTAGATCCTCACACAGAGAGGCCGTGGTCTGCGGTGTGCTGGTTTTCCCTCTAAAGTCTGTGATCGTGTTTAGTCCCTGCCACATACTCCGAGGGTTGTCAAACTGTTGCTCCACCCTGTCCCTGTACTCACGTTTGGCTGCTTTGATCGTCTTCCGGAGTTGGTAATGTGCATGTTTGTAGTCCGATGTGTTCGCGGAGGCAAAGGCGGTGTTCCGTGCCGCCAGTGCCGCGCGAACATCTCCGTTAATCCAGGGTTTTTGATTTGGGAAGGATTTAACTGTTCTGGATGGGATGACATCTTCCACGCATTTCCTGATAAATCCACAGACTGAGTCTGTGTATTCATCAATGTCTCTGGCGGCCACGTGAAACATTTCCCAGTCCGCGTGATCAAAACAGTCCCGCAGCGCAGACTCCGATTGGTCCGTCCAACAGTGCACCGCCCTCCGGGTTGGTGCTTCCTGTTTCAGCTTCTGCCTGTAGGCGGGCAGGAGCAGGATGGAGCAGTGATCTGATTGGCCGAATGGGGCGCAGGGGAGGGCTTTGTACGCATCCCGGAAAGAGGTGTAACAGTGGTCGAGTAGCCGGTTTCCACGTGTGTTAAAAAGGATGCGTTGATGGAGTTTTGGTGAGACTTTCTTCAGGTTTCCCTTATTAAAGTCTCCGGCTGTGATAAACGCTGCCTCTGGGTGTGCGGTTTCCTCGCTGCTGATCGCGCTGTACAGTTCCCTGAGTCCACGGTCAGTGTCGGCTTGTGGGGGAATGTAAACAGCCGTAATAATCACTGCTGTAAATTCCCTCGGTAGCCAGAATGGCCGGCACTTAATCATCAGGTACTCCAGGTCCGGTGAGCAGAAGGATTTGACCGGGTGCACGTTCGCATAATCACACCAGCTGTTGTTGATCATGAAACACACACCACCGCCTCTGCTTTTCCCAGTAAGATCCTGTGACCTGTCCGCGCGGTGCACAGAGAACCCCGGCAGTTGTATTGCGGAGTCCGGTACTTTGTCCGATAGCCAGGTTTCTGTGAGGCAGATCACGCAGCAGTCCCGCATCTCTCGCTGGAATGAGATCCGTGCCCGAAGCTCGCACAACTTGTTCTCCAGAGACTGCATATTAGCCAGTAATAAACTGGGTAACGGTGGTCTGTTAGTGCGCCGTCTCAGTCGAACCAGAACGCCAGATCTTCTCCCTCTGCGTCGGCGTTTGCGGCCTCCAGGGCCAGAGAACAAAGGCGTCTCAGGTGAGATGAATGGGGGGGTCTGCAAACGGAGCGTCCGTGTTGCAAAACTTGAACTCCGGAAAGTTATAAGAAAGACCGTCTTTTATGTCCAGTAAGGTTTGTCGGTCGTACACAAGGAGACAAGTGCTGCTCGTGAAAAAATAAAGGAAAAGTAAAATTAAACACAGAAGAAAGCCGTTGCTTGGGGGAGCTCGCGACGAGGCTGCCATACTCGGCGCCATCTTGAGTTAAATCCATAATTAAATTCAGAATCCTGCTCCTCGCATGCAAGGTCTTGAATAATTAGGCTCCATCTTGACCTTACAGTACCATATGACCCCAGGAGAGCACTTCACTCTCAGACTGCAGGCTTACTTGTTGTTCCTGGAGTATTTAAAAGTAGAATGGGGGGGGGGGGAGCCATCATCTTCTGTGGAACCATCTTCCAGTTTGGATTTGAGGAGACAAACTGCAAGCTCTCTACTTTTAAGATTAGGATTAAAACATTCCTTTTTGATAAGCATATAGATGGGGCTGGATCCCTTTGTTACGCTGCAACACGTCTAGGCTGCTGTTGAATTCCCATGATACATTGAGTATTTCTTCTTCAGTTCCACTCATTCTGTGGTTACAAGTTACTATTATCTCTGGCTCTCTTCTACAGCACCTTGTTGTTCTTTCTCCCTCCAGTCACCCCAACAGATCATGGCAGATGACCGCTGCTTGCTGAGCCTCTTACTGCTGGAGGTTCTTGTTAAAAAGGAGTTTTTCCTTCCCACTGTCGCGAAAACACTTGCTCATAGGGGCTCATGTGAAATCTGGGATTTTCTCTTTTTTCTTTGTATTATTGTAGGGGTTTTACCTTACAATATAAAGTGCCTTGAGGAAACTACTGTTGTGACTTGGCGATACATGAATAAAACGGAATTGAAATTTAATTTAATTTAATTTAATTGAGAGACCAATCTGCAAACCTTGCCTTTTTTTAATTAAAGCTCCTGACCTCAAAGTTTCTTGATCAACTTTCTCTTTACCCACCCAAACCGTTAGACGTCACAGGAGACTGTTTTCATTTCTCATAAATTTTGTATTCTGTTCATTATGATTTTTCTTACAGAAAATGTGTAAAAAAAAAAGAAGAAAAAAAAAAAAGAAAAGAAATCTCGCAGAATACAGAAATGGAAAATTATAAAAATACACTTTGTATAAATAAGAAAAGTGACTGTGCTTTTATGGGACACCTACTACTTTTTACACTCTTACATCTAATATGTGATATATACTGTGTATTTCATATATATATACATACACATACATACATACACGTGTGTGTGTGTGCGCACGCGTGTATGTATGTATGTGTATGTATATATAAACCCAGCTTTACAGTGATTTAGAAAATAATGGATGAGTTGTGGATAATTTTCTTAAAAATTTAAAAACTTTGTGCATTTTGACCTTTTTTCCCCAGTACGAAAAAGAACAGTTAACAGACATGAAGGCAGAGACACACTTACAAGCAAGTGACCTGGACCTAAACAGGCCAGTGTTTTCTCTGTATTATTGTAGGATCCTTACAATAAAAGTACCTTAACATTATAACATAAAGCACCTTGATGTGACTATTGTTGTAGCTTGGCACTATATAATGAGCTCAACTGCATAAAGTTCTAAGCCTCTACACTACAGGCCCACCCACAGGATATATTTAAAGCTTTTGTTCATGCATTCTTAGGTCAGATTTGCTGTAGATGATTAAATTAACTGGGTGGTTAAAGTCTGTGTCATTCTTTTCAGGCCAGATTCATTCTAGATAATCACATGGATTGGGTTTCTAATGTCATTATTTTCTTTTCTTTTTTTAATACATTTCAGTGAAAGAGTTTGTGTTCCGCTGGCCATTGACATGGAAACCAGCACAGATGCTATTGCTAGTTTGACAGAAGCCATAACAAGAGAACCAGGGGGGAAACAGTGCTGGGATTGATCTTGTGGCATGCTCCACTTGAAGCTGTAGTTGTAGATAATGCAGTTGTAGTTGTGGAAGCTGTAGGTGCAGCAGTAGTGGAATTGGCAGTAGTTGGTGCAACAGTCGTGACATTGATGGGAACTATAAAATATTTTTCAGAAGTAGATTAATATGTATTTATGTACAGACTAAAATAATTTCTTTGTCCTTGATTAACTCCAAAATAAATTTCGTTTGCATTTTCAAATACTCACCAGAAGTTACTGATATTGTGTCAGGAACTATGGCAATGCTGAAATTGCTGCTGGAACTGTTAATAGCCTGTTTCAAAATTTGAACAATAGTAGTATCATTTGGGACTTGTGCATTGGGTGCTGTTTGATTGAACACAAGCTCCACCTCTGCCTCAGTTCTATCCACTCGTGTTTGGACTCTAACAAGACTGCCATGAAAGAAAGTGAGTCAGATGTTAGATAATAATGGCAGATTATTGAATGGTTTAACTATGTTACATGATACATTTAACATTAAAATTAAATTAAAAATAATAATTTAGAGGAAAGTAACTTAATTACTGTTAAAAAATTTTTTTTTACCTGAACCGAATGACAATGGCACGGATGAAGAAAGGAAATTTTGGTTTGTAGATTCTATCACACTGCAAAAAATTAACACAAAAAGAAAATTTAAACATGGTGAAACAACTTAAAAATTACATTGTCTAAAAAATGCCTATTTAAATGAAAGAAAATGTATGCTTTCAGATTTGTTCTCTAGATAAAGTGTCAGTCAATAAAAGATATATTAAGTTGAAATATTACTCACCGTCTCTTCAACTCGTCTTTTGCGATCTTGATATACACTGCTGGTGGGGTCTGTGAGTTCAGGTACATATGGTTCAAGGAACTGTAGAAACAGAAAAACTTGGACAGGTGCAGTCGGAGCTTTTGTAGTTGTGGTAGTTGTTGGAGAAGATGTTGTTGTTGTTGCAGCTGATGTAGTAGTTGATGGTGTTGTGTTTGTTATTGGGGTAACTGTGGTAGTTGTTGGAGCAGATGTTGGTTTTGTTGCAGCAGATGTAGTTGATGGTGTTGTGTTTGTTGTTGGGGTAACTGTGGTAGTTGTTGGGATCACTGTGGTAGATTTAAAATGAGGACAAAATGGACATAAAACATTTAACTAAGTCCCTCTAAAACCTTTGAGACTTTTTGATCAAACATAACGAAATAGTACTCACATGTGGAACTGACAGTGATGGAGGCCCTTTCGATGTCAAAGCCTGTCACGTTTGAGGCTTGACTGATCAAAACACTTCTAATTTCAGTGTCATTTGGAACAGATGAGTTTAAAAAATGAAGTTCTATGGTGTTGATGACTGATCCTTGCCTGTAAATGCAGACACAAAAATGATAGTTTTGAATATTTAAATGGCGTTAGGGCGTTAGGTCACTGCTCTTAACATTATATGTCAAAATAGTGAAATTACCTGAAGCTCACAACGGCCAAGGAGACAAAGGAGGAAGGGAACGAGTTTTTGTAAGCAGGTTCAATCTGCAGACACAAAGCAGATTTCCTTAAAACAATGTCTATCTGTTTCTTAATGTACACAAACAGACGAATTTTATATCAATTGTAAACTTTACAGTAAGACAGAAGACTAATTAAAGGGCAAATCAAAGAACATGACCTCTATAGTGAGTAGCAATGATGGTTCAGTACAAAAAAAAAGTACTTGCTCTATCAATTTTGTATATTCCTGATGTCTAATGTTTTCACCTCTCTCTCTAGATCAGCAATCTGCAATTCATTTTTTAAACATTTATTTCACTGAGTATTTGGTGTTTTAATGTCTATTCTGTTTACAGAGCACACAGCATTCATTCTGCTTTCCACAAAGAGGGGAGCAGATTTGCCTCGAACGATGGAAAAAACTAATTACATACCTAATAAATGCTATATATTAGTGGGAAAAGTAAACGATTACCTGTGTCTTTATAGATACAGATCGGTCTTTAAAAGCATCAGATGATGAATTCGACAAGTCCTTGGTAAAATTGCTTTGAAGGGATCTGAAAACAACATATCTGGTGGTTGTTGTTGTCAGAGTAGCCGTGGTTGTTGTTGTGGGATGAGCCGTGGTGGTCGTCGGTGGGGCAGTGGTGGTTGCTCTCGGGGGAGCTGTTGTGGTGGTGGTCGGTGGGGCAGTGGTAATTGTTGTTGTCAGAGGAGCCGTGGTAGTGGTGGTCGGTGGGGCAGTGGTGGTTGTTGTAATAGCTGTGGCGATTGTTGGAAGAATCGTAGTGGTGGAGGTCGGTGGGGTAGTGGTGGTTGTTGTCGGAGAAGCCGTGGTGGTGGTGGTCGGTGGGGCAGTGGTGGTTGTTGTTGGAGAAGCCGTGGTGGTGGTGGTTGGTGGGGCAGTGGTGGTTGTTGTCGGAGGAGCCGTGGTGGTGGTCGGTGGGGAAGTGGTGGTTGTTGTGGTAGGAACCGTGGTGGTGGTCGGTGGGGCAGTGGTGGTTGTTGTCGGGGAAGCTGTTGTGGTGGTGTTCGGTGGCGCAGTGGTTATTGTTGTCATAGCTTTGGTTGTTGTTGGAGGAATCGTAGTGGTGGTGGTCAGTGGGGAGGTGGTGGTTGTTGTTGGAGAAGCCGTGGTGGTGGTGGTCGGTGGGGCTGTGGTGGTGGTCAGTGAGGCAGTGGTGGTTGTTGTGGGAGGAGCCGTGTTTGTGGTGGTTGTTGGTGGGGCAGTGGTGGTTGTTGTTGGAGGAGCCGTGGTTGTTGTTGTCGGTGGGTAAGTGGTGGTTGTTGTGAGAGGAGCCGTGGTAGAGGTTGTTTGTGGGGCAGTGGTAATTGTTGTCGGAGGAGCTGTGGTGGTGGTGGTTGTTGGTGGGGCAGTGGTGGTTGTTGTCGGAGGAGCTGTGGTTGTTGTTGTCGGTGGGTAAGTGGTGGTTGTTGTGAGAGGAGCCGTGGTGGTGGTTGTTTGTGGGGCTGTGGTAATTGTTGTCGGAGGAGCTGTGGTAGTGGTGGTTGTCAGTGGGGCAGTGGTGGTTGCTGTAATAGCTGTGGCGGTTGTTGGAAGAATCGTAGTGGTGGTTGTCGGTGGGGCAGTGGTGGTTGTTGTCAGAGGAGCCGTGGTGGTGGTTGTCGGTGGGGCAGTGGTGGTTGTTGTCAGGGGAGCTGTTGAGGTGGTGGTCGGTGGGACAGTGTTGGTAGTTGTGGTAGGAACCGTGGTGGTGGTCGGTGGGGCAGTCGTGGTTGTTGGGGTAGGAACTGTGGTGGTGGTCGGTGGGGCAGTGGTGGTTGTTGTCATAGCTGTGGTGATTGTTTGAGGAATTGTAGTGGTGGTGGTTGGTGGGGCAGTGGTGGTTGGTGTCGGAGGACCCGTGGTTGTGGTCGGTGGGGCAGTGGTGGTTGGTGTGGGAGGACCCGTGGTTGGGGTCGGTGGGGCAGTGGTGGTTGGTGTGGGAGGACCCGTGGTTTTGGTCGGTGGGGCAGTGGTGGTTGTTGTCGGAGGAGCCGTGATGGTGGTGGTCGGTGGGGCAGTGGTGGTTGTCGGTGGGGCAGTGGTGGTGGTTGTGGTCGGTGGGGCAGTGGTGGTTGTTGTCGGGGGAGCCGTGATGGTGATCGGTGGGGCAGTGGTGGTTGTTGTCGCGGGAGCTGTTGTGGTGGTTGGTGGGGCAGTGGTGGTTGTTGTGGGAGGAGCCATGGTAGTGGTGGTCGGTGGCGCAGTGGTTATTGTTGTCATAGCTTTGGTTGTTAGTGGAGGAATCGTAGTGGTGGTGATCAGTGGGGAAGTGGTGGTTGTTGTTAGAGAAGCCGTGGTGGTGGTGGTCGGTGGGGCAGTGGTGGTTGTTGTGGGAGGAGCCGTGGTGGTCGGTGGGGCAGTGGTGGTTGTTGTCGGGGAAGCTGTTGTGGTGGTGGTCGGTGGGGCAGTGGTGGTTGTTGTCAGGGAAGCTGTTGTGGTGGTGATCAGTGGGGAAGTGGTGGTTGTTGTCGGAGAAGCCGTGGTGGTGGTGGTGGTCGGTGGGGGAAGGGTGGTTGTTGTCGGAGGAGCTGTGGTGGTGGTCGGTGGGGCAGTGGTGGTTGTTGTGGGAGGAGACGTGTTTGTGGTGGTTGTTGGTGGGGCAGTGGTGGTTGTTGTCGGAGGAGCCGTGGTTGTTGTTGTCGGTGGGTAAGTGGTAGTTGTTGTGCGAGGACCCGTGGTGGTGGTTGTTTGTGGGGCAGTGGTGGTTGTTGTGAGAGGAGCCGTGGAAGTTATGGTTGGTGGTGGAGTGGTGATTGTTGTGGGAGGAGCCGTGGTTGTGGTCGGTGGGGAAGTGGTGGTTGTTGTGGGAGGAGCCGTGGTGGTTTTCGGTGGGGAAGTGGTGGTTGTTGTCATAGCTGTAGTTGTTGTTGGAGGAATCGTAGTGATTGTGGTCGGTGGGGCAATGGTGGTTGTTGTCGGACGAGCCGTGGCGGTGGTCAGTGGCGCAGTGGTGGTTGTTGCGGGAGGAGCCGTGGTTGTGGTCGGTGGGGCAGTGGTGGTTGTTGTCATAGTTGTGGTGGTTGTTGGAGGAATCGTAGTGGTTGTAGTCAGTGGGGCAGTGGTAGTGGTGGTGATCGGTGAGGCAGTGGTGGTTGTTGTTGGAGGAGCCGTGATGGTGGTTGTCGGTGGGGCAGTGGTGGTTGTTGTCATAGCTGTGGTTGTTGTTGGAGGAATCGTAGTGGTGGTGGTCGGTGGGGCAGTGGTGGTTGTTGTCGGAGGAGCCGTGGTGGTGGTGGTCGGTGGGGCAGTGGTGCTTGTTGTGGGAGGAGCCGTGGTAGTGATGGTCGGTGGGGCAGTGGTGGTTGTCGTGGGAGGACCCGTGGTAGTGGTTGTCGGTGGGGCAGTGGTGGTTGTCGTGGGAGGACCCGTGGTGGTGGTCGGTGGGGCAGTGGTGGTTGTTGTGGGAAGAGACGTGGTGGTGGTCGGTGGGGCAGTGGTGGTTGTTGTTGGAGGAGCCGTGGTGGTGGTGGTCGGTGGAGCAGTGGTGGATGTTGTCGGTGGGGCAGTGGTGGTTGTTGTGGGAGGAGCCGTGGTGGTGGTCGGTGGGGCAGTGGTGGTTGTTGCGGGAGGAGCCGTGGTTGTGGTCGGTGGGGCAGTGGTGGTTGTTGTCATAGTTGTGGTGGTTGTTGGAGGAATCGTAGTGGTTGTAGTCAGTGGGGCAGTGGTAGTGGTGGTGATCGGTGAGGCAGTGGTGGTTGTTGTTGGAGGAGCCGTGGTGGTGGTGGTCGGTGGAGCAGTGGTGGATGTTGTCGGTGGGGCAGTGGTGGTTGTTGTGGGAGGAGCCGTGGTGGTGGTCGGTGGGGCAGTGGTGGTTGTTGCGGGAGGAGCCGTGGTTGTGGTCGGTGGGGCAGTGGTGGTTGTTGTCATAGTTGTGGTGGTTGTTGGAGGAATCGTAGTGGTTGTAGTCAGTGGGGCAGTGGTAGTGGTGGTGATCGGTGAGGCAGTGGTGGTTTTTGTTGGAGGAGCCGTGATGGTGGTTGTCGGTGGGGCAGTGGTGGTTGTTGTCATAGCTGGGGTTGTTGTTGGAGGAATTGTAGTGGTGGTGGTCGGTGGGGCAGTGGTGGTTGTTGTCTGGTGAGCCGTTGTGGTTGTGGGTGGGGCAGTGGTGCTTGTTGTGGGAGGAGCCGTGGTAGTGATGGTAGGTTGGGTAGTGGTGGTTGTTGTCGGAGGAGCCGTGGTGGTGGTGGTCGGTGGGGCACTGGTGGTTGTCGTTGGAGGAGCCGTGGTGTTGGTGGTCGGTGGAGCAGTGGTGGATGTTGTCGGTGGGGCAGTGGTGGTGGTCGGTGGGGCAGTGGTGGTTGTTGTCATAGTTGTGGTGGTTGTTGGAGGAATCGTAGTGGTTGTAGTCGGTGGGGAAATGGTGGTTGTTGTCGGAGGAGCCGTGGTAGTGGTGGTGGTCGGTGAGGCAGTGGTGGTTGTTGTTGGAGGAGCCGTGATGGTGGTTGTCGGTGGGGCAGTGGTGGTTGTTGTCATAGCTGTGGTTGTTGTTGGAGGAATCGTAGTGGTGGTGGTCAGTGGGGCAGTGGTGGTTGTTGTCTGGTGAGCCGTTGTGGTTGTGGGTGGGGCAGTGGTGCTTGTTGTGGGAGGAGCCGTGGTTGTGGTCGGTGGGGCACTGGTGGTTGTCGTTGGAGGAGCCGTGGTAGTGGTGGTCGGTGGGGCAGTGGTGGTTGTCGTGGGAGGACCCGTGGTAGTGGTTGTCAGTGGGGCAGTGGTGGTTGTTGTGGGAGGACCCGTGGTTGTCAGTGGGGCAGTGGTGGTTGTTGTGGGAGGACCCGTGGTGGTGGTCGGTGGGGCAGTGGTGGTTGTTGTGGGAGGAGACGTGGTGGTGGTTGGTGGGGCAGTGGTGGTTGTCGTCGGAGGAGCCGTGGAGGTTGTTGTCGGTGGGGCAGTTGTGGTTGTTGTGGGAGGAGCTGTGGTTGGTGGGGCAGTGGTGGTTGTTGTGGGAGGGGCCGTGATGGTGGTTGTCGGTGGGGCAGTGGTAGTTGTTGTCGTCGGAGCCGTGTTGGTGGTTGTCGGTGGAGCAGTGGTGGATGTTGTCGGTGGGGCAGTGGTGGTGGTCGGTGGGGCAGTGGTGGTTGTTGTGGGAAGACCCGTGGTGGTGGTTGTCGGTGGGGCAGTGGTGGTTGTTGTCGAAGGAGCCGTGGTGGTGGTCGGTGGGGGAGTGGTGGTTGTTGTGGGAAGAGACGTGGTGGTGGTCGGTGGGGCAGTGGTGGTTGTTGTTGGAGGAGCCGTGGTGGTGGTGGTCGGTGGAGCAGTGGTGGATGTTGTCGGTGGGGCAGTGGTGGTTGTTGTGGGAGGAGCCGTGGTGGTGGTCGGTGGGGCAGTGGTGGTTGTTGTCGAAGGAGCCGTGGTGGTGGTCGGTGGCGCAGTGGTGGTTGTTGCGGGAGGAGCCGTGGTTGTGGTCGGTGGGGCAGTGGTGGTTGTTGTCATAGTTGTGGTGGTTGTTGGAGGAATCGTAGTGGTTGTAGTCAGTGGGGCAGTGGTAGTGGTGGTGATCGGTGAGGCAGTGGTGGTTGTTGTTGGAGGAGCCGTGATGGTGGTTGTCGGTGGGGCAGTGGTGGTTGTTGTCATAGCTGTGGTTATTGTTGGAGGAATCGTAGTGGTGGTGGTCGGTGGGGCAGTGGTGGTTGTTGTCTGGTGAGCCGTTGTGGTTGTGGGTGGGGCAGTGGTGCTTGTTGTGGGAGGAGCCGTGGTGGTGGTAGGTTGGGTAGTGGTGGTTGTCGGAGGAGCCGTGGTGGTGGTGGTCGGTGGGGCACTGGTGGTTGTCGTGGGAGGACCCGTGGTAGTGGTTGTCAGTGGGGCAGTCGTGGTTGTTGTGGGAGGAGCCGCGGCGGTGGTTGGTGGGGAAGTTGTGGTTGTTGTGGGAGGAGCCGTGGTGGTGGTCGGTGGGGCGGTGGTTGTTGTTGTCGGAGGATCCGTGGTGGTGGTTGTCGGTGGGGCAGTGGTGGTTGTTGTGGGAGTAGCCGTGGTGGTGGTCGGTTGGGCAGTGCTGGTTGTTGTAATAGCTGTGGTGGTTGTTGGAGGAATCGTAGTGGTGGTGGTCGGTGGGGTAGTGGTGGTGGTTGTTGGAGGAGCCGTGGAGGTTGTTGTCGGTGGGGCAGCCGTGGTTGTTGTGGGAGGAGCCGTGGCGGTGGTCCGTGGGGCAGTGGTGGTTGTTGTGGGAGGAGCCGTGGCGGTGGTCCGTGGGGCAGTGGTGGTTGTTGTGGGAGGAGCCGTGGCGGTGGTCCGTGGGGCAGTGGTGGTTGTTGTGGGAGGAGCCGTGGCGGTGGTCGTTGGGGAAGTGGTGGTTGTTGTGGGAGGAGCCGTGGTGGTGGTCGGTGGGGCAGTGGTTGTCGTTGTCGGAGGATCCGTGGTGGTGGTTGTCGGTGGGGCAGTGGTGGTTGTTGTTGGAGGAGCCGTGGTTGTTGTCGGAGGAGCCGTGGAAGTGGTCGGTGGGGCAGTGGTGGTTGTTGTGGGAGGAGACGTGGCGGTGGTCCGTGGGGCAGTGGTGGTTGTTGTGGGAGGAGCCGTGGCGGTGGTCCGTGGGGCAGTGGTGGTTGTTGTGGGAGGAGCCGTGGCGGTGGTCCGTGGGGCAGTGGTGGTTGTTGTGGGAGGAGCCGTGGCGGTGGTCGTTGGGGAAGTGGTGGTTGTTGTGGGAGGAGACGTGGTGGTGGTCGGTGGGGCAGTGGTTGTCGTTGTCGGAGGATCCGTGGTGGTGGTTGTCGGTGGGGCAGTGGTGGTTGTTGTTGGAGGAGCCGTGGTTGTTGTCGGAGGAGCCGTGGAAGTGGTCGGTGGGGCAGTGGTGGTTGTTGTGGGAGGAGCCATGGTGGTTGTTGCTGGGGCATTTGTGGTTGTTGTCATAGTTGTGGTGGTTGTTGGAGGAATCGTAGTGGTGGTTGTCGGTGGGGCAGTGGTAGTTGTTGTCGGAGGACCCGTGGAAGTGGTGCTCGGTGGCGCAGTGGTGATTGTTGTCAGAGGAGCCGTGGTGGTGGTCCGTTGGGCAGTGGTGGTTGTTGTCGGGGGAGCCGTGGAGGTTGTTGTCGGTGGGGCAGTTGTGGTTGTTGTGGGAGGAGCCATGGTTGGTGGGGCAGTGGTGGTTGTCGTTGGAGGACCCGTGGTGGTGGTCGGTTGGGTAGTGGTGGTTGGTGTCGGAGGACTCGTGGAGGTTGTTGTCGGTGGGGCAGTGGTGGTTGTTGTCGGAGGAGCCGTGGTGGTGGTGGTCGGTGGGGCACTGGTGGTTGTCGTCGGAGGACCCGTGGTAGTGGTGGTCTGTTGGGCAGTGGTGCTTGTTGTCGTCGGAGGAGCCGTGGTGGTGGTCGGTGGGGCAGTGATGGTTGTTGTGGGACGAGCCGTGGTGGTGGTCGGTGGGGCAGTGGTGGTTGTTGTGGGAGGAGCGTTGGTGGTGGTCGGTGGGGCAGTGGTGGTTGTTGTGGTAGGAGCCGTGGTGGTGGTGGTGGTCTGTGAGGCAGTGGTGGTTGTTGTCGGAGGAGCCGTGGTGGTGGTTGTCGGTTGGGCAGTGGTGGTTGTTGTGGGAGGGACCGTTGTAGTTTTTGTCGGTGGGGCAGTGGTAGTTGTTGTGGGAGGAGCCGTGGTGGTGGTCGGTGGGGTAGTGGTGCTTGTTGTGGGAGGAGCCGTGGTAGTTGTGGTCGGTGGCCCAGTGGTGATTGTTGTAATAGCTGTGGTGGTTGTTGGAGGAATCGTAGTGGTGGTGGTCGGTGGGTTAGTGGTGGCTGTTGTAGGAGGAGCCGTGGAGGTTGTTGTCGGTGGGGCAGCCGTGTTTGTTGTCGGAGGAGCCGTGGTGGTCATCGGTGGGGCAGTGGTGGTTGTTGTGGGAGGAACCGCGGTGGTGGTGGTCGTTGGGGCAGTGGTTGTTGTTGTAATAGCATTGGTGGTTGTTGGAGGAATCGTAGTGGTGCTAGTCGGTGGGGCAATGGTGACTGTTGTCGGAGGACCCGTGGCTGTTGTTGTCGGTGGGGCAGTCGTGGTTGTTGTGGGAGGAGCCGTGGTAGTGGTCGTTGGGGCAGGGGTGGTTGTTGTAGGAGGAGCCATTGTGGTGGTGGTCGTTGGGGCAGTGGTGGTTGTTGTGGGAGGTGACGTGGTGGTGGTGGTCGGTGAAGCAGTGGTGGTTGTTGTTGGAGGTGGCGTGCTCGTCATTGCTCCTGTCCCCGTAGCTGTAGGAGATAAGTTCACATACTCTTAAATATGAATGTATGTATTTATTAAGTACAATTTTTAAATTCCTTTTTCATCAAATTACTCTGAGTTACCATTCCCAAATGAATCCTTAATGTACTATAACTTCCTAATGCAAAAATGCCATGAATTCATTCCAACATCTGTTTTTAGAACAATTTTCACCCTTACCTGAAAACATCAATATAATTTATACAATAGAACATTTTTACTTTGATGGTGATTTTAGTAGACAAAGTTGAATGGCTTAGACACAAATTGAGCTTCAGTTTGGGGAAAGCCTAGGAGGGGATCGATCCCCATGTATTAATGAGAAGTGAAGAAGTGAAAGCTGTAACGGCCTGGAGGTTCAGCTGGTCGCTGATCAGCTGTTTCTCTCTCTATCTCTCTCTCGCCAGGGAGGAACTGATTACAGGTTCACGCCCTTTTTCCGTATAGTTGTGTGTTAGAAACTAACAAGCGTTTCTTTGTGCGCAGACCCTCTGGACTGTTTTCCCTAGTGTTCCCTGAGCGGCGAGTGTTCGAGGAGAGAGATTGGATTAGTTTGTGGATTGCTTGGAGAAAGACGTGAGCTCGTGTGTGGATTGTTTGGAGAGAAATGAGAGTGTTCCCCTGGATTTCTCCTGGAGCCCTGCCCCGCTCACCTTTTGTCTGTAGCACTGCCCCGCACCATTTGTATATATACTTGTTGGACATTGTACGTTTATAAATTCTCTTGTGTGCATCAATCCCCGGAGTCCAGCATGTGAGTCCACCTTGTACACTGTGACAAAAGCATTACAAAAGGGGAGGGAGGGTGGGGCACTAAAATGAGAACAAACTGCTTTTAGAACTGGGGAATCATACATAGATAAAAACTGGAAAGAGCGTGTTTGGAGGCATGGGCCCGCTCCTGAAATTCAGATACTTTATCCCCAACAAAAGCATCCATGAGCAGTCAGGCTGGATCCTTCATATCTGTTCATGTCTTTTCAGTATAATCACTGTGCTAATTGCCACTCTTTGTGCTGGTTTTTATTTTTGCTTTGCATTTATACATAAATGATATATCATATATGTTCTCATTGGGATAGTGATTTGGTTGGTGTGTGGGAATAGAGCCTATAGGTTTATATTGTTAAATGTTATCTTACAACATATGTTTCAGGTCATTATGCAGAGAAACTCAAAAGTAATGTAAAGAGTAGTGTTTTGTGTCAGCTGTGTGCGGACAGGAATAGGACCCAAGGTGCAGACTCCAGAGACAAACTTAAATAGCTTTAATGCTGAACTCAAACATAACATAACTGGAAAAACTCAAAATAAACTAACACCAGTGGACTGCCAAAACACACAGCAAAATAAACGGTAGATCGCGACACAGACACAGAGAAACACAGGGCTTAAATACACAGAGGAAGCAATCAGGGAATGGGTAACAGGAGGGAAACACAGCTGGGGCAAATCAGGCCTAACGAGACAAGGGGAAGCAAAACCAGACGCATTAACATCAGACATGGACTTTCAAAGTAAAACAGGAAACCCATAACACAGACTGAACAAAAGACACAGACTCACATGCAGGCACTACAACAGAGGGAACAGAGACGTGGGACCAGGGCAGACACAGACTGGACACGGGGATATAGCAACTAAGGATACGCAGAGACGTGAACTAGACAAGGGGATACAGCTGACAGGGGAGACAGAGCAACTAGAGAAGACAGAGACATAAACCATAAGACAGAACTCAAAGAAACCAAAGACTAGAAATTATAAATAATATAATAAACTCAAAAACCCTGGGTCAACGACCCAGGCATCCTAACAAGTAGTGCAACAAAATACTTCCTCCTTGGAGTAATTAAGTGATGTACTGCATTAAGTATGTTGCGTAAGTACTTAATAAATTTAGTACTTAAAGTATGCTTTTAAGTAAAACGTTCTGTGTAATATATTTAACACATTACTCTTTTTAAATTAATGAACCCAACACCAATATGGACAGGAATTGATAAGAATTTTGCCATTTCGATCCCATTATCATGATCATTTATTGATTACGTAGTAATTCTTACTGGCTCCACTTTGTTGTCAGGTCTGCAGACCTGGTGGAATAGTGGACCCAAACGCAGACAAAACGAAGCGTTGAAACAAATTTCATTTAACCTAGCCTAACCCAAACTGAAAAAGAGCTGTTTTATTTGGGCTGAGCAAACCTATAACAAACAGTAAATGGCAAGTCTACTGAGGCAGATGACGTGGAACGGAGAGTGTGCGGACCCAAATGCAGATAGAGTGAAATATTAACCAAAAAAATGGGCCTTTATTTTGTATTGAACAAAACACAAAAACAAAAGGTGAAGCGAGACTAAAATAAACTAACAAAACTAAACTGGAAAAAGCTAAAACACAAAACACTAAGAAAAAACAGTTAACTGGCATAAACTATATGAGGATCTATCAAAATTAAACAGGAAACATGAGACAGACTAAGACGCAGACTTGACACTGAGACATGACTGACTGACTTTTGAGTTACGCGACGTTTTGTAACTCCAAAAATCTGCGTTTTTCGCCTCTCGCCACAATCTAATTCTGACTGCTCATCACCCTGTTTTCCAGGCGGCCCTCGCTCCTGCCAGTGGAGCCTTTGGTAATGAAACAGATCTTCAGATTCCACCTTGTCCAACTTATTTTTTTCCATTACAAATTACTACACTATCACAGACCAGTGATCTATAGTGCTAATTTATTACAATGCTGAAAATTTTATGATTTTAGCAGCTTTTCTAATATGGACCTCAGATTCTTGTTAACGCTCCATGGCAAGTACACAGCCTGATGAAGCAGACAGAAGCAGTACCTCTGATTGGTGGACTGAAATTGAGCAGAAGCAGGTTGTTCTGCCTCTTTTCAGCAGAAAGTTCAGCGTTTTCACCTCTTATCAGCACAAATCTCAGCCTCTTCTGCTGTTATTAGAAAATTGTTTTTTCACCTTTTTGCAGTTACGTGAGTACCAGTTTGCCTCAATGAGTAGCTGAACAATTTCAGCTTCTTCTGCTCTTTCATAAGAATTTCAGCTTTTTCACCTCTTTTCAGCACAATTTTCAGGTTCCTTATCTTTTCAACTCTATTCTGCACAAATTTCAGTTTCTTCACCTCTTTTAGTTTCTTTCAGTTACTTGAGAACCAGTTTGGCTCAGTGAGATGAGTAGCTGAAAAATATAACTTTTTGTGATCACCAGTTTTGCTTGCCAGGCTGAGCCATGTTTTAGCTCAGTGAGATGAGCTAAAATGAGTAGTGTGCTCTCAATATCCCATCTGCCCTCCCGTCATATTTCTTTTCAAGATTTTCTTATTTAATCACTAGTGTACATATATTTATATTTATAGATACATATATATTTAGTCATCTTTTCTCGTTTTCCATGTCTCTCTAATATTTTGCTCCTTACTATTTTTCTATTTTCTTTATTATTTTATTTTATTTTATTATATTTTCTCCTACTGTATCATGCTGCTGAGTGACTGCTGCTCATCAAACACATTTCATTGCAATGTTGACCCTGTGCTAACTTGCATATGACAAATAAAACTGAAAACTGAAACTGAGCAGTCGTTCTCAGAGCAGGAGGCCAGGTTTCGAATCCCGCTCATGACAAAAAAATTTCAGTTAACGGTTGAACTGTTTAAACTCTTTTCAGCACAAATTCCAGCTTCTTCAGCTGAAGAAAATGTTGTCATAAGCTGGATTCCTCAGCTGAAGAATCCAGCTTTTTCACCTCTTTTCAGCACAATTTTCAGGTTCCTTATCTCTTTTTTGCTGAACATTCAGCATTTTCACATTTTTTCAGCACAAGTTTCAGCTTCTTCTGCACAGTGCACTTTAAATTTAAATTCCCTGTTTAATTTTTAAATTTAAATTGATTTCAGTAATTAACAGAGCCCAAATAGATTTTCTCAGCATTGAAAAAGTCACAAGACTATCCTATAGTGTAATGTTATGAGGGGTCAAAAACATTGGACAAAAATAAGATTTATTGAAAAGTGTGCAATATCAGCCTAGTCCTTGCATTTTAAGTTCCAGATAGTTTTAAAGTATGAAGGTAATCTTTTGCATGGCTTCATTTAATATGTTAAAGATATAAAAAAAAGTGAGGGGGTTAAGTGGAAACCTTTCAACCTTTTTTAGAAATGAGTGATTTTAAAGGGAATGATCTATGTGTGCTTTGACACTGAGTATGAGGAAAACCAAATGCTTCAGCCTCAAGAAGGAAAGAGACAGACAGAAGCAAAACTATCCCCACGTATGCAAAATTTCCTCATCTCAGCCAAACTCAAAGTTGCTCAAACCCACTTTTTGTAGAAATTAAAAAAAATATATAGAAATTTGGCTTCTTGCATCATTAGGTACAACTCACCTAGATTTACTTCACTCAAGTTAATATGTGCATAACCATTAAAGTATTATAGCATTCATCATTAATACAGTCTACATATTTTCTATAGCAATTATTTATGACATTACATATAGCTATGCTAAAGCAGTTCATTTATTTTATATCACTAGTAAGATTAGCATCACTTAGCTTACCTGTTAGAAGCAAGGAAATTGATATAATCAGTCCAATCCCCATTGTTTAATCAATTAAATCTGTAAAAGAAACATATGTCAAAACTATACATGACGATTAAAACAAAAACTTGAAAAACGAGTTAAAAACCCAGTAAAATAAAATGTGACAAAAATGCAAAATAATAATTATTAACTGTACTCATCATTATATTTTTTAATAAAACAAAAAACAACTATACGTGAACATTTTGAAATAATATTGGTAAAATACTTAATTAGCATTAGTTTAATAAGTAAGTGAAAGAAACAAAAAGTCATATTCACAGTACATAAAATCAGTTTTGTACATTGTACTTACAAAAACTGAGATCAGATGAAAATGTATTAATTCTCCCCTTTTTAATCCTTTTTTAGATATTTTTAAATGACTATGTTTTAAACAGTGCAGTTCACCTCTTCACTCTGTTAAATCTTATGTTCACACCTCTTGTGGCCTTATATATTTCAGAAGAGTGAGGGCTAATGACGTATGTAAAAGAAAATAGAGGAATCTGTGACATCCTGAGGAACAACATCACATCACAGGACTCACAAGTTTGTCAAGCGATGAACCTGAAAGTTTCTTGGTTCAGGATAACAGCCTCTCCCTTCTTTTTGTTAGTGACCGGAGTTATTTGTAGACATCAAGGCAGGCAAACAAATAATGAATTCCAGTAGAGTGAAAAACATTTGGAAAATATGTCGCATGATATACTGTATGAGTTTTCAAAGATTTTTCACTGTACCATGTAATACAGAACATTTAAACAAAGTGGTACATTCTAATAATAATAATAATAATAATAAAATGTTGTGAACTCACAGCATTGCAGTTAATATTCCTTGCATTTATGCATTAAATACCACACTGCTTATATTCATTCACTATCTTGTCTCTGTTTGCTGCATTGAGATGATTAAAGCTGACATGGTATTATTTTTGAATACTGGTTGAATTCTTGTCACTTTTTCCCTCAAGCCAAGACAAGGAAGCTTGGTAAATCTGGCATTGAGGAGCCATGGACTAGAAATTAATCTAGCTGTGTATGTGTCTTACATCAAGACCTTAGTTGGATCATTTTGGGAATATTTTTCCTGTTGTTTTGTTTTGTTTTGGAGAATGATGATACATTCATATGCTTCCTCACATTTTCAAATTACAGTTCTGCTGAAGAGTAAAAAATAAGGATAAACAAACAAAGAAATACAAACAAGATTTCAAGAATATTGGCCCAGCTTAACATTTTGTATCCTCTAAATGTATTTTCTCGCGTCCAGATACACACCGGCTCACTCCTTGGCGGCCGCTTATCGGGCCTGGAGCCTGGGGCTCGCTCGGGCCACTTCGGAGGTGGGGTGCCCCCGGCCTCTCGGCCTGGGGCTCGGTCACTCAGGCACGGCTGGCTGCCGGCGGAGCTCACGGGCGCGTCACTGCAACTCCCCCTGGCTTCTGCTCCGCGGCTGCTGAGTGAGCCCTCATCTGGGACTCTCCTCAGCTCTTTCTGGGACAGTGGCGCGGCTGCCCCTCTGTTGGTCTTCCTTGGTCTCTTGTGTTCTGAGGGCCTCTGGATGTCTGGAGTTTTGATCTCCTCCATACCTGCTTCATGCCCTGGAGGACGGGGCTGTGGCCCCCCCACACCCTCTAGCAGATCATTACATGAAGGAACCTTTTAAAAAACAAAAAACAAGCGCGTCCATGCTCACAGGTGTACACACGAGTGATCACACCCACAAACTACACCCTTTTTGGCTCCTACCTCAAAGCACACTGTGTTCTGTTGATCTTATGTGCTGCACAATAATGTTTAATAATTAGTATTTACTGTCATATTCCCATATATCATTGTGATGTTGTTTATTCTATTACTCTTGTTCTCTTCTGTTTGTTTTCTTTTTTCTTTCTCAACAGGTGATCCAGGTGATTGATATATGCATTTTTTTTCTCTGCCCATTCTGTTGGTTTTTGTTTTTTGCACTTCTCCCCCGTCCCTCTTCTCAGCTGTTTCTCTTTCCCTCTTTCTTTCTCCCCTTCTTTCCCCCAGTCAAGTCTGTCCCGTATTCAGTAAGTGAAAATAAAATAAACAATAAAAGGTGAATCAAATGGCTGGGATGGTCAATTTGGTAAAGTAAATCCGTTGGGCATCTTTCTTTGCCTTTAGACAACAATTCTGATGGCAAAAGAGCCAAATGGGACAGGCAAAAGGAAAAAAAAAAGTATTTTCTCCACTGCTATTGTCTATTTTGACTGAAGAAATGTACTGCAATCTTCTACTGTGGCATGTTAAAACATTATTCTGTGTATTGATTTGTATTTTCTATGTAGTCTTCACATAGACAAAATGTATACCCTGCATACTCTGGTGCTTTCCAGACTCAAGGAAACAAAAAAGTATTTTTGTACAGTAAAATAAATGCCAAAATATTAGGTCTGCCTTGTACCTACCTGGAAGTGAAACAGTTTCTTACATACTCATATAAAACCTACATGAGCCTACAGGAACAGCTTGGTCATGGAAATTTTTACCATGAAGCTCCTGGTGCATTTTTTTGTGTTAATGTTTATGCAAAAGGAGATTTGGAAATGTGGTTATTGAGTCAGCAGAGCCTTTGTGACCTTCGTGCACTATGTTTCAACATTAGACAACTGCACTCTGTAACTTTACATGATCTGCCACTTTGTAGCTGAATTCCTGTGGTTCCTAAACACTTCCACTTTGCCTTAATACCACTTACAGTAGATCATGTAATATCTAGGACAGAAGAAATTTCACAAACTGGCTTGTTGCAAAGGTGGCATCGTACATTTGAACTGATGTTGGCAAACAGAGAAATCAGTTGATCTGCAAAGGTTGCAGCTGAGTGTGTCTGCCGGAAATAACTCTGTTCTTGATTGGTGGCTTCAGTATATTATGGAATCTATTCCACTTTTGCAGACTGAGTTTTTCAGTTTTCAGTTTTATTTGTCATATGCAAGTTAGCACAGGGTCAACATTGCAATGAAATGTGTTCGACGAGTAGCAGTCACTCAGCAGCATGATACAGTAGAAGAAAATATAATAAAACATAATAAAATTAAATAATAAAAAAAATAAATAGAAAAATAGTAAGGAGCAAAATATTAGAGAGATTTGGTAAAGTTACTGAACCTCATTATGTGGGTTTGAATCAGCCAAGGAATGGACAAATTATGGTGTCGCCAATCAAAGCTTGCATAAACTGCCTAACAATAAGGTTCAGGACTGATTTAATACCATAAACACTTGAACAAACATAAAGAAAAGCCTTTTGTCTGGATAAAAGTAATCATCCTTTATTAACAAGCATTATTTATCCATGAATGATGTTTGAGATCTAGTATGTTATGTAACCAGATCTTTTCACATTTATTTTTAGAATCGAGCAGGTACATGTGCGTCACTTTCAATATTGTTTATAACAAGGTGGGGTTATTTCTTGTGAAACAGCTTCATGCCAGTGAACAATCACGTAGACAAATGGCATCTATCACATTGTTTTTACATTTCTAATCCACTCAGGTAAATTCTGAACCTTAGTTTGTGATTTAAGTACATCTAACTTACACTGGTAGATGTGATGACATTTTCTACAAAGAAAAATGCTTAATTAGAAATATAGATACCTGTAATATAGCTACATGTAGGGCTGGGTCATATTATACCGTTCACGGTAATACCGGTATAATGTTAGACAACGATAGGAAAATGAAATATCTCGATAGAATATGAGTAAAACGCGCATGCGCAGTTCCTTTGTTTTCATACGCACATGGCCGATCGTTGAGTGAAACAGATAAACCAGAATTGGTTTGTAAAAATGGTGCAACTTCAGTGATGTGGAACTGGTTTGGTGTTTGTCCGTACACGACAAAGCAAATTTTTTTGCAGAACATGCAAGCGGCCGTTGTTATTGTCGTATTTGTCGGACTAAGGTGCTCTTAAATCTGGGAGTAATCTGGGTCCTAAACCCCCCTCTTCAGGTCAAACGAACACTGCAGCATCACTGAGAGTTAAAAACTGTCTAAATTCTTTCATCTTTAATAAAACGATCAGCATTGCTGCTTTACCAGGTGTAACTATGAAGTTTAACTTCCAGGCATCCATGAAAACAAAATGTATTACATTTCATGGAGTTAGAAGTTCGCAGGAAGCTAGCGGAAGTTAGCTCGCTAGTTTCGCTAGTTACCTAAGCATTATATATCATGTTCTGACTGAGAGATTTCTGAAAAAAATCAAACGTACAGCTCTGCTATCACTTCCAACATAAATGAAGACAGGAAACTAAACAGCAGTGACGTTTGTAGGGTTACTGAAGTTGGGCTAGCTGGTATATAATGATGTGCTACGTGATCGCTAGCGACACAGCTATGTTAGCATAACATAAACAGTGAAGCTGGAGTATGAACACTAACACTTTTCCACTTATAAAAGTTAACGTGAAGGTTCCTCATGGTTAGAGACAATAGCAAACGCATGGCAGGATGCTGTAAACAGACCAAACTTCTGTCAGGAGAACAACTGAGATAATCCATCCACAATACGAGGTTAGTCATTAATATACTGCAACAACATGGGAATAGAGCAACTGCGAGAGAATTCAACATTAATGAATCAATGGTACAGAAGTGGAGGAAGCAAGAAGAATGAGTTTAATAAAGTTTGATTTCCTGACTGCTTTGTTTCGCTTAATGTCCCTTATAATCCTGTGCACCTTATGGTCTGAAAAATACGTACTGCACACTGCAGTTTAATGTTGCAAAGCACCTCTTTTTAACTTCAGTGGATATTATACATAGTTATGCTCAGGATATGTCAGCCCATTTCTACTGGAAATGCCTTTTGGTTAAATTTTTATAAAGCTTTAATGTACATAAAAACCAGCTTCTTGTTTAAGTGAAAATAAATGGAAGATTGTCTTTTTGCGCTAGTAATGTTGTGGAGTTGTATTTTGTCTCGCATCAATTATATCGTCAGTTATATCGTTATCGCAAATTTTCAAATATATATCGTGATAAATATTTTTGGCCATATCGCCCTGCTCTAGCTACATGTAGCACTTGGTGCACTTTAATTAAATCCTCTCAAGTGCTGGAATGGAGAATATTTTAAGTCAAAGTGCAGCAAATCACAGAATATGAAAGAAAAAGAAATCTGCAGACAAGGATACGTTTTAACATAAATGAAAAGTCTAAGATTAAATCAGTTTAAATTAGTAATTAACAGTGTTGGGACTAACTATTAAGTAACGCGTTACAGTAACTACGTTATTATTGTGGTAACAAGCACGGTAACTAGTTATTATGCCAAAACCGGGAACGCGTTACTCATTACTGGGATTTAAATAGGCTCGTTATTCGTTACTTTATGTGGTGGCTATCGCGGAGCTTCCACAGATTCAATAACATTAGCAAGTGTTGGAGGCGAGCAGGTGGATGAAGGAAAACGGAAGCAAGAGGAGAGACCCGAAGCGGCTGCTGGTCCGAGAGTGTCAGGTGAACTGAACTTCAGGTAAGAAGTTATAACCTGCAGTCCATCTGGGTCAGATATGAACCAAGTTTAGGTGGAGTTTATTTTCGTTATGCTGACTTTTTCGTACTGCGTGCTAGCTAGAATGATGGAGTTTCTACAGCTGGGTGGGTGCTATGTTACTGATGTTGAACTTTATTTTGTTCATAAGGTTAATTATTAGAGTTGCCAACCGTCCCGTAAAAAACGGAATCGCCTCGTATTCAGAGAAAATATTACGCGTTTCGTATTGAGGTGAAAAGGAACACAGTTTGTCCCGGATTTCAGCTAGAATGGAAAAAGACACAAAGCTGGAGTTTTTCTGCATCTTTACGCTGTCAGCTGCCTCTTCTCCTCTCATTCTCTCACCCTCCCTCTCCTGTTTCTACTTCAATCATGAAACTGATCAATGATCAGCTGATCGGCTTTTCTCTCTCGTTTATTTATCGCCCACTTTGCGCCAGAAAGAGGAAACCAGCGGATGTCGCGGTAAACAACAGCAGCACTTTTAAGCTTGATCAGCTGTTGTTAGAATTTATTTCATATTACTTTCTACTATCAGCTGATGTTTGCTGGAGCCACAGCTGTAAACCTGCTGGTCATGATGTCGGTTTGGTTATGTGGTGAGAGGGAAACATGAAGATGAAACCAGGAGATGTCCTTACTGAATCATCAGAGCTGTGATGGAGAAACAGGTTTACCTTTTAGGTGACATGAATGAGTTGAAGGGAAGTTATGAACTGTTTCTGAGAGACAAATAACACCAGGATCCTTTTCTAAGTAGCTGACAGCTGGTAACTGTGCAGGGGCGGGTCTAGCAAAGTGTTGCCAGGGGTCCATGTAGGGCATTAAAAGGGAAAGGGGGGCACAAGGAAATAGTTTCTTATTCTCATTTAAAATGTCTCACTTTTAAAAAAATAATTATCTGAATCTTACAACAAACAATTGATAGATTGATACATATATACCATCAGAACAGTGTACATCACTGTCACAACAGCGTTTATTTTCATTCAAAGGCTTTATGATTTTTCCTATAATGGTGGCCCAGTCTCTAGTCAAAATGCCCGGGATGATTTTTTTGTCCCAGTCCAGCTCTGTATGCAGCTCATCTGCAGTCTGGTGTTACCTACATCTTCCTATTCAGAAGTCAGAATTTCCGAGTTCTGAGTACAATCGAAAGCACCACGACTGCAGTTTTTGTGTTGGATGTAAAAAGGAGGCTTGGATAGAATCAGGTGTGGGATTTCTCTTGTGGAAATGTGCACATTATTTTTTCCTTTCTATAGGTGGCACAGTGCACTTGTGGCAAGTAAGCAAGCTAGAAGACTGGCAAACTTGCTGGGTATCCAGTTACAGAAGCAACACATTAACAAGAGAATTCTGAGTAAAACCAAAGCTACTTTCCAAAGTAACTAGTTACTCTGAAAGTAACGAGTAACTTGAAGTAATTGAGTTACTTTTGATAGAAGTAACTAGTAATGTAACTAAGTTACTAACTTAAAGTAACTTACCCAACACTGGTAATTAAACAGGTTATTTTTCAAATCAGGTGAACAAAACAAAGGCAACAAAGAGAACAAAATAATTATTGTAAAATCTTAAAAATATGAGGGAAATGTTATTGAGAAGTAACTATAAACATTAATAATAACATTTGGGTAAATGAACAAATATTAATATGAATATTAATATTTTTTGTAGTAACAGAAACATAAATGCTTTAAAGGTCACGGTCTACGTCAGCTACATGCCATTGGTGCCACATTCACAGACTATTTTTCAGAGCAGCTTCAGTAAAAGCTAAACTAATAATGGAACAGGAAGCCTCCATCAGTACATATCTTTCTCAAATGAAAAATGCATGGGGAGTGTCCAGCACACCCACACATTTTCACCAAGTATATTTTGAAGGGGAACAAAGGGGAAAATGTCTTCACACCAAACTGTGACTGTTGGTGTGATTAGTATTTCAACAGACTGAAAGTCTGTTGACAGTCAGACAGTCATAGTCATACTCAGTAATCCTCATGCACTACTGAGTTTATTAATCTTAATACATATTGATGGACATTGTTTAATCTGTGACATTAAAGGTAATAAAGTTATTGCTGTATTATCTGCATGTATGAGAAAATGTATAAAAAATAAACTTTTTCACTTTTTAATGGGCATGCTGCAGAATTTCTCCAATCAAATATTAACATGTTAATAACTTTTCAACAAGGTAGCTTGAAATTGCTGACATGAAACAAAATGTTTGACATATACAAAACCAAACCTAATAAATTATTCTCAGAAGCTTACAGCTGCAATTTGTTTGAAGTTTGTTTGAAGTTTTTCCTTCTATCATTTAACAGAATCTTTTGAACCATTAGATGTAAAAATAGAATTGACACAAAAGAAACTGAACTGCCCAGACTACCAAGATTACTGAAGAGGAAGAAGACTAGGGGAATGTTTTGCTGCAACCATGGTGAAAAAACAAAAGCAAAAACATTTCACATACTTAGCCTTTCTCATTTAGACATAGTGAAACCCACACTTACACACAAACACTTGATCTGTGGTGCTTCAGCCATTAATCTTGTACAAACACAGACAGAACACTAACAAAAACATAAATGCTATAAAGTTCATTGTTGTTAGGAGATTTTCTACATTATACAGTATAACCAAATCTCTATAATACAATATAATCAAGTAGGCCTTATATTCTAACCAAGTGAGCCTTATATTCTAACCAAGTATGCCTTATATTTTGTGTGTTCATATATTTTCACATAACCAAGCCTATTGTTGAAGAATCAGCTAACCAAGTCTATTGTTAAAGGAAAACTGATACATTCCTTACTTAAGTGTCTGAAATGTTTGACAAATGTTTGACAGCATGATATAATGATGCATTCTTTCCTATAATGTCTGTGATGTCAGATAAAGCATGATATACTTCTGTATTTTTATCCCAGTGTGTGAAAGATCAGATAAGTTGATTTAATGCTTGACCTCTCGTCAACATCTGTTAAAAGAGGAAGTACTATGTAACTTTTTTGCCTTATAAATAAAGCAAGCGAGCCTGTGCTCGTGGTGTGTGTCTTCTCAGAGAGACATTCACCCGTGCGCACGTTTTCTAATTACACTCTGAGTCGGTCTGCAGTTGTCTCATTTCTCTTACTTGTGTTCGGAACAAATGTCTACCCCTGACATTTAATTGGTCCTTCGTAGCCGGAGAACTGACTGTTATTTTTAACGTCTAGTTTTCCAACAGACGGTCTTCATCGGATCCTGACGTCGTGACGCCTGCGCTGGAAAAGAGTCTGTGCACAGCAAAAGAAAATCCGGGAGCGTGAATTCGATCTCCGGTCAGCGTCTTACACAGGCCTTCACGGCTGCAGGACCCGATGAGCACCGGATCACAGAACGCAGCGCCACAGTAAGGTGAATATGAAACACTGCATTCCATCAAGCGTTAAAATACGTTGATGTTGAGATTTTCCTTTAAAATAGTGTAAGCCTGGTGAGCGCCGACAGATCTCAGTCCAGAGAGGGACTTAGGAGACAACAGGCAAGAGCGATATTCTAGAAATCGCTATTAAAAGTTCTGGTTGCTCTGGGTAGCAGCTGTAACGGAACGAGTTCCGGTCACTCTAGGAGTGGCTGCAACGGAACAGGTTGAAGGTTACATGAAATAGGCCTATGGAAAATCTCAATAAAAATTATAAAAACGCGTTTTGTTTGTGTTGAAATAGAGGAGTGAGTTGTTTTTACGACCCAATAAGCGGTCGAACCACTTCTCAAACTGTTTTCCTGTGTACACTCACGTATTGGTTAAAGTGGAAAAAGGGTTGTGCGTCATCACGTAAAATCAATAACCACTCACTCGAATAGCGAGTGAGTAGAAGGCTGTTATTGAAAACCCATTCTCACTTTTTCATGCCAAAGAAGGTGTCACAGTTCTGACGTAATTAGTTCAAAATGGGTAATTCTAAAACTAAAGTAAAATTAACAGCAGATGAAGAAAAGCTTGAGAAAAACTGTCAAAATGCAGGAAGAGTCAGTGCAAATAGGTGGAGAAATCCACATAAAATTTATTGTCCAGCCTGGCAAGGCAAATGCAACCAAGAGTCAATAACTGCTTTAAAAGCTGCTTTGCAAAAAGAACTATTTGAGGAAAAAAGTCAAAAGAAAAAAGCAAAACGTGTAGCAGAATGGCGACTTTTCAAAGCATGGGAAGCAGAAAATGATAAACGCAGTGCTAAACGTGCCCAAAAACAAGAAAATAAAGATAAACAGAGAGCTGCAGGAGAGGAAAAAAACCCCCCTCCTTATGCACCTTCCTCTCAGCCCACACACACAGCAGCAGCAGCAGCAGCTGCACCAATTCCTGCGTCACCGCTTCCTGTAATCTCTCCTCACAACCCTTTTGCTCCAGATCCCTATGCTGAGGCAAAACATCACCTTAATCTTATGACTAAACATAATCACTACAAAAAAGAAGGAACTGTAGGTCAGTTTCCAATGGTTGCCTTATCAAATCCTAGGTATGGGCAACCCAGTGGGCCCGTAGACGCCCAAGGAATCATACCAATAGATGGAGAACCTCTGATATACGCATTCCGACCCTGGTCCCATAAGGACAGAGAGAATGTGCTAAAAGATGTCCCACCCCTTAATGAAGGTTTTCAACAGTGGCGACATGCAGTAGAGTTAATTCGTCGTGGTTGGGGTTTGAATGGTCATGAGATGCAACAAGTTCTTCAAGATTTATTAGGTTTACGTTTTCCTAGAGTCAGAGGAGCCTACACAGGGAACGACCAAAACGGCGATGTACTAGGACCAGACACTCCTCTGTTAGATCAACAAATGAATGACTTGTACGGCAGAATAGAAATCAATTTAGCCCCAAGGCCAGATTATGGAAAAATAGGAGAGTGCAAACAAAAGGAAGGAGAGACAGCATCAGACTATCTGGATCGCTTACGTCCTGTTTTCGGGCAAAATTCAGGACTGAATCACGATCCAAATCCACAGTCTGCTTTTCAACAACAATTAAAAAATGCCTTCCTGAATGGCCTAATGCCCAAAATAAAAACACACGTAGACAAACACTGGGTGACACAAAACACAGGCACTCTGCCTGACGCCCTGCAATATGCTGAGCATGCAGTTAAAGTGTATAAACAGAAAGAAAAAACAGAAGGAGTTTTCATGATTGACCCAGAGACAGGCTTTATAGCTTTCTCAGGACAACAAAAACACACAGCAGGTTTTAAGCCACGTAAGGGAAAGCAGAAAGTAGGACAAAGAAGAGACAAAAGAGATATACAATGTTATAACTGTGGTAAATACGGGCATTTTGCTCGAGACTGTAGAAGTGTAAGCCAGGAACAAGAAAGTGATGATGACAGGCGCAGACGCCGTGATGAATGACTAGCACGAGAGGAAGGAAGTGAAACAAGTGAAGGGGAAGTTTACAATATTGAACAACTACTGCTAGGATCAGAAGCAAAGCCAACAGTTATAGTACACGTGAATGGTGTCCCAGTAAAATTCCTTTGTGACACAGGAGCGTGTAGATCTGTCTTAACAGTAGAAGTCCCAAATGTAACTTTCTCAAAAGACACTTTAATTGTGAAATCAGCTTCAGGACATGTGACATTGCAACAGCTAACCGTTCCCCTCTTTATGTCACATAGAGAAAGTGGCCGTGGCTGCAAAAATCAGTGCATCTACGACCCATCTTGTCCACTAAATTTGTTAGGAAGAGATGCTTTAACAAAATTAAAAATAGGAGTTATCCCTGAAGAAAGTGGTATGCAAGCCAGACTCCTACTCTCTGAAAGTCAGAGCCAAACTAAAGACATTTTTGTTTGTGAAGGTTTAGGTGAGCCAAATTATTACTGGACCTTAGATTTACCAAAACTTGAACCTCTGGAGGCCAAGGCTAATGTGTACTTACCTGAGCACTCACAGAGGCAGGACCCAGCAGAATACCACAACACCCTGTGGTATAAACATGTCCCAGGCCCAGACAAAATTTATGATCAGCAAGTGCACAGACTAGGACCACAAAAACTAGTCCTACAACACCTGTATGTAACACAGAGTGGCAATGCAGTATGCTCAGTGTTACAGACAGATGCAGTGCAACGCATAAATAAAATGTTGAACCCTCATGTATCTGTTGCATGCAACGACCAAACGCCTTGGTCTGAGTTAGGCACAGTGCTGAGAAATGTAGAAATGGACAGATATGACAAAACAGAGTGTGAGGGCTGGCAAAAAGGCCGTAGAACAGGGTGCATGAGACTCACGCTGTGTTGGCCGGTGACAGCCACACCGGCTACACATTTAGCCACAACAGAGCAAGACGAATGACAAGTGTTAACAGTTGAAACACATCCTGAACTAGAAAAGCTACCACAAACATTATGGTCTCAAGGACCCACAGATGTAGGCCTAATAAAAGAAGCAGATCCAGTAGTGGTGAAAACTACAACCACATATAGGCCTGTAAAACCACAATATCCCTTGAGTGCAGAGGCGAGAGAAGGAATTGGACCAGTCATAGCAGATATGCAAAAAGCAGGCATTCTCGTGAAAACTAATGAAGCCACGTGTAATACACCAATTTTTCCAGTAAAAAAGGCTAATACAGGAAAATATCGCCTAGTTCATGATCTAAGAGCAATAAACGAGGTAACAGAGCAAATACCTCCAGTGGTTGCAAACCCACACACAATTTTAAATCAAGTAACACCAAAAGAACAGTGGTTCTCTGTAATAGACTTGTCCAATGCTTTTTTCTCTGTGCCTCTACACCCTGACTCACAGAAGCTATTCGGATTCACCTTTAACAATCAAAAGTATACTTATACAAGGTTGCCTCAAGGATTCCAGAATAGCCCCACTCTTTATGCAGAGGCTTTGAGAAAATCAATGTCATCTTGCTCCCTCCCTGCTCCAGGGCAATTCCTGCTGTATGTAGATGATATATTGATTACAGGCCATACACAGGATGAGTGCAAAACAAACACACTGACAGTTTTGCAACATCTCGCAGAGCAAGGCCATAAGGTATCACAGCATAAATTGCAGTTGTGGAGCCAGGAAGTGACCTACCTTGGCCACAAACTAACAGGACAAGGCAGACAGCTGTTAGACAGCAGAAAAGTAGCTGTACAAAATGCTCCAAAGCCAATTACTAAACAACAAATGATGAGTTATTTAGGTCTGTGCAATTTCTGTAGATGCTGGATTCCAGAGTATGCACTGCTGGCCCAGCCACTACAGAACCTCATTTATGGTAAAGACCTGGCATTAAAAGACAAAATACAATGGACCCCAGAAGCAGAAAAAGCTTTTGTTGATTTAAAAATAGCATTGCAGACATGTACCGTCTTAGCATTACCAGACTATGAAAAACCGTTCATTCTCCATGTTGATGGTGCAGGAGGGTACATGAAAGCAGTGTTAACTCAAGCTTTTGGAGAAAAACAACGCCCATTAGCTTTCTACTCATGCAAACTTGACTCTGTAGCTGCTGGATTACCTACCTGTGTTCAGGCGTGCGCAGCAGCAGCAGAGGCAGTTAAAAAATGTGCAGACATTGTTTTGGGACATAAGTTGATCATTAAAGTCCCACATGCTGTGACCTCTATTTTGCTCCAAGCAAATCTCTCTTTCCTCACACATGCCAGACAACTTTCTTATGTGGGGATTTTACTTTCGCAATCACACATCACAATAGAGAAGTGTGGCCAGCTAAACCCAAGCACACTTTTGCCGACCCCTCTGGATGGAGAACAACATTGTTGCATTAAAAAATTAGAGGAAGACACAAAGCCTCGCAGTGATATACACAGTTCCCCCCAGAGCGGTTTCAGTAATGTTTTTGTAGACGGCTCAGCGTCAAAAGATATTTACGGTAGAAATTGTGTGGGTTACGCGGTCACAACTGTTGATGCAGTGGTAGAGGCAAAAGCTCTCAGTTCCTCAAACTCTGCGCAAAGCGCAGAATTGACCGCAATCATCAGAGCATGTACACTGTACGAAGGTCAAAGTGTCAATATACACACAGACAGCCAATATGTCTATTCAGCAGTTCATCATTTCGCAAAAATATGGCATAATAGAGGAATGACAACGTCCTCAGGCAACCCAGTTCAACATGCAAACCTTCTAAAAAAGCTATTAGAAGTAATAACGTTGCCAAAAGAATTAGCACTATGCAAATGTGCAGCTCATCAAAAGGATGACACAGAAATAACAAGAGGAAATAACTTTGCTGACAAAGCAGCCAAAGCAGCTGCAGAAAAACACATTGATGTTTTAACAACAGAAACCATAGATTTAATACCATTAGAAATACTAGCAGATGCACAGAAAACAGCATCGCTGAGTGAACAAAAATCTTGGTTGAAAGATGGAGCAGAATTAAAAGACAATCTCATGATGTGTAATGGCAAACCAATCCTTCCAAAAAATTTGCATAAAACTGCTGCATTAGTGACACACGGAAGAACGCATGTGTCAAGCGGAGGGATGATTAATATACTCAATAAACAGTTCTATACAAAAAATTTTGAAAGTTCAGCAAAAGAGTTTATTAGAACATGCATGATTTGCCAAAAACACAATGCTCAAGGCAATTTACGACCAAAACGAGGCCGGTTCCCTACACCGCCACACCCATTCCATACTATCCACATGGATTTTATAGAACTAAATGAATCTCAATCCTCCAAGTATGCACTTGTGATAATAGATGTATTTTCCAAGTGGCCAGAAATATACCCAGTGAAAAAAGCAGATGCAATCTCAGTAGCAAAATGTTTGTGCAACCATTTCATTCCAACATATGGCATTCCGTCTCTGATAAGATCAGACAATGGCACACATTTTGTAAATGAAGTGATAAGTAAAGTTTCTGAAGCTCTAGGCTTCAGCATAAAACATCATTGTTCTTATCATCCACAAAGTGCAGGATTAGTCGAGAGAACTAACGGCACAATTAAACAAAGATTGAGGAAATGTATGGAAGAAACTAAAAAACCATGGCCTGAATGTCTAAGCTTAGTTAAGTTATGGATGAGAATAACTCAAGGGGCAGGTGGTCTAACGCCATTTGAAGTTGTACATGGCAGACACTTCCCTCTTCCCATAACTAGTGAGCCAATTAATAAATCTATTGCAGAAACAACAATGGCAGAATGGATGACAAAACTGTTTGAAAATAAAGAAGTGATTTTAAACAATCAACTGCCGAGTGATCTATCTCCAGTCTCTTGCAGGTTGAACCCCGGTGATTGGATTCTGATTAAAGTCCTCCAGCGGAAAAACTGGAGTTCTCCACGGTGGGAGGGTCCCCATCAGGTGCTGCTTACTACACCAACAGCTTGCAAAATCGCTGAAAGACCTTCGTGGATCCATCAAAGTCACGTGAAGAAAGTGTTTGCACCACAATAAGACGCCGGTTCCCCCGACTCTCAAGTGATCCCCTGGTGAAGGAAAGGGCTGATTGGGTATACCCCGCCCTTTACCTTCTCGCCAGTGGTCTCCTCACTTGGAGCCCGGGTGTGCCTGGTCGCCCTGAAGAACAAACACATAATAAAGAGTGACCCATCCCACCAAAGAGAGGAACCAATGACAACACCGGGGACGCCTAGAATGCAGAGAGCCAGCATGATGAATCTAGAAGAAGAAGAGCCACCAGCCCCAGCCCCAAAGCTGTTATGCTTAAGTGCTTGTCACTTTCAACGGAAACGGTTCATGTGCCGCCTGATCTGTCTGGTGGCCGGTGTCATCCTAGGGGTGATGCTCTTCTGGCTGATACCTGGAAGAGCCCGCAGAATAACACCAACTATTCCCCGTCTCAAGAGGTGGACCCATGACAACTCCCATCTAACTGAGATGACCCAAGATCACATTCACCCTTGGATGAACAATGCCTGGTACCGATACCTATACAACACCATAGATGAAAAAGAATGTTATGTCTGTTCTCACATGCCTTCAACTTCAGTCTACCCCACCATATATGGTCGCATAATGGACAGTCACTGGCAAAGTGAATGTGCTGCAAGTTTTGCCAGCATTGGAAGACAACACTTTGCAATCGGCATGAAAGCTTCACTCCCAGGTGCAAAAGGCCTGAAGAAGGATGGAACCTGTGACGACAAATTCTGGGTAGATATGACAGTAAAAAACAGAAATGCTTCTGTCCCTTTCCCTGTTTTTATGACCCATACAGAGAAGTGGCATCCTCTGTGCTTCTACCAAGCGCCAGGGCAAGGACGCCACCCTCTGGGCCATACCAGCAACTGCAACGCAACCTATGGAGGAGTAGGGTATGGGACAGTCAACCTAAATCAACAGGTAAATGGCACCTATTGGGTACAAGGTATGGCATGGCTGTGCGGACAGCGTGCGTACTTTATGTTGCCACCCAACTGGTCAGGATGCTGTGCACCTATCTTCATTTCAGATCACACTTTTAAGATAACTGTGTACAACAAGACCAGAGTTAGGCGTGATATAGAAATCAAGCCTCATGATTCAATCCTTGGAACAGAGAACTTCAAACTCTGGAACACCGGCGAAAAGGTAATGCACTCTCTGTTTCCTTGGACAGGAGTAGGAAAGCACGCACTACGAATAGAGACTTTAGACTATCGCTTTGGACTGTTTTTGAACGCTTCCACCCGCATTGACAAATCACAGAATGAAGAAATTGATGCAATCCGCATCACTGTCATGCAACACCGAGTAGCTTTGGACATTGTTCTTGCAGAGAAAGGAGGTCTCTGCGTACTGTTCAACAAGACATGTTGTACTTACATACCTGACAACATACACTCATTAAACATGACAAATGCTTTGAATGTTCTGAAACAACTAAGAGACGCACAGCAACAGGACTACGTAACCGATGAGCAAGGCTGGTGGGACTGGTTGCTGAGCGGCTCCTGGAAATCTTTGCTGATTAAAGGCCTGTTGGCCCTATGTACTGTGATGTTTCTATTTTGCATTTTTGCTGCTTGTATTATCCCTTGTCTGAGACGCATGGTGATGAGTATGTTTAATCGTACTTTAGGAAATTTTGTCTTGATCCAGAGAGATATGGAGGATCCCTTTCGCCAGTATGATATGCTAAATAGAGAAAACAGAGAAGAGAATGTCTATGATAATCTTAACAGAGCTGATGTTTAGATACTTCACTGAATGATATGCAAGTTGAAAATGTGATTTAACAAGTGACTATGCATTGATATAAACATGTGAAATATATTAACAACAGGAGGGAAATGTTAGGAGATTTTCTACATTATACAGTATAACCAAATCTCTATAATACAATATAATCAAGTAGGCCTTATATTCTAACCAAGTGAGCCTTATATTCTAACCAAGTATGCCTTATATTTTGTGTGTTCATATATTTTCACATAACCAAGCCTATTGTTGAAGAATCAGCTAACCAAGTCTATTGTTAAAGGAAAACTGATACATTCCTTACTTAAGTGTCTGAAATGTTTGACAAATGTTTGACAGCATGATATAATGATGCATTCTTTCCTATAATGTCTGTGATGTCAGATAAAGCATGATATACTTCTGTATTTTTATCCCAGTGTGTGAAAGATCAGATAAGTTGATTTAATGCTTGACCTCTCGTCAACATCTGTTAAAAGAGGAAGTACTATGTAACTTTTTTGCCTTATAAATAAAGCAAGCGAGCCTGTGCTCGTGGTGTGTGTCTTCTCAGAGAGACATTCACCCGTGCGCACGTTTTCTAATTACACTCTGAGTCGGTCTGCAGTTGTCTCATTTCTCTTACTTGTGTTCTGAACAAATGTCTACCCCTGACAATTGTCTTTGTCACTGCACATTTGATTGATGTCTCATTGTCAGACTGTGTTCCAACGCTACAGATTATACAATAGGTTTATTAATCTGAGCTGTTTAATGTTGATGGACATCAATTAGCCTATGACTTTCAACTTGTGACTAGGGCTGGGCCATATCATGCCGTTCACGGTAATACCGGTATAATGTTGGGCAATGATAAGAAAGTGAAATATCACGATAAAATATGGGTAAAACGCACATGCGCAGTGCCTTTGTTTTCATATGCACATGGCGGAAAAAGCATGGCGGCGAATGAGAAGGGCGAAAGTGGATCATAAATGAAACAGATGAACCAGAATTGGTTTGTATAAATGCTGCAACTTCAGTGGTGTGAAACTGTTTTAGCTTTCGTCTGTCAGATACACAACAAAGCACTATTTTTGGTAGAGCATGCTAGCGGGCCGTTGTTATTACCGTTTTTTTTTTTGGAAAATACAACACACTTAAAATCAATCCTTTGATTTTTCTGAAAATCGACAGTGCCGCTTATAATCCCGTGTGCCTTATGTATGAATTCTGGTTGTGTTTACTGACCTCGAAACAATTTTATGTACATGGCGCTCGAAAATCTGTAAAATGTTTCAGTACGATTTTGCTAAGCTACGAAGCCGCACCGCTTGATGGACTGTCGTAGGCAGGAGCCTCGCGGAGTGATACGTACTGCGCTTCAACATAATATTACTGTATTGTGTGTGTATAACCTCCTTAAGTTTTGTGGATGTTATACATGGTTATGCTGAGGATAGGTTGGCCAATTTCCACTGGAAATGCCTTTTGGTTAAACTGTCAGCAAGGAATTTGCATTTGCACTGTTACATTTTTATATAACTTTAATGGACAAAAACAGCTGCTTGTTTAAGTGAAAATACATTGATGTTTTTTCTTTGCACTAATAAAATTGCGGAGTTGTAAAGTATTTTGTCTCGTGTCAATTATATCGTCAGTTATATCGTTATCGCAAATTTTCAAATGTATATCGTGATAAATATTTTTGGTCATATTGCCCTGCTCTACTTGTGACTATTGTATTTTCTACAGAATGTATGATAAAAAGCATGAAGATAAATTACATTTTTGCTGCACACTTTTCAAAATCAAATAAGTATAGGTATATAGCACCTTGTTGCTTTGTCATCTTGAAGTGGTCATGTTAACCACGGCTACTTTATTCTTCCTCAGCCAAACAGCAGCACCCATGCGATTGTTTTGCCCCTTTAACCCCAGGTGTTATGCCAAAAAGTGATCGTCTGCCAGAAAGTGATTGCCGACCGTGGGAGCGCAGCTGCACAAAGCTGTAGCGCCCAGATTACTTACGTAGACAGCTACTTCGGTGCAACTGATATAAGGTGTGGTAAGCTGAAGACAGCTTCAACTGTCTGTTTGTTGAAAAATAGTAACGTGACTGCCCCGCATTTTCTTGTTAGTAACCTTGACGGCGTTGTAACGATAGAAAGAGTAATTAATCAGAAGATTACTCGTTAATGAAAAAAGTAACGCCGTTACTTATAATGCTGTTATTCCCATCACTTTACATAAATAGCACAATAACAGATAGTTAATAGCATGATGTACAAGATGGCGCCGAGTATGGCAGCCTTGTCGCGAGCTCCCCCAAGCAACAGCTTTTTTCTGTGTTTAATTTTACTTTTCCTTCATTTTTTCGCGAGTAGCACATGTCTCCTTGTGTACGACCGACAAACCTTACTGGACATAAAAGACGGTCTTTCTTATAACTTTCCGGAGTTCAAGTTTTGCAACACGGACGCTCCGTTTGCAGACCCCCCATTCATCTCACCTGAGACGCCTTTGTTCTCTGGCCCTGGAGGCCGCAAACGCCGACGCAGAGGGAGAAGATCTGGCGTTCTGGTTCGACTGAGACGGCGCACTAACAGACCACCGTTACCCAGTTTATTACTGGCTAATGTGCAGTCTCTGGAGAACAAGCTGTGCGAGCTTCGGGCACGGATCTCATTCCAGCGAGAGATGCGGGACTGCTGCGTGATCTGCCTCACAGAAACCTGGCTATCGGACAAGGTACCGGACTCCGCAATACAACTACCGGGGTTCTCCGTGCATCGCGCGGACAGGTCACAGGATCTTACTGGGAAAAGCAGAGGCGGTGGTGTGTGTTTCATGATCAACAACAGCTGGTGTGATTATGCGAACGTGCACCCGGTCAAATCCTCCTGCTCACCGGACCTGGAGTACCTGATGATTAAGTGCCGGCCATTCTGGCTACCGAGGGAATTTACAGCAGTGATTATTACGGCTGTTTACATTCCCCCACAAGCCGACACTGACCGAGCACTCAGGGAACTGTACAGCGCGATCAGCAGCGAGGAAACCGCACACCCAGAGGCAGCGTTTATCACAGCCGGAGACTTTAATAAGGGAACCCTGAAGAAAGTCTCACCCAAACTCCACCAACACATCCATTTTAACACTTGTGGAGATCGGCTACTCGACCACTGCTACACCTCTTTCCGGGATGCGTACAAAGCCCTCCCCCGCGCCCCATTCGGCCAATCAGATCACCGCTCCATCCTGCTCCTGCCCGCCTACAGGCAGAAGCTGAAACAGGAAGCTCCAACCCGGAGGGCGGTGCACTGTTGGACGGACCAATCGGAGTCTGCGCTGCGGGACTGTTTTGATCACGCGGACTGGGAAATGTTTCACGTGGCTGCTAGGGACATTGATGAATACACAGACTCAGTCTGCGGATTTATCAGGAAATGCGTGGAAGATGTCGTCCCATCCAGAACAGTTAAAGCCTTCCCAAATCAAAAACCCTGGATTAACGGAGATGTTCGCGCGGCACGGAACACCGCCTTTGCCTCCGCGAACACATCGAACTACAAACACGCACATTACCAACTCCGGAAGACGATCAAAGCAGCCAAACGTGAGTACAGGGACAGGGTGGAGCAACAGTTTGACAACCCTCGGAGTATGTGGCAGGGACTAAACACGATCACAGACTTTAGAGGGAAAACCAGCACACCGCAGACCACGGCCTCTCTGTGTGAGGATCTAAACGTATTCTACGCTAGATTCGACACAGCGAACACCATGAGACCGGACAGTGTGCGCACCGCGGATGACGTCAGTGCGCACACTGTGTCTGAGGAGGATGTGCGGAGGTGCTTCAGGAAGGTGAACGCACGCAAAGCTACTGGTCCGGACGGGATTCCCGGCCGCGTCCTCAAGTCATGCGCGGCTCAGCTGGCTGGAGTGTTCACGCACATCTTCAACCTTTCCCTCTCTCTGTCTGTAGTCCCAGCCTGCTTCAAAATGGCCACCATCGTCCCTGTACCCAAATCCTCCACCATCTCCTCATTGAACGACTGGCGACCTGTAGCCCTGACCCCCATCGTGAGCAAATGCTTCGAGAAGCTGGTCAGGGACTTCATCTGCTCTGCACTACCCGACTCACTGGACCCTCTACAGTTCGCATACCGCCACAACAGGTCCACTGATGATGCCATAGCCCTGACACTACATACTGCCCTGTCACACCTGGAGAAGAGAGACATGTATGTGAGAATGCTGTTTGTAGATTACAGCTCAGCATTCAATACCATCGTTCCCTCGAAGCTGGACAGGAAACTGCAGGATCTAGGACTGAGTAGCTCCCTCTGCAGCTGGATCCTTAGCTTCCTGTCTGACAGACGCCAAGTGGTCAGACTGGGCAACATCACCTCATCCCCCGTCACACTGAACACTGGTGCTCCACAGGGGTGTGTACTGAGCCCTCTCCTGTACTCACTCTACACCCCCGACTGCACGGCCACTAACAACTCCAACATCATTGTGAAGTTTGCGGACGACACTACAGTGGTGGGTCTTATCACCAACAGTGATGAGACAGCTTACAGGGAGGAGGTCAGTGCCCTGACCCACTGGTGTCAAGACAACCATCTCACCCTCAACGTCGCAAAGACAAAGGAGTTGATAGTGGACTTCCGGAGGTGCAGAGAAGTACACGCCCCCATCACCATCAACGGCGCTGCTGTGGAGAGAGTGAGCAGCTTCCGGTTCCTTGGTGTACATCTGGCTGAGGATCTTACGTGGTCAGTACACACAAACAAAACAGTGAAGAAGGCGCAGCAGCGCCTCTTCTTTCTCAGGAGACTGAAAAGATTCGGCATGAGCCCCCGCATCCTCAGGACCTTCTATCACTGTGCCATTGAGAGCATCCTCACTGGATGCATCACCACCTGGTATGGCAACAGCACCGCCTACAACTGCAAAGCTCTCCAGCGAGTAGTGCGGTGCTCTGAACGGATAATTGGAGGTGAGCTTCCCTCCCTCCAAGACATCTACAGGAAGCGGTGCCTGAGGAAAGCGGGGAGGATCATCAAGGACTCCAGTCACCCCAGCCATAAACTGTTCAGACTGCTTCCATCAGGAAGGAGGTTCTGCAGCATCCGGTCCCGCACCAGCAGACTGAGAGACAGCTTTTTCCATCAGGCCATCAGACTGCTGAACACTTCAGACACCTCAGCTTCACTACTGAACTTTAACATTATGCACTCCATACTGTACAGTAACCCCACTGTTTTGCACATGTCTCACTCTGTATATTTTATTTTATATATTTTATTTATTGTTTACTCTATTTAATTTGTAAAATATGTGTACACACACACACACACACACGTAGAAAAATATTTAGTATACACATCCAGAAATGCATATACTATTATATATTGTACATATATTTATTAGTTTCAGATGTAGCCATTCTTGTATTTTGCTTGTTTACATTATTGTATTTTGCACAACTCTGTTGCTTGTGAAGCTCGCACACAAGAATTTCACTCACATGTGCTGTACCAATGTACCTGCACATGTGATGTGACAATAAAAGTGATTTGATTTGATTTGATTAGAGTTTATTCCTGGTGCTTCAGCTCACCCTGCTGGTTAATACATCACTTGTCCAATGCACATTTACAATCACATTGACTACATTCATCCATCAGTATTTTTTTCCAGTGTTTTTTGGATATGTGTGGTACCCCCTAAGGATCAAATAATTATGGGGACAAATGCCCATCGCCATGTGTTTGAAGGCATTTTTGAGGCTCAAAATGTGGTTTTAATGTCAGGGTTACAATTAGGTTATTAGGTAATGTGCAATTCACTTGTATTTTTATTTTTATTCCTATTTATTCTATTTATCCCCTTTATATATTTTATTTATATATGTGTGTATATATATATATATATATAATATTCTGTAACTCTGTAACTTCTGTCGGTGCTGTGCTTTTGGAAACCGAATTTCCCAGAGGAACCCACCCGAGGGATTAATAAAGTTTTATCTTATCTTATCTTAGGTTATGGTTAGATATAGTCTAAGGGTTAGGGAATTATATGTCCTGACTAAGATATGAAAATGTGTGTGTGTGTGTGTGTGTGTGTGTGTGTGTGTGTGTGTGTGTGTGTGTGTGTGTGTGTGACCTACTATACTCACCTGCAGAATTAGAACAGATATTTCTCGTGCAGTGGCGGGTAGGTAGGATTTTCTCACAATGACATTAACAGCTTATGCAAGATACACTGAAAAAAAGGGACTGGCCATCTCTTGGATTTATGTAAGCATCTTGCATGTATTTAACACAATTGCCTCATGTTTTAAAGATAAATGTAACTATATAGTGTAAAAACTACATGATATGCAGAAAGGGTGTATTAAATTGTTTATATCATGTTCAGGTGAAGTAAGTCAATAAGATAGCAACGTTAAATCTCGTGAAACCACGCGTGATTTCATCTCGCGGGCTTTGGATCGTGGTTTAAAAAATGCATCCATCTCAGTCAAGTCGAGCAGCCAACTCTACGTTTTTTGGTATGTCTTGATTTTTTTAATTAATATTTACCATATTTCAGCCAAATGTAGTTAAACGTCTAAAGTGCCGCCATGTAACATGCTAAAAAAGAGCCGTTAGCTTATTTGCTGTTTTATCTGTTATCAAAGAATTGGCGCTTTTTCATTTGAATTTGTCTTTGGCACAAGAGCCGTAATATCACATTAAACCTAATTACGAGGCACTCATAACATAATTTGGTTTTCTGTGTGAATAGATTTGTCAACTGACTCTTCAGTTACATTGTGTATTTACTGCACCGTGGTGTTAGTGAGATTTTGGACATTGAACGTGTAACTACGGTAACTTCTGACCCCACTTCCGCCAGTCCCTTTATTGTGGCGGGAATGAATCCTGTATAAGTTCCGGGTCAATCAGCTGCATGTCCCTGCTCCTCTGGCTGCTGTTGTCCCTGTGGTTGGTGTACTTGTCAGATCACGACAAATTTTGCACTACAGGCCAGTTGACAGCGTGCAATAACCCGGCCGATTCATTCATCTTTACACTACCTCACACTCGACTCAACGGTGAGTTATTTGTTTGTTTTGTTTTGTCACAATTAATGTACATGCGGAGCCGCGATCGCACATCCTACAATGCCGGTAAGCTAATGCTAGGCTAGCGACAGTAAGTGCAATTACTAGTGTCATCTATTGAATATTGTTGTTTTTGTTTATTCCATTATGGCCGAATGTTGACTTAACGTATCTAGAGTTGAATGAGTGATTTGATTTTTGTAGTTTTGTCCGTTTTGGATGTTTTTTGTTACTTTTCTGATGAAATGCCGAAACGGCCTATGAGATTTTGCATTGAGTTAAATTCCATTTACATTATTGAATCTGTTGCGCAACACCTGTGATTAAATGAGTTTTGTAAATATATTTGATTAACTTTGGATAATATTTATTAGCTTTAACGCTGATATACTTTGATGGGACCCATGAGAATGTCTTTCTATAATAGTATTTAGAATGACATTCATTATAAGAGATGATGGTTTATTGATTGTTGTATGAAACGTGGCATTGATTACTTGACTTTGTTATTTATGGATTTATGTATTTATTTTGTCACAGCAGTAGAATGCTGTTTCATTTTCTTCTGTGAATGATAATTTCTGTTTTTTGACCTTGTTTAGGTCAGGTTTTTTTTTTTGTTCTCCCGCGATCAGCCCTGATCAGCGCGAGATGGCGAGCCACCCGACCACCGCTACGTTGCGGTAGGAATTGTGAACCTATGGACTGAATCACAAATTGTTGACACATGACCTATCACAGGTCCATGGAACTAAACTAAATCACATACTGGACTACACCTCATCCCACCTCCTTTTGGAACCTACTAAGCTGTTTTGTATTGTCAACATTATTTTTGTTTGTGATATATATGCATATGTTTTTATTTCTTTTGTACATCCGTCTATACACTTCTCCTAACAAACATTATATATATATATATATATATATATATATATATATATATATATATATATATATATATATATATATATATATGAGCTCTACTTTTGTTTCCTGTGTTTTATTCACACCCTCAGGCTCCATAGTCGAATCTTATTCTGATAGCTCATTGTCTATGAGGCTGCAGTCAGGCGCCCTGGTCCTTTAACCGCGTTACAAGTGGCGAGCCAGCCAGGAGCCTTTGTGTGTGAATATTTTGGGGTCTTACGTACAATTTTCTTTACTTATTTACTTCGCTTTTGCTGAACATAAAATCAAAAATGGATTCAGTTGCACTTTCTGGCATAAATATATCACAGTCTGTGATGATCTCCGGTGTGTCTAACACAAAATCTGATAATGAAATTCTTGACTACTTGCGTACTTATGGGAATCTTAACCGTCATTTTTACGTAAATGATCCCGCAAGTACTTTCTTCAAAAACCTGATCGCTGAGTTTGTAGATACCACTGCTTTTACAACTCTAGAGCCGTTTCTGCCATACACCCACTGTTCTAAAAGTGTTGCCGACCTTGTTTTCCGCGTCACAGCTTTGGCCTGTGAGTACGCCGCCACGGAGGACAGCAGCAGTCCCCCTCCCAATTACCTCAAAGAGCTCAAGCATATTGCTGATCGCAGCGGGCACCGGTTTGAAGATGTCTTGAAGACAGTAATGAGGCAGATTGGTCAACATTTGCATGAAGCAGGAGCAGGTGATGATGGAAAAGTTGAATATGATGAGGAAAATGGAGTAGATGAGGACATTGGTGTAGAGGAAGAAGAAAGGGAACTGGAGCAGCAGCAATTGTCTTCACCTCCTGCCAGACAGGTTCCCACTGACCAGCAGGGGGCACGACCTCGTCAAAGCCAGACTGGACCAACTCCAAGAGTATCACTCACAGCCCCTGATCTCAACCCACCACAACTACAAAGGGTTGTTGTTGAGCATGTGGTCCGAAACCCAGACATAAGCACCACAACTTCACTACGTCTCCGTGCTTTTTCAGGAAGGATTCCTAAGCCAAGTAGTGAAGCAGATTTTGAATCATGGCGTTCCCAAATTGATCTACTGCTTGCCGACCCCAGTGTGTCAGCTCTATACGTCGCCAGGCGTATTATAGAGAGCCTGTTGTCACCTGCTGCTGATTTGGTTAAAGGTCTAAGTCCCAACACATTGCCTTCAGTCATACTAAGTGTACTTGACTCCGCTTTTGGAACAGTTCAAGATGGTGAAGAATTGTATGCTCAATACTTAAATATTCTTCAAAATCCAGGTGAACGACCATCCGCTTACCTCCAAAGATTGCAGCTAACCCTCAGCACTGTTGTAAAGCAAGGAGGACTTGCAGCTGCTGACATGAATAAGCATCTGCTGAAGCAGTTTTGTCGGGGGTGTTGGGATAACACTATACTAACCAAACTACAATTAGAACAGCAAAAGGACAACCCACCACCTTTCTCTGACTTGTTGTTGTCGTTACGGACAGAAGAAGACAGACAAATTGCTAAGGAGTCACTTATGAAGAAATACATCGGTTCATCAAAACAAAAAGCTAACATCCAATCCCAAAGTACTTGTTCTTGTGGGCACTCTACAGCCAATGAAGAGCTAAAAGAAATGAAAAAACAACTCCAAACCCTCCAACAGCAAATGTCCCAACTTTTGTCCCAAAAACGTCCAACCGAGTCAAAGTTTAAGCCACGACAAACCAAATCCAGTCATTCTTCACCTCAGTCAAATACCAGACCCAAGCCATGGTACTGTTTTAACTGTGGAGAAGATGGCCATGTTTCTTCCACCTGCAACAACAGAGCAAACTCCAGTCTTGTTGAACAGAAAAAGAGCCAATTAAGAAAAAAACAGCAAGAGTGGGACGCTAGAAATACTTCATCTTTAAACTAGAAGGAGTTTCTGTGGTGGGACACACAGGAGCTGCGTGCACGAACAGTCCCAGAAACCACAACAAATTTCCAGTGTTGCCAAAAGGGCTTGTGGGGACCAAAAGCACAGGCCAAATTCAAATCAAAGGCAACCATTTCAACTGTCTTCTTGATTCTGGCTCTCAGGTTACTACGATTCCTTTTTCCTTCTATAATACTTACCTTTCAGACCATCCAATCAAACCACTGGATGATCTGTTGGAAGTAGAAGGAGCAAATGGACAAGCCGTACCTTACCTGGGATACATTGAGATTAACATGACGTTCCCAGCTAATTTTCTTGGTTCATCCATTAATGTTGATACACTTGCGCTTGTCGTGCCTGACGTCCAGCAATCACCCCCAATGATACTTGTTGGTACCAACACTCTTGACGTTGCGTACAGCAAACACTGTGATACCCTCTCTGAGCAGTCATTCCTGCCATCTGGTTCCGGTTACATTGCAGTTTATAAAATCCTCCAGTGTCGCCACATCCAGAATTCAAATGACCAGTATGCTCCTGTAATCTTAAAGTCAGACCAACCGCATACGATTACTGCCGGCCAAACCACTGTCCTTGAGGGATGCCTGGTCACAAGGCTATTCCAAGGTGAGAAAGCAGTTATTCTGGAACAACCCACCTCCAGTTCTCTGCCTGGTGGACTCCTAGTAAAAACCTGCCTTGTGGACTTACCTAAACGTCGGCCATATTCTCTGCCTGTTGTAGTGAGTAATGAGTCCGACCATGAAATCCACATTCCAGCTCGAGCTATTATTGCAGAAATCAGCGCCTTCCAAGAGGTCATTTCCAAAGAGCAACCCACCCAGTATTCAGACCAGTCTATAGAGTCGTTACCTCCATCTCAACCACCATACAACTTTGGAGATTCCCCCTTAACTCCAGACTGGAAAGAACGCATTGTTCAAAAACTCAACACTATTCCTGAAGTATTTGCCAAACACGATCTGGATTTCGGCAGGACCAACAAAGTTAAACACCAAATCAAATTGTCCGATCCAACTCCTTTCAAGCAAAGACCACGACCAATTCACCCTCAAGATCTTGGATGCTGTCAGGAAGCACCTGCAAGAACTTCTTGACTCTGGCGTTATCAGAGAATCTGACTCACCATTTGCCTCTCCAATTGTGGTTGCACGCAAAAAGAACGGCAGTATACGTCTTTGTATTGACTACCGCAAACTCAATCTGCAAACAATCAAAGATGCTTATGCTCTGCCTAAACTGGAAGACACCTTCTCCGCACTTGCAGGATCAAAGTGGTTCACGGTGCTAGACCTCAAGTCGGGTTACTACCAAATCGAAATGGAGGAGAAGGATAAGGCAAAGACTGCCTTTGTCTGCCCAGTAGGATTTTGGGAATTTAATCGGATGCCACAAGGGATTACCAACGCACCAAGCACTTTCCAACGGCTGATGGAAAAATGCATGGGAGAATTAAATCTAAAAGAAGTATTGGTTTTCATTGACGATCTCATTGTCTTTGCACCAACTCTTGAGGAACATGAAGCTCGCCTGATGAAAGTTCTCACCAGACTCAAAGATTTTGGCTTGAAGCTTTCACTTGAGAAATGCATGTTCTTCCAGACATCGGTGAAGTATCTGGGCCATGTAGTGTCCCAGGCTGGTGTTGAAACTGATCTGGACAAGATTTCCACACTCACTTCTTGGCCAGTGCCAAAAAACTTGAAGGAATTAAGATCTTTCCTTGGTTTTGCTGGGTACTACAGACGTTTTGTCCAGGGATATTCGGCCATTGTCAAGCCGTTACATGAACTCACTGCTGGTTATTCACCTTCTCAGAGGAAACTGAGACGAACTGTAAAGCCAGAGAATTACCTCAACCCCAAAGAGCCATTTGGAGGACGATGGACGCAAATGTGTCAACAAGCTTTTGAGTCCATTATTGACAAACTCACTTCTGCCCCAGTTCTGGCATTTGCTGATCCCCAGAAACCATACACACTCCACACTGATGCCAGTGCCACAGGTCTTGGTGCGGTGCTGTATCAAGAGCAGGATGGAAAAAACAGAGCTGTAGCATATGCCAGCAGAGGTCTTTCCCGGAGTGAGTCAAAGTATCCCGCCCACAAATTGGAGTTTCTTGCTTTGAAGTGGGCGGTGACTGGAAAAATTCCACGACTACCTTTATGGTGCTCTGTTTACAGTTGTGACAGACAGCAACCCATTAACATACCTCTTATCATCAGCAAAACTTGACGCTACCGGTTACAGATGGCTTTCAGCTTTGTCCACTTTCACCTTCAAATTAATCTACAGAGCAGGGAAGCAGAACTCGGATGCTGATGGTTTGTCTCGCCGACCTCATGGTGAACTGTCTGATGATCCTCTGTCACAGAAAGAACGTGAGCGAATCTGGAGATTTGCATGGCAACATCTCAATGAACCAGATTATGTCTCTATTGACCAGCATACCATCAAAGCAGTTTGTGACCGTCATCTGATGTACAGTTCAAGCACGGATCCTGATCTTGCTCTGGTGTTATCCATGTCTGTCAATGTCGACAGTCTGCCTGACAGTTTCACGGACGACATCCAGTTCACCTCCATGGTACTCCCCCAAATCTCAACAGCTGACCTTGCAGCCAAACAACGCCTTGACCCTGTCATCCGGCATGTCATAGCTCAGGTTGAACGAGGCGAGTCACCACCGCCATTCCTGAGGGAAGAACTTCCCGATCTACCTCTATTACTGCGAGAAGTAAATAAACTGGAGCTCCATAACACCCTTCTCGTCAGGAAGAGACAAGTGGGAAGTGACTTCGCATACCAGCTAGTGCTACCTGAGGAATATCGACCAGTTGTACTTAACCACCTACATGATCAAATGGGTCACATGGGAATTGACAGAACGCTGGACTTGGTCCGTTCCCGGTTTTATTGGCCTAAGATGACAAGTGATGTGGTCAATAAAATAAGACAGTGCGAAAGATGCGTGAGACGCAAATCCCCATCTGAACGAGCCGCACCTCTGGTCAATATCAAAACCTCTCATCCCATGGAACTGGTGTGCATGGATTTTCTCTCTGTGGAACCAGATCGTGGAGTCAAAGACATACTTGTCATAACTGACCATTTCACAAAATATGCCATTGCTGTGCCAACACCAAACCAGAAAGCCAGGACTGTTGCCAAATGTTTATGGGACAACTTTCTTGTGCATTATGGTATCCCAGAACGTTTGCACAGTGACCAAGGCTCTGACTTTGAATCCAGAATCATCCGAGAGCTTTGTGAAATGGCTGGGATCCACAAAATAAGAACCACTCCATACCATCCAAGAGGCAATCCTGTTGAACGGTTTAACCGAACATTACTGGATATGCTAGGAACACTCACAGCTCAACAGAAATCCCATTGGAAAGATTTTGTAAAACCCCTGGTGCATGCATACAATTGCACAAGAAACGATGTTACAGGTTTTTCACCATATGAGCTTATGTTTGGCCGCCAACCTCGCTTACCGGTGGACTTGGCCTTTGGACTACCCCTTGCCAAAGAAGGATCAACATCCCACACACAATATGTGGACAAACTAAAGTCCCACCTAGAAGAAAGTTACAAGCTGGCCATCGAAAACTCAGAAAAGGTGATGAAACGTAACAAAAACAGATTTGATAAAAATGTCACTGCATCACAGCTGAATGTTGGAGACAGAGTTCTTGTGAGGAACGTGCGGCTAAGAGGCAAACACAAGCTTGCAGATAAATGGGAGTCATCTGTGTACATTGTAGTGAAGAAAGCCGGCACTCTTCCTGTGTATACAGTTCGACCCGAAGGCCAAGACAAGCCCCTGAGAACTTTACATCGAGACCTCCTACTGCCCTGTGGGTATTTACCACCTGAAAAGGAAATGCTTACTAAGCAGAAGAGGAAAATGCCTGTCTTACCCGTGTCTCCTGTACGTGCTGATGATGCTGATAACAATGACGAAGAGGAACTAATCTCATACCTACCTGTTCCCTTCTCTGCTGAACCTGTCACCTTCACAACAACCATCGACTTACCCAATACTCCGCAACCTGTGCCGCTAATCAACCAGCCCGATGTCCCTGTAGTATTGGCTACAGAGGAAGAGAATGCTATCCTCTCAGAGGAACCTGTACCTGCTGAAGAGGAACAAGTTATTGCTAGCGGAACCGTGGAAGCTGGCTTTGAGCCAGTTGATCTTGTCGAAACTTCTCACGATGAAGAAAGTCTGTCTTCTGATTCGGAAGGATCCAGAAGTAACTTGTCACAATACTCACCTACTGAATCAGAGCCTCTCAGTCCTGAGGCAGAACCACCTTTGAGGCATTCAACCCGCACCAGGAATCCTCCTGATCGGCTGCAATACATCAAGCCTGGTAAGCCTCTGTTAAAGAGCGTTCAGACCTTCCTGCATGGGTTAAGTTCTGTCTTCTCTTTCGCTCTTCAAGACGATGAAGAAGAGGAGACGATGCCTTCACACCTCAGCCAACCAGTCATTCGCTGCCAGCCTAGTCCATGTACGAGGACGTCCATGAGATTAGGGGGGGAGAGTGTAACTACGGTAACTTCTGACCCCACTTCCGCCAGTCCCTTTATTGTGGCGGGAATGAATCCTGTATAAGTTCCGGGTCAATCAGCTGCATGTCCCTGCTCCTCTGGCTGCTGTTGTCCCTGTGGTTGGTGTACTTGTCAGATCACGACAAATTTTGCACTACAGGCCAGTTGACAGCGTGCAATAACCCGGCCGATTCATTCATCTTTACACTACCTCACACTCGACTCAACGGTGAGTTATTTGTTTGTTTTGTTTTGTCACAATTAATGTACATGCGGAGCCGCGATCGCACATCCTACAATGCCGGTAAGCTAATGCTAGGCTAGCGACAGTAAGTGCAATTACTAGTGTCATCTATTGAATATTGTTGTTTTTGTTTATTCCATTATGGCCGAATGTTGACTTAACGTATCTAGAGTTGAATGAGTGATTTGATTTTTGTAGTTTTGTCCGTTTTGGATGTTTTTTGTTACTTTTCTGATGAAATGCCGAAACGGCCTATGAGATTTTGCATTGAGTTAAATTCCATTTACATTATTGAATCTGTTGCGCAACACCTGTGATTAAATGAGTTTTGTAAATATATTTGATTAACTTTGGATAATATTTATTAGCTTTAACGCTGATATACTTTGATGGGACCCATGAGAATGTCTTTCTATAATAGTATTTAGAATGACATTCATTATAAGAGATGATGGTTTATTGATTGTTGTATGAAACGTGGCATTGATTACTTGACTTTGTTATTTATGGATTTATGTATTTATTTTGTCACAGCAGTAGAATGCTGTTTCATTTTCTTCTGTGAATGATAATTTCTGTTTTTTGACCTTGTTTAGGTCAGGTTTTTTTTTTTGTTCTCCCGCGATCAGCCCTGATCAGCGCGAGATGGCGAGCCACCCGACCACCGCTACGTTGCGGTAGGAATTGTGAACCTATGGACTGAATCACAAATTGTTGACACATGACCTATCACAGGTCCATGGAACTAAACTAAATCACATACTGGACTACACCTCATCCCACCTCCTTTTGGAACCTACTAAGCTGTTTTGTATTGTCAACATTATTTTTGTTTGTGATATATATGCATATGTTTTTATTTCTTTTGTACATCCGTCTATACACTTCTCCTAACAAACATAATAAATATATATATATATATATATATATATATATATATATATATATATATATATATATATATATATATATATATATATATATATATATATATATATATATATATATATTGAGCTCTACTTTTGTTTCCTGTGTTTTATTCACACCCTCAGGCTCCATAGTCGAATCTTATTCTGATAGCTCATTGTCTATGAGGCTGCAGTCAGGCGCCCTGGTCCTTTAACCGCGTTACAAACAGCTTTAGCTAATATCATCAGCGGTATTATGCTAGCTTACATCCCTACCCCTCCTGCCCTCACCTGCTGTCCTTTTGTTTTTGTTGATGCACATTGAGAGACCACATCTATTCTGCATTTCACCAGGAGTCAGCTGATGGATTGTGGGTTCAAGGTGTTATGGTAAGAAAGTATATTCTATTTTCGCTTAAGGTTTCTGTAACTTAATTATAATAGGTTTTTTATAATTATTAGGTGCATGCATACTCAAATAGACCACCCTATTAATACAACTGAGAAATCCAAAATCTGCCATAGGTTTGACTTATACCTGTATGTATTGTCAGAAAGGTGATTACTGGACTCACATTAATGCACACTTGAACTAAAATGAGGTTGTAACTTGTGGGTTCTTGGGTTGCAAATCAGAAATAAACATCTTTGGATTTTTTTAATCCCATAAGATCTGGAAACACAGTTTTTATTCAACAAAACATTACTGATTATTAACCAAGCACAGTGCCTGCTGTTATTTCAAAATAATTTTATGTCATTTCAGATGAAATGCAGCATTCCAGTGCATCCCAACCATGCCTTTACAGGTTTCTGACGGAGCTGAGTTTCTCTCTGACAGTCTGCTGAAAGTGTTTGCAAAGTGATCGGGGGAACAGGGCACAAAGCTAAAGGATGTAGCTGCCATGATGACAGTAAGAACTTTAAAATTCTTTAACTACAAAGTGTATATGTATTGCATTAGGTCAGTAAAAGATTTTTATGCTGCATCCATTGAAACAGTCAACTATTACCTGTGAGTACTGATTCCACCGAAAGGATGCCATAATTTTCGTCATGCATTTACTGGCCCACTGAGAAAAATTGATCTTTTTAAAAAAATAAATGTTCTGGAAACTATATATCCATAAAGTTGATGTCAAACAGGAACTTTTGATATTGCTTTGTAGATGCTGGTGTTGCATGTTGACTGGTTTATGTTTTGGTCTGGGATCATTTTCTTCTGTGCTACTGAAAAGTTCACAAATCTCTGTTTTCTTTGTTATAATACTTTAGGATGACATTAATGCTCAAAGGGAGTCTCATCAAAGTGCTCCGCATCTGTGTGAAAGACAATTGCAACATCTTGGTGCAGGAGTTCATGGTGAGTGTTTTATGAGTAGATTGTGGCTTTGCAACATTTTAAAATGCATTTAGTTATCCACTTGATCCTCATTGGACCAGTTAGGACCAGTAGTCCTCTTTAATAATTTGAAGTTCACATGAGGCCTGGTAGTGAACTCAGCCGCCGGCCCTTGAGGCCCCACCCCTGTATTAGGGGTCACATCAGTGTGAAAAAACTTTAAATTTGTCATTCTAGTGAACAAAGGAAAATCCCCCCAATATTTAGCTTTTGTTTAAAAAAAAAAAAAAAAGAAGACCAACAGCTAACCAAATTGTGGGGCTGAAAGTCTAAATTCTAACATCTTCTGAGTGACAAAACCTGGATTTCTGATGGGCCGGTGTCTTTCTAAGAAAAACTAATGTAAAGCATTTGAAATTATGTTTTTCACCCTCTCTTAGAAACTCTGTTAGACCATGAATGGCAGCATGGCAGGCCACTCTTTGGCTATAGCTATTTACTATGTTGCTTGCATTGGTTTAAATTACTCTAACATTAGAACTGGTAGATTCAAAAGAGATGAGTTTAAAAAGGAATCTTAAAGAAATGTTTTGTGTTTAACCAGGACTTGACTGAGGCCACTGCACAGATTGAGAAAACCACAATGAACATCTGTCTCCAGAGGATGCACCAGGCAATGACTTTTCTGACGTTGGCATCATCATCGAGGGTATAGTAGTTCTTCAAGATCTGGATAACGTGACCTTTGCAGTAGCCATGCTGTTTGGACCTTTTTTATTCCTTCAATATGAGTTACCCATCACAACTCTGCTACACTTTTGAGGTGATTCAAAGGGTGGTAATGGAGTTGGAAGCAACTCAGCTCTCAAGAAAAGCTCACAACTAAGACAAAACTGCTCCTGCAACGAAGCTCACTGTTATGCATGTGAGGTGACCAGCTCTAGGTGAGAAGACATTTAAATCTCACACTTGTTCTGCTGCATTTTTGAAGCTCAATTCCAGGAACAGATCGCAGGGTTCATTTTTATATACACTGCAACTGCCATGAGGACGAGCCGTTTTTTTGTTGTTGTTGTTGTTTGTTTTTCCTTTTGCTCTGTACAAGTTCTCTGTCTGTTTGGCAGCATTTTTAAATTTCTCTTTGTATTTTTTCTTTCTTTTACTAGTGAAGAGATGTAGCATGAACAGTTATGCAGTCTAAATATCCCATATGGGCCGTGTGAAATGGTATTTTCAGTTTCATTCAGTTGAAGTAAGGAACGTTGAATATTTCTAAGCTTGCTGTTTTGAACCAAGATGTCACAGTATGATCAGTGCCGTAATTTTTGACAGTCACTGTATCAATGTTATTTTTGCATCTCTTGAATAAAGGTTTTGACCTGCAAGTGCTAATTTCTTTAGTTATTGGGGTAAAATGGGTAATGTTAATAGGAAGGTTTTTGCCAATTCAGTAACCTAATTTAATGTTAATGGAAACTAACATTACCTCAAATTGTTTAGTTATAATTGTTGTTTAACTGAATCTTGACGTCAGAGGCCTTAAATAGAATGTTTTGTATTGTTCTTTCCCAACATTTTTCAAAAGAAAGAGTCTAATTTCTTTGCTGTGATTGATTCCAGAGAACACGAAAGAACTGACATTATTTAACTGTTGGTTTATATAGATTCAGTAGTGGAGTAATGTCAGTTTAATTCTTTACCTACTGTCAATGCAGTGAAATTAGACATTTTGTTTTGAAAGGTTACTGGTGGATGCCAGCAACCATCTTGGAAGAGAACAATATAATCTGTTATAAGGCCTCCATTTGAAAATTGTGTATTTGATACTAGAATATAATAGCAAAATGTAATTTGAAGATAACATGTAGTATTTAAGTGACCAAGTAGTATTGGGTAAAAGTTATTGAATGGTGTTGGGATAAAGTGAGAAAATTGTGAAGGATTAAAATATTTCAAGAGCTCAAATTACTTCATCAAAACATGTTTAAGTCACATTTTATCAACACAAATTGCACAGGTTTATTGAACATGAATAAATTGTGTTAATTTAACTCAATTGTTTAAGTTGCTGCCAAAGCAAAACATCTGTGTGCAACAAATGTCCACCATTGAATTAAGTAAATCCAACAAATTTTTTTCAGTGTATAGCACCTTGTTGCTTTGTCATCTTGAAGTGGTCATGTTAACCACGGCTACTTTATTCTTCCTCAGCCAAACAGCAGCACCCATGCGATTGTTTTGCCCCTTTAACCCCAGGTGTTGTGCCAAAAAGTGATCGTCTGCCAGAAAGTGATTGCCGACCGTGGGAGCGCAGCTGCACAAAGCTGTAGCGCCCAGATTACTTACGTAGACAGCTACTTCGGTGCAACTAATATAAGGTGTGGTAAGCTGAAGACAGCTTCAACTGTCTGTTTGTTGAAAATAGTAACGTGACTGCCCCGCATTTTCTTGTTAGTAACAGCGTTGTAACGATAGAAAGAGTAATTAATCAGAAGATTACTCGTTAATGAAAAAAGTAAAGCCGTTACTTATAACGCTGTTATTCCCATCACTTTACATAAATAGCACAATAACAGATAGTTAATAGCTAGAGTTTATTCCTGGTGCTTCAGCTCACCCTGCTGGATAATACATCACTTGTCCAATGCACATTTACAATCACAGTGACTGTATTCATCCATCAGTATTTTATTCAGTGTTTTTTGGATATGTGTGGTACACTTCAAATCAAATCAAATCAAATCACTTTTATTGTCACATCACATGTGCAGGTACATTGGTACAGCACATGTGAGTGTAATTCTTGTGTGCGAGCTTCACAAGCAACAGAGTTGTGCAAAATACAATAATGTAAACAAGCAAAATACAAGAATGGCTACATCTGAAACTAATAAATATATGTACAATATATAATAGTATATGCATTTCTGGATGTGTATACTAAATATTTTTCTACGTGTGTGTGTGTGTGTGTGTGTGTGTGTGTGTGTGTGTGTGTGTGTGTGTGTGTGTGTGTGTGTGTACACATATTTTACAAATTAAATAGAGTAAACAATAAATAAAATATATAAAATAAAATATACAGAGTGAGACATGTGCAAAACAGTGGCGTTACTGGTCGAGGATCAAATAAATATGGGGACAAATGCCCATCCCCATGTGTTTGAAGGCATTTTTGAGGCTCAAAATGTGGTTTTAATGTCAGGGTTACAATTAGGTTATGGTTAGATATAGTCTAAGGGTTAGGGAAAGCCATTGAATTTTGATGGTTAGGGTTAGGGTAAACAGCTAGGGTAAGCATTATGTCAATTATATGTCCTGACTAAGATATGAAAACGTGTGTGTGTGTGTGTGTGTGTGTGTGTGTGTGTGTGTGTGTGTGTGTGTGTGTGTGACCTACTATACTCACACCTGCAGAATTAGAACAGATATTTCTCGTGCGGTCAAAGTCAAAGTCAAAGTCAACTTTATTTGTCAATTCTGCCACATGTACAGGACATACAGAGAATAGAAATTTCGTTACTCTCAAACCCTAGATGACGGTGGCGGGTAGGTAGGATTTTCTCACAAGGATATTAACAGCTTATGCAAGATAAGGGAGGAGCAAACTTATAAAAGCTTCCATGACCCCCTTCTATTTAAATCATTAGTCTTGGTGCACGGTGTACTGTGCAATCTCTATGTTCCCTAAAAAAAATTCCTCTGGGAACAGATTTACTGTCAATGAAATTTTGGCACAAGTCTTTGACAGTGAAAGTGACATAAAGTGAATGTGTTTGAGACACAGGATTGTGTTGAGGAGGACGCCGATTTTGAGGAATTCTCATCTGATGAGAATCCCCCCCCCCCCACACACACACACACACACACCCTCTCACATCATCCATAAGTCCATAAGTGACTGAGACAGGACTCTCTTCCAGACACTCTAAACCCACTGGCACAATGTAAATTTCAAATTCCTTTAAATTTAAATATGTTTACATTGTCTATTCTGTAAAACAGTCAGATTGTCAATTCTTATTTAATTCACTTAATGTACACAGTTTACCTGCTTGCTGCATACATGCTACTACTGCACATTCACCTAATGTAAATGGCCACCATGGTCACCACCCATCTTGAGGAGTTTGCCCCCTCACATATACTAATGTGCCACCGACAGGACTTTAATATCACCAACCATTCCCATTTTATTACGGTGTATCCATATAAATGGCCCACCGTGTATAATATAATGTTCTTCCTCTACCCCCCCCCCCCCCCCCCCCCCCCCCCTTGCACAAGTCGAGGAGCGTGTCAGGTTACATTTCACTGTGTGTTATACTTGTATAACTATGCATGTGACAAATAAAGAACCTTGAACCTTGAATGATAGTGTTAACCCTCCTGTTGTCTCTCAACCACGGCAGGGACAATCCCTTCCAAAAATGGAAAGATAATATGGTCCCTTTCCCAACTCCAACAACAGGGTAGACTTATTGCTGCCAATTATTATCAAAATGGTTCCAGTCACCACCAGATACATAGTCAGCCATCTCTTTAACTCTGCCACTGCCAGTCTCAAGCCCGGATAAGAAAAGAGGAGAGATGAGTGAAAGCGATGTTGTGGAGCGAGAGCAAAGCGTCTAGGGCATGGTTCAGCAACCTTAAACACCCAAAGAGCCTTTTGGAACTGGTTTCCACAGAAAAGAAAACACTGGGAGCCGCAAATACTTTTTGACATCTAAAATGAAGATAACACTGTACAGGGAGTGCAGACCGTTCAGGCGACTGTGGCTCAGGGGGTTGGGAAGCGTATCTGTAACCGGAAGGTCGCCGGTTCGGTCCCCGGGCTCTCTGTCCTAGTCGTTGTGTCCTTGGGTAAGACACTTTACCCTACCGCCTACTGGTGTTGGCCAGAGGGGCCGATGGCGTGATATGGCAGCCTCGCTTCTGTCAGCCTGCCCCAGGGCAGCTGTGGCTACAACCGTAGCTGCCTCCACCAGTGTGTGAATGTGAGAGTGAATGAATAGTGGCATTGTAAAGCGCTTTGGGTGCCTTGAAATGAAATATATATAAATCCAATCTATTATTATTAGGCAAGTTGTATTTTTGAGGAATAATTTTATTATTGAACAACAACCATGTTCTCAATGAACCCAAAAAACTTATTAATATCAAAGCTGAATTCAAAGGAGCTTGCAAAGAAAAGCGTCTGGACTTCTTTAAGTTACTTGAAGACGTTTCACCTCTCATCCGAGAAGCTTCTTCAGTTCTAAGGTCAAATGGTGAGGAGTCCCAGATATAAACCTAGTGGGAGTATCCCCCCACAGAGGGACAAAAGGACCCCCTGATGATCCTCTAATCCACTGAGCCAAGGTGTGAAACTGGGTGTGGGTCCCAATCAGCCAGAGTTTCGGGTGAGTTCATTGTGAAACCTGGCCCCACCTTATCATGCGAATTCCTGAGATCAGATGGCCCAGGATGTGAGTGGTGGTGCTTGGCTCAGCCCTGATCATCTGACCTGTGCTGCTTCTCTTTGTGGATTTAGCCAGCTGAATTCACCAAGCTATAAGAACATGCTATCATGGCTAGTTTTCAACACCTAGACTGTATAAAGGTGGACTTCTGTGATTGAATCTAATGTGAAGAGTCAACGTGTTCTTTTGTTCTTTTTTCAGTTTATAATGAATAAACTGATTATCGATTATACAGCACTGGTGATAGTTTTGCATCTTTTTCTGTCTGGCGGACACATTTGTTGTGTTTGCCGACAGGTAATAACAGCAATTATTCCATAAGCCATAGTTGCTGGGGGGGGGAGGCTTTCTTTTTTTCCAAGGCTGTTTGTTTCTTATGTGTTGTCTATGGTGTATTTTGCTTGGGGACTCTGCCTGCTCACCTGCTTCACTTGTATTGAAGAAAGTATGGTGAACACAGCTTCTGAAGCTTCTGTTATGATCAATTATTATTTTTGACAAATGATGAGAAAATAGCGCCCAGAATGGAAGCAAAAGGAGAATTTTAGGTGTACATGTAATAGATCTCCAGGGGTCCTGTGAGTCTACTCATTGCAGCAAGATGTTCTGGTGAAATGACTGGAAAGTTTGATCCTACTAAAATCAGTCACTGCTGTATCAGTAACAGACATTGAGAAGACGAATGTCCATTAATTAAGCTTCCCTGACCTTTTGTCTCATATGATTTTGTATCTTTGGATGGAAAGGAAAATATACATGCTAAAATTCAGCCTTGCTACAGTGCGAAGAAAAATCTAGGATTGTTTTTATTTTCTTCAGTCTGTGATGAATAGTGAGATGTTTTAGTTTCACAGATGGCTTTTTTTGAATAAAGCAGCCAACTTTTCCAAGCCAAGTGAGGATTGTCTAAATTAGTGAGATGCCATTTCCTGTCCAGCTTACCAGTGTTCTGCTTCAAGGGGCGCATTTCAGAGTTATACCAGGAAGTTCTTCTGCTTCGATCCTTTCTAAAAAAGCAAAGTCCGTGTCCTATGTCATTGTATTCTATTTTGCTTCCTCCCTGTCTCGTCATGTCTATTAGGTTCAGCCATGTCTTCCTCCTGTTGTGCATTCACCTCATTACTTTGTGTGTATATTTGGTTTGTGTTTACCTCTGTTCTTCATCAGAGCATCTGTGTATCATCCCTGGTGTTTCATCATTCTATTCTTCTTACCCAGGGTCTCACCAGCTATGTTTCCAGGTTTCAGGATGTTTAGTTCTATGTTTCCAGTTTCTTGTTTAGCTGTCCCCAGTTTAAGTTTTAACTAGTTGTTTTGTAGTGTTTCATTTCAGCCACAAATAAAGGCTTGTGTTCAGTTAAACATCCACCTTCATCTCCTTTGTCTGCATCCACTTCTCTCATCTTCATGTGGTTGCCTTGCTAGCTGTGAGAAGGAAGTCATGAACTCAGATGACAAAACATGTTCAGGATGGATAATGATGTTTTTTGCCTTCTTTATCACCTGATTTTCTGTCATTCATTATCTGTCTGCCTGACCCCTGTGATTTTGGACCAGGTGTTAACAATACTGTTGAGGGAGTTTGTATCCTTACTACCTTACCAGACAAAACACTGCAAATAAAAGAAAATGTTAAAAGACTTTTAACAAATGAACGATAAAAAATTTTCTTATTACAAGAGTTCAGCCTCCTATACAAATACATTCTTTATAGACTCCATTTTACAATGAAATCTGTCTTCACATCGAACTTGAGTTGATGGTCAAAGATAGTGCAGTCTTATAAATCTGGACATCAGTGTTTTGAGCAACTCTGACTTTATACTCAGTTTTTCAGTGTCTGAAGTCAATAATCACTTCCTTATAAAAATAATAAAAAGAAGGGGTGAAAGAACACAGTCCTGAGGAGAACCAAAGCTTGACACAGCCCTACTGGATTATTTGTTAATTAAGAAGGACATCTTAAATTCTTTCGGTGAGAAAGTTTGAAATCGGCACGTTGGCTAGGGAGATCCATAACAACAATTTCCAGTTGGACTGGGCATTGTTGGGGAGATTATTTTCTGATAAACTGCTATTATGTTGTATGTCCAAGATGAATGGTAAGTATAGGTTATTCATTATACAGTTTTTTGTGGTGTGCATCTTGCCCAGAATGTCAGCTGATGAACCAAACAACCAGTCTGTCAGTAACTTTACTGCTTTTATCTTTAACCCCCCCTATTCTTCTCAAATATTACTAACACATTTTACCCATGGTAATATTTTCCACAAGAAAAAGGTTTACATACATAGTGTTGAACAACAATTGTTGTGTCAGGCACTTTGTTTATTTATTGAATACATAAATAGCCCCTTAATAAGGCTAGTCAGGCAAAACTTTTAATTTAGAATAAATTTATCTTGAAAAGTTTGCATTCAAATCCTTTTAAAATTACTGACAACATTAAGGATAACAAGGATGAACCCTATTTTTGGGTAATGTTTTTGGTGATGACATGACCTTTTCTCTAGCACCACCATCAGGTCAAATTTTCAATTTTAGATTTATTGTATCTTCAAAGTCTTTCATCCAACTTTCTTTCTAATTTTCATGCACATCCATGCCCTTTAGAATGAATCCTTATGATTATTGTAACCCTGAACCAGAGGTTGGCAACCCGGGGCTCCGGAGCCACATGTGGCTCTTTCATCCTGTGGCTCCACCTGGCTTGGGAAAATAAATTGGTATTTAATTGAAGTGTATTTTATTTGTGTTAGTTCTTTTTTTAAATTGTAGTTCTAATTTGGAAGATTATTGTGATCTTGAAATATTAAAATAAAATTATATTTTATTTATTTCATTGCTCAAAATATGCATCACACTCACGGAAGCCAGTATACCCGCCAAAATGCCATGCATTTATAGAGTCTTTCAACACCAGGTAGGCCAAGTATGGAGAAATGTAAGAAAAGAGTAATATCTGAAGAAAATAGAACATTTAATGATGTCTGGGCAGATTCATTTGCATTTACTTCTGACGAGAGTAGCCTACCAGTATGCCTAATTTGTGGAGAGGCACTGGCTAACAATAAAAGGTCAAATATTGCAAGACATTTCCAAAATAAACACACAGCCTTTGCTGAAAAAATATCAGGAGGGAGAAGAGAGGGGAAATAAAGGCATTTTGGGACTAATGAGGAAGGCTGATCTGAGGAAAAATCAATTCAAGAAGTGGATGAAGTCTGCAAATTCAACTACATATGCAAGTTTTGTTGCCACTCAGGAAATAGTCAGGCATGGGAATCCATTCACGGACAGAGAATATATGAAGGAATCATTCATTAAGATTTTAGAACACCTATTCACGGACTTTAAAAACAAGAGTGAAATTTTGCAGAAAATCAGAGAGACGCCTCTCTCTGTGAAGACTGTCAAACACAGAACCATAAAAATGGCAGTTTCACTGCATCCTGCGCCAAAAGGCATTGTGCGCACAAACCTTTCTTCCAGAATGCACAGAGGCCATAAATGTTGTCATTCAGATTATCTATAAAATAATGGCAAAAGGTTTAAATCACCGTAAGTTCCATTCCTTGCTGGATGAGGTAGAGAGCACGTACTATGATCTCCTCCTGTATAACAGAGTCCTGTGGCTGTTCAGAGGAGAGGTGCTGAAATGCTTTGCTTCATGCCCTTTGCTGCTCATGAAAACTTTCATGAGCACCAAAAGGCTCACCTTTTCTGAGCTGGAACAGCCAGAGTGGCTGGAAAGGCTGCACTTCATGGTGGACATGACAGCGAACCTGAACAAGCTGAATACAACTCTTCAGGGGAGAGGAGGCACAGCGCTACACATGCTGGAGGAGGTGTTAGTGTCTGAGCGCAAACTCACAGTTTTAGCCATTTACAGGGAGGCACACTGTCTCACTTCCCCTCTTTTAAGGGAGATCAGAGGTGATACATTTGGAGAATTTGCAGTCTGCAGTCATCACAATGCAAGCATCATTTGTGATCAGAGAGGAAAAAAAACATACATCAACCTTCCCCAGTCACTCCCCTGACCTGACTACCATTCAGAATCACAAATGAAGTGATATTAAGAACCTTCAAAGACCGGACAAACTCGTATTTGAAACATGGAATGCCATCCCCAACACCTACATAAACATGAAGAAATATGCATTTGGAGTCCTGTCAATCTTCGGATCCACATATGTATGTGAGCAGCTATTTTTCACCATGAACTATGTTAAAAACAAACACCGCTCACGCCTCACAGACGGCAGTTTACAGTCCTGCGTAAAGATGAAAGTGACTTCGTACAGCCCCGATTTGCAAACGCTGTGCACAGAGGTTCAGGAGCAGAAGTCCCATTTACCAGGTAAAATAAATATTTATATTTATTTATTTTTCATTATTTAGTGACATAGTGCTTTTTCCAATTTATTTTTTAAGTTCAGGTCAAGGCTCCGCTATATGCTCCAAAAGCCCACAGGCAATATAAGGATGACGGCTCACTACATTTTTTGTTTGCTACATGGATAATTCATGTTCAGCTTTTCAATTCATTAGAAACAGACCATCAACTCGGCGTGTTTCTTTTTTGTTATTATTTATTTAAGAGTTCAAAATGTTCAAACATTACATAGAGGAAGAACGTTGTATATACCAGGTGGGCTATTTACAGTGGGGCAAAAAAGTATTTAGTCAGCCACCGATTGTGCAAGTTCCCCCACCTAAAATGATGACAGAGGTCAGTAATTTGCACCAGAGGTACACTTCAACTGTGAGAGACAGAATGTGAAAAAAAAATCCATGAATCCACATGGTAGGATTTGTAAAGAATTTATTCGTAAATCAGGGTGGAAAATAAGTATTTGGTCAATAACAAAAATACAACTCAATACTTTGTAACATAACCTTTGTTGGCAATAACAGAGGTCAAACGTTTACTATAGGTCTTTACCAGGTTTGCACACACAGTAGCTGGTATTTTGGCCCATTCCTCCATGCAGATCTTCTCGAGAGCAGTGATGTTTTGGGGCTGTCGCCGAGCAACACGGACTTTCGACTCCCGCCACAGATTTTCTATGGGGTTGAGGTTTGGAGACTGGCTAGGCCACTCCAGGACTTTCAAATGCTTCTTACGGAGCCACTCCTTTGTTGCCCGGGCGGTGTGTTTTGGATCATTGTCATGTTGGAAGACCCAGCCTCGTTTCATCTTCAAAGTTCTCACTGATGGAAGGAGGTTTTGGCTCAAAATCTCACGATACATGGCCCCATTCATTCTGTCCTTAACACGGATCAGTCGTCCTGTCCCCTTGGCAGAAAAACAGCCCCATAGCATGATGTTTCCACCCCCATGCTTCACAGTAGGTATGGTGTTCTTGGGATGCAACTCAGTATTCTTCTTCCTCCAAACACGACGAGTTGAGTTTATACCAAAAAGTTCTACTTTGGTTTCATCTGACCACATGACATTCTCCCAATCCTCTGCTGTGTCATCCATGTGCTCTCTGGCAAACTTCAGACGGGCCTGGACATGCACTGGCTTCAGCAGCGGAACACGTCTGGCACTGCGGGATTTGATTCCCTGCCGTTGTAGTGTGTTACTGATGGTGACCTTTGTTACTTTGGTCCCAGCTCTCTGCAGGTCATTCACCAGGTCCCCCCGTGTGGTTCTGGGATCCTTGCTCACCGTTCTCATGATCATTTTGACCCCACGGGATGAGATCTTGCGTGGAGCCCCAGATCGAGGGAGATTATCAGTGGTCTTGTATGTCTTCCATTTTCTGATGATTGCTCCCACAGTTGGTTTTTTCACACCAAGCTGCTTGCCTATTGTAGATTCACTCTTCCCAGTCTGGTGCAGGTCTACAATACTTTTCCTGGTGTCCTTCGAAAGCTCTTTGGTCTTGGCCATGGCGGAGTTTGGAGTCTGACTGTTTGAGGCTGTGGACAGGTGTCTTTTATACAGATGATGAGTTCAAACAGGTGCCATTCATACAGGTAACGAGTGGGGGACAGAAAAGCTTCTTACAGAAGACGTTACAGGTCTGTGAGAGCCAGAGATTTTCCTTGTTTGAGGTGACCAAATACTTATTTTCCACCCTGATTTACGAATAAATTCTTTACAAATCCTACCATGTGAATTCATGGATTTTTTTTTCACATTCTGTCTCTCACAGTTGAAGTGTACCTCTGGTGCAAATTACTGACCTCTGTCATCATTTTAAGTGGGGGAACTTGCACATCGGTGGCTGACTAAATACTTTTTTGCCCCACTGTATATGGATACACCTTAATAACATGGGAATGGTTGGTGATATTAAAGTCCTGTTTGTGGCACATTAGTATATGTGAGGGGGCAAACTCCTCAATATGGGTGGTGACCATGGTGGCCATTTAGAAGTCGGCCATCTTGGATAAAACTTTTGTTTTTTCAATAGGAAGAGGGCCATGTGACACATCAAACTTATTTGTAATGTCACAAGAAAAACAATGGTGTGCTTGGTTTCAACGTAACATCTCGTATCTTCACACCATAGACCAGACCTTCCCAAAGTGTGGGGCCCGCCCCCTAGGGGGGGCGCAGAGCCATTGCAGGGGGTGCGCAGTATGAAAAGGGGGGGGGACAAAACGCTTGGACACTGCTAGCACAGGGGCGCCCACAGAAACGCAAACCAGGAGATGAAGCATAGCTGAATATGTTTCCAAACTAACTTCATTCTAAGCCAGGGGTGTCAAACTCAAATACACAGTGGGCCAAAATTCAAAACTGGAACAAAGTCGCGGGGAAACGTTAATATTTATTGAAATATATTTATTCCTCCAGATATAAGAATGAATCTTTTCTTATGGACTCAAACAAGTTTTGCTGAAAAACTGAATATGGAACAAGCAAAGCTTAATACTAAACAATATATATAGTAGCTGTATAATACCAGTAGGCCAGCTCTAATAGTAATTTGGTATGGCTTCACGGGCCAAATGTAATTAGGCTGTGAGCCCACGGGCCAGAGTTTGATACTTATGTTCTAAACCAAAAACTAGAAAATATGGTGAAGCATATCTTCCCTTTGGTTTCACCTGCATAAGTGCCGAGGTAGGTCTCCCCTGCAGAATTGGTTTTCCCTTCGTCGGGAGCACCGCTGGGCTCTTCAAATCACGACAAACAGTATCCCGCAGTTGTTTATGTTTTTAAACCCATTTTGCACAGAGAGGCATTTTTTGAAAAATGTGTTGATAGCAATGTTGAATATTATTACACATGAAAAAAAAACAACTACAGTAAAATAATCACACCGTGACGCCTCTGCCTTTGTAAATGGAGGGACAGTAACTGCGTGTGTATATGTAAGCGTGTAAAACTTGAAGATAGTAAGATTAACAGTAACAGTATTTTGTCTCTATCTCCCATTCTGCAATTCATCTCATGTAAACGTGGCGCACAGCGTGACGTGTAAAAAGGCACATACCTTTGACGTTGCGTGACAAACTCTGTATTCCTCGTCCAAACATAAATGCAAAAAAGGAGTTTAAAAAATCTCCGTTTTCGGTGATAGGAAACGCCGTTTACGTGTGGACGAAACAGCTGCGTTTTCAAAAATACCCATGTAGGTGCGGACGTAGCCTAAACGAGTTAGTAGTTTATTTTATTACTACCTGTCATTTATTGCAGATTACTTGTATTTTCTTAATTGTTTACTAAATGTTTGAGGTGTGAAAGAAACCGCAATGGAGCAAAATATGGGTGTGTGTGGTTGGAGGATGTGTTTGTGCATGTGAGTGAGCGAACATTTTTCTTGTAAAACAAAGGGGGGCCTAGCAAAAAAAGTTTGGGAACCACTGCCATAGACAATTGCCTTCAGATGACCCCAAAGATAAAAGTCTAAGGGGGTCAGATCGGGAGACCCTGGAGGCCATGTAACTGACCCATGACGACCAATCCACTTCCCAGGAAACTGTTCATCTAGGAATGCTCGGACCTGGCACCCATAATGTGGTGGTGCACCATCTTGCTGGAAAAACTCAGGGAACGTGCCAGCTTCAGTGCATAAAGAGGAAAACACATCATCATGTAGCAATTTCAAATATCCAGTGACCTTGAGGTTTCCATTGATGAAGAATGGACCCACTATCGTTGTACCCCATATACCACACCAAACCATCACTTTTGTTGTTCCAACAGAATAGGAGTGATCCATCCAATGTGGGTTAGTGTCAGACCAATAGCGGTGGTTGTGTTAGTTAACTTCACCATTCACATAAAAGTTTGCCTCATCACTGAACAAAATCTTCTGTGTGAACTGAGGGTCCTGTTCAAATTTTTGTTTTGGCCATTCTGCAAATTCTGTGCGCCGATCTGGGTCATCCTCATTGAGATGCTACAGTAGCTGGAGTTTGTAAGGGTGCCATTTGGGAGTAGCTAATATCCGCTGAAGGGATGTTCGACTAATGCCACTCTCCAGTGACATGCGGCGAGTGCTACGCTGTGGGCTCTTGCTGAATGAAGCTAGGACAGCCACTGATCTTTCTTCATTACTGACAGTTTTCTTGCGTCCACATTTTGGCAAATCCAACACTGAACCAGTTTCACGAAACTTGTAAATAACTCATGAAAGAATAAAGTTACGTTGAAACCAAACACAGCATTGTTTTTCTTGTGACATTATCAATAAGTTTGATGTGTCACATGGCCCTCTTCCTATTGAAAAAACAAAAGTTGTATCCAAGATGGCCAACTTCTAAATGGCCACCATGGTCACCACCCATCTTGCACTGAAAAAAAGGGACTGGCCATCTCTTGGATTTATATTAGCATCTTGCGTGTATTTAACACAAGTGCCTCGTGTTTTAAGGTTAGGTGTAACTATTTAGTGTAGAAACTACATGATATGCAGAGAAGGTACATTAATTTGTTCATATCACGTTCAAGTGAAGTAAGACAATAATGAAGCAATGTCAAATCTCGCGATATCGCACGTGATTTCATCTTGCGTTCTTTTGATCGTGGGTGAGGACTGCCGCCATCTCAGTAACGTCGTGCTGCCCGCCACTACTTTTTTGGTAAGTTGCTGCCTGCCACTACTTTTTTGGTAAGTTGCTGCCTGCCACTACTTTTTTTTGGTATACTGTATATGTTGATTTTCTGAATGAATATTTTCAAAATTACACCCAAATGTGGTTTAATGTATATTGTGTCACCATGTAACGTTAACGTTAAATAAAGAATTGGCGTGTTTTCATTTGAATTCTTTTTTTTTGACAAGGAGCCGTTAAGTTGCAATTAACTTAACTCTAACATTGTTTGGTCTTGAATTTCAATTAGTTTGCAAAATGACTGTTCAGTTACATTATTCAACAGTGTGTATTGCACCGTGGTGAGATTTTGGCTACGTCCACGCGTACACGGGTATTTTTGAAAACGGACATTTTCCGTTTTCGTTTTAAAAAATAATCCTGTCCACACATAAAGGTAGAAATGAAGGAAAACGCTGCTATGAACATGCCAAAGCAACAGGTGGCAATATATTCCTAACCGTGCAGAAATGTTGGCCAATCAGAAGTCTAGAAGCCTCGGTGGGAAAAAGTAAACAAAGCTGGGGCATAGAAGCAGAACCGAGTCGTATGTGTGGAGGGACAGTAACTGATGTGAGTGAAGTTGGCCCCCCCACCTTCTTCAATTCCAACAAAAGTGGTATCAAACGTTTGTGCTACGTTTGTGCTGCAAAAGGTTTCGTTTGTGCTGCTATCATTTTAAAGATATTAATAAAAATTTCTAGAGGTCATCAGAGGTCAACCAGCCCCCCCACATTACCCAAATCCAACAAAAGTGGTATCAAACGTTTGTGCTACGTTTGTGCTGGTTTGTGCTGCAAAAAGTTTCGTTTGTGCTGCTATCATTTTAAAGATATTAATAGAAATTTCTAGAGGTCATCAAAGGTCAACCAGCCCCCCCACATTAATGGAATCAAACAAAATTGGTGTCAATCAACTGTGCTATGTTTGTGCTGGTTTGTGCTGCTAAATTTGTCGTTTGTGCTGCTTCTGTTTTAAAGATATTAATGAAAAGGTAAAGGTCAAAAGGTCAACCAGCCCCCCCACATTACCCAAATCAAAGAAAATTGATGTTAAACGTTTGTGCTACGTTTGTGCTGGTTTGTGCTGCAAACATTTTTGTTTGTGCTGCTAACATTTTAAACATTTTAATAAAATAACATCTTGATGCGTGCTTAATCATCCAGGTAAGTACTGTAAATCCCAAAAGGTTGATTCTGTCCATCTGGACATTTTCAGTTGGAGAAACGTTTCGTCACTTATCCAAGTGACTTCTTCGGTCTCAGCTGACTGCAGGTTTCCCCAACCTTATAAACACATGTGAGTGAAGTTGCCCCCCCTACCGTCTTCAAATCGAACAAAATTGATGTCAAACATTTGTCCTGCAAATTATTTTGTTTGTGCAGGTTATGTTTCCCTAATTTTATAAACAGTACATGTACAGTGAGAGAGAGATGTTACATCTGTCTTCACTTGCATCCCAGTCATAGAAGCGTTGGAGGTAGTTCATAAGAGATTACAGGATCACCCCAACCTCAGCAACAGGACCACTCTCAGCACTGATCAGTTGTGTTTGCTTTTGGAACTGTGTCTTAATTCCACTTATTTTGCATAAGGGTCAGTACAGGCAGAAACCTAGGTGTGCCATGGGTTCCCCCAGGCCCCTGGTCAAAGTCACCAAACCAGTTCGTAAGCAGGTACAGGTGTGGCCAGAAGGGTCCTCAGAGGCACTGCAAGACTGCTTTTCCACCACAGGCTGCCACACACGACAACACCACAGACTTTAAGGAATATACAGAAACTGTTACTGCCTACATCCCAAAATGCATCGATGATGTCACAGAGACCAGGTGTCACGGGTTGCTTAGAGGATCCACTAGCAGGACTCCTGAGTAGCATTTAAACAGAGACTGTTTATTTACAGATCTTGACCAAGTGTATGTACAGACAGTGTGGGGTTAGTGCTATATACAAGACGTGAGGGGCAGGGCTCCAGGGAAAACGGGGAAATCACACACGCGCTCAGTTCAACCTCTCTCTTCTCCGCTAGCGACCAGTCACTCCTTCCACACTCCACACGGGGAACCACGGGGAATCTAGGAACAAAGAAACACTCGTTAAGTCTCTGAGATGGAGGCACAGGAAACTTGAGCTAGACGTGTACTGACAAGAGCCTTCACAACAATCCAGCGTTGAACAGCTCATCTCCTCCTTCTAATATACCAGCTGGTCTGATGAGGCCCAAGTGTTCCCAATCCAGGAAGGCGTGGACCGAGGGCGTGAAGCCGCCATGAGTTCTGCCCCCTGCAAAACAGGGCAGAGAAGTAGAGAGGGGGAGAGAGAGGGAAAAAGAGAAGAGAAGGAGGGCTAGGAGTGGAGAGATTCTGATCAGCACCTTGCCGATCCTGCAGGTCGTGACACCAGGCCTATCACTGTCCGGGCCAATCAGAAACCAAGGCTCACAGGTCAGGTTTAAATGCTCCTAAGGTTGAAAAATGCAAGCCTTCAGAGCCGGGAATTAGGTGAGCCAAAGAACAGCAAGGGCAAACCTGTCACGTGGCATCAGCTACAGCAAAGCTTCAGCGACAGCAGAGACACTTGGAGGCAGTGGCAAGGAATACAAACCATCACAGACTACAAGCCCACTCTGCAGACCGTGGTGACACAATCCCCAGACAGTGTGTGGAGATCCCTTGCCAAAATCAGTACCGCCGTTCCCATGTGCCTCAAAGCCTCCAACATCATTACTGTACCCAAGAAGTCATCTACCTCCTGCTTTAAGGACCACCGTCCTGTCAAACTCACCTCCATCATTATGAAGTGCTTTGAACGGTTAGTCATGCATCAAATCAAATTATCGCTTTCGTCAAAACGCTCAAGTGATGATGGAATTTCAACTGCCCCTTACTCAGCCCTCACGCATCTCAACACTAGAGACTCATATGTCAGAGTGCTGTTCATAGACTTCAGTTCAGCCTTCAGCATCATCATTCCCTCTCATTCACAAACTGGATCTGCTGGAAAATCAGCACCTTGCTGTATAACTGGCTGCTAGATTTCTTGACAGGAAGACAGCAGATTGTACGGGTCGACAGCAACACCTCCAGCCCAAGAACACTGAATATGGGGGCTCCCCAAGGATGTGTGTTGAGCCCCCTTCTCTTCACTCTGCTGACCCACGATGAGCTCTACTACAGGGGTGAAGTTAACCATCTGGCAGAGTGGTGCAGCAACAACAACCTGTCCCTGAATGTGGAGAAGACCAGCAGCGACTCTACTTCCTCTGCAAACTGAGAAGCACAAGAGATTCAACCCCCATTATGAGCACCTTCTACAGAGGCACAGTTGAGAGTATCCTCACCAGCTGCGTCACTGTGTGGTATGACTCCTGCACTGGGTTCTGCAGGAAAAAATGACAATGCACCTGCCTCATTTGGAAGGTCGTCTCCATTACAGGTGACTACACTCATCCCTTCAGCAGCGTCTTCAGTTTGCTGCCATCAGGAAGGATACTGAAGAGCCTCCGGGCCAGAACACACAGACTGAGAGACAGCTTCTCTGAATCGAGAAGGGGGGCCCAAGGGTAAATCTTTCGCCATCCTACAATGCTGTGATTGTAGCCATTCCCCACTTTCTGTGAATGGTACTTATGGCCATTGATCAGTAGGCTTTGATTAGTTGTCGTTGATCAATGGTCATAAGAATTTGCATACTAACAATCATGGAACTAACCCCCCAGCACTTTGTTCATTCAGTGGTGCTAGTTTCCTTCACTATGCAAATGTACTGTTTATAAGGTTGGGGAAACCTGCAGTTAGCTGAGACCGAAGAAGTCACTTGGATAAGTGACGAAACGTTTCTCCAACTGAAAATGTCCAGATGGACAGAATCAACCTTTTGGGATTTACAGTACTTACCTGGATGATTAAGCACGCATCAAGACGTTATTTTATTAAAATGTTTAAAATGTTAGCAGCACAAACAAAAATGTTTGCAGCACAAACCAGCACAAACGTAGCACAAACGTTTAACATCAATTTTCTTTGATTTGGGTAATGTGGGGGGGCTGGTTGACCTTTTGACCTTTACCTTTTCATTAATATCTTTAAAACAGAAGCAGCACAAACGACAAATTTAGCAGCACAAACCAGCACAAACATAGCACAGTTGATTGACACCAATTTTGTTTGATTCCATTAATGTGGGGGGGCTGGTTGACCTTTGATGACCTCTAGAAATTTCTATTAATATCTTTAAAATGATAGCAGCACAAACGAAACTTTTTGCAGCACAAACGTAGCACAAACGTTTGATACCACTTTTGTTGGAATTGAAGAAGGTGGGGGGGCCAACTTCACTCACATCAGTAACTGTATGTATATATAAGCATTTAAACACTGCAGAGAGTAGAATTAACAGTAACAGTATTGTAGAAATTCATTTCACCGAAACAATAACGTGGCGCACAGTGTGACGTCAAAAAATGCGCACACCTTTGACGCTGCGTTTTCTCCGTTTTTCTAGTCCACACGTAAATGCAAAAACGGAGTTTTCAAAAATATCCACCCTGGCCGGAATTTTTAAAAATCTTCGTTTTCAGTCACCAAAAACGCCGTTTACGTGTGGACGAAAGGTGCAAACGCATAGAAAAATCTGCGTTTTCAAAAATACTCGGGTACGTGTGGACGTAGCTATCAAACCACCTCTGCTAATGTAATCGGCGGCATTAAGTTAGCTTACGCCCCTCAACGCCTTTTTTTTTTTTGCTGCAGATTGAGAGACAAAGTCTATTCGCATTTCACTTGAAGTAAGCTGCTGGATCGGGGGTTTGAGTTGTTGTGGTAAGAACGTGACATTGTATTTTGTCAAAGTTTTCGTAATTAATTATGATACAGATAATATGCAAATATATGCAGTACAGTACACTCAAGCATTATTAAATATGAATTCTAAGTACAGCTATCATTTATGCAATCTCTTTGCAATCAGTAGTTTGTTTAACTCTGTCCAAAAATTGGGTTATTAATATTACACTTTGTGAATTGCTTGTCATACGTAATTTAGAGAATCATCATTAGATTTAAAGGTTCATCCTTTTACTGTTGTGTATACCTTCCCATTGTTGTTCTCTTCATTCAATAATGCATCCTTGAAATATCAAACACCATTTTGTCCTCACTACACCTCACTCCTTCTTTATTTTCTCTTTTACAGTGAATGGTGCTAGAAGTGTTGCAGTGACATAGTAAATGTGGCAATGTAAGACCTGCCCTTCCGTTTTTCCAAGTAGGTCACATATTCTGAAACATTATCGAGTGAGACATAGGCACTTTGGAAATAATAATCGTATTCCATGTGTTCATGCAAGCTGTCCATGCAGTTTTAAAACATGGAATGCACTATTAATTCATTTGAATAGATGCCACGTTGTTAAAAATCGTCATCAGTCACAGGGATGTACATAGCTGTCATTTGTGTTCTTGTAAGGATCTTGTGTCTGAGAGAGATTACTGGACTCACATGCACACTTGAAGAAAAATGAGGTTGTAACTTGTATGTTTTTGGACTGCAAATTCAAAACAAATGTCTTCGGATCTTTTAGATCCCACAAGAGTAGGAGAAACAGGTGTTATTCAGTAAAAAATCTTAAACCAGGAATAGTAAGTAGTATCAGACACAGTTGCTTATCCAGAATCTGCCTCCAGTACCTTTGATGAACACATTGGTGAGGGTGCTCAGTCTGGTAGCAGTGCTGATGCTTCACATGACCTCCCCAATGTAATTGAGCACAGTTTGGCAGCAGCTTTATTAAAATTGGAACATTTTTCTAATGTACCAAGCAGAGCAATTAATGATTTTTTGGTAGAACTTCATCACTTAAGCGACTGTCTCTCAAAATCTCATGCTGAAGGTGTTCTAGTGGACATTTTTAAGAAGAACAACCTTCAAGTTGACAGAGCTGTCATAGAGGAAATCACTACTTCTCTGTGGTTAGCAAATCCTCTAAATAAGGCCATAGAAAAGGATGGGCCATTGAGTTCTTCATATCAACGTAATCAATATTACAAGGAAAATTTTAATGTTGTTGAACCAGTTGAATATATTTTAGATGTGAAAGAAAACAAAACATTGCAGTATATTCCCATCCTAGAATCCCTGCGAGTGCTGCTGAGTAGGAAAGATATTGTGGACAAGATAGTTAGAATTCATGAAACACGAAGGGAGACTTTGATAGGAAAAGAAATATTGTACAGGTCTTATAAGGATGGTCTGCATTGTAAGGAAAATACTTTGTTTTCAGGGGAAGAGCTAAGTTTATCCATAACTTTGTACGCTGATGACTTTGAGGTCTGTAACCCTTTGGGCACCTCCCGCAAAACTCACAAACTTTGTGCTGTGTACTGGGTACTGAATAATCTACCCCCAGATTCTCATTCTAATTTATCCTCAATTTTCCTGTGCATTTTGTGCAAAACTGACAACGTAAAATCATTTGGGTATGACAAGGTATTAGAGCCCCTATTACACGACCTAAGGTCTTTGGAAGTTGATGGAATTTTTGTCCCTCAACTGGACAAATCTCTGAAGAGGACAGTGCAGATTATTGCTGCTGACAATTTAGGAGCACATGGAATAGCAGGCTTTGTTGAGAACTTTACAGGCCCCTTCATTTGTTGTTTTTGTACAGCAACTGCTTCAGACATTCAATCACATGAGGTCAGGTCAGGAACTTTCATTCTCAGAACAAAAGAAACACATGAAACCCATGTCAGAGCAGCCATAGATAGTGGCACTAGCTATTTTGGAGTTAAAAGAGGCTGTCCTTTTACTGGAGCACTTTCTCAGTTTCATGTTGTCAGTGGCTACCCTCCTGACATTGCCCATGATCTCTTTGAAGGCATTGTGCCTGTTGAAATAGCACATTGCCTCAAGTTACTGATATCAAAGAAATATATCTCCTTGGATGATATAAACAATTCCATATTGCATTCCCATACAAGTGGACAGACAAAACCAATAAGCCTCATGCTTTGCCACAAAATCTTTCAAGCAGGAAAACCATAGGGGGCAATGCCCATGAAAACTGGTGCTTGTTAAGACTACTCCCATTTCTGATAGGCCCCAAAGTCCCTGAACATGAGCCAGTATGGCAGGTCTTGTTGGATCTAAAACAGATTGTTGAGCTAGTGGTTTCTCCACTTCACAGTGAAGAGTCTATTGCTTACCTTGAGAGCAAAATTTCAGATCATCGACAAAGGTATCAAGAGGTGTTTCCTAACAACAAATTGCTGCCTAAACACCACTACATAGAGCATTACCCACAACTAATTCAGCTTTTGGGGCCTCTCGTGGGACTTTGGACCATTAGATTTGAGGCTAAGCACAGTTTCTTTAAAAAGATTATGAAACACACCAGTTGTTTTAAAAACGTCCCTCTGTCTTTGGCTGTGAAGCATCAGTTTATGATTGGTTATCACCTGTCCTCTCCAAGTATTGATAAATCACTGCTGGATGTGTCAGAAGCATCCACTGTCCCATTAGATGTTTTAAAGGAAGAGCTAGCTCAAGCTTTCAAACAGAGAAATCCTTTTGTATCTGAAATACACATTGCAAAAAATGTTTGTAGTAAGGGAATACAATACAGGCCTGGTATGATAGCGGCATATGGTTCTTGTGGTGGCTTGCCTGAATTTGGGGAAATCCATCAAATATGCATTTTGCAGCAGTGACTATTTTTTGTGTTAAAACTGCTGTGTGGATGGTATTGTGAGCATTATGGAGCCTTTCAGCTGACTCCATCACCTGCACGAGAACTTGCTCTTGTGGAAGTCTCGGAACTGGCTGATGAATACCCACTGGCTGCCTATGCAGTTGGAGGTATGCAGATGGTGACCTTGAAGAGATCAATCTGTGTCTTTGGGTAAGATCATTTAAAAAAAATTGTGCTGGGTGATAAGTATGTTGTACCTCCATGTTTAACCTTGTTTGCGTGGGAAATGGTGATGGAATTGGCAACATCATGCACTGGTGGATGTGATTAAAGATAAGGAAGGACTGTTGAAAAAGTGTGCACGGTGCTGTCACATATAAATGTGTATGGGATACCTTGGGCACACTAACTGGTGTTTTTTTTTTCCCCAGAGTTAAGTTGTTATAGTGTTATAATGATAAAATATGAGGTTTGTTATAAAACTGATTGTAATTACATTTTCCTATTCTTTCCTAACAGACAGTGAAGAATGACCATGACAGCTCCAGCTATTCTCAGAGTTATCCTTGGACCAGACAGTAGTCAGAGGGTCATGATTTCTGCTGGTCTGCCTTCAACTGTTGCTGAACTGGAAGCTGAAATAAAGACTCAGTGCAAAATAATGGAACCCTTCCGATTGCAGTTCATGGACACACTTTTTGGGAAGAAATCCAAGACAAAGTGACAATCAAAATTGTATAACCACCCTTCCAACCTCAAGACCAAGGTGAAGACACATTTTCTTTTCCATCAACCAGTGCTCTTGATGACACATCTACTTCTGGTGACAGCACCGTGACTCTTTCATCTCCAGAGTCTACATCATCACGGTCTTCGTGGCCAGATTTGTTCTGCATTCCCCGTTTCACATATGATGCTGAAATTAAGCTTGCGCAGGCCCATGTAGCTTTCAAAGAAAATGGGATGCTGCTGATCCCTGATCCAAAGCTGAAGTCCGACATTTTGGAGGGTTTAATCCAGGAGGTAGTCAAGCACACAGTCTACCTCACAGACAGTAAGTTTGACCAAGTTGCAGAGGCACTCATCCTGAAGCATCCATGTTTAAAAGAAAAAGGCTCACACAGTGGCTATGCGGGATGGAAGTTGAGCCTCAAATACAAGTTATCAAACTACCGCACACATCTCCGCAAAATAGGATGTCCTGAAGTATGTGTGAATTCTTTGAAAAATAAGCCAGCTGAGAAATGTTCCCCTGCTTCTGCCGTTAAGCGACCATAGAGGGGTGAAGTGGATTACTGCCCCTCTTTTCCACTTGGAGAAAGTGAACAGTCCCTTGAGAAGATGAGGGTTGAACTCCTTTCCGATGTGAAGAGGCGCAACAACAGAGAGACAGTCATGGATAAAATGAACAGAACATATGCATTGAGAAGACAAGAAGTCATTTTTGATGCTCCCATGATCAGAAATGTACAAGAGAGATGGCCAGCTCTTTTCTTCCCAGCAGAGGTAATTTAAGTACGGAAAAGAGGACAGCAAAAAAAAAAATGCATTAAACCTCTCAGGCTCAAATTAAGTTTTTGTTACTAATGCATAACCAAGTCCCGCAGTGGTACTTCTGAGTAAAAAAAACCCTCATAAAATATGTATGTGGGGTAATCAGGTTGTTAGTTTTTAACTGTTGCAAATCGGCAACGCCTGCCTCGAGAGGATTAATTAGTTGTGTCATAGATGTGTTAATGTGTAAAGGTAGTCCATATGGAAAAGATATATATAAATATTCTAAAGTTTGTATCTGTCTTGTGTGAAACTTGTATGAAAAGCATACAAGAGAGAAAACAGATATAAGATCCCTTGAAAAATTATATAAATGAAACTTTTGGATACTTACTAAAATAATATATGAAAGTGGCCACTTTCATGAGTAAATCATATAAGCCTTATGTGATTTACTATATCAAGCAAGCCAAATCTGATGCAAGTCTTTAATAAGTTTTTTCTATTTCTTTTTTATATGGGAGTGCTTGACTTTATTAGGATGTGTGTCCATATATTGCATAGCAGAGTCCAGATGAAGAACTATGCTCTATACCAGCCATTATTTTAAAATAATTTCACGTTGTTTCAGATAAACGCAGAGTTCAAATGCATCACAACCATGACTTTACAGTCAAGGTTTCTGTCGCAGCTTGACTATCTCTCCTAAAGTCTCCTGAAAGTGTTTGCAACGCAATCAGGGGAGCAGGGCAGGAAGATAAAGGATGTAACTGCCATGATGACAGTAAGAACTTTTAAATTATTTAACTACAAAGTGTATATGCATTGCATTAGGTCAGTAAAAGATTTATACGTTGCATCCTTTGCAAAGCTCAACTTTTACTTGTGAGTACCAATTCTACTGAAAGGACCCTATCATTTTTGTCATGCATTTAGTGTCCCACTGTGAAAAATTTATCTTTTTTATATGATCTGGAAACTATTTAGTCCACTCCTTAAAAATCATGTCAAACTTTTGAAAATTGTTTTGCTGGTGTTGCATGTTGATGACTGGTTCAAAAACACTGTCTTTGATCACTTTCTTCTATGCTACTGAAAATGTATCTATTTTTTTCTTTGTTATAATTCTTAAGGATGACATTGATGCTCGAAGGGAGTCCCTCATCAAAGGACTGTGCTTCTATCTGAATGAAAATCCTGACATCTTGGTGCAGGAGTACATGGTGAGTGTTTTATGAGTAGATTGTGGCTTTGCAACGTTTTTCAAAATGTATTCAGATAGCCATTTAATTCTCCTTGGACTAGGCAGGCCTAGTAGTCCTCTTTAATAATATGGCAAAGAGATTCTAACACTGAGATTAAAACAAAAGGTTAAACTTGTTCGCTACATCGCTTTTGTTTGGAAAAAAAAAAATTGCCCAACTGTGAGGCTGAAAGAAAATCTAAATTCTTCTGAGTGACATAGCCTGGCTTGCTGGTGGGCCAATGTCTTTCTAACAAAAGACTAATGTAGACCTTGAATGCCCTTCATTTGAAAAAAAAACAAAAACAAACTTTGTGCGTGTGTGTTCTATTTGTTGTTGTTTTTTTTCCGTTTAGAAACAGATCATGAATGGCAGCAGGACAGGGCACTGCATGTAAAAAAGAGGATTTGCCTAAAAAAGGAATCTTAAAGAAATGTTTTATCTTTAACCAGGACATGATCGAGGCCACTGCACTGACTGCTATAGAGAAAACAACGGTGGGCATTTATGTCTCCAGAGATACGCCAGGCAATGACTGTCCTGATGCTGGCATCATCATCGAGGGTGTGGTGGTTCTTCAGGATTTGGATAGTGTGGCCCTTGCAGTTGCCATGCTTTTTGGACTGTTTTACTCGTTGAACATGAGTTACCCATCACAGCTCCGCTACACCTTTGAGGTCATTCAGAAGGTGGTAATGGAATTGGATGCAACTCAGCTCTCAAGAAAAGCCCAAAATTTAAAGACAAAACTGCTCATGTAAAGAAAGTTCACTGTTGCTCGGCATGTGAGGTGGTTTGCTCTCTCACTTGTTCTCCTGCATTTTGGAGGTTCGATATCAACGACAAATGTTCACTATTGTGTACTTTGTAAATGCCATATAGATGGGGCCTGGCTTGGTTTTGTTTTTTCCTTTTTGCTCTCTGTTCAAGTTTTCTAATTGGCAGCATTTTTAGATTTTGGTTTATTTGTTTTTAAAAGTGAAGAAATGTAGGATTGTTCACCCCAAATAGTCCCATCATGGCTGTGTGAAACAGCATTTTAGGTTTAATTTAGTTGGTCTAAGATTGCTTTGATGGTTTTATCTTTTAAACCAAGATGTTTCAGTATGATCATTGCTGGAATTTTTGAAACTTTTTTCGTATTTGTTAATTTTTTTTAAGTCACTCTATCACTGTTATTTCTGTGGCTCTTTAATAAAGGTTTTGACTTGCAAGTGGTATTTTTTTCTTTTTTTAGTAATTAGGGCAAAATGCATAATGTTAATGATAAGGTTAATAGGTAGGTGTTTCCCAATCCAGTAATTTTAGAATTAATGGTAACTAACATTATGTTAAATTATTTACAATTGTAATTGTTCATTTAATCTTAAAACCTTAAGCAGAATTTTTTGTATTACTGTTCTCTTTCAAAGAGGTAACCTGTGTTTTTCTGTGTTTTGTCAAGTCAATCATGGCATAGATATTAGACCTTTTAGTTTATTTATTTTTTCTCCCCACTCAGGTTACCATCTTGAAAGAAAGAGTGCGATATGTTATAAAGCTTACATTAAAAAATGTGTACTTGATACTAGAATATAATAACACATTGTTAAACGAAGATAACGTGTAGTATTTAAGTGACCAATTAGTGTTGGGTAAAAGTTACTCAATAGTGTTGGATTAAAGTGAGAAAATTATGAAAGAATAAAATATTCCAAGACTTCAAATTACTTCAACAGAACATGTCTCATTCACATTTTATCAAGACAAAATTTATAGGTTTATTGAAAGCGAATAACTTGTGTTAATTTAACACAATTTTTTCATTTGCTGCCAAAGCATCTGTGTGCAACAAATGTCCACCATTGAATTAAGTAAATCCAACAACATATTTTTTTCAGTGTATACCTATACTTATTTGATTTTGAAAAGTGTGCAGCAAAAATGTAATTTATCTTTATGCTTTTTATCATACATTCTGTAGAAAATACAATAGTCACAAGTTGAAAGCCATGTGCGTATGAAAACAAAGGCACTGCGCATGTGCGTTTTACCCATATTTTATCGTGATATTTCACTTTCTTATCATTGCCCAACATTATACCGGTATTACCGTGAACGGCATGATATGGCCCAGCCCTAGTCACAAGTTGAAAGTCATAGATGTCCATCAACATTAAACAGCTCAGATTAATAAACCTATTGTATAATCTGTAGCGTTGGAACACAGTCTGACAATGAGACATCAATCAAATGTGCAGTGACAAAGACAATGAACTTTATAGCATTTATGTTTTTGTTAGTGTTCTGTCTGTGTTTGTACAAGATTAATGGCTGAAGCACCACAGATCAAGTGTTTGTGTGTAAGTGTGGGTTTCACTATGTCTAAATGAGAAAGGCTAAGTATGTTAAATGTTTTTGCTTTTGTTTTTTCACCATGGTTGCAGCAAAACATTCCCCTAGTCTTCTTCCTCTTCAGTAATCTTGGTAGTCTGGGCAGTTCAGTTTCTTTTGTGTCAATTCTATTTTTACATCTAATGGTTCAAAAGATTATGTTAAATGATAGAAGGAAAAACTTCAAACAAACTTCAAACAAATTGCAGCTGTAAGCTTCTGAGAATAATTTATTAGGTTTGGTTTTGTATATGTCAAACATTTTGTTTCATGTCAGCAATTTCAAGCTGCCTTATTGAAAAGTTATTAACATGTTAATATTTGATTGGAGAAATTCTGCAGCAGTTCAATTCAGTGCATGAGGATTACTGAGTATGACTATGACTGTCTGACTGTCAACAGACTTTCAGTCTGTTGAAATACTAATCACACCAACAATCACAGTTTGGTGTGACGACATTTTCCCCTTTGTTCCCCTTCAAAATATACTTGGTGAAAATGTGTGGGTGTGCTGGACACTCCCCATGCATTTTTCATTTGAGAAAAATATGTACTGATGGAGGCTTCCTGTTTCACTATTAGTTTAGCTTTTACTGAAGCTGCTCTGAAAAATAGTCTGCGAATGTGGCACCAATGGCATGTAGCTGACGTAGACCGTGACCTTTAAAGCATTTATGTTTCTGTTACTACAAAAAATATTAATATTCATATTAATATTTGTTCATTTACCCAAATGTTGGGTAAATGAATGTTTATGTTTATAGTTACTTCTCAATAACATTTCCCTCATATTTTTAAGATTTTACAATAATTATTTTGTTCTCTTTGTTGCCTTTGTTTTGTTCACCTGATTTGAAAAATAACCTGTTTAATTACTAATTTAAACTGATTTAAACTTACACTTTTCATTTATGGTAAAACGCATCCTTGTCTGCAGATTTCTTTTTCTTTCATATTCTGTGATTTGCTGCACTTTGACTTAAAATATTCTCCATTCCAGCACTTGAGAGGATTTAATTAAAGTGCACCAAGTGCTACATGTAGCTATATTACAGGTATCCATATTTCTAATTAAGTTGCATTTTTCTTTGTACAAAATGTCATCACATCTACCAGTGTAAGTTAGATGTACTAAAATCACAAACTAAAGGGTCAGAATTTACCTGAGTGGATTAGAAATGTAAAAACAATGTGATAGATACCATTTGTCTACGTGATTGTTCACTGGCATGAAGCTGTTTCACAAGAAATAACCCCACCTTGTTATAAACAATATTGAAAGTGACGCACATGTACCTGCTCGATTCTAAAAATAAATGTGAAAAGATCTGGTTACATAACATACTAGATCTCAATGATGATGATTACTTTTATCCAGACAAAAGGCCTTTCTTTATGTTTGCTCAAGTGTTTATGGTATTAAATCAGTCCTGAACCTTATTGTTAGGCAGTTTATGCAAGCTTTGATTGGCGACACCATAATTTGTATATTCCTTGGCTGATTCAAACCCACATAATGAGGTTCAGTAACTCAGTCGGCAAAAGTGGAACAGATTCCATAACATACTGAAGCCACCAATCAAGAACAAAGTAATTTCCGGCAGGTCATGCAAACAGACTCAGCTGCAATCTTTGCAGATCAACTGATCTCAAGTCAATTTGTCAAATTTCTTCTGTCCTAGATATTACATGATCAAGTGTAAGTGGTGTTATGGCAAAATTAAAGTGTTTAGGAACATTGACAGTGACAGATCATTTAAGAGTGGTTGTTTACTGCTGAGACATATGCATGAAGGTCACAAATGCTCTGCTGACTCAATAACCACATTTCCAAGCTTTCTTTTGCATAAACATTAACACAAAAAATGCACCAGGAGCTTCATGGCAAAGATTTCCATGACCAAGCTGCTCCTGTAGGCTCATGTAGGTTTTATCTGAGTATGTAAGAAACGGTTTCACTTCCACCCCAGTTTGAATGAATGTGTCATTGTAGTAGTAATGGCTTATTCATGAATACGAAAACCTATCTCTGACAAATGATGTTCTGGAGTACTTGCAGTCTTTTAGAAGATATATATAATTTTTATAGTGCATGTTAGAGTTTGAGATATTGTGAGCCATGTGCCAATGCATTAAAAAAAGGCAGTCAAGGTACAAGGTAGACCTAATAATTTGGTATTTATTTTATTGTACAAAATACTGCCTTTTTGTTTCTTTGAGTGTGGAATGTGTAGATTTTTTTTAGATGACAATAGCACTAAACCTTTAGCCTACTTAATGATTTAATAAGTAAACTCCTTATTGAGTTGATGTAGCAATGCATAAAATACATAAAAATAACAAACAATTGTTAAGCTGGACCAATATTCTTAATGTCTTGTTCGTGTTTCTTTGTTTCTTTATCCTTTTTTTTTTTTTAACTCTTCCAGAAAACTGTCGTTTGAAAATATGAGAAAGGAGTTAAATTAGAATTTTTGGGCAAATGAGTGTGGTATATATGTAGAGACAAAGACAAATATCTCTAATTTAAAAAAAAAAGTTTCGTATTACAAGGTACAGTGAAAACATTTTGAAAACTCATACTCTATAATAAACAAAGGTGTCTGCTTACTTTGATTATGTTACATTTCTTCCAACTGCTTTTCGCTCTACTGGATTTCATTTTTTGTTTGTCTGCCTTGACGTCTATGAGTAACTATCAGTGAGGTCACTAACAAAAAGAAGGGAGAGGCTGTGATCCTGAGACAAGATACTTTCAGGTTGATCACTTGACAAACTTGTGAATCCTTTGATGTGACGCTGTTCCTCAATATGTCACAGACTCTTCTATCATCTCTCACATACGTCATTAGCCCTCACTCTTCTGAAATATATAAGGCCACAAGAGGTGTGAACATAAGGTTTAACAGAGCAAAGAGGTGAACTGCACTGGTTAAAACGTAATAATTTTAAAAATCTACAGGAGATTAAAAAAGAGAATTAATACATTTTCATCTGATCTCAGTTTTGGTAAGTAAAATATATAAAATAAAATAGATTTCATGTACTGTGAATATGACTTTTCATTTTTTCACTAACTTGTTAAACTAATTCTAATGAATTATTTTACATATGTTATTTTAAAATTGTCATACATAGATTTTTTTTATTGAGAAGTGTTATGATGAGTACAGTTAATGATCAAAACCTTTTGTATTTTTGTAAAATACTGTTATCCTGCGTTTTTAACTCATTTTTTTTTTTGGTTTATTAATCTGTGCGCATGACCTTGACATATGTTTCTTTTACAGATTTAACTGATTAAACAATGGCCGTTGGACTGATGATATCAATTTTGTTGCTTCTTATAGGTAAGTTAAGTGATGCTAAACTTACTGTTGATACAAAATAAATGAACTGCTTTAGCATAGTTATATATACCCTCATAAATAATTGCTACAGACAATATGTAGACTGTAAGAACACTGATTGTTATAATACTTTAATGGTTAGGCACTTATTACCTTGAGTTCAATGTGTAATTTTTTAAATTTCTACAAAAAGTGGGTTTAGTAACAACTTTGAGTGTGGTATAGATGAGATGAGGACATTTTGCATACTTGTTGAAAGTTTTGCTTTGAAAAAAAAAACAATGTAGTTTCTCTGTCGCTCTTGTATGTGAGAGACAAGAGAGCAAGCTTCTCTCTCTTGAGTGGTTTTCCTCATGCTCAGTATGCAGTATGCAGTAACACAGCACACATGGATCATTCCATTTAAAATCACTAATTTCTGAAAAAGGTTAAAAGGTTCCCACTAAGCCCCCTCATAATCAGCTTTGATACAGCCTTATCATATTCAATGAAGCAGTACAAAATATTGCCTTCATACTTTTAAAGTATTTGGAGTTACCACAACTTAAAATGTAATTACTAAGCTGAAATTTCCTATTTTTGTCCAATGTTTTTGAGCCCTCATAACATTAAGCTATAAAATAAAACCTTGTAACATTTTCAAGGCCGAGAAAATCCATTTCGGCTCTGTTAATTACTGTAATCAATTAACTAATTTCTTATTATTATTTTACAATTTTAAGAAACAATATAATTCAGTGTAAAAATAATTATATTAAGAGATTATTTTAGAGTGTTACAGAAGGAATAATAGGTAAAGGTTGCTTTCCATGAAAATGTGGATAGAAGTGAGACCTTTCATGCAGTAATGAATTTTGGCCAGCTATCTATGCCACAATGTGATATGACCCTTGAAAGTTTAACCAGACTTCACATTATGATGTTGTCAGAGAGTAAATAATAATATTTAGGGTACCATATTTATCTTACTCTACTTTATAGAAGTTATTGTAATTAATTAACCATGATTAATCGCACAAGAAAATTTGCCCCAAAGCGCAAATGGTTTTTTTTTTAATTTAAAAGGGATTTAGTGGGCGACAGAATCAAGACATGGACATGAATATTGTAAACTCAAGCTCTTTTAATTTTGGGGGAAAAATATTTAAACTGCAAAACAGAGAAACAAAAATAATATCCCTGGCCAAAATTGGGCAGACTTAAAAATAAAGTGCTATTTTAAGTAGTTTAAGTACGTTTTCAAAATGGTATTGTCTTTAAATAATAATGAAAACTGTCAACATAAAGTGCAGTTTTTCTTTTTAAACAAAATAAGCCAGAAACATAAAAGGGTATTTGAACAGCTTCACCTTTAAACTCTGAATAACCTTAGCCAAAATTATTTTGTACATTAGGCTAAAACAGTGTGATCATCGAACATTTTAGTGCAAAACATAGCAAACCCATTGGACTCACAGTACGTCCATGCTTATTTACTGTCCATCTATTTCAGCCAGTTACTTAGACAAACTAGAGTGTTCACATTTTCTCAAGGCAGCTCTCTTTTTTGTTACTATGTGACCTGCAAGTGAGAACAGTCTCTCACATGGGACAGAAGAGGCAGGACTAATCAAATACTTGTGGGCCAGGACAGACAGCTGTGGGTGGGTCCATGCTCGACTGGACCACCACTGCAGCGGGCAGTCTTTCTTGCTAATGGTGGATTCTGTTCTGTACAAACTCAGGGCCCTGTTACACAGGGCTTCCTCATCTGAATAAGAGTCTGAAGACAATGAAGAGAGGAGGAGGCTCTTTGCCTTTGCTGGCTCCTTTGTGGTGGCATCTTTACACGTTTCCTGCAGTAGGGCCTCAAGGCTGGTCTAAACCTCTTCCCCTTGCAAGTCACTTTAAATCTTTAAAGCATGGGTCAAGGACAGTAGCTATCTTGAGCCACTGATGGTTGAGTGTAGCTACACATTGGGACAGGTCCTTTGTGAGGGCAGTCTTAAATTTCACCATGTAGTTTAAGTCATCAAAGGAGACCTCGATGGTGTGATGCAGGTGGCAGAAAGCAGGTAGAACCACTGAACATGAGACACATGTCTCACCTCCAAGAAGCTCAGTCACAAACCTGTAGTAGACAGTTCAAGAAAGTAATTATTAATCTGCGCAATAATTGTCAACTACAGAGCTTTTTGAAGAAACAGTACCAATAAGTTAAAAAATATCTGCATGGGTCAAGGACAGCCACCAGCTTTTGGAGTTTTACCAGCTCTAATGGAGTTAAAATGAGTAGCTTGTGCCTTAGTTTGTCTAAAGCAGCAAAAACCGCCTCTTGATTCTTTAGTAGATGAGAAACCATATGATATCAACTGCATTTGGGTTCACATTCTCTCCGCTCCATGCTGCCTCAGTAGAGTTGACATTTACTGTTTGTTATTGGTTTGCTCAGCATCAAATAAAACAGCTCTTTTTCAGTTTGGGTTAGGCTAGGTTAAATGAAGTTTGTTTCCACGCTTCGTTTTGTCTGCGTTTGGGTACACTATTCTCCACTCCACATGGTCTGCAGATCGTGAAGTGGAGCCAAAGGGACTGAATAAGGAATCGATAAGTGATAATAATAATAATAATAGAATCATAATTGCAAAATTCTTATCAATTCCCAATGCATTACATATATTACACAGAACATTTTACTTAAAAGCATACTTGATATATTAAGTACTAAAAGGTATTATGTAATGTATTTAATGCAGTATGTAACTTAATGACTCCAAGGAGGAAGTATTTATTGAACTACTCATGACATTACTTTTGCGCTTCTCAGTAAACTGACTTAAAACACGTTGTAATATAACATTTATAAAATATAAAATATAAAACTATAGGCGATGTTCCCACACAACAACCAAATCCTTATCCTAATGAGAACACGTATACTCTCTTATCATTTATGTATAAACACAAAACCAATATGATAAAACAAAATAAAAAGCAACACAAAGAGACTTCAAAACAATTACCACAGTAATTCTACTGAAAAAACATGGGAGGAAAATATGAAGGCTGTAGCATGAGTGCGCATGGCTGCTGTTGTTACGTGTTGAAGGACAGGGTGTGGCTGCTGGCTTTGGGTCAGCATTCACTCATCTTTAGCAGGAGTCTTGGTTCTACTGTAAAAATTATTTAGCTCTACAGGGTATCATAGATTACTTGAGTGGGCAGTTTATATGAAACACAAGAATTACTAAAACTTCTTGAGTAAACTGTTGCAATGAATTCATGACATGATATTTGAATTGGGAAGACATAAACATATTACGGACTGATTTGGGAATGGTGACTCAGAATAGGTTAATTTACATTTGTATGACTACATGTAAATGCCGTCACTACAACCACAGGCCCAGCCACAGAGACGGATGCCACAACCACCACAGCCCCAACCACTAACACAGCGATGGATGCCACAACCACCACAGCCCCAGACACTACAACAACGATGGCTGCCACCACCACCACTGCAGCCACAACCACCACAGCCCCAGACACTACAACAACGATGGCTGCCACCACCACCACTGCAGCCACCACCACCACAGCCCCAGAAACTACAACAATGATGGCAGCCACAACCACCAAAGCCCCAGACACTACAACAGCGACGGATGCCACAACCACCACTGCAGCCACAACCACCACAGCCCCACCCACTACAACAACGATGGCTGCCACCACCACCACTGCAGCCACTACCACCAAAGCCCCAGAAACTACAACAACAATGGCAGCAACAACCACCACAGCCCCACCCACTACAACAGCGACGGACGCCACAACCACCACAGCCCCAGCCACTACAACAACGATGGCTGCCACCACCACCACTGCAGCCACAACCACCACAGCCCCAGAAACTACAACAACGATGGCTGCCACCACCACCACTGTAGCCACTACCACCAAAGCCCGAGAAACTACAACAACAATGGCAGCCACAACCACCACAGCCCCACCCACTACAACAACGACGGATGCTACAACCACCACAGCCCCAGCCACTACAACAACGATGGCTGCCACCACCACCACTGCAGCCACAACCACCACAGCCCCAGACACTACAACAACGATGGCTGCCACCACCACCACTGCAACCACTACCACCACAGCCCCAGACACTACAACAACGACGGATGCCACAACCACCGCAGCCCCACCCACTACAACAGCGACGGATGCCACAACCACCACCAAAGAAGCCCCAGCCACTACAACAACGACAGCTGCCACCACCACCACTGCAGCCACAACCACCACAGGCCAAGAAACTACAACAATGATGGCAGCCACCACCACCACTGCCACCACTACCACCACAGCCCCAGAAACTGCAACAACGGTGGCAGCCACAACCACCACAGCCCCACCCACTACAACAGCGACGGATGCCACAACCACCACAGCCCCAGCCACTACAACAACGATGGCTGCCACCACCACAACTGCAGCCACAACCACCACAGCCCCACCCACTACAACAGCGACGGATGCCACAACCACCACAGCCCCACCCACTACAACAACGGCAGCCACAACCACCACAGCCCCAGACACTACAACAACAACGGCTGCCACCACCACCACAGCAGCCTCAACCACCACAACCTCAGCCACTACAACAACGACGGCAGCCACAACCACCACAGCCCCAGACACTACAACAACGACGGCTGCCACCACCACCACAACGGCCACAACCACCACAGCCCCAGACACTACAACAACGACGGAAGCAACTACCACCACAGCCCCAGCCACTACAACGATGGCAGCCACAACCACCACAGCCCCAGACACTACAACAACAATGGCTGCCACCATTGCATCCACAACCACCACAGGCCCAGACACTACAACAACGACGGAAGCAACTACCACCACAGCCCCAGCCACTACAACGATGGCAGCCACAACCACCACAGCCCCAGACACTACAACAACAATGGCTGCCACCACTGCATCCACAACCACCACAGGCCCAGACACTACAACAACGATGGCTGCCACCACGACCACTGCAGCCACTACCACCACAGCCGCAGACACTACAACAACGATGGCTGCCACCACAACCACTGCAGCCACAACCACCACAGCCCCAGCCACTACAACAGTGACGGATGCCACCACCACCACAGCCCCAGACACTACAACAACGATGGCTGCAACCACCACCACTGCAGCCACAACCACCACAGCCCCAGACCTAACAACAATGATGGCTGCCACCACCACAACTACAGCCACAACCACCACAGCCCCAGAAACTACAACAACAATAACAGCCACAACCACCACAGCCCCACCCACTACAGCAGCGACGGATGCCACAACCACCACCAAAGAAGCCCCAGCCACTACAACAACGACGGCTGCCACCAGCACCACTGCAGCCACAATCACCACAGCCCCAGACACTACAACAATGACGGCTGCCACCACCACCACAGCAGCCACAACCACCACAGCCCCAGACACTACAACAACGACAGAAGCAACTACCACCACAGCCCCAGCCACTACCACCACAGCCCCAGCCACTACAACAGCGACGGATGCCACAACCACCACAGCCCCAGACCTAACAACAATGATGGCTGCCACCACCACAACTACAGCCACAACCACCACAGCCCCAGAAACTACAACAACAATAACAGCCACAACCACCACAGCCCCACCCACTACAGCAGCGACGGATGCCACAACCACCACCAAAGAAGCCCCAGCCACTACAACAACGACGGCTGCCACCAGCACCACTGCAGCCACAACCACCACAGCCCCAGACACTACAACAACGACGGCTGCCACCACCACCACTGCAGCCACTACCACCACAGAGCCAGACACGACAACAACGACGGCTGCCACAACCACCACAGCAGCCACAACCACCACAGCCACAGACACTACAACAACGACGGAAGCAACTACCACCACAGCCCCAGACACTAAAACAACAATGGCTGCCACAACCACCACAGCCCCAGACACTACAACAACAATGGCTGCCACCACTGCAGCCACAACCACCACAGCCCCAGACACAACAACACTGATGGCTGCCACCACCACCACTGCAACCACTACCACCACAGCCCCAGACACTACAACAACGACGGCTGCCACCACCACCATAGCAGCCACAACCACCACAGCCCCAGACACTACAACAACGACAGAAGCAACTACCACCACAGCCCCAGCCACTACAACGACGGCAGCCACAACCACCACAGCCCCAGACACTACAACAACAATGGCTGCCACCACTGCAGCCACAACCACCACAGCCCCAGAGACTACAACAACGATGGCTGCCACCACCACCACTGCAGCCACTACCACCACAGCCCCAGACACTACAACAAAGACGGTAGCCACAACCACCACAGCCCCAGACACTACAACAACGATGGCTGCCACCACCACCACTGCAGCCACAACCACCACAGCCCCAGAAAAAACAACAACAATAACAGCCACCACCACCACAGCCCCACCCACTACAACAGCGACGGATGCCACAACCACCACTGCAGCCACAACCACCACAGCCCCAGACACTACAACAACAACGACGGCTGCCACCACCACCACTGCAGCCACTTTCACCACAGCCCCAGAAGCTACAACAAAGACGGCAGCCACAACCACCACAGCCCCAGACACTACAACAACAATGGCTGCCACAACCACCACTGCAGCCACAACCACCACAGCCCCAGCGACTACAACAACGATGGCTGCCACCACCACAGCCCCAGACACTACAACAACGATGGCTGCAACCACCACCACTGCAGCCACAACCACCACAGCCCCAGCCACTACAACAAAGATGGCAGCCACAACCACCACAGCCCCAGACACTACAACAACAATGGCTGCCACAACCACCACTGCAGCCACTACCACCACAGCCCCAGAAACTACAACAACGACGGATGACACAACCACCACAGCCCCAGACACTACAACAGCGACGGATGCCACAACCACCACCAAAGAAGCCCCAGCCACTACAACAACAACGGCTGCCACCACCACCACTGCAGCCACAACCACCACAGCCCCAGACACTACAACAACGACGGCTGCAGCCACCACCACAGCAGCCACAGCCACCACAGCCCCAGACACTACAACAACGACGGAAGCAACTACCACCACTGCAGCCACTATCACCACAGCCCCAGAAACTACAACAATGACGGATGACACAACCACCACAGCCCCACCCACTACAACAGCGACGGATGCCACAACCACCACCAAAGAAGCCCCAGCCACTACAACAAGAACGGCTGCCACCACCACCACTGCAGCCACAACCACCACAGCCCCAGCGACTACAACAACGATGGCTGCCACCACCACCACTGCAGCCAATACCACCACAGCCCCAGACACTACAACAACGATGGCTGCAACCACCACCACTGCAGCCACAACCACCACAGCCCCAGCCACTACAACAAAGACGGCAGCCACAACCACCACAGCCCCAGACACTACAACAACGATGGCTGCCACAACCACCACTGCAGCCACTACCACCACAGCCCCAGAAACTACAACAACAACGGATGACACAACCACCACAGCCCCACCCACTACAACAACAACGGCTGCCACCACCACCACTGCAGCCACAACCACCACAGCCCCAGACACTACAACAACGACGGCTGCAGCCACCACCACAGCAGCCACAGCCACCACAGCCCCAGACACTACAACAACGACGGAAGCAACTACCACCAAAACCCAGGCCACTTCAACAACAATGGCAGCCACAACCACCACAGCCCCAGCCACTACAACAACGACGGCAGCAACAACCACCACATCCCCAGACACTACAACAACGACGGCTGTCACCACCACCACCACCCCAGCAACTACAACAACGACGGCTGCCACCACCACAGCCGTCCCAGCCACTACAACAACGACGGCCGCCACCACCACCACAGCTCCAACCACTACAACAACAACGGCTGCCACCACCATCACAGCCCCAGCAACTACAACAACAACAGCAGCCGCAACAACGACGACGGTTGCCACCACCACAGCAGCCACCACAATCATCTGTGTTGGTGGCTGCCCAGCCACTACAACAACGGCTGCCACCACCACCACAGCAGCCACCACCACCACATCCCCAACCACAACAAAACTGACGGCAGCCACCACCTCCACATCCACAGCCAGTACAACAACGACAGCTGCCACCACGACCACCACAGCAGCCACAACAACAACGACGGTTGCTACCACCACCACATCAGCCACCACCACCACATCCCCAGTCACTACAACAACGACGGCTGCCACCACCACCACGTCCCCAGCCACTACAATGACGACAGCCACTACCAACACAGCCCCAGCGACCACAATAGCAACGGCTGCCACCACCACCACAGCTGCTACTACAATCACAGCTGCCACCACCACAAGAACGACGGCTTCAACCACCACCACCACCACCACAGCCCCCACCACAATCACAGGTGCCACCACCACAACAACGACAGCTTCAACCACCACTACCACATCCCCCACCACAATCACAGGTGCCACCACCACAAAAACGACGGCTTCAACCACCACCACCACCACAGCCCCAGCCACAACTACGGCTTCCACCACCACCTCAGCCCCGACCTCCACCTCAGCCCCGACCTTCACCACCCCCATATTTGTTGAATTCAGATCCATTCAAAGCAATTTTACAACAGACTTGTTGAATTCATTATCTGAAGCTTTTAAAACGCGAGCTGCATCCATAAAGGCACAGGTAAGTGTTTTACTTTGTGGAAAGTAGCATGAACGGTGTGTCTAAAGAACAGCTATTAAAGTACTAAATGCTCAGAATTTCACTGAATTACAGCAGGAATAAGTCAACTATAGAATCTTTGCTTGCACTTTGATGCATGCTCAATCATCCAGGTAAGTAAATCGCCAAAGGTTGATTCTCTTCATCTGGATGAAGCGTTTTGTGGCAGAAACGTTTCATCAGTCATCCAAAACGCTACGTCCAGATGAACAGAATCAACTTATGGAGATTTACTTTCACTGTTAAAAACTTTGGAACACTTTGTCCCAAGATTTACACATGTGCTTTTGAGCTATTGATCTGCAGTCTTTTGTACTTGTGGCAAAGCACTTTACGTCAGTATTATTGCTGGATGTTTATTTTTCTCTCAAAGGAGAAAAGCTCTTAAGATGTTGGTTCTCACTTCATATTTGAACAAACCTTTTCACTTTAACAAATACAGATAAAGACTCTCTTTCTTTCACTTGTCTACTGTCTTTCTCATCTCCAACTCATACATTGAACCTGACTTTACAGGACATATTCAAGACAAAAAGCACTACATTTCTCTCACTAGAAGATGGATAATATACTTATGATAAAATTGCATAAAGTAATTAAACTGCATCAATTTAAAATCTGTGAAAGTTTTCCCAGTTTTACCCAGTTTTTTTAGTTAGTGAGTTATCCCTGGAGCAGGATGGTTTTGAGCTTGAATTTTAAGAAAATTCTCCTTTGTGTCTGCAGATTGAACCTCCTTACAGATTGGCGTTCCCTTCTTCTTTTGTCTTCTTGAATGTTGTGAGCTTCAGGTGATTTCAGTATTTTGACATATAATGTTAAGAGCACTCACCTAAAGCCCTAAATATTCCAATCTATAATTTTTGTCTCTGCATTTACAGGCAAGGATCAGTCATCAACACGATGGAACTTCGGTTTGTAAACACATCTGTTCCAAACAAAGCTGAGATTAGAAATGTTTTGAACAGTACAGCCTCAAACGTTACAGGCTTTGACATTGAAAGGGATTCCATCCTTGTCAATGACACAGGTGAGTAATCATAGCCGTTATGTTTGATCAAAAAGTCTCAAATGTTTTAGAGTGACTTGGTTAAAAATGTTTTGTACATTTTTTCTACCACAGCTGCTGCATCAACTACTACAACTGTTGTTCCAACAACTACACCTAGTGCAACAACTACTACATCAACTACTAAAACTATTGTAACAACATCTACAACTACTGCAACAACTACTACATCTACTGCAACTACAGCTTCAAGTGGAGTATGCCACAAGATTAATTCCAGCACTGTTTTCCCCCTGGTGCTGCTGTTATGGCTTCTATTAAGCCAGCAATAGCATCTGTGCTGGTTTTCATTTGAAAGACAAGCAGCAGATGATCTCTTTCACTGCAGCTCTTTATTTATTGGACACATCGGAACGAGTAGAATTGCTATTTTTTTCAATATGAAAATATTTCTTGGTGGGAATGGCGCTGTAGTGAAAAGAATGACACAGACTTCTTTTATGCATGCGGTTAATTGAATCATGAATAGAAAAATTGAACTAACAACACAAAGGCAAAAGATAAAACAAAATGGGTGCTTTATCTTAGAGGCTTAGAAGTTTATGCTGCTCAGTTTAATTAAATTCAAGTTTATTTATATGGCACCAAACCACACTAAAAGTCACCTCGAGGTGCTTTAAATTGTTAAGTTAGGGTAAAGACCCTACAAAGACCCTCTTGCTTTTAAGTGTGTCTCTGCCTACATGTCTGTTAACTGTTCCTCTTTTATATAGAAAAAGACTAAACATTAAATATATATAGAAACAACTTCTTGACTTTGTAACAAAATTATCTGCAACAGCTCTTCTTATACTTTTTAAATGCTTGTAAATTAAAGGTCTCAGGTTTCCCTTCATATAGAGCATACACAGTATATATATATCACAAAAAATTTATAATAAAGTGTAAAGAGTGGGTCTACGTGTGGTCCCCCCCCCAAATAAAAAGCACTGGCACTTTTCTTATTTATATGAATTGTATGTTTATAAAAAGATATATATTTATATTTTTATTCTGTGAAGTGTATTTTAATTTTTACATTTTCTGTAAGAAAGTCACAATAACCAGAATATAGAATGTATAAGAAATTTACACTGTCTCCTGTGATGTTTTGCTGTTTGAGTAGGTAAAGATAAGGTTGAAATAACCTAAAGGTATACAATTTAGATCCCTCACCCAGGACCAGGGTGAGGGACCAGGCAAAGAGCGATTCAGAAGACCCTTATGAAGAGAACATCGAGGGAACAGTTTACCCTGCCCGGGATAGGGTTACCGCGGCCTCGCCCTGGAGCCAGGCCTGGGGAGGGTACCCGAGGGCGAGCGTCTGGTGGCCGGGCCTTAGTCCATGGGGACTGCCCGAAGAGGAGACATGGGCCCATCCTCCCGCAGGCCCACCACCTGCAGGAGGCGCCATAGGGGTCGGGTGCATTGTGTGCCGGGTGGCGGCCAGGAGCGGAGGCCCTGGCGGACTGATCCCCGGCTGCCAAGACTGGCAAAAGGGACAAGACTTTCGGACTGCCTCGAAGAGATTCTGGCAAACCGTCAGGCGTCTCAGGAGGGGAAAGCGGTGCTCTACCTGCACTGTGTATAGTGCTGGCGGAGCGCTGCTGACGTCGACTGAGAAAATTGTCAGGCGGTGGAAGGAATACTTCGAGGACCTCCTTAATCCCACTGACACGTCTTCCGAGGAGGAAGCAGAGTCTGGGGATGATGGGGAATGACCCGCCAATTTCAGGGGGCAAGGTCACTGAGGCAGTTAAACAACTCCTTGGTGGCAGAGCTCCTGGTGTTGATGAGGTCCACCCCGAGTTCCTGAAGGCTCTGGATGTTGTAGGGCTGTCCTGGTTGACACGCCTCTACAATGTTGCGTAGAGATCAGGGTCAGTACCCCTGGACTGGCAGACCGGGGTGGTGGTCCCCATCTTTAAGAAAGGAGACCGGAGGGTGTGTTCCAACTACAGGAGGATCACACTCCTCAGCCTCCCTGGGAAAGTCTATGCCAGGGTGCTGGAAAGGAGAGTTCGTCTGCTAGTTGAACCTCGGATACAGGAGGAACAATGCTGGTCGCGGAACACTGGACCAGCTTTTTATCCTCTCAAGGAAACTTGAGGGTGCGTGGGAGTTTGCCCAACCAGTCTACATGTGTTTTGTGGACTTGGAGAAGGCATTCAACTGTGTCCCTCGGGGTGTCCTGTAGGAGGTGCTGCGGGAGTATGGAGTGTCTGGCCCATTGCTACAGGCCATTCGATCCCTATACAACCGTTACAAGAGCTTGGTTCGCATTGCCGGCAATAAGTCGGACTCATTCCCGGTGGGTGATGGGCTCCGTCAGGGCTGCCCTTTGTCACCGGTTCTGTTCATAATTTTTATGGACAGGATTTCTAGGCGCAGCCAAGTGGCGGAGGGCTTTCGCTTTGGTGGCCTCAGAATCTCATCTCTGCTTTTCGTGGATGATGTGGTTCTGTTGGCTTCATCGGGTGAAGGCCTCCAGCTCGCACTGGAATGGTTCGCAGCCGAGTGTGAAGCAGCGGGAATGAGGATCAGCACCTCCAAATCTGAGGCCATGGTTCTCAGCCGGGAAAGGGTGGAGTGCCCACTCCGGGTCGGGGATGAGTTCCTGCCCCGGAGTGGAGGAGTTCAAGTATCTTGGGGTCTTGTTCGCGAGTGATGGGAGAATGGGAGATTGTTGCTGCGGCTGCAGTGATGCGGACACTGCACCGGTCCGTCGTGGTGAAGAGGGAGCTGAGTGTAAAAGCGAAGCTCTCAATTTACCAGTCGATCTACGTCCCTACCCTCACCTATGGCCACGAGCTGTGGGTAGTGACCGAAAGAACGAGATTGTGGATACAAGCGGTGGAAATGAGCTTCCTCCGAAGGGTGGCTGGCCTCTCCCTTAGAGATAGAGTGAGAAGTTCGGCCATCCGGGAGGGGCTCAGAGTAGAGCCTCTGCTGCTCCACATCAAAAGGAGCCAGCTGAGGTGGTTCGGGCATCTGACAAGGATGCCTCCTGGACGTCTCCTGGGTGAGGTGTTCTGGGCATGTCCCACCGGGAGGAGGCCCCGGGGCAGACCCAGGACACGCTGGAGAGATTATATCTCTCGGTTGGCCTGGGAACGCCTTGGTGTTTCCCCAGATAAGCTGGAGGAGGTGGCTGGGGAGAGGGAGGTCTGGGCTTCTCTGCTTAGGCTGCTGCCCCCGCGACCCGGCCTCGGATAAAGCGGATGAAGATGGATGGATGGATGGATAGATGGATGTTTTTTTATAGAATGTAATAAAGATGATTCAGAAAGCTAAAAGTCTAAACTATTTTATGTTGACTCGTATGTTTTTTTTTTAAAAATTATTTATTATTTAAAGAGTTTAATTTCTATTGTTTGTCCACTCAAGGTTTATAGGGAAGTATTTAGTTAAATTACTTATTGAGTAATTAAGTTATTTTTCAGACACAGTAATTAGATAAGTATTTTAAATATAATATTGATTAAGTAATTAGTAATTAATTACTTTTTTAAAGTAACTTATCCAACACTGTTTGTAGCATACCATTAAAAAAAATTGTATGGTCATTCTTTTTCTGCCCGTATATTTATGAGTTCTTTTCAAGTGTGGAGCAGGGAAATTATTTTACTGCTATTGTTAAATAATCATCATTATTACCATTGCATTAATAATATAATCTGCAGCATTGATATTGTATTCAGAGGTTTAAACAGTGTGTGTCTTTCAGAAAGACTAAGTTGCAGTTGACAGGAAGTTGCAGAGAGTTTGCAGAACTGAAACCGAAAGTTATTCTGAGGAGCAGGTTAGACGAGGCTATTTGAATTACTAGTTTATTCAAATTGTCTGTTACACTTTTATATTCTTTTATTAAGCTCTTAGTAGAGGTTCTTGATTAAAACATTTATTCAACATAGTTGCAGTTAGGTTATTACACATAAGGATGAGCCTCTGGTCTGGTAAAAGGTCAGAAGTGCAACGGGTGAATTGAGAGAGCATTTGAGGACGACATAGACACACACACACACACTCAGTTAGAGCGAATCATTTATAGGTGGAAGTTTAATCATGTTTTGCTTGGGGTTGCAAAAGAGGAGTTTGTCGCAGAACTGCTGCTGAGGTGTCAAGATGACAAGCGAGCATCCGGCAGTGACTGGATGTACCTACCATGAAGACGAAGACAACGTTCTTTTAAACTGTGTTAAAAGTCATTGTGGTTTTGATTTGACGTATGTATATATTCTGTCTGTGACGTATGAAGGGGCGTCATTAATTCAAACCCTGATGCTATAAAAATCTGTGTATGCTTTGATTAAGTCGAAGATTAATCCCTGTCTGCGTACAGAGTGGTCTTCCCACGCGTGTATTCATTAAAATCAATTGTTTGACCAAGATCTTCTGGACCAATGGTTGTTTGTACTCTTCTTCCTCAATTATGTGAACCTTAACATTTGGGGGCTTCATCCGGTGGATGAGGAGGGAGAGAATTGGAGGCGTAGACGGTGAAATTCGGTGGTCCGTTGTGGTCAGACAGGCAGGTGTGACCCGGCAACCAAACTGAGGGGACAGGCGCCTTTAAAAAAGAGGTAGGCACAGGCCTGTTGATTTTATCCAAAGTGTGCTGAATTGGATGACAAAATTAAATGTCTATTCAGTAAAAGTTGCCGGTAAATGTCTGCTTTGATTTTGATGAGAATCTCATGACAGTACTGAGGACTTAAAGCAGTTGGACTGCTGAAAATGATTGAATTCGGTTGGACCGCGGAAGGATTTAATGCAGCTGGACTGCTGAGTGGATTTAGTTTAATAGGTAATTGGTGAAGTGTTTGTGACAGTAAAGTCTCAATTGAATATAAAGCCGGGCTTGGACATCAATAGAATTGCTGGTGTGATTTTATGGGGTGTTTTCAAAGTAATTAAAGTTTTTAGGACGGGAGCGGGGCTCCTAGGACTGCACCAAGTTCAGGGGTGGGAACCCCCTCTCTTTTCCAGACGTGGGAAAGGGTCCTCCGGCGTGAGGTTATCCCAGGTGGCACCTGCCAATGACTTGGGACCTTGGTTCAAAATAGCCACTGGTATCTCCCAGTTTGTCGTCCGGGACGACGGGGTGCAGTGTTTGGACAGTAGAAACCGGGTTTCGGGCGTGAAACCTTAACTTAAAACTTCGGGGAAAGCCTTGGCTGTGTAATGCCAAAAATAGAGCTTCAGGCAAAGTTTGGGTTGGTTAACGCTTATAAATTTATTTAGGAAATAGAAATCGGGCCACGGTCCGGAACCGAGACTGGTTAATTGGTCGCAAAAAACTCAGGGAGTTTATCGGTTGGACTGTTATGTTAAATTTATCGAAATTCGGTAGGTGTTAAAAGGCCTAAAATCTGTGCAGTTGTAATTATAAGACGTCTTTGTAATATAAAATAAGAGACTTTGGTGTGAGAGGAGGCTGTGTGTCGAGTCAGCAATGCACTGACTGCTTGCTGCTATTTTTAGACGGTGTGTGTGTGAGTGTGAAAATGCAAATGAGTAAGTAGTGAACTGTTTAAACCACAGTTGGTTTTACAAATACTGCTGCATACATTGTTGAGTGTGTGTTTAAGATGCCATTTATGTTCATTAGAATGCTATAAATAAAGTTTTGAGTTGCCGTAGTGGATGTATAGTAATTGACTGAGTTTGAATGTAGATATATAAATATATTGAGTGCACTGTATATATTTAAGATTAACATATTACTTTCAGTAGTAACTTCTCTCCAGCAATAGTTGCTGGTGTGTTTTATTTTTTCAATTTCTTGTGTGTGCTGTGAGAATTAACAGAGGTTTCAATCTTTTTCTTCTTTGTTTTTGTTGACTTGCTCTTTCTGATTATGACAAGCATGTCTAAAATACTCTTAGGAAAGCGTGTTTTGAGTATATTCCTCAACTCTGGTCACAGTTTAAGTGTGTGAATGCGGTGAGTAGAAGGTTTTGAATGATAAATAAAGGTGTGAGAGGTATTTTTTGGTGATGCAAAGTAGGATGTTTTAAAGTTTGAAAGTGTTTTTAATTTAAGAGATGCATGAGTGATGTTATAAGAGTTTGAGTTTCTTTTTCTTTCAGTTCAAAAACACATAAGTACATACACTTGGTACACCCGCTTACTCTTTGACTTTATTAAAACAAACGGTGTATTTCAATTTGAATTTCAGTAATTGTATGTTGATATGGTAATTTAGTTTTATGTTAGGTGAAGGAGATGTCCATCTCCGCGTCTTGCAGGATTGAAAGTGAGCACGTTGAAGGCTGTGATGAATGCTGACAAATGCAAAGAATTTAGTATATTTAAAAGTGTGTGTGCATGAAATAAGGGTCCATTGTTTTTAGATCAAGACTTAGTAAAACTAAACAGTTTGATTAGGTTGTAAAATAGGAAAGAGAAACCGAAAATATTGCTCTGAGTGCTGTGTGTGTGTAACAGGAAATGGTGTGTGTGACAGGAAGTTTGCATGCCCATAGAAGGAGAGAGATGAGTTAAACTCTAGGCAGATAAAGCGAATGGAGGTTTTGAGAAAAGAAATGAAAAGGATATTAATTGTATGTTTTAGTGTGTCAATACAGGTTACAGATAAATAAAGGTGGACTTCTCTCAACCTGGAATTTTGAGTACGGCGCCAAAACCAGTAGAGTAGCATAATTGGGAGAAAACAGGCCAGATTTTGGCTTAAAATTTTATAGCTTGACAGACCTGGATCAATTCTCCACGTGCAGCGGTCGGAAGAAAGTTATAGGTCAACATGACTGGATATGTTAAGGCAAGTTTCTGGTTGAATTGTTCACAGCGCCATGTCTCCATAAACCTGACAAGTGGGCCCTAACTTGTGGCTGAGGACCAGGAATGCTGTTAATAAGGTGGGAACTTAAAATTTGGGTTAGCAAATTTGGGAAAGAAAACTGACTGCTTAAGCGGAGAATTGTGCTGGAGTCTGAAACACTGCAAAAGCAACATATGCAAATTCACATACACAAGCAGAAAATGCATTAACCTTACAAGGACAAGCTCGTGCAGATTAATGCATAGACATTGATTAAACCTGGCTAAGAACACAAACATACGCAATGAAGAACAGCTTGCTATTTGTATGAGTGATAGAATGGTGTGAATGTTTAATAAAATACATTTGAGTTTGAAGGTGAGGAATAACTCAAAGAAGCTATATGACAAAGGGAGTGAGTTATGAAAAAAGAAAAAGTGATTAAAGTAGTTTTTAAAAGAGTGACTTAGGAGTGCCCTGGTACTGAGTGATCAAAACCAGTGATCACTGTGGAAAGAAATAAAATAATTCAATAAGTTGGTAATGTTTAAACATATGTTTCTTTTGTTACGGCAACTTCTTGATATATGACTCAGTATGCAAATTAGCTGGAGTGAGTGGTGACGAAGGAGCTTCCTGTGTGTGTGACTGAGGCTTTCAGGAGAGGAAGCATGGCAGAGAAGAGGAGTGCAGATTTGGATAGGAAATTTATAGTTTAGTGATGATATGTTGTCGTAAGGGGGTTATGTCTTATGTTGAATCTAAGTATGTTAAAGTGCATAAAGGGGGCGATTGTTGTGTGCAAATTGTGTGGTTTTAACGAGACTTTCGGTGTATTGAGGAGGTGAAATTATGTGGTGGCAATACTTGTGTGTTTAAGGTTGTTGAGGTTGTTGTGGTGATGGGTTGATTCTGTCAGTTAGGTTCGGGTTGTTGTTGTTTTTGTTTTTAATAGAGGGAGTTTTAGTAAACATGGACATGTCTAAGAGGGGGCCCATTATTTTTGTAACAGTGCACTTAGAGAAAACCTGTCAGGTGATTTTGTTTGTGTTTTCATGAGCTAATAATCAGCTCTATTTTTTCTCATTTTTGTTCTAAGCAGGCCTGCAACAGTGAATAACAGCGCTGACAAATTCTCGGCAAGAGCAAATATAAGGTGGGCTTTCCAGATTACAACTGGCTGAGGAGAAAGCTCCCTGTGGGGACCTGATGCGGTCGTAAGTCCCTGTCTAAAAGGATTGTAGCCAGTCAATCCAGTCCAAAAACATAAGGAACTATTTTCCTATGGAAAATAAAAAATGAATGAGCTCATTTTGCTGAGGGTGGAAAATCTGATCACTTGCGCAGGAGGCTCTACTATTAGCAAATATATGGTGTGACTGCATGTGAGTGAATGTGTGACTGGATGAAGGTGGGGATGAATAAATGTGGACAAACAATTTGCTTTTACCAGAGAAAATTTCTGTTTTATTGAGTGGGGTTAGATTATGGGATTATAGTATATTGTTGGGAGAATGCCAAATGCTAAAGGGGAAACATTTTTTGATATAACTCATGTTACCATTAATTGAAGAAACACATGACTGATAACGGTTCTGTTTTAAGTTTATTTTTATGACATAGATTGGATGATGAGTGGGGAAAACTGAGCATTTTAAGTTTTGTATAGTATTTTGACACATGAAATGTGTCAAAATAAAGGGGGAATTTAGGGTTTAATAATTTAATTGTTTAATAATTTAGGATCATTTTAGGACTTTTTGGGGTTTTTGGTCATTTGGATATGGTAAAACGGAAACTATGGTAAAACTGAAACTGTTATTTTTATGTTAAGGTTAAAGGATTAAAGTGAACTGAATCCTGTTTAGTAGATACGATGCCAGTGTTTTAAAGCTGTGTACAAATCTTAGAGGGAAATTGGGGGACACGTTGACAAAAAGATATGCTTTGGGGAAAATTGGTGAAGGTTGTAGGAGTAGAACAGGTTTGATTTCTTTTTTGATTTCTAGAAGTAGTGGTTATAATGTAGGCTTACATACAGATATTACATAGATTTATTTTTAGGTTAAAGGGGAGAGCTTATAAATAGAAATGATTTTATACATATTGCATTTTGTGCCTTTAAAGGAGTTGTGGCTCAATTCGTCTCTTGAGGGTCACGAGCCTTTGGCTAGCGCTATGATTGGCCAATCTACTGTGAGGATGATATGAGTTATTAAAGGATTGCACACGCTTACAGACACAGAGTCCAGAAACACACATGACAGTATTGATTCCAGGCAAAAGGCCTCAAATTCATTTAGCTTTTAACTGAACTTAAAGAAGGACCAAAGGAAGGAAAGCATATATTTTGGTTAAGTCTGATAAACTAGAATTAGAAGGTATTTTTACATTAAAAGGAGCAAAATGAAATAAAAAGGGCTATATCAAAAACAGGTTATAACATAGGAAATGTGAGGTTAAAATGAAGTTAGTGTTAACACACAGGAGTTGTTTCAAGGCAGCGTTTAGCTATGATGAAATTTATGCAGGAGTAATTGCTTATATGCTTAAACTTAATTGATTAAAGTGGTTGTTTTCTTTTGGAGCTTTTAGTAGAATAGGCGTTTATAATGATTTTCTTGTTAAAAAGGTGACTTTAGATTAGAGTGGAGGAACTTGCAGCAGCAACAGTTTGTGTACAGGATGTTGATGATCAGATAAGGGAAAATAGAGCGAGCAACCAGACGTGAAAGCAGCGCTTAAAGAGTTTTAAAATGATGAGTAACGTTGAAGAATATATAAATATATTTTTCAAATATAAATGCTCAAACACAGTGGTGTTTCTGAGTAGCTTATTTGCTTAGCAATTTAATTAACAACTTTTAAATACATTCTTTTTCATAGTATAATCTTCACGTGCTTCATCCGAAGCACACTTTCTGTGTACTCACTACCTAATTTATAGCCAAAGTATTCACTCACTGTCTCTGTACTGTTTCGCTAGCTTAGCTTAGCTCGTAGCCGACTCGTTAGCACCATGGCTACTTCACCTGTCCCTCCTGCACTTTCTTGCTCATTGTGTCAGATGTTTAGTTACTCCTCGGCCTCCTTTAGCAGTAATGATATCTCTAACAAATGTAGCATATTTGCAGCTCTGGAGGCCAGGATTACTGAATTGGAGACTCGGCTTCGCACCCTTCATTCACCCATAGCTAGCCAGGCCCCTGTAGCTGGTGCAGCCGAAGATAGCGTAGGCCCCGCTAGCTGTTCCCCGGCAGACCCCAAGCAGCTGGGGAAAGAGGGTGGCTGGGTCACGGTGAGGAGGAAGCATAGTCCTAAACAGAAGCCCCAGGTACACCACCAACCCGTTCATGTGTCTAACCGTTTTTCCCCACTCGGCGACACACCCGCCGGGGGTCAAACTCTGGTAATTGGTGATTCTGTTCTCAGACATGTGAAGCTAGAGACACCGTCAACCATAGTCAATTGTCTTCCAGGGGCCAGAGCAGGCGACACTGAAGGAAATTTAAAACTGCTGGCTAAGGGTAAACGTAAATTCAGTAAGATCATAATTCACGTCGGCAGTAATGACACCCGGTTACGCCAATTGGAGGTCACTAAAATCAATATTGAATCGGTGTGCAACTTTGCCAAAACAATGTCGGACTCTGTAGTTTTCTCTGGTCCCCTCCCCAATCAGACCAGGAGTGACATGTTTAGCCGCATGTTCTCCTTAAATTGCTGGCTGTCTGAGTGGTGGCCCAGAAACAATGTGGGCTTCATAGATAATTGGCAAACCTTCTGGAGGAAACCTGGTCTTGTTAGGAGAGACGGCATCCATCCCACTTTGAATGGAGCAGCTCTCATTTCTAGAAATATGGACAAATTTATTAAACCCCCCAAAATATGACTATCCAGAGTTGGGACCAGGAAGCAGAGTTGCAGTCTTACACGCCTCTCTGCAGCTTCTCTCCTCCTTCTACCCCCCCCCCCCCCCCCCCAAAAAACCCCATCTCCATAGAGACTGTGTCAGCTCCCAAACAGACAAAAAACAAACTAAAAACCAGCAACATACAACTTAAACATAAACAATTACAAAGAAAGAACAATAAAGTATCCACATCTGAACCAAAGAGTAAAACAGTGAAATGTGGATTATTAAATATTAGGTCTCTCTCCTCCAAGTCTCTGTTAGTACATGACTTAATAATTGATCAACAAATCAATTTACTCTGCCTTACAGAAACCTGGTTGCAGCAGGATGATTATGTTAGTTTAAATGAATCAACACCCCCGAGTCATTCTAACTACCAGAAATCTCGAAGCACAGGCCGAGGGGGCGGCGTGGCAGCAATTTTTCACACCAGCCTATTAATTAATGAAAGACCAAGACAGACTTTTAATTCATTTGAAAGCCTGATGCTTAGCCTCGTCCACCCCAGCTGTAAAACTCAGAAACCAGTCTTACTTGTTATCATCTATCGTCCACCTGGGCCTTACACAGAGTTTCTGTCTGATTTCTCAGACTTTTTATCTAATTTAGTTCTGAGCTCAGATAAAATAATTATTGTGGGTGATTTTAACATCCATGTAGATGCTAAAAATGACAGCCTCTACATGGCATTTTCAGATTAAATGCCAAGACTCAACTGGTTTCTCTCAAAATGTAAAAGAACCCACCCACCACTTTAATCACACTCTAGATCTTGTTTTAACATATGGCACAGAAACTGAACATTTAACAGTGTTTCCTGAAAACCCTCTCCTGTCTGATCATTTCCTGATAACATTTACATTTACAATAATTGATTACACAGCGGTGGAGAGTAGACTTTATCAAAGTAGATGTCTTTCTGAAAGCGCTGTAACTAAGTTTAAGAATATAATCCACCCACTGTTATCATCTTCAATGCCCTGTACCAACATAGAGCAGAGCAGCTATCTGAACGCTACCCCAACAGAGGTCGATTATCTTGTTAATAATTTCACCTCCTCACTACGTACGACTCTGGATACTGTAGCTCCTGTGAAAACTAAGGTCTCTAATCAGAAGTACCTGACTCCGTGGTATAATTCTCAAACACGTACCCTAAAGCAGATGACTCGTAATCTGGAGAGGAAATGGCGTGTCACAAATTTAGAGGATCATCATTTAGCCTGGAGAAATAGTTTGCTGCTTTATAAGAAAGCCCTCCGCAAAGCCAGAACATCTTACTATTCATCACTGATTGAAGAAAATAAGAACAACCCCAGGTTTCTCTTCAGCACTGTAGCCAGGCTGACAAAAAGTCAGAGCTCTTTTGAGCCAACCATCCCTTTAACGTTAACTAGTAATGACTTCATGAACTTCTTCACAAATAAAATTTTTATCATTAGAGAAAAAATTACCAACAATCATCCCACAGATGTAATATTATCTACAGCTACTCTTAGTACCATTGATGTTAAGTTAGACTCTTTTTCTCTAATTGATCTTTCTGAGTTAACTTCAATATTTACTTCCTCCAAACCATCAACGTGTCTTTTAGACCCCATTCCTACAAAACTGCTCAAAGAAGTCCTGCCATTAATTAATTCTTTGATACGATCAACCTATCTCTAATAATCAGCTATGTACCACAGGCCTTCAAGCTGGCTGTAGTTAAACCTTTACTCAAAAAGCCATCTCTAGACCCAGCAGTCTTAGCTAATTATAGGCCAATCTCCAACCTTCCTTTCATATCAAAAATCCTTGAAAGAGTAGTTGTCAAACAGCTAACAGATCATCTGCAGAGGAATGGCTTATTTGAAGAGTTTCAGTCAGGTTTCAGAGCTCATCACAGCACAGAAACAGCTTTAGTGAAGGTTACAAATGATCTTCTTATGGCCTCTGACAGTGGACTCATCTCTGTGCTTGTCCTGCTAGACCTTAGTGCAGCATTCGATACTGTCGACCAGTGTTGGTCAAGTTACTTGAAAAAAGTAATCAGTAACTAATTACTGGCCCTGAATTGAATTGAATGTCCAAAGACATGCAACTTGTGGGGATAGGTTAATTGGATAATCCAAATTGCCACTAGGTGTGAATGTGCGAGTGAATGTGAGTGTGAATGGTTGTCTGTCCCTATGTGTTAGCCCTGCGACAGACTGGCGACCTGTCCAGGGTGTACCCTGCCTCTCGCCCTATGACAGCTGGGATAGGCTCCAGCGCCCCCCGCGACCCTGAAAAGGATAAGCGGAAGCGAATGGATGGATGGAATGGATGGATGGATGGATGAATTGAATTGAAGTCAATAAGTTAAGAAGACAATTAGGATAAGGCTTTTGATTACAGAGTCCCAAATATGATAAGTTAGGGAGGTGCAGGAAAAGGTGTTTTGTTTCCTTTGCAGAAGATCTCGGCGACCACAGGGGGTGAGGATCCTGGAGGCCCGAGACAAGAGAGGGACGCAGAAAAAACCTAAGCTTACGCATGGAGTGTTCTCGAGTGGGAGCTGGTGTTTATTACTGGACCAATTAGATGACATGAGGTTGTCTCATTTGCTGAGCCAGAGGACGGCTAGAGAGGGTCAGAGCGAGGACACAATGTATTGCGACCTCTGGTGTTCCAGGAGTGTGGAGCAGGGAAATTATTTTACTGCTATTGTTAAATAATCATCATTATTACCATTGCATTAATAATATAATCTACAGCATTGATATTGTATTCAGAGGTTTAAACAGTGTGTGTCTTTCAGAAAGACTAAGTTGCAGTTGACAGGAAGTTGCAGAGAGTTTGCAGAACTGAAACCGAAAGTTATTCTGAGGAGCAGGTTAGACGAGGCTATTTGAATTACTAGGTTATTAAAATTGTCTGTTACACTTTTATATTCTTTTATTAAGCTCTTAGTAGAGGTTCTTGATTAAAACATTTATTCAACATAGTTGCAGTTAGGTTATTACACATAAGGATGAGCCTCTGGTCTGGTAAAAGGTCAGAAGTGCAACGGGTGAATTGAGAGAGCATTTGAGGACGACATAGACGCACACACACACTCAGTTAGAGAGAATCATTTATAGGTGGAAGTTTAATCATGTTTTGCTTGGGGTTGCAAAAGAGCAGTTTGTCGCAGAACTGCTGCTGAGGTGTCAAGATGACAAGCGAGCATCCGGCAGTGACTGGATGTACCTGCCATGAAGACGAAGACAACGTTCTTTTAAACTGTGTTAAAAGTCATTGTGGTTTTGATTTGACGTATGTATATATTCTGTCTGTGACGTATGAAGGGGCGTCATTAATTCAAACCCTGATGCTATAAAAATCTGTGTATGCTTTGATTAAGTCGAAGATTAATCCCTGTCTGCATACAGAGTGGTCTTCCCACGCGTGTATTCATTAAAATCAATTGTTTGACCAAGATCTTCTGGACCAATGGTTGTTTGTACTCTCCTTCCTCAATTATGTGAACCTTAACACAAGTCAACAATTTTTCCATTGTTAATAAGATTATACAGACTGAGATAAAGAAGAATCATATACAGTAGATTAGATCAAATAAACAATGTGGAAAAAACAATTCCACCGTGACCTAAACTGAACTTAAATTCCACGGTAAATACTCCTGGTGTTTTTATTTTTTCCAAGTTGATGCCATGCTTTTCTCAGTTAAAGATAAAAGATAAAGCATAAATGCGACCTGTGACATATTCCTTATGTGGTGGTCATTCAAAAAATGGGCAGCTGGATAAACAGAAAGAAAGTATTAACTATTACTTGTACTATGATATAGTGCAAATGACATATCACAAATAACATGGAAGTGAAGCAGCACAATCCAAAAAGCATATGTGGGCGATCGTGGCTCAAGAGTTGGGAGTTCGCCTTGTAATCGGAAGGGCCAGTACCGCCTACTGGTGTTGGCCAGAAGGGCAATATGGCGGCCTCACTTCTGTCAGTCTGCCCCAGGGCAGCTGTTGCTACAACTATAGCTTGCCTCCACCAGTGTGTGAATGGGTGGATGACTGGGTGTGTAAAGCGCTTTGGGGTCCCTAGGGGGGACTAGTGAAATAAAGTTTGGGGTTATTCCTTTTGCAGTAATGGATCCATTATCAATGACATGGACATTGGATTTGCATTGTCACTGGTCCCTAATGCAAATGCGATTGCACAAGTTTTGATGAATGCAGCCAAGGTAACACCCTTCGACACTTCTATATTTGTGAACGGCACACATAAGATATATTTAATACAATCATGTCAACGCTGTTTCTATACTACAGAACAGTTTTCTAAAAGCAATAGCTTTCTTTTTTCTTTTTGTCAACATTTACAAAAGTGTCACATGGAGTGAGCCACAAGATCAGTCTTCTCACTGCTTCCTGTATGGTGCTGCTGTCATGGCTCCTGTCAGGCCAGCAATAACATCTGAATTGATGCTCTTGTGAAATAACGTGAGGAAATGTCTTCTGTGATTGGGTATGAAAAAGGGCTTTGTTCCAACTGAAAATCCACGAGGAGATTTACATTTTGGATTTTTTAAACTCTTAAAAACTAATAACAATAATGAAACACAATTATAAAGCTGAACTTAAATTATCCATGTAGCAAACAAAAAATGTTATGAGCTGTCATCCTTATATCGCCTTTGGGCTTTCAGAGCATGTAGCGGAGCCTTGACATAAATTTTAAAAAATAACTAGAAAAAAGCACTATGTCGTTAAACAATGAAAAATAAATATTTGCAAAATATCTGAATAAATATTTATTTTACCTGGTAATGGGAAAACACCTGGAAAGCAAATCCTTCTTATTATGTGTGCTAAAGTGGACACTAAGGTGATTGGTCAAAACAGTTTAAGGTGGCCTTAGGTCTGATGTCGGCTCTGGCTACTTCTCGTGTGTAGACGCCAACTTACCCATCACCATAGCAACCTTGTGCTATCCTCTTGCATAAAAACGAGCTAGAGTGCATTCCATAAGAGCAGATTTAAGACCAAGGTCCCATTCCTGAGAGGGGTCTTAGGTTGTGTCTGGTAGTATCAGAGTTACAGTCTACTTCCAAAACTTCTCTACAATACACTATGTGTAGTAAAAGAAAAAATACAAATATGTGATGCTAATTATGAGATATTAGCCTTACAGATAAACAATTCCAAAATTCCAACAATTCCCAAATAAGATGATTTTAGATTTAGTGATAGTTTTGTCATATGTTTTAATTTTACACATTTCTTAAGCAATCGTATCCTAGAACTCCTTTAGATTTCCCCCAGAACAAAAAAATATTTGTGTCATCTGCAAATAAGACTAATTTTAATATATCAGATAGGTTACAAATATTATTTATATAAATAATACATATTCTTGGACCTAGCCAAGTTGTGAAACACCACATGCAATGTCCAAGTCTGATGGGGAATGCTTACCCAGCTTCACCAATTGTTTCCTGTCACTTAAACAATTTTTCACCCAGTGCAGTACAACCCTTTAATGATCTGAAATGATAAGTTGCAGATATATTTTAGTGGTTATGAGATTTCTTCTATGACCTTCTTGACAATTTTCATATCAATATTGTTACAATCAGTTGATGTTTCGCATTTACACCATTTACAATAACATGGAACTACTCATTACTGAGTTCATGTTTGGAACTTGGATTTCTGTTTTGGGGGGTTTACAGGTTTTTTTTGGAAGTGTGGTCCTAAACTTTTGATCAGCTGCAAAACAGTCTGTTTCAGTTTAAGGGTCGTTTTCAATAAATTGGATGCTCAAAAAATGTTTTGTCTCACTTCCATTGCTTCTTGTTGTAACCTTGTTAAGATCCAACCATGCAAAATATGATATATATAAAAAAAAAAAAACACCCAGCACGCCCCTGCGGGCGGTTTATCCTTCAAGCTCGGGTCCTCTACCAGAGGCCTGGGAGCTTGAGGGTCCTGCGCAGTATCTTAGCTGTTCCCAGGACTGCGCTCTTCTGGACAGAGATCTCCGATGTTATTCCCGGGATCTGCTGGAGCCACTCGCCTAGCTTGGGAGTCACCGCACCTAGTGCTCCGATTACCACGGGGACCACCATTACCTTCACCCTCCACATCCTCTCGAGCTCTTCTCTGTGCCCTTGGTATTTCTCCAGCTTCTCGTGTTCCTTCTTCCTGATATTGCTGTCATTCGGAACCGCTACATCGATCACTACGGCCGTCTTCTTCTGTTTGTCTACCACCACTATGTCCGGTTGGTTAGCCACCACCATTTTGTCCGTCTGTATCTGGAAGTCCCACAGGATCTTAGCTCGGTCATTCTCCACCACCCTTGGGGGCATCTCCCATTTTGACCTCGGGACTTCCAGGTTATACTCGGCACAGATGTTCCTGTACACTATGCCAGCCACTTGGTTATGGCGTTCCATGTATGCCTTGCCTGCTAGCATCTTGCACCCTGCTGTTATGTGCTGGATTGTCTCTGGGGCATCTTTACACAGCCTGCACCTGGGGTCTTGCCTGGTGTGATAGACCCCAGCCTCTATGGATCTTGTACTCAGAGCTTGTTCTTGTGCTGCCATGATTAGTGCCTCTGTGCTGTCTTTCAGTCCAGCTTTGTCCAGCCACTGGTAGGATTTCTGGATATCAGCCACCTCCTCTATCTGCCGGTGGTACATACCGTGCAGGGGCCTGTCCTTCCATGATGGTTCCTCGTCTCCCTCCTCTTTCTTGGGTTTCTGCTGCCTGAGGTATTCACTGAGCACTCGGTCAGTTGGGGCCAGCTTCCCAATGTATTCTTGGATGTTCCTTGTCTCATCCTGGACTGTGGTGCTGACACTCACCAGTCCCCGGCCCCCTTCCTTCCGCTTAGCGTACAGCCTCAGGGTGCTGGACTTGGGGTGAAACCCTCCATGCATGGTAAGGAGCTTTCTTGTCTTTATGTCAGTGGCTTCTATCTCCTCCTTTGGCCAGCCTATTACCCCAGCAGGGTACCTGATCACGGGCAGGGCGTACGTGTTGATGGCCCGGATCTTGTTCTTACCATTCAGCTGACTCCTCAGGACTTGCCTGACCCTCTGCAGGTACTTGGTGGTTGCAGCCTTTCTAGCGGCCTCTTCATGGTTCCCATTTGCCTGCGGAATCCCCAGGTACTTGTAACTGTCCTCTATGTCTGCAATGTTGCCTTCTGGTAGTTCAATCCCCTCAGTTCTGACTACCTTCCCTCTCTTTGATACCATCCGACTACACTTCTCCAGTCCGAACGACATTCCAATGTCATTGCTGTATAGCCTGGTAGTGTGGATCAGTGAATCGATGTCTCGTTCACTCTTGGCATACAGCTTGATGTCATCCATGTACAGGAGGTGGCTGACAACTGCTCCGTTCCGTAGTCGGTATCCGTAGCCAGTCTTGTTAATGATCTCACTGAGGGGGTTCAGGCCTATGCAGAACAGCAGTGGGGACAGAGCATCTCCTGGGTAGATCCCGCACTTGATGGTAACTTGTGCTATGGGCTTGGAGTTGGCCTCTAGTGTTGTACGCCACATCCCCATTGAGTTCCTGATGAAGGCTCTTAGGGTCCCATTGATCTTGTACAATTCTAGGCATTCCAGTATCCAGCTGTGGGGCATTGAGTCATAGGCCTTCTTGTAATCAATCCAGGCAGTGCACAGGTTGGTCAGTCTGGTCTTGCAGCTGGATAGCGTAGTGGTTAGACTACACGCCTTTGGAACAGAGGATCGCAAGTTCGATTCCTGCCTGGGGCGTCTGTATCCAGTAAGGGTCCTAAGGCTAGACCCCCTATGCTAAGCAAGCCTACCGCAGACATGAGCGAGACAGATAAATATGAAGGCATGCCGGCTCGGACGTCGCCCGGATCAACAAGGTCCGCGTCAGGTGTTGAGGAACCAGGGCACCCTGACGAAAAGTGGGCTACTGGAACAAGAAGGCATCGGTGGGCAAGAGACGAAAACAGGGCATTGTTGGAATGCTACTACGCAAGTAACCCCGGCGGAAGGGGCTACATGAATAGGATGAGGGACCTATGGATTCTTCGATACCCAACATCCACAATGACGGCGAAACAACTAGTAGCTCAGTGCTCCAACATTCGAAAGAAGGGACTGCTCTCACAGCTAGAGATTGACGAGGTACAACACAAATGCTACGGCAAGGAGGAGTCAGGACGCCAGGTCAGGGGGGCGATATCATCACCCCCACCCGAGATTGGGTACATAGCCCCAAGTGCGATAGGAGAAGGATCGTACCCTCAGAAGGTCTGCTAGATGATGTTAATGCAGCACTACGGGCAATACCTACAACCACGATATATATATATATATATATATATATATATATATATATATATATATAGCAGAAGCAGAAGTATAGCTAAAGTACTGTCAAGTGTCTGGCCAGAAAGAGAGTACCAATTTGTTTATTTGGTAGAAGGCTTCAGTTAATTGAGAGTGAGAAAAAAATTTTGTTTGTGGAGTTTGTTTTTTTGTACTACTTGAACACTAAAGTGGCTGAGATGACAGTGCCAGCAGTGGCCCACAGCTCATTTAAGTTTGAGACCCCTGCTCTAGATGACTTCTCTTGTAATTAGTGTCATAAACTGCAAAAACTGATAAGTGATCACTGATGTCATTAATTAATAATCCACTCACAATGTTGTTTTCCATGTTGTTGGTGAAAATAATGTCAATTAAGGTGGCACAATGAGGTGTAATTCTGCTTGGCCTCGTTATTTTAGGGTGTAAATTCAAGATGAAGATGAAGTTTTTTCAGACTGTGCTATGTGGTGTGTTGTGTGTCAAGTCACATGTGTATTCATGCCTCTAGTGTAAGATGAACATCAGTATTTGTCCAGCTCTTCAATGTTTCTAATGACCAATACTTTGGCTTGTTTCGGTGTTCCACTGAGTTTAATAAATACTTTACAGTTTGTGGTCCATGTACTTAGAATTTATCCCTGTTTATTCAAGTAACACGCTTTCCTGCTGATTTTATCATTGCAATTTTCAGTTTTCTGTTAAAAAATTTCACAATGATGGCTGGTTTGTCACTGTCAGTTTTTCACTGTTGTAGAGGGTGGCAAGCCTCAATGTTGTTATAGTCCACTTCAACACCTTTGAACCGTAGAAACGTAACCAGGTAACTTGATGCTCCATGGAGCTGACATCTTCCTCTCCGGGCTCACCCACACTGCCATAGGCCACCGCCCGAGCATATGTCCGGGGTTTGATGCGAAGCCGGTGATGATCATGTCATTCATCTGGTTGTACTGCTCCAGGCATGCCAGCTCAGCGTTCAGGATACAGCGAACCTTAACTTCCTCCACCGAGGTCGAGGATGGTTTTCTGTTGCAGTTTAACAGCAGAAATTTCCTCTGTCAAACTCCAGTGACTTCTTAATAACATCACCTTCCTCAGTTGTCAGTGCTTTCTTCTGGCCCATGCTGAGAGACACTCTTGTAGCATTACCCTGAAGACCCACTAGCTAGTTTGTCAACAGTGACCCCATCTAAAATATTCCAGCGATGATTAAGCAGTGTTAACCAAGGTTGGTACAAATGTCTTATCTCTACACCATTAGGGATGGGTAGTAACCAGACCGAAAAGCAGTGCAAATTTCGGTGCTTTATTTCGGTGCTTTTTTTCCCCTGAGATGTCATACACTTTGAATTCTAGCCAATCATTTTACCTTTCCAAGGGTAGTAGGCGGGCCTAGGTACATACGTTCTTTTAAAGCAGAGCTACAGATTAAAAATGCCCAAGGCAAAGCGGTCAAAAGTCTGGCTGTACTTCACAGCAAAAGATGCAAACTCAGCAGCCTGCAACAAGTGCTTTAAGCTGATACTGTGATTCTGTGCAAAGGAGGTAACTCCTCAAATCTGATGAAACACCTAGCGACGTATAGCATTTTGTTAAAAGCCGAGAAATGCACCGTATTTGATGCGAGACCTCACACCGAGCACATCTACTGTGGGTGTGGTGCCTGTTATCGGACCCGGAGTTAGCAACATCCCCAAGAACCCGAAGAGGAGAGTCCTGGCCCCTAGCCCTGCCAGTGTAGCAGAAATGATAGCGGATGATGATGCAGCAGCAGCCGTTCTTCTCTGCGTGAGTAGCTTAATGTTGTTTGTGTGTAATTTACGTTGAGTAGGGTAACCACGTTATTACATAAGGTGAACTAGCAAACACCGTCATGGTTACATGTGGCTGTCTTCTTGTTTGATGGCAGATACTCCCTTCACCCTGGCCAAAAAGGCTAAAATGACCAAAGAAAAAGAGGGAAACAGCTAAACATAAAGTTTGTGTTTTTTTCCATTGTTTAAGCACTGCTTCCAGCCAAGAGTGATACCATATATGCCCTATAGCTGCAGAAAAGGCTAACATTGTTATCTTTTTACAAAAAAACAGCTAAACATGGGAGGTTTTTGGACAAAGTGTATGTTCTCCATTCTTTAAGCACCGGTTCGAGCACCCTTTAAGCACCGGCACCATTTCAAAAGTACCGGTTTGGTACTGGTATCGAATAAAACCTAAACGATACCCATCCCTATACACTATAGTGATGGGATTTCCGGCTCTTTTTAGAGAACCTGCTCTTTTGGTTCGGCTCACTGAAAAGAGCCGGCTCTTTTGGCTCCGAACGAGCTCTTCAGGTTGTTTTTGTCATGGCGGGGTGCGCCGGTGTGTTTTTTGAAACAGGACCCAAAAGCAGATGTGGATGAGGTGTTGCAGGTTTAAACAGAAAGCAATCCTTTATTTGGATGATAGCAGGGGTTAAACAAGGAACCCTAAGCAAACTAAAAAACACTAAGAAACAAATACTACGAAGTTCTATGACTATGACTATAAATATAACTATACTATAAGTAAACTCAGTCAGTCCAGATGTTACCACATTACTTTGTGATACTTAGAGTTAAAACAACTGAGACAGGCTGATTAAAATAACAGCTGTCAGTTCTCTCATTCCTTATATCAAGACTGGAGATCACATTACTGATTTCAGTTCATTTAATATGTGCGTGCATTCTTAACTGGACATAAATGATGATCAAAGGTTGTATATATGATCAAATAAATTCATCAAATCCCAACCTCTAACACAGTGCGCTGAATCTTAGCTTTGAATGTCCAGTATATTCCAATCAGTGCAATTTAACCATTCACTGAACCTATAGTATCTACACCTGTGTGGCAAATGTGTGGTAAAGATACAGATAATGAAATTTAACTGTTAATACAATATACATCATGAAAAATGAAAGCTGAAATTGATTCACTTTAGCACATTTCTCTATATGCTCTGTGATATGGAAAACAACATTGTGAGCGGAATATTAATTAATGACATCAGTGATCACCTACCAGTTTTTGCAGTTTATGACACTAATTATAAGAAAAATCAGCATGAAGAACAACTGAGATACAGACGTGTAAGGACAGAAGAAACTATGACTGCATTTAAGAACGATCTATTAAATCAGGACTGGGACAATGTGTACAAAGAAGCTGATATTGATATTGCATATGGCATATTTTTAAGAATATTCATGGAGTTGTACGATAAAAACTGTCCAACAATAAAATACAACAGAAAGCACAAATATTCAGATAGACCATGGCTCACTAAGGGTTTACAAAATGCATGTAAAAAGAAAAATACACTCTATAGGGAATACCTAGAACAAAGAACAAAAGATGCTGAAAATAAATATAAAAAATACAAAAATAAGTTGACCAATATTATACGTGTATGTAGAAAGGAGTATTATAGTAAAAATATTGAACAACAATAAACATAATATGAAAGGAATATGGGATGTTTTAAACGGTATCATTAAAAATAATTCTGGACAACAAAGTTATCCACAATACTTTATCGATAATGGCAATATTATGGAAAACACTGCTGATAAGGTCAACAGCTTTAATCATTATTTTGTAAATATTGGACCAAAACTGGCAGAACAAATTCCTGAGTCACTGCCATCAGTAGAATGTAGTGAAAACCTGATTGATAGGAACCCTAACTCAATGTTCCTCACATCAGTGGAGGAAAAAGAAATAATTGACATTGTACACATGTGTAAATATAAAACATCTACTGATTGTAATGATATTGACATGAAAATCGTCAAGAAGGTCATTGAAGGAATTGTAGGACCTCTAACATATATTTGCAACTTATCATTTCAGACGGGAAAAGTGCCAAACAAAATGAAAATAGCTAAAGTTGTGCCGCTGTATAAAACCGGGGATAGACGCCACTTCACAAATTACAGGCCTGTTTCTTTACTACCACAATTCTCCAAAATCCTAGAAAACCTGTTTAATAAACGATTAGACAAATTCTTAGATAAATATAAATTACTCTCTGACAGTCAATATGGATTCAGATCAAAAAGATCAACATCTCTGGCATTAATCGAATCAATTGAGGAGATTACGAATGCTATAGATCAGAAACAGTATGCAGCTGGAGTATTTCTGGATCTCAAGAAAGCATTCGACACAATCAATCATGACATATTAATTAATAAACTGGAACGGTATGGGATTAGGGGGGTTGTACTGCAATGGGTGAAAAATTATTTAAGTGACCGGAAACAATTTGTGAAGCTGGGTGTCCATTCCTCATCATGCTTGGACATTGCTTGTGGTGTTCCACAAGGCTCTGTACTGGGTCCAAAATTATTTATTATTTATATAAATGATATTTGTAAGGCATCTGATATATTAAAATTAGTATTATTTGCAGATGACACAAATATTTTTTGTTCTGGGGGGAATCTAAAGGAGCTGCTGGATACAATTACTTCAGAAATGTGCAAAATTAAAAAATGGTTTAACAGGAACAAACTATCGCTAAATCTAAGTAAAACTAAAATTATCTTATTTGGGAATTCCCTTAGAAATGCACAAGTGCAGATTCATGTAGATGGTGTGGAAATTGAAAGAGTACTTGAACATAAGTTTCTTGGTGTGATTATAGATGATAAATTAAACTGGAAGTCTCATATAAATCATATACATAACAAAATTTCAAGAAGTGTCTCAATCTTGAGTAAAGTAAAACACATTCTGGACCACAAATCACTCCACATTCTCTATTGTTCCCTGATTGCACCGTATTTGAATTACTGTGCAGAGGTTTGGGGCAATACTTACAAATGTTCGCTATCATCAATCTTTATATTACAAAAAAGGGCCATAAGGATAATCCATAAAACTGGTTACAGAGATCATACAAATCCACTATTCTTAAAATCAAAAATTCTAAAATTCACAGATCTGGTTCATTTTCTCACAGCACAAATTATATATAAAGCAATAAATAACCTGCTTCCTGACAATATTCTAAAAATGTTTTCTAAAAGGGAACGGGGATACAATTTGAGGGGGGAATTAAAGTTAAAACATCCTCGTATCCGTAAAACATTAAAAAGTTTTTGCATCTCTGTGTGTGGAGTGAAGCTGTGGAACAGACTAAGTAAAGATATGAAGCAATGTCCAAGCATGGCGCAGTTTAAAAAGCGGTTTAAGGATATGGTTTTTACAGGGTACAGGGAAAAGGTAGAGATTTGATAGGGTGTTCTTGTCTAATATTTTCATGTGTGTGCGCATGCACGGGTTTGTTGGTATGGGTATATATATATATATATATATATATATATATATATATATATATATATATAATTGTAGGTTGTGTATCCTTGAGGTGTTAATGGGGTTATTGAAAATGTGTATATGTGCGTATGTGTGTATATACGTATGTATGGATAGATAGAAACATATATGTGTATATATTAAAAAAAAAAAAAATTTACACATAACATATAATGTAATTGCAAGGAGGTATTTCTGTAGTCTATTGATACTAGATAGTGGAAAAGGGGTGGGATTAAATAAGCTTATGCTTCTTCCTGCTCCTTTTTGAACATGGACGTTATTTGGAGTTGTGGTTGCTCGTTTTCCTTTTGTTTGCTTTGTTCATTTGTCTCTTTTAATTCTATTTTTTTTATACTTTTTCAACATGTTCAAAATAAAGATTCAATCAATCAATCAATCAATCAATTTTTAAAGGCCTTAAATTCTGTGATTTATACTGTAAATGATTTTCACAGAGGTCTTAAAGTAGTTAAATTACTGCTGATAGTCTGGTTGTTTATATTTTCACATGTTTTTGTGTCTGTAGGGCTGTTTAATGACGATTTGGACTCCTCTGGGAGATGAGGACACACCCACATCTGTTCCATACTGCAGCCATTGATGGTGTTATGGCTCTGAGTCAGCTTTGCATGGTCTGTACAACATGCCACATTCACCCATTCACTCCGATTCACACAAGCACTGTCTTCTATGCTTTTAAGTCCTTACTACATTGAACAAAAATATAAATGCAACACTTTTGTTTCTGCTCCGCTGCTCTGGTTCATGAACTTAAAGATCTGAAACATTTTCTACATACACAAAGGACCCATTACTATCAAATATTGTTTAAATCTGTGTTAGTGAGAACTTCTCTTTTGCCGAGATAATCCATCCCACTTCACAGGTGTGGCATGTCAAGGTGCTGATTAGACAGCATGAATATTGCATAGGTGTGCCTTAGACTGCCCACAATAAAAGGCCACTCTGAAATATGCAGTTTGATCACACAGCACAATGCTACAGATGTTGCAGCTTTTGAGGGAGCGTGCAATTTGCATGCTCACTGCAGGAATGTCTTGCCTGTGAAATGAATGTTCATTTCTCTGCCATAAGCTGTCTTCAAAGGCGTTTTAGAGAATTTGGCTATACATCCAACCGCCTCACAATTGCAGACCACATGTAACCACACCAGCTCAGGACCTCCACATCCAGTATGTTCACCTACAGGATGGTCGACCAGGTGGAGACCAGCCACCCAGAAAGCTGCAGCAACAATTGGTTTCCATAACCAAAGAATTTCTGCAAAACTGTCAGAAACAGAAAGCAGAAAGCTCATCTGCATGCTCGTCGTCCTCATCGGGGTCTGGACCTGACTGCAGTTCATCGTCATAACCAACTTGAGTGGGCAAATGCTCACGTTTGATGGCGTTTGGCACGCTGGAGAGGTGTTCTGTTGACAGATGTTTTTACTGTTCAGGGCGGATGGCAGACAGCTTGTGTGACGTCGTGTGGGTGAGTGGTTTGCTGACGTCAACATTGAGGATTGAGTGGCCCATGGTGTCAGTGGGGTTATGGACAATGAACACGAGTGCATTTTATTGTTGGCATTTTGAATGCATAGAGATACCGTGTTGAGATCCTGAGGACCATTGTTGTGCCATTTATCCACGACCATAACCTCATGTTCCAGGATGATAATTCATGGCCCCATATTGCAAGGATCTGTACACAATTCCTTGGAAGCTGAAAACATCCCAGTTCTTGCATGGCCAGCATACTCACCGGACATGTCATCCATTGAGCATGTCTGGGACGCTCGGCTCGGCGTATATGACAGTGTGTTCCAGTTCCTGCCAATATTCAGCAACTTTGTTCAAGTATTGAAGAGGAGTGGACCAACATTCCACAGCCCACAATCAGCAACCTGATCAACTCTATGCAATGGAGATGTGTGCACTGCGTGAGGCAAATGGTGGCCACACCAAATACTGACTGGTTTTGCGACATCCGTAGCATTGTGCTGTGTGATCAAACTGCATATTTCAGAGTGGCCTTTTATTGTGGGCAGTCTAAGGCACACCTATGCAATAATCATGCTGTCTAATCAGCACCTTAACATCCCACACCTGTGAAGTGGGATGGGATGAAAAGAGAAGTTCTCACTAACACAGATTTAGACAGATTTGTGAACAATATTTGATAGTAATGGGTCCTTTGTGTATGTAGAAAATGTTTCAGATCTTTAAGTTCAGCTCATGGAAAATGGGAGCAAAAACAAAAGTGTTGCGTTTATATTTTTGTTCAGTGTAACTACCATTCAGACATATTCATCCTCTGATGGATGCATCAGAGAGCAACTTGGGGTTCATATCTTGCCTAAGGATATTTGACATGCAGACTACAGGGAGCCAGGGATCAAAACACCAACTTTCAGATCCCTAGATAACCTGCTCTACGCCTGAGCTACAGCCACCCCCTTATCTATCCCAAAGTCAATGGACTAATCAGCGATACTTCTTCCTCCCTGTAGGAGACTAAAATGTTGTGGGCAGCAGCATCAGGATGAGATTATGTATCAAAAACATTTTAACACTTGAAATGAACAGTTTCTATTTATCACTGTTTGAACCAGTTTTAAAGGTCTGCCCCAAAGTAAGATGTCCATATGTGCTATGTTGGCATAATCTAATGAGTATGTATGACACAGTTGTTTAAACACTAAACAAGCACTGGGTTAAGGAATGAGGTAGATCGCGACACCGAACTGATGGAGATGCTGACATAAATACACAGGAGGATAACGAGGGAAGTGTGAACACACGGGGAACACAGCTGATATGAATTAACAAGAAACCAGAGGGACACTACGCCAAACATGAAAACACGAGACTTTCACAATGGGACATGATGGAGCATGAGAGCGAGGACAGGAGAGTGCTGAGCAGGTGAATGAGCAGGTGACTGAGCTTGACTCCTAGCTGCTCTTCTCCAGTGAATGCGGGTGAAACGGGTGCTGGGCCTGGCCGAACATTAACCATCCCCACCCAAGGAACAGATATGGGTGCAGAAATGAATTGTGTTCTGGATGCCCTAGCCCTGGGAACCGGCGTAGGTGCAGGAGCTAGCTGAACCTCTGTCGCTCCCACCCAAGGAACTGAAACGGATGCAGGAGTCGGCAGGGTCACAGTTGCCCTCACCCGAGGAACCGGAACAGGCACAGGCAACGGCTGGGCGTCCGACATCCCCACCTGAGGAGCAGGTATGGGTGCAGGGATGAATGGAGTTACCGCCTGCCTGGGGACTGAAGAAGGGACGAGCTAGGCCAGATAGAATAAAATCAGGATTACCACTAAGAATGATAAACCATAGCACAAAAATTCATAAAAACACAAGAAACACAAAATGCTAGGTCAAAAGGACCTAGAACCATGATATGAGGCTTTAGTCTGTGATCATAAAATTTGCAGCATCCTTTCTGTTTCAGCCACTTGTTGTGGCATTAGGTTTAAACAACTGGTTCTAGTTCAAGAGATTTACTTGCTGCCTTAGCTCACTATATAAACTATTACTTAAAGTAGATTAGTAAGAGCTTTAAAAAAACCATGTTATCAATGTCATTTAGCATAATGATTGCTCACTGAAACAGTCCCTTCCTGTTCTTATAAACACTAATCTTGTGCATGGTTTTATGTTGTATAATTAAAGTGACAAATGCTGACTAAATAACTATATGAACAGCAGCTGGTGCAAGTCACTTGCTGCTGATTCATCCCTGCATATGACCTTTAAATAAAGAATGCTTAGTATTAACAAGACAAAAGGGCTTTTGGCTTGTTTTCTCAAGTGTTTATGTAATTAAAGCTTTAGGTTATTTTTTTTTAGGTGAGCACAACTGATAAAAATCAAAAGAAATTTTCACTGTGGACCCACCTAAATTCTTATGACACCCAGCCTTGCAGGTACTGTAGGTTTTTTTCATGCAAATGCATCTGATGTTGACATTGGATTTTAAAGAAAATGTAAAATGAAAATGTTTTTTAAAAATCTGTGTATGTGCACTTCTTATTTGCTGGAAGTTTGTAGGAACAAAGTGCAGACCAGGTTACCATGTAAAAGCAGAAACCTAAACAGCTGTGATTTTCCATGAAATAATCAAAAATTAGACACATTCCTCCACTAGGTGTCAGTGATGCCTTCCATTACAGCCAACAACAACAAGGAAGCGTATTATCCTTGGACATCACTTTAATGAAAAACAATGAGCTGTTGTGTACAATCCCTTTCCCCCCTTTATAAAAGCGAAGTAGAAAAGTCTTTAAAATTTCACATTTGTTTGTAGAACTAAATTAAAACACAATTAGGTAAAATGACAACAAAAACATATGTAAAGAGCCATTATTTATTTGACAAAAGCTAAGCCAAAATGTAGAAGCATCGTGTGAAAAGCTGCGTACAGCCTTACCGAGTAAGTGCCAGCCATAACAATCAAGTTATCAAATGAACTTTGTTAACTGATCATAAGTGTGACTGCCTCTAGTAAAGCAGTAATTTGTGGTGTTTACTGCTTTGGAGTATTCAGCCGCTGGTTTCCTCTTTCTGGCGCAAAGTGGGCGATAAGCAAACAAGAGAGACGGACTCCTGACAGAAAAGCCGATCAGCTGATCATTGATCAGTTTCATGATTGAAGTAGCAGCAGGAGAGGGAGGGAGAGAGAAGAGGCAGTCGCTCCATATATAGGTTGTTAAGCTCAACGCGGGAATGCTTTACAAACATTCAGAGATGAACTTACACATTTGCTTTACTTCTCTCTGGGATAATTTCCTTGGAGATGAAATGATTGGTAGAGGCTACAAATACACACAGCTGCTCTATCACGTGACGCATACTGCTGTGACGTGCTACGGTTATGAGCCGAGTTACGCTGTGTCGCAAGTTTTGTGAGGTGCTTTTTCGATATTTAATGGATCAGATTACATTTTTTATTTCTCTCCGATATCCGATCCAGTAATTTACGTCAGTATCGGACCGATACCGATACGTAAAATCGGATCGGTCCATCTCTAATTGATAGTGATATAAGGCTTATATGATTTACTCATGAAAGTGGCCACTTTCTCATTCTCTTTACTTTGTTTTAGGAAGTATCAAAAACATACGTTTTCAGTTTCAGTTTCATTTATATAATTTTTCAAGGGATCTTATATCTGTTTTCACTCTTGTTTGCTTTTCATGCAAGTTTCACACAAGACAGATATAAAATTTATAAGATTTATATTAGAGATGGCACGATACCACTTTTTTATGTCCGATACCGATACCGATATCATAAATTTGGATATCTGCCGATACCGATATGAATCCGATATAGTGTTTTTTAATCAACAAAACTGTTTTTTAAATATCTTGCTGCATTTTGTATAAGTTCATACTCAAGTTTAAAACAACAACTACACTAAAGCTATTCTGTTATACCTGTATGCAAAAAAAAATATTTCATAGTTCAGCAATACTGATCAATCTAATAAACTTAAACCTACACCATCCTCCCTATTCTGGTATTTTAAAGAGTACTTAGCATAAATATTATGCAACCTAACTAATAGGGTTCCAACTCCCAGCAACAACAAAAATAAATAAATAAAAAATAGGGAACCACCCCTCACGCTCCACCTCATGATGCTTAATCGACGTAATCAACCTTAATTTGATGCAGTGTGAAAAAAAAATGCACAGAAATCAATTATTTTTCAAGAAATATTAAATAGATTCAACATCTTTCTTCAACAAAATTGCAGACTGCACAGATGGTACCTTCCCAAAGGAAAAAGTACTATAGCTTACTAGGGTATATATATATATATATATATATATATATATATATATATATATATATATATATATATATATATTAGACTTAATAGTTACTATATACAGTAACGCATGCCACAGCCGCTCTATCACGTGATGCATACTGCTCCGACGTGCTAACGTTCTGAGGTGAGTTACGGCGTGTTGCAAGTTTTGTGAGGTGCTTTCGTGATATTTAATGGATCGGATTACATTTTTTATTTTTCTCCGATATCCGATCCAGTAATTTAGGTCAGTATCGGACCGATACCGATACGTAATATCGGATCGGTCCATCTCTAATTTATATATATCTTTTCGATATGGGTTTAATAAACACATTGCAATGTGTAGAGAAACATCCCAGCCAAGCACTGGGATCATCTCTGAAATTTGGCCACCACCGTCACATCTTACATACCTTCCCAAACGTTCTCAAACAAAAAACATTCCATAGCACATCATATCCCTATGCCTTCAGTCCAGCTCATCCTAGACCGTCTTCCAGTCTAAAAAAAGGTTATGATCAGCCGTCACCTCCCTTAATGCGGGATGTCTGGAGATCTTCAAGTCTCTTGTGGGTCCACTGTGAAGGTGCAATAACATGGGGCCCACTTGTGATGTGATAACATTCTACATGTATGCATACAACTGATAACAGGAGTGATCATGCTATACTAAAGTGATATGGTTAAAATATGTGACTAATACATCAGAAAAGAAATCTGCCATGATACCACACAGCACACACCATGACAGCTGGCCATAATATCTCCAGGTAACATTACCAGTAACAGGTGCTAGTTTCAGAGTGGTCACATCCTTTGATGTACTGTTTTTATGATTTCCTGTCAATAATCAGCACAACAAAAGAAACAAGAGGATAAGAAGGCAGCGCCTGATGTGAATCACAAATATTTGGCATATATATTTGAAATTGTACTTTCATAAATATTTACAGAAAGTCAGTGGTTTGAAGATTCTTTTCAAAAAAGTGATAAATATGTGTGAAATGTTGCACAATTTGTAGTCATAAAACGACAAATACCTTAATTATATGAAACTCTGTGTTTGTATGAAAAGCAAAAGCATTGTACACTAAACATTGCTGTTTTATTTTCCTGCCACCACCTGCATTGCAAAAGACATTACACAATACAAAAAACACAGCTTTTTGTAATAAGCAGCACAACCGATAAAAACAAAAGGAGAACTTATGGAACATCAGGTTTTCAGGGTGGAGCTGTTAAGTTTCATTCCTAAAAGGAGACAAGTAACAACAGGTCACAAAAGCAAAACAAATTAGAAGTTGTGCTGTATTTCACTTGGGAGTGGCCTACTGGAGTTGGAAGTCACATTCCCTGCATTGATTTCACGGAGTCTTGTCATGGTTCGTTGTGTGGCAGGCAGGAGAAGGACCCAAGATGCAGATTCACAGACACGGGGATAAACTCAAAAAACACAGCTTTATTGCTGGCCACGAGAAGCAATACAAAATAAACTAAAACTGGGAAAACTAAAGCATGAGATGTACAAGGAACCGAACCACGGGGAGAATAACACACAACATGAGGGAGAACGCGACGCCGAACAGAGGGAGACGCAGACAGAAATACACAGAGGGTTAACGAGGAAAGTGGGAACACATGGGGAACACAGGTGACACTGATAATCATAACGAGACAGGGCGGGGTGAACTGAACATGACATGTACAGGCGTGAGAGTCACAAAGTAAACAGGAAGTGCACAGAGGTTCAGACAGGAGGAGAGAGAGCACGGGGAAAACACAGACATAACGGGCTGGGGAAACATGAAACAACCACAAAGGGAGACGAGGGCTCATAGATACACAGAGGGGCACACAGGGGGTAAAAGCCATGAAGGGAAAACACTTAGGGAACACCACAACAGGGCAACTCAGAAAACATGGCCTAAATAAGGAACAAAATACAAACATACAAGAAAACTAAGAACACTGGGCCAACATGGCCCAGGACCATGACAGTACCCCCCCCCCCCCAAGGGCTGGCTCCCGACAGCCCAAACCCGAGAAACAAAACAGAAACAGAAAACAACCCACCCAGGGCGGGAGGCGGGGGACCAGGATGGAGGGACCAGAACGGGAAACAAAAACAAACAACAGAAGACACAGGAGCACATGACCACAGTCCAAATAAAGTTCAGGGGGCCGACCGCGCGGAAGACTCGGAGGCTGGAGCTGCGCCAGACGAAGACTCGGAGGCTGGAGCTGCGCCAGACGAAGACTCGGAGGCTGGAGCTGCAGCTGACGAAGCACGGGCTGGAGCTGCAGCTGACGAAGCACGGGCTGGAGCTGGACCAGGAGGAGCAGAAGCAGAAGGTGGCTGGATGGGCTCCTCGGGCCCTCCAGCTGATGTGGCATGGTGCTGGACGGGCGGCTCGGGCCCCCCAGCAGACGTGGCATGAGGCTGGTGCGGTTCTCCTGAACCCCCAGCCGACGAGGAAGGTTGCTGGACGGGCTCCTCGGGCCCTCCAGCGGAGACGGGAGGCTGAACGGGCCCCTCGGACCCTCCAGCGGAGACGGGAGGCTGAACGGGCTCCTCGGGCCCCCCAGCTGATGAGGTAGATGGCGGCGTGGGAGCCGCGGAGTCCTGGATGAGCTCATCCGAGCTCCCAGCAGGAGCTGATGCAGAGCCAGGGAGATTTGGGACCCCTGGCTGAATGTTAAGCTGACCAGCGGACCGTGCTGCTATCGGGGACTGGGCTACTGGAGCTACTGGGGCCTGCGCTACAGGCGGCACTGGAGCTACTGGCGCCTGCGCTACAGGCGGCACTGGAGCTACTGGGGCCTGCGCTACAGGCGGCACTGGAGCTACTGGGGCCTGAACTGAAAGTGGCACTGGGGATACTGGGGCCTGAACTGAGGGGGACACTGGGGCCTGAACTGAGGGGGACACTGGGGCCTGAACTGAGGGGGACACTGGACACTGAACTGAGGGGGACACTGGACACTGAACTGAGGGGGACACGGGACACTGAACTGAGGGGGGCTGCGAGGGAGCTAACTGAGCTGTGAAGGGCTGCGAGGGAGCTAACTGAGCTGTGAAGGGCTGCGAGGGAGCTAACTGAGCTGTGAAGGGCTGCGAGGGAGCTGACTGAGCTGTGAAGGGCTGCGAGGGAGCTGACTGAGCTGTGAAGGGCTGCGAGGGAGCTGACTGAGCTGTGAAGGGCTGCGATAGTTGGGGGGAAAGTGGAACTGGTGATTGAGTGGATGACTGTGCTAAGGGAGGCTGCGCTGGGGAAAACCGAGCTAAGGCTAACTGAGGAGGTAGCTGAGTGGCAGACTGAACTGAAGGAGACTGAAGTGGTGGTAGGGGTGAAAACGGAGCTTGTGGTGGAGTCAACGACTGTGCTAGCGAGGATACAGGAGACAGAGCTAGCGCTTCTGGCTGGGCAGCTAAGCGAAAAAACACAGCTCCGGAATAAACAGTCCCAGAGTCAGGAAACTCCTGTTTGTCCCTTCCACTCACCACAGCTGGCAACTCAGAAGTCTCGGTGTCTGGCTGTGGCGATGGGTGTCGGCGGCGTGAACGCCGTTTTCTCCGGGATGGGGGAGGAGCTGAGCCGGGCCGCGAATCCTCCTCGGTGATAAGCCAGGGCTTCCAACGGAGCTCGTCCTCCCGATACGCCCGTAACACCTGCTGCCGCTCCTCTTCACCGAAGTCGCTGGCCTCCGGCATCTCCGTGCGCCACGTAGTGTAGACAGGCGGTGGCGAAGATGTAGAAGCCGATGAGAAGCGAACAGGCGGCGTAACGGTGGTGAGCCCCATGGTCCCGATCTTGACCGTTTCCGGTTCTTTCTGGGACAGCTGCCCCGGACGGATGCCCACGGCGGACACAAGAAAGTCCCGGATGTGGGGGCGCAGCGCGCCGAATAGCCACGGGAGCCCGGACACCATCCGCTGAAGACGGACGGCTACGGTCTCCCGGTATTCGCCTTTAGGTAGCGTCGCCCATTCCTCACAGTGGTATTCCACCGTGTAGACCAAGTCGTCCTGGAGGTCTGCGGAGGGGTTGTGAACTGCTGGGTCCATGTCGCGGTCGCGTTCTTCTGTCATGGTTCGTTGTGTGGCAGGCAGGAGAAGGACCCAAGATGCAGATTCACAGACACGGGGATAAACTCAAAAAACACAGCTTTATTGCTGGCCACGAGAAGCAATACAAAATAAACTAAAACTGGGAAAACTAAAGCATGAGATGTACAAGGAACCGAACCATGGGGAGAATAACACACAACATGAGGGAGAACGCGACGCCGAACAGAGGGAGACGCAGACAGAAATACACAGAGGGTTAACGAGGAAAGTGGGAACACATGGGGAACACAGGTGACACTGATAATCATAACGAGACAAGGCGGGGTGAACTGAACATGACATGTACAGGCGTGAGAGTCACAAAGTAAACAGGAAGTGCACAGAGGTTCAGACAGGAGGAGAGAGAGCACGGGGAAAACACAGACATAACGGGCTGGGGAAACATGAAACAACCACAAAGGGAGACGAGGGCTCATAGATACACAGAGGGGCACACAGGGGGTAAAAGCCATGAAGGGAAAACACTTAGGGAACACCACAACAGGGCAACTCAGAAAACATGGCCTAAATAAGGAACAAAATACAAACATACAAGAAAACTAAGAACACTGGGCGAACATGGCCCAGGACCATGACAGGTCTACAATTATGAGCAGTCTGTTGTGAAAGTGTGTTGACAAATAGACAGATGGTACCTGGTAAAGTGAAGCCTCAACATTCCAGCTGGAAAGCTTTCATTCTCTTACATATTCAGGTGACATCTCATAGTCTGACTAAAAGAGTTATACCTGCAATTAAGTAAAAAGAATCGTAAAGGAATTACCTATCCACCACTGTTGGTTTTACACAGCAAAAGTCTACAGTCTTGTTCTGAAAAGCAGACAGTTAGGGTGAAAGATCACAATTGGCCACAAAGAAAATTATAAGCTGGTCTGCATTTTGCTCAGGGACTGGCCTTTTAAGTTGCATTATTTAATGGTAGGACTTCGTTGAAGAGCATTGTAGAAATGGGGTCTAAAGGACATGTTTCAAAGTTGAAGTTAACTCTGAGAGATCAACTGGAGAGAAGGATTTTAAATAAGCATCATCGTTTATAAAGTTGCTCTACATAATGACACATTTCTGAGATTGTTATATTTGGTTAAAATTTTATTCATGAATAAATTTTTAAAGTCACTAGTTAAAGTTTAAGGAATGCTTGGCACAACGGAGCTCTGACTCTTGGGGTTATTCTTTTTTAGTAAGATGTCACCTAATGTAACTTTAAAGGACGCTTTTTTATAGTGCAACAACGCAAGGCAAAATATAAAGATTACTGTGCCATCATTATTAATTAGTGATCAAAAGATAAAGTATTTTTCTCATCTTGGCTTTGAGTTTGAGTTATTTTTTTTCACGTGTTGCCATTGTGGCATTTTGTACACACCCTTTGTGAATGTAAACAGGCTTCCCAATCAGTGCTGAAACCTTCATCACAAAACAATAACATCATTTGGCTAACATTATTTTTATTATTAATCTAAAAATGCAAAACTTGCACTGTTACCATTAAAATGGAATCCTTATCATTTTATACCAACTATATTACAATCCTTAATACAAAGTTTGGTTCATAAAGGAAAGATTTTCAGACTCTGTTGACAGACACATTTAAATTAAAGCATTACTAATGATTGGTAAACATTTTCAGTATTTGTTTAATTATCAGGTTAAAATTTTTTCCAGTGCTCGTTTTAAAGTGTTACCAGTGACGTGCGGTCAGGGGAGGTAGAGGAAGCAGCGAATCACCTGTCATCATGGAAAAAATAAAATAAAATGAACAAATAAATGAAATAGCTATATTTATTAAATGATTTGAACTATGAACTAATTTTCCAGTTAGTTTAAGCAATTTGGACAATTTTTTTTTTATTAGAAAATTACGCAGTCTCTCACAAACTGTCTGCTGCCTTGCAATGAGAGTGTATCACTCTCTGTATGTCGCTAATCAAAGGGTTCAAACACTTCAAACTGCCGGCTTTGTTTAGCTGATGTTTATATTATGTGTTTAACCTCTTTTGTGTGCTCAGCAATCTTACAACTGTAGTAAAGAGGCACTGAGGCTGGCAGTTCTCTTATCTTAAGATAGGGAGCACTCTTGAGCCCAGTTGTTCTTATGCTACTCCGCAGCTGCAGAGTAAGTGACAGCGACCTAGCAATAATCTAGCTTGAGCGAGTCAAGTGCAGTGATATTTTCTCGCCTCTCACCCTGTCTGCTTTTAGAATGGAAAATTTTATACCCAAGCTCAAACAGTTTTATAAACTGGACTTTTAATTGAAACAGGAGGTAATAAATAAAGGAAGAACGCCTGCGCTGAAAGGTTTGCTTCAAACTATGCAGTGTTGGGGAGTAACGGAATACATGTACCGCCGTTACGTATTTAAAATACAAAATATGAGTAACTGTATTCCGTTACAGTTACCGTTTAAAAGGGTGGTATTCAGAATACAGTTACTTAAAGGGATTACACGGCGGTATTTTCCTGTTTCATACCATAGGTTATGCTCTCTCTATTTTTTGGTAATTCCACGCCAGTGGAAACCCAAACAAAACACGCATTAAGAGGCTCAAATGCCCGTGTCTCAATCTCGCGTCTCATAATGACGTGAAGAAATATTTTTTTTAATTATTTAATATAAAGGCAACAGGCAGAGTGTTACAGGCATCACCCTAAAGAATGTAGCCTCATGGGCAGTGTAGTCCGTGCTGCAGGGAGAATGGACTGCCATACCCGTTATGTGTCTGTGAGCGCGAGGAGGGAGAAAAAGGAGAGTGGAAAAGTATGAGATGTCACCAATCAGAAACAGGAGCTGGAAGCATGTAAATATAATAATAACCACTGCAGCCAAAAAGAGTGCATATGAGAGCATGAGGGTGGGAATGTATGTTTGTTGGTTTGTGTCTATGTGTCAGGTTGGGTATCAGACGCCACCTCTCTGGGGACATCTCAGGCCCTCCAAGGTATGGAGGCCTATCTCCCCCCACCACTCCCCCTGCCAGTGGCAGACGCCCTCAGACATCGGTGCATTGGTGGTTCTTTGTGTCCGGGGATGGGCATCCAGGTACCCACTGGCTCACTCCTGGTGGCTGCTTGTCGGGGCCTGGAGCCTGGGGCTTGCTCGGGCTCCTTCGGGGGTGGGGTGCCCTCGGCCTCTCAGCCTGGGGCTCGGTCACTCTGGCACAGCTGGCTGCCGGCGGAGCTCACGGGCACGTCACTGCAACCCCCCCTGGCTTCTGCTCCGCGGCTGCTGAGTGACCCCTCATCTGGGGCTCTCCTCAGCTCTTTCTGGGATAGTGGCACGGCTGCCCCTCTGTTGGTCTTCCTTGATCTCTTGTGTTCTGAGGGCCTCTGGATGTCTACAGCCTTTCAACGCCTCTCTCTGTCTCTCGCTAGCAAAGTTGACCCAGACAACAAAGTAAAGCTAGTTTTCAGCTACGAGCTTGACACGGAACCTGACGTATTAGCCAGAGGTCCCTTTACTACGGAATAGTTTTCTATACGAGATCGCTGCAAAAAGAGCAGCCTTACCTACTGTCCATCCTACTGTTACTCATTTTACACTAAAATTTAAAAATCTATTTGGTATTGCTTTCAGAACTGCACATGGTTATTACCTTCAGTAATAGTAATAAATCACACAGCAATAGTTGTTGTAAAAAGCATGATAATATATTAAGTAATCCAAAGTATTCAGAATACGTTACTCTCATTGAGTAACGTAACGGAATAAATTACAAAATTGTGATGGCATCAGCCACACAGGGGTAAATTAGTCCATTTTTCACTTTATTATTTTGCTTTGCAGTTTTCTTCATTAATCATTTGGTTAAACCTAACACTGGTATTATGAGGCGCGCACATAGTAACATTGTGTGGTTTTTCTAAAATGTTTTGTTATATTAATTATGTTTCTCTTTCTTTGAGTTACCTGGGTTTGGGCGGTGGCTGTTTCCTGTCTGGGCAAAAGGCGTGGCTGAGGACTCTGGGGACAAAATGCCTGCTCAGCAGGACCAACCATGGGCTTACCAGGAGCAGGGGTGTTTTAGGTTTAGTTAGGTTATTCTGTGCTTAGTTAATATTAGTGTGTTTTTGTTTTCCCCCTATTGTGTTCAAATGGTTTGGCCAAATCATTATAAAAGCTACCCTCATGTGTCTTTGTAATTAGGTCAGTTTGTGAGTTAAGTTGTGTCTCACTTTGTTTTGTTTAAGTTTCTGGAAATTATTTTTTGTAGAGTTATATTTAGTTGACCTGTTTTATGGGCCTGCTAAGTATGGTTTTGAATTTTGTTAATTTTGGACTTTTTGAGGGTTAAAATAAAGAAAACCCTTTTTGAAGATATTTTTTTGCCTGTGTCCTCTTTGCTTTGGCTGCTTGGTCCCTCACAAAAATACATTTTGGGGCATGTAATCTGTAATCTGTAGTGGAATACATTTTAAAAGTAACCTTCCCAACACTGAAACTACGGGACAGAAGATTGCCTGCTCCTTTCAAAATGAGTGGTTCACATGAAAAGACTGGCTGTGTGGATGTCCAGCGCGGAACCAATTTTTCTGCTTTCCTTGCTTTCTTTTCTCAACGTGTCACAATATCTGGACAAATGGGATATTGTGACATGAAGAATTTGCGGAGAAGCCTCAGCAACATGAGCAGTCTACCACTTACATTCAACGTCAGATCACATTTAAACCTTTTAGGATCTCCAGGGTTTACTTAACTTTGGATGAACAGCAGCATTCACAATACTAAGATAAAGGAGACTCGAGAGATTATGAAAGATCTCTTAAATGCCTCCTGCTTCCTTCCCAAACAGCAGCTGGCATTACATGGAAATGATGAAAATACAGGCTATGCTAATCGTGGGAATCATGGTTGACTACCGGCTCAGTTACCGCTAGCTGCCGCAGCCACGATTTGAGCCAGCCTTTCCTGTTGTTAAAAAACCCAATTCTTTGATCTTCGGGCTGAAGGAATAACAACACTCGGTGTTTAACTGCTCAATCAACAATAACTTTAATCAATACAATTCTCTTAATTCCATACAACCACTTTGAGCATTACAAACGTCCGGAAGGGAGATGTGCATGAGAGGGTTGTCAGCAGATCTTGAGGTGTCTGACAGCAGTATAGAGTAATACAAATCAGTCTAATAAGTCTAATAATTTCACCTTTTCTAAATCAGGAATATAATGCAACCTAAAACAATATAATGATTTCACAATCTTTACTCAGAGGTATAGTGTAGCATAAAACAGCATACTGATTCTACAGTTACCCCTTTTGATCTTCATCAGTATATTTTCACATTGTATATACATTTTCCTCCCTGTAACATTTAACATTTTCCAACAATACAATGCGATACCATTCCCAACATCCAGCCAGTTAAAACTCAATTTCCTTCACCCAAAATCAGTAACACAGAAACGTGGCAGTTGGAGGGTCAAGTCTGCAGGTCCACACACTCATGTGAACTTAGAATCTCTCTCCCTTCTCTGGTCTCTATCATCCTACTGCTCCTGCAAAAAAACAAAACCCTTTTCTACCAGCTGGGTGAATTGTTTGTCAACATTTACTCATTTGTCTCAGTTTTAAGTCAGTCAAAACTTTATTTACATCATCAGTCTGTCACAGTACAGTCAGTCCCTCGCATGCATCATTGCTGATAGTGAAGCCTCTCGCACACGCGTTTCAGTATTCACTCACAGCAATATCACGTCTGATCAAAGAGAAGACAATTCTTTATGATTTTGGAGTGGATTGAACCGCTACAATCCTTTTAGACTCCGGACTCACCATCTCATGTGATCAGTGTCCCAGATAAGTAAATTTCTCCAAAGCCCATTGTAATCAGGGGAAGCACACTTTGTGACTGTTTCCAGTAGGAATCTTTTGTAGCGCTTTTGATTTCAACCTTGCAGGCCTGCTTAAAAGAGAGCTGATTGTTAAATTATGAACTCACAAAATAGCACCACCGGTGCATAACACCTCTCAGATTTCTTATCTCAGTGCACTGTAACAAAAGCAAGAACAAAAGTAAAAAATAAAATAATAATAAAAATAACAAATACTGGGCGAGTTCCAGACATGTCCAAGCATAAAACCGGCTCTCTCTCTTAGAGAAAAAAAACAACCCAAACCTCACTGGCAAAATCAACCTAGTGCTAAGCAAAATCCAAAGACCGGCCAAAAAATTCACAGGAAAGTTTATGCTTCCTAATGTAACAATATGGTTTAGGAATTAGCTTCAAGACATTACAAAGTTAGTTTATCATTCTCACTCTGTACCACTCCTCCTCATAATCTCATCAGGGCTGTGTGAAGCACAGTAAGAATTTCAGTCCAGGCCTTCAGCAGCCATAAACAGGCATCTGGAGGCATGCAGTCATGTGCTGTTTGTAAAAAGCCTCCAGCGAGTGACCAGCCTCTATTCATGCACAAAGGCAGGGGTCACTGTGCTGTATTTCGCCATTGCATAGTCATATTCTGACAGTGTGATTGTTATGCCATCATGAATGGACATCAAATGCATTTTTAATTTACACATCAAATCTCTGGCCATTTCAGGGAGTCGGAGCGTCACACCGAGTGTGTGGCTCCTGAGTCCACAAGAAATTTCACCCTCCCACCCACCACACACAGATATTGTTTACATAAGCAGAGATTTATAGACTTTGTTTGTTAAATGTACATATGTGCCCTCTGGATGACATGAAATGCGTTCTAAGTGATCAATGGCTTCATGTAACAGTGTGTGTGTGTGTGTGTGTGTGTGTGTGTGTGTGTGTGTGTGTGTGTGTGTGTGTGTGTGTGCAGCATTTTGCATATCAGCACGAGCACTTGTTTGCAAAGCATTCTTCATTGCGTCAGCATGTGTATGTGTCTGCATCACTTTTCATTGCACCAGCGTGTGTATGTGTACTTGTATGTGGATCACTTCACTGAGAAGTGGATCACTTCTCAGTGAATCAGTGTGTATGTTTAGGTGTGTGTCATTTCTTACTGAATAAATAGGTCTACATGTGTTTGTGTGTGTATCAGTTCATGCTGAGTCAGTGTGTATGTATATGTGTGTGTGTTCATCACTTTCCTGTTCTGTTGTCTGGGGTAAACCACAGCCTGAAGCGTGCCCTGGGGTCCTGTCCTTCTTTTCAGTCTGTTTGCGACCATTGCTGCTGCTGCTCACAGTGCTGTCCATCCTGGTTCTGAACCTAATTGGGGCAGTTATGGTGGTCAGCATTGTGTTGCTCGGCCTCACTTTTCATCTGGGCTTGGTGGGTGTGTCGTCACAGCTCTGTCAGCTGAAGCTGTCTGGGAATTTCCTCCCATGTAGTGAAATGGGCCTTGGGTTTAGCGCCCTCCGTCTCCCCTGTGTGAGATGCCTTTCCTGCAGCACTGTTGACATTTTCAGGTTGTTGTGGTGGGTCCAGCTGATACAGCATTTGGTCAGGGTCACGTCGAAGAGGACAAACTACTAAATTTATCATCTCATCACTGGTTGGCAGTGTAGGGACTAACGCGTTATTAAGTAAAGTGTTACAGTAACTACATTATTATTGTGGCAACAATCACGGTAACTAGTTGTTATGCCAAAATCAGGAATGCGTTAATCGTTACTGGGTTTTCGATAGGGTCGTTATTCGTTACTTTGTGTGTTGCGTTCGACTTACCTTGGAAATCGGAACATGGGCCTGGGAAAAATGTCACACTCAAGTAAACAGTATTCTGGTTAGCCTCGTTAGAGAAGGCGGGATTCAATTTTTGTGACGCCCTCAAAAGCGGTTGTTTTGCTAGCCCTCTACTAAACACATATGTAGCCAAAGCAGGACTGGCCATCGGGCATACCGGGAATTTGCCCGGTGGGCCGATACTTCAGATTCTCACCTGAAGTATCAGGGTAACTGAACTTCAGGTGAGAATTTATGAACTGCTTTCTATCTGGGTCAGATATAAACCAAGTTTAGGTGGAGTTTATTTTCGTTGTGCTAATGTTTTACAGTCAGTTATAACAACTTGTGCTGTCTACTAGCTAGCATGACGGAGTTTATATTCTGCTGGGCAGTTTTCTATGATGTTACTGATGTTGAACTTTATTTTATTCATAAGGTTAGTTATTAGAGTTGTCAACCGTCCCCTAAAAAACTGAATCGTCTCGTGTTCACATAAAATATTACGCGTTTCGTATTGAGGTGACAGCTACAATGAAAAAAAGACACAAAGCTGGAGTTATTCTGCATCTTTACGCTGCACAGCTGCCTCTTCTTCTCTCATTCTCTCCCCTCATTTTCCTGTTACTACTTCAATCACGAAACTGATCAATGATCAGCTGATCAGCTTTTCTGTCGCAAGTCCCGTCTCTCTTGTTTGTTTATCGCCCACTTTTCCCAGAAAGAGGAAACCAGCAGAGGCCGCGTTAAACAACAGCAGCACGTTTAAGCTTGATAAGCTGCTGTTAGAATTTATTTAATATTAATTTCTAGTATCAGCTGATGTTTGCTGGAGCCACAGCTGTAAAAGCTGCTGGTCATGATGTCGGTTTGGATATCCTGGTGAAAGGGAAACATGAAGATGAAACCAGGAGATGTCCTTACTGAATCATCAGAGCTGAACAGGTGATGGAGAAGCAGGTTCACCTTTTAGGTGACATGAATGAGTTGAAGGGAAGTTATGAACTGTTTCTGAGAGACAAATAACACCAGGATCCTTTTTTATGTAGCTGACAGCTGGTAACTGTGCAGGGGCGGGTCTAGCAAAGTGTTGCCAGTGGGGCCAGGAAGGGCATTAACAGGGAAAAGAGAGCACAAAGAAATACTTTTCTTTCTAATTGTCATTTAAAATGTCTCACTTTTAACAAATAATTATCTGAATCTTACAAACATTTTCATCTGATGCAAAATGTATAGAAATCCATTATTGTACATAGAAATTTTTTTTCAGGGTCCCATCATAATCTTTTCAGAAGTACTGTATATGATGCCAGTATTTTCAGACATTTTCTAGATTCTGTACCAGTACTGTGTGTAAAATGCCATCAAAAGTCAATTAAGTTTTATTCTTTCTCACCTGTCTTTCTGTCTCCTTTCACTTTTTAAAGGTTGCCATGTGAGAAAAAAATATTTTGCCCTGCCATGCTGTTTATTGATGTGGTAAATAAATAGTTTATAAAAATATATCTAAATCTGTCAATTATTATTTTCAATATTCAGTAATGATCATGTCTCACCTCTAGTCTTCTCTGTCTTAATTTCAGGTTTCCACCATGTGTTGTAGATAGTTCAGGAGGTTAACTCGACCAAGCAGTCTTTCGGTTTCGGCTAAGTACTGTTTGAAATACCAGAATAGGGAGGATGGTGTAGGTTTAAGTTTATTAGATTGATACATATATACCAACAAGACAATGTACATCACTGTCACAATAGCGTTTGTTTTCATTCAAAGGTTTTATGATTTTCCTATCATACCTGGTGGGCGGTCTCTAGTCAAAATGCCCAGGCCGAGTTTTTGTCCTAGTCCAGCCCTATATACAGCTCATGTGCAGTCTGGAGTTAGATACATCTTCCTACTCAGAAGGCAGAATTTCCGAGTTCCGAGTACAATCGAAAGAACCATGACTGCAGTTTCTGTGTTAGACGTAAAAAGCACACGTGATGCTGTGACATAGGCGTGGGATTTCTCTCATGGAAATATGCACATTATTTTTTCCTTTCTGTTGGCGGCTGTATGGGCACAAATTGTGGTCATAAATATTTTGTACTTGTAAATCAGGATTTATATGTGTAAAAATAATTTGTGTGTGCGTAAAAAAGATTTGTGTGTGGACTTAGCCAAAAAATACGTGTGAAACTCTGCACTCAAATTTCAAGTTACAACGAATTTTGACCCTGTTTTTCTTCCTTTCATCTGATTGGCCAGTGTCATGTCAATCCCAAATTTAATTATCCAATCAGAGAACAGATGGGTTTGGCTCTTAGAGGGGCACTTTTTTGAACTGCAGGCCCTTGAAGGGTAATACAGTTTGAAGCTGGAGGATCTCTATGTAAATATCCAATAGAAGGTAGGTTTCTACTTTCAGTAGCTGTTGAAAGGATAAAGTTTTGGTATATCAGTGGTTAGAAATACCATCATTACTTTAGGATTAGTTTAACACAAAGTCAGGGCTGACCCGGGAGCATTGCTGTGAGTAAGTAAGAAAAACTTTATTTATATAGCACCTTTCAAGATAAAAATCACAAAGTGCTTCATAGAAGCTATAATCTAAAGATAAAAATCAACCAAAAGCAAGTTTAAAAAGATGAGTTTTTGGCTGTTTTTTTAAAAGCGACCACTGAGTCCACAGAGCTCAGGCTCAAAGGGAGAGAGTTCCACAATCTGGGGGCCACAGTGAGTCACAGTGCGCAGCATAAAGGTCCTTCCACATCGGCCGCAGCATGTGCTGCTAATGCTAACTAAAAGCCAAGGATCCAGAATTTGTTGCGCTGGCTGCTGAGCTCTGTGGGTTTTTGCAGAAGCTCTACCTGTACTAGATGCACCTGCTCCTTGTTGTTCCTATCTCTGACTTCATGTCCTCTACAAAAGTTTTTTTTTTTTTTTTTTTTTTGCTGGTTCTTCAAATATTCCATAAAAACATGTATGGTCATTCACAACGAAGAAAGCTTTGTAACTATCCCCACTAGTGAAGACTGTCATTTCCACAATACTGCATGTAAGCAAGCTAGAAGACTGGCATCCTTGCTGTTTATCCAGCTAGGGGAGCAACACATTAATAAGAGAATTCTGAGTAAAACCAAAGTTACTTTCCAGGGAAACTAGTTACTTTGAAAGTATTGACTAACTTGATGTAACTGAGTTACGTCTGATAGAAGTAACTAGTAATGTAACTAAGTTACTAATTTAAAGTAACTTACTCAACACTGGACAAAACTGACTTCAAAGAGAGATATTATCACAGGAAACTAAACACAAGGACAGTTAATAAAACAGGGATTGAAAATAGAAATTCTAATGCCAGATAACAAACAGACCTCAGGATACAAACAGAAATTAAAACTATAACAACCAAAACTAGGACTTTGGCCTCAGAATATTAAATAAACCAGAATCAAAAGTCCAAAACCAAGAACACTGGGTACAAAACCCCAGAGCATGACAGTGCAATCATATGATCTGGAGCTGGATCTTGATTCAGGAAGTAACCGCTGACGGTAAATCTTCATTGTCACTTTAGACTCTAGCATCAATGACGTTAGTTGAACACTGTTATTCTTTTGTGATAGGAAGAAGTAACAATAATTCATGAATACAACTTGAGGAACTTGACACACATTTTTAAGAGATACCAATGAAAAACAAACAGTGGTTTGTTTTGTTTAGTAAAGACTTACAGTATTTCTCTGCCATTTCCTCATTGTTTCAAGCTGTGCCCTGCCAAGTGAGACTAACAGAGTTAAGATTAGTATCAAACATTAGGTAGCAAAACATTCCCATGAAAATTATGGTTCACTGTGTGCAGTGTTGAGATCTATGAAATTGTCATTTTATCATTAGCACTCCTTTTTATAAATGTTAGGGTTTATATACATGTCACTGCTGATTAGATGACCTTCTAATTGGCAGAAACTTACCTTGAAGCAATTTATGCATAGTTTTGTCACACAGAGGTTATTCAACTCCAGAATGAAGGAAAGACAGTTCAGGTCCTCTTTTAAAACCGTTGCAGTACAAAAGGTTTTCACAGTTCTCGTTCACAACATGGATCTAACAAAGGATTCCACTACCTGTGGATTTCTCCCCCCACTCTGGGTTCTTCCTGTGTGATTGCTCCCCCCCAACTTCCTGAGATAAAACTCACCCGGCTCCCACCATCTGTTTAACTGCATGAATAAGGTGTGACGCAGACATGAAATGAAAGAAATTCCAATACACATGTTAAGCTTATGTGTCTTAGTTTTTGTCTCAGTGTGCTTTTTTGCTGATATTTAGTTTGGTTTATGGTGGTTTGGAAGCAGACACCCACTGCACGTGACGTTGGAGTGACATCTTTCATAAGAAAGAAAGAAATGGAGGGAAAGAAAAACAGAGGCAAAAAAAATCCGCTGGACCATCTGTTGGGGAAAAGAAAGAAAGAAAAGAAAACAAGCAAAAACAGAACAACATAATAGGGAAACCACAGCAACAATATAGAAAAGTATAACTAACAGTAAATATTGAATGTTACTGAGCAGCACACAAGGCCAACAGTGCATGGTATGCTTTGAGGCAGCAGCCAAGGAAGATACAGTGGGGCAAAAAAGTATTTAGTCAGCCACCGATTGTGCAAGTTCCCCCACTGAAAATGATGACAGAGGTCAGTAATTTGCACCAGAGGTACACTCCAACTGTGAGAGACAGAATGTGAAAAAAAAATCCATGAATCCACATGGTAGGATTTGTAAAGAATTTATTCGTAAATTAGGGTGGAAAATAAGTATTTGGTCACCTCAAACAAGGAAAATCTCTGGCTCTCACAAACCTGTAACGTCTTCTGTAAGAAGCTTTTCTGTCCCCCACTCATTACCTGTATGAATGGCACCTGTTTGAACTCATCATCTGTATAAAAGACACCTGTCCACAGCCTCAAACAGTCAGACTCCAAGCTCCGCCATGGCCAAGACCAAAGAGCTTTCGAAGGACACCAGGAAAAGTATTGTAGACCTGCACCAGACTGGGAAGAGTGAATCTACAATAGGCAAGCAGCTTGGTGTGAAAAAATCTACTGTGGGAGCAATCATCAGAAAATGGAAGACATACAAGACCACTGATAATCTCCCTCGATCTGGGGCTCCACGCAAGATCTCATCCCGTGGGGTCAAAATGATCAAAGATCCCAGAACCACACGGGGGGACCTGGTGAATGACCTGCAGAGAGCTGGGACCAAAGTAACAAAGGTCACCATCAGTAACACACTACAACGGCAGGGAATCAAATCCCGCAGTGCCAGACGTGTTCCGCTGCTGAAGCCAGTGCATGTCCAGGCCCGTCTGAAGTTTGCCAGAGAGCACATGGATGATACAGCAGAGGATTGGGAGAATGTCATGTGGTCAGATGAAACCAAAGTAGAACTTTTTGGTATAAACTCAACTCGTCGTGTTTGGAGGAAGAAGAATACTGAGTTGCATCCCAAGAACACCATAGCTACTGTGAAGCATGGGGGTGGAAACATCATGCTATGGGGCTGTTTTTCTGCCAAGGGGACAGGACGACTGATCCGTGTTAAGGACAGAATGAATGGGGCCATGTATCGTGAGATTTTGAGCCAAAACCTCCTTCCATCAGTGAGAACTTTGAAGATGAAACGAGGCTGGGTCTTCCAACATGACAATGATCCAAAACACACCGCCCGGGCAACAAAGGAGTGGCTCCGTAAGAAGCATTTGAAAGTCCTGGAGTGGCCTAGCCAGTCTCCAGACCTCAAGCCCATAGAAAATCTGTGGCGGGAGTTGAAAGTCCGTGTTGCTCGGCGACAGCCCCAAAACATCACTGCTCTCGAGAAGATCTGCATGGAGGAATGGGCCAAAATACCAGCTACTGTGTGTGCAAACCTGGTAAAGACCTATAGTAAACGTTTGACCTCTGTTATTGCCAACAAAGGTTATGTTACAAAGTATTGAGTTGTATTTTTGTTATTGACCAAATACTTATTTTCCACCCTGATTTACAGTGGGGCAAAAAAGTATTTAGTCAGCTACCGATTGTGGCTGTGGACAGGTGTCTTTTATACAGATGATGAGTTCAAACAGGTGCCATTCATACAGGTAACGAGTGGGGGACAGAAAAGCTTCTTACAGAAGACGTTACAGGTCTGTGAGAGCCAGAGATTTTCCTTGTTTGAGGTAACCAAATACTTATTTTCCACCCTGATTTACGAATAAATTCTTTACAAATCCTACCATGTGGATTCGTGGATTTTTTTTTTTCACATTCTGTCTCTCACAGTTGAAGTGTACCACTGGTGCAAATTACTGACCTCTGTCATCATTTTAAGTGGGGGAACTTGCACAATCGGTGGCTGACTAAATACTTTTTTGCCCCACTGTATAGTGTGTCTGTGATCACCCGTGTGTACACCTGTGTGTGTGAGCGCGCTTTGTAGCAGGAACAGGAAGTGATACTGTACTACAGAGAGCCGATGCCAATCAAGACATTAAAGCAGATAGATGTAGAGCAACAAAGCTTCTGATTAAACAGAAGTGTGAGATAGTTGAGAATTTACTCCAATGTCCTGTTATATTTTAGATAGCAAGGAGCAGACAACTGAGTTTATTGAACTCCACCGAGACAGCCGGTGACGCTGAAGGTGAGACTGTCCCATTTCACAGCCTTGCACTTCTGGCCTTCTTGGTCTTCAGGGATGAGTTGTGAATAGAGATTGACAGACCACGTGGCTTTCGCGCATTGCATTGTGGGTACGAGTGGCAACAAAATCAAAACACTGCATTAAGCGCTAGCATTTCCAGCACCGGTAATCATTAATTCTGAGGTTTTAATCCCTACTTGCATTTTATTTAAAAACAGTTATGTACAAAACGAAGGAGAACACGGCAGGTCCATACAAAGGCAGATGTGACGAAAAGGCAAAAAAAACAGTATGAGGGAAAAAAAAATCAAAGGAGTGAAAGGGTTAGACCCATACGAGCATACAGAGTGGAGTAAAGACGTTAGCGTGCTGCCCAACTTTCATCACGCACATACTTATTATTATATGGTCCTAAGTGTGAGGGCATACACTCACAAAATGTTTAGTAACTTCAGATCCCTGCAACAAGCCCAGGTCCAGTTTACTTTGGTGATTTCGACTATTCCATTTCACAGCTGTTGTTACATTTTTTCGGCTCTTTGTTACTTCGGAAACATGGTTTGAACAATTTTTCTTCCACGACAGAATCTGATAAAAAACTATCTCTTTACCCGTCGGCTTGCCGTGGCTGTCATGCGACGGCTTACAGCAGCTTCTTGCCATTCTTTGTGTTTCTTTTTATTGCTGTGTGACTGTTTTCATGTGAAAGCCTGCGTGCGTTAGTACCACTTGCGACTCTTACCTACAATCCTTTGCGGTTCTACCCCGGAAATGACGTCACATTTTCAATCTCTATAGCTTTTATTGTTGCTGTTGTTTATTCCAGACAGCTTTCCATCTTACTCCACACCACACTACAACCCTTCCCCCAAGTAGGGAACACTAAGGCTACGTCCACACTAATGCGTTTTTGTTTGAAAACTCATCGTTTTCGCTCCGTTTTGGCCTCCCGTCCACACTAAGATGGCGTTTTCCTCAAGGAAAAACGCAGCATTTTGACAACGCTCTCCAAAACACTTACATTTCAAAACGGAGCTGTCCCGTCGCAGTGTGGACACTCGAAAACGCAGACTTTCTAAAACAATGACGCATTTTAGTCATGTGATGCAGTCATGTGACCAATTAAACAAAGATAGCGGAGGGCATTATACAGCAGTTGTTTTGATTGCTCTAATTTTGACAGCCCTAAAAAAGATTAATATTAGTTTGTACATGCTCCAGATAGCTTTTCTTCAAATTCTTTAACCCTTTAAAGCCGGTCGGAGCGGACACGCTCCATTTTGCGTAACTATTTTTAAATCCCGGTAGCACTGCAACCACGTAAGCTAGCACAATAATTTTTTTTGCATATGAAACCGGAGGAGTTGTACTTACATCTTATGCCATCACCTTGTCCTAGGTCACAGTTTCCTTCCACATATAGCTTTGCAAAAACTGCATAAAAAGCACTTGCAGCAACAAAAACAATATTCCAGAAACAGGCTTTGCCGATCCGATCAGCTGTTTGTAACACTTCCTACGTCCATCAGCGTGAACTATCGTATGTCCGCCATGACCTGCCCGAAACCGGAAGTGACGTCATTTTGCGGAAATGTAGTTTTTTACCATCGTGGCTTACCATCGTGGCTTACCATCGTGGCTTTTCTGTGTCGTTTCTGGGATGCTGAGGACTCATATTGCACTGCTGGAAATATTTTATTTTGATGCATATGCTGCTTTTTTGCAAATTTGCACTATAATTTATTTTTTCGTGTTTCCTGCAGTATATGAAAATTGGTGTATCTCAAAAATAAAACTATGAAGACACTTAAAATAAATTTCCTTTGGTGGGAAACTAGTTTGTGCAACTTTTTTGTATTTACAGTTTTGAGGGATAAGCCTCTTAAATTTCTCTAACTAGAAATATATGTTAAAAAATCAAAAACGATTTTAAATTTTTTTGTAGTTTATTGCACTTTTTTGCAATTTATGTAATTACTATGCACTTAATGCAGACATATTATTAAAATTTGGGCTATAATGGTTGTATTGATGTATAGCAACTTGAAATGCTCCAAAAAATGGCTCTACAGCATGTAAAAATATACTATAAGCTCTGGCGGACTTGGTTCTATGGTAGGTCTTAAAGGGTTAATCCTCACTCGCGTTTGTGCATGCGCAGGGCTGGAACTTAAGCGTTTTGGGCCGTTTCAATGTGGACGCACAACTCTGTGAAAACGACTGAAAACGCTAGTGTGGACGAGGAGCATTTTCAGACAAAAACGCTGTTTTCAAATCTATCCGGGCTAGTGTGGACGTAGCCTGAGATAGGTTGTATTGGCTCTGTGTGGGGAAAAAAGAATTCATGCTTTCAACAATTTCTAATGAGAGCTCCAGCAGATTTTCTTAATGCACAGGCTGTGATCAGCTGACCTACCTACTGATGTATGTGGATTTAAACAACTAAACTCAGCATCATGTAAGCAGATGTTTTTCGAGCTATCTTGGCTGATTTCCATTTCCTACCCTAACAGTATATACTGTATATTTTCTTTTAACTAGATATACACAGTTGGTAGAAAGGTGGAATATATGAATTACTCTAAGCGAATTCCTCTAACCGTCATCACCTTAGTCTCTGCTGCACTTTATGTAACCAAACCCTGACCATGAGCACATCAGGTAACTATGCACCAGTCCAACACACTGAACTCACCACACCAACACAAGCTAACCTGTTTATCCTGCAGAAAACTACAGAGTTTTTTCACACAACATTTGAATTACACAAATCTGGTAAACTTTGTTTGTTTTGCAGGAATTCTCACATTATGACAATACTTTATTAAAACACATCATACACTGATCAAATATGTGATTAAAAATTACATGTAATCTTTAAATCTGCAGTTTATCAAGTATCACCGAAGAGTCCATATCTTTAAATATAACCTGTCTTCCTCTCCTGCTCTGTCATTCTCAAATTTGTTCATTTCTGAATGAAGTTCTCGGACTCTTAGTTTTCTCTCTCTGGGAAGCTGTACTTTTAGCTAGCAAAACCCTACATGGCAAACTGCATAGACACAGTCTGTGTGTTTGCTAATGTTTCTTTGAGCTGATAGAAATGTTGCATTTGAAACTGCCTGACAGTTAAAAACATTATTTCCTTATTCTCGCTCCTCTTCATTAGTGCTAGCTTGATGCTGATGTAGCACGAACACAGCTTACAGACACCTACACTCATTCTGGCCTACTTTTTATAAATGTTATATATGATTAGGGGTGTCAAATTATCGCGTTAATTGCGATTAATTAATTACAATGCTATTTAGCGCGTTATGTTTTTTAATCTCGTTAATCTAATTTTTAATCTCTTGACGTCATTGATTTTGTATGAGAGTTGCTATGTTATAAAATCCGTTTTTATGTGCTGGGCTCCTTGTGCTTGACTTGTTGGGGGTGGAGTCACGTCGTGAGGTCAAGGTGAGAAGTGGTGATTAGCTTACAGTGTGGATATGGAGGCGCATCTGAGAGTTGTTGGCCCAGTGAACGGGAAATTTGTATTTCATAAACGCCCCGACGGCACCATTGACAAAGGTAAAGTGGTCTGCCTAGAGTGTAAGAAGGAGTTTGCTTACCACCGAAGCAGCTCAAGTTTGGCCTATCACCTCAACGCAAAGCACCCAGCCGCGAGTGCAGCAACAGCTAGCAGTGAAGACGTTAGCAATATAGCAAGCCAGAGCAAAGCTTTTCGCCAAACAAAACTAGAGAATACCCCTCGTATGAGCAAGTCTGCGACCGACAGGCTGACTAATGTTATTGCCAAGTGGATAGCGATGAACTGTAGGCCGATAAATATAGTAGAGGACGAAGGATTGACAGAGGTGTTGCAAATTGCGTCCAATGACCCGTCATACAAGCCGCCGTGCAGGACTACAGTAACAACCAAAATCAGCAAAATGTACGACGGCGAAAAGAAAAACAAACTTGAGATTTTGGCGGAGGATTCTCCCAACTGTGTTGCTATAACCGGAGATCACTGGACCTCAGCTGGCAACCACAGCTATTTTGGGGTGACTGGACACTTTATTGATAGTGAGTGGAACCTCAACTCATTTGCACTGACCGTCATGAGAACAGAAACCAGGCACTTTGCTGATAAATGCGCCGAACAGTTCCTCAAGGTAGCAAATGACTGGGGTATTGAAAACAAGATATCCACCATTGGCACAGACAGCGCAGCAAACATGCTGGCTGCTATGAGAGCACTTCCATATGAGCACATCGCCTGCAATGCTCACATTCTCCAGAGGACCATCACGGTATGTCTCGATAGCAGTGGTTTTGTCGGTGTACTGGCAAAGTGCCGCAAGATTGTTGGTCATTTTAAACAAAGCCCTGCGAGTACCACAGAACTTAACCAACAACAAGTAGCACTCGGAAAGAAGAGCGATCAACTTATACAGGATGTACCCACCAGGTGGAACTCGACTCTCGCAATGGTCTCACGCCTCCTATGTAACCGAGAGGCTGTCCAGGCTACGTTGGACCAACAGAACCACAGGTTGGTCTTGCCAACCGAAGCCGAGTGGGCGAAACTGCAGAGGCTGGAGCTCCTGCTTGAACCATGCAAGTAAGTTCAAATAAACACCTTCCCATTTTAATTATATAAACTACTGTTACATGTGTAAAATCAAAATTAATGAACATAACAAGGAACTTTTAAGGACAATTAAATTGGAAATCAGTTACACTTTGATTTAAATGAATCCAGCTAGGTTTATTTAGCAAACCTCTCCACCTCTGCAGGTATGTGACAGAGCTGCTGGGTGGTGAGGCCTACGTCTCTTGCTCTGTAGTGCTGCCTGCTTTTCGCCATCTGTACCGTGTCATGGACATTACTGATGATGATCCTGCCTACGTGGTGAAGTTCAAGAATGCCTTCCAGAAGGATCTGGCAGCACGACGAGCTAATGGCAACGAGATATGGTTCGAGGTGGCCACAGCATTGGATCCACGGTTTAAGGATTTGAAATGTCTTCCAAGAGAAAAGAGGGAACAGGTAGGACAATAAGGTTAAGCTGGACTAATGAGTCCAATTCATTATCAAATCAAACTTTTATTTATTATATGGAACACAAAGTTCTTTACAAGATTAAATAAATAAAAAAAAAAAGCACTTAGTTTTAATCACATTCATTCATTCATTCATTCATTCATTCATTCAGGTGTGGACCATTCTGGAGAATATGCTCCAGGCAGCAGAGCCCAGAAGAGCAGATAGTCTCCAGCCCTCCACAGAGGATGATGGACCAGCTCAGAAGAAGAGGAGGAGCGAACTCCTTCTGGGGTCTGACTCTGACTCAGAAGATGGAATTGAGTCTGGAGAGCTGCAGCGCTACAGAGCAGAACTCAGCATCAGTATTGATGACTGTCCCCTGCAGTGGTGGTATGCTCACTCAGGAGTCTATGAAAAGCTGTCAGTCCTAGCACAAAAGTACCTGGCCTCCCCAGCTACCTCTGTACCCTGTGAGAGACTCTTTAGCCTTGCAGGCCACATAGTGCAAAAGAAAAGGGCAGCCTTGCTTCCAGAACATGTTACCAGGCTGGTGTGTCTTAGCGACTGGCTGAGGAAGAAGAAATGAGACACATGTGGTCAGCATAGCTGCTGTGTCATTTGTAGCCTACTAGAATAGATTGCTTGATGTTCAGCACTTTTTTTTTGTGATGGAAGAATACTTTGATGTGCTAACTTGCAGCACTGCAATGTCAGTTTTATTTTTCATTATCTGAAGCAGAGGAATTTCAGTGCTGTATTGCTCAGAAAAGAGCAACTCTGATGTGCTAACTTGCAGCACTTAATTTATTTGATTTTATTTGTATTTATTTTTCCACTTATTTTACAAAAGAATACAACAGTATGTAAATGGTTGCATCTGTTTAACGTTTGTTAAACAATAAATGACTTTATAAAGTCACTTTCTTTGTTATATCAGTCTTTTGGTCTGCCACAATAAGTTGAGGGCTTTCCTCAGCTATTTTTAGGTGAGATTAAAAAAGAGATTAATTAGATCAATTAATTAAAAATCATAATTAATTAATCTCTATTTTTTTTTAATCTCTTGACAGCACTATATATGATACCACTTAACCTATAAAGTAAACACATTTACTGCTCTCAGAACAATCGCAACATAATTCTCTGTTTAAAATGTCAGTTTCACACTACAGTACAAAACTGAAGCATAGCATTAAGTGAAAAGTGCCAGATATTGAGTGTCTGGACTCCACAGGCATCTCCGGTGTTAATGAGATGGAGGTTCCAGTTTGAGAGATTTACTGGCTGTCTTCAGCTCATTGTGTTGTTTAAGGCAGATTAGTAAGGGCATTAAAAACCAGAAGTCATATGGCTTGCTCATCGAAACAGGTCTTGCCCTTTCTTATAGACCTAATCTTTTGTGAGGTTTTTTATTCTGTAATTAAAGCAATGCTAGGTGACTAAATAACTATGTAAACTGTCACAAGCTACTGACTCATCCTTGCATACCTACGTTTAACAAAGGCTGCTTAGAATGAAGTGGAGTAAAAGCCTTCCTTTTTTCATCAAGCATTTATTTAACTAGAACTTGTATTTTAGGTAGTCTGGATTAGCTTTGTTAACATGATTACATGGTGTTATTAACTCCCTTTTTATTTTTGATAAATTTTAATCTCCAAAAGTTGATTCTGTTCATCTGGACGTAGCATTTTCAGTGGGAGAAACGTTTCGTCACTCATCCAAGTGACTTCTTCAGTCTCAGCTGACTGCAGGTTTCCCCAATCTTATAAACAGTACATAAAAAAGGGAATGTTTTACATAAATTACATTTTTTGACAAATATGTTTGTAAATGTAAAAATGTTTGTAAAAATGTCCCTTATGAAAAGAATATCGAGGGAACAGTTTACCCTGCCCGGGATAGGGTTACCGGGGCCCCGCCCTGGAGCCAGGCCCGGGGAGGGTACCCGAGGGCGAGCGTCTGGTGGCCGGGCCTTAGTCCATGGGGCCCGGCCGGGCACAGCCCGAAGAGGAGACATGGGCCCATCCTCCCACAGGCCCACCACCCGCAGGAGGCGCCATAGGGGTCGGGTGCATTGTGTGCCGGGTGGCGGCCAGGAGCGGAGGCCCTGGCGGACTGACCCCCGGCTGCCAAGACTGGCAATAGGGACATGGAATGTCACCTCTCTGGTGGGGAAGGAGCCTGAGTTAGTGCGTGAGGTTGAGAGGTATTGGCTAGATATAGTCGGGCTCACCTCTACGCATGGCTTGGGCTCTGGAACCAGTCTCCTGGAGAGGGGCTGGACTCTGTCTCAGTCTGGAGTTGCCCCTGGTGAGAGGCGGCGGGCTGGGGTGGGTATTCTAATATCCCCTCGGCTTGCTGCCGGTACGTTGGGGTTTTTCCCGGTGGACGAGAGGGTTTGTTCCCTGCGCCTTAGGGTCGGGGAACGGGTCCTGACTGTCATCTGCGCTTATGCGCAGAGTGGCAGTTCGGAGTACCCAGCCTTCTTAGAGTCCCGGGGGGGGGTGCTGGAAGGTGCTCCACCTGGAGACTCTGTTGTCCTGCTGGGAGACTTCAATGCTCACGTGGGTAACGACAGCGAGACCTGGAGGGGCGTGATTGGGAGGAACGGCCTCCCTGATCTGAACCCGAGCGGTGCTTTGTTATTGGACTTCTGTGCTAATCACAGTTTGGCCATAACGAACACCTTGGTCGAACATAAGAGTGTCCATAAGTGCATGTGGCACCAGGACGCTCTAGGCCGTAGGTCGATGATCGATTTTGTAATCATATCACCAGACCTGCGACCATATGTTCTGGACACTCGGGTAAAGAGAGGGGCTGAGCTGTCAACTGATCACCACCTGGTGGTGAGTTGGATCAGGTGGCGGGGGAGGACGCTGGACAGACCTGGTGCACCTAAACGCGTAGTGAGGGTGTGCTGGGAACGTCTAGCAGAGGCCCCAGTCCGCGAGATCTTCGACGCACACCTCCGGCAGAGCTTCAACAGCATTCCGAGGGAGACTGGGGACATTGAGTCCGAATGGACCATGTTCAGCGTCTCCATTGCCGAAGCTGCTGCATTGAGCTGCGGCCGCAAGGTGGTTGGTGCCTGCTGTGGTGGTAATCCCCGAACCAAATGGTGGACACCAGAGGTGAAGGGAGCCACCAGGCTGAAGAAGGAGTCCTATCGGGCTTGGTTAGCCTGTGGGACTCCGGAGGCAGCTGACAGGTATCGACAGGCCAAGCGGAATGCGGTGGAAGGAATACTTCGAGGACCTCCTTAATCCCACTGACACGTCTTCCGAGGAGGAAGCAGAGGCTGGGGATGAGGGGAATGACCCGCCAATTTCCGGGGGCGAGGTCACTGAGGCAGTTAAACAACTCCTTGGTGGCAGAGCCCCTGGTGTTGATGAGGTCCGCCCCGAGTTCCTGAAGGCTCTGGACGTTGTAGGGCTGTCCTGGTTGACACGCCTCTGCAATGTTGTGTGGAGATCAGGGGCAGTACCTGTGGACTGGCAGACCGGTGTGGTGGTCCCCATCTTTAAGAAGGGGGACCGGAGGGTGTGTTCCAAATACAAGGGGATCACACTCCTCAGCCTCCCTGGGAAAGTCTATGCCAGGGTGCTGGAAAGGAGAGTTCGTCCGCTAGTCGAACCTCGGATACAGGAGGAACAATGCGGTTTTCGTCCTGGTCGCGGAACACTGGACCAGCTCTTTTTCCTCTCGAGGATACTTGAGGGTGCATGGGAGTTTGCCCAACCAGTCTACATGTGTTTTGTGGACTTGGAGAAGGCATTCAACTGTGTCCCTCGGGGTGTCCTGTAGGAGGTGCTGCGGGAGTATGGGGTGTCTGGCCCATTGCTACGGGCCATTCGATCCCTATACAACCGTTACAAGAGCTTGGTTCGCATTGCCGGCAATAAGTCGGACTCGTTCCCGGTGGGTGATGGGCTCCGCCAGGGCTGACAGCTCTGTTCATAATTTTTATGGACAGGATTTCTAGGCGCAGCCAAGTGGCGGGGGGCTTTCGCTTTGGTGGCCTCAGAATCTCATCTCTGATTTTTGCGGATGATGTGGTTCTGTTGGCTTCATCGGGTGAGGGCCTCCAGCTCGCACTGGAACGGTTCGCAGCCGAGTGTGAAGCAGCAGGAATGAGGATCAGCACCTCCAAATCTGAGGCCATGGTTCTCAGCCGGAAAAGGGTGGAGTGCCAACTCCGGGTCGGGGATGAGTTCCTGCCCCAAGTGGAGGAGTTCAAGTATCTCGGGGTCTTGTTCGCGAGTGATGGGAGAAGGGAGCCGGAGATCGACAGACGGATTGGGGCTGCAGCTGCAGTGATGCAGACGCTGCACCGGTCCGTCGTGGTGAAGAGGGAGCTGAGTGTAAAAGCGAAGCTCTCAATTTACCGGTCGATCTACGTCCCTACCCTCACCTATGGCCACGAGCTGTGGGTAGTGACCGAAAGAACGAGATCGCGGATACAAGCGGCAGAAATGAGCTTCCTCCGAAGGGTGGCTGGCCTCTCCCTTAGAGATAGGGTGAGAAGTTCGGCCATCCGGGAGGGGCTCAGAGTAGAGCATCTGCTGCTCCACATCGAAAGGAGCCAGCTGAGGTGGTTCGGGCATTTGACAAGGATGCCCCCTGGGCGCCTCCTGGGTGAGGTGTTCCAGGCATGTCCCACCGGGAGGAGGCCCCGGGGCAGACCCAGGACACGCTGGAGAGATTATATCTCTCGGCTGGCCTGGGAACGCCTTGGTATTCCCCCGGATAAGCTGGAGGAGGTGGCTGGGGAGAGGGAGGTCTGGGCCTCTTTGCTTAGGCTGCTGCCCCCACGACCCGGCCTCGGATAAAGCGGATGAAGATGGATGGATGTTTGTAAATCATACTAAATGTCTTCATAAATATTTACAAAATATTTTTAATAGTTTGTTTTTAAAAAAAATGATAAATATTTGTAAGTTGAAAATGTTGTGTCTGAACAATTAAACACTGTGGTTTTATTCTCCTTCACTGTGTACACCTCGATTACAAAGGTCATTATATAAGACTTTCTTGTAAACTGACAGTGATAGACTTTTTATAATAAGCAGCAGAAAAAACAAAAGGAGAACTTCTGGAACGTCGACTTTTCAGGGTGGAGCTGGTGAGTTTCATTCCTAATAGAAGACAGTTAGGGCGGTAGGTAACAACAGGTACAAAGAAGACAAAACAAATTTCATTTGGGAGTGGCCCATTGAAGTTGTAAGTCACATTTTGTGCATTGAATTCATGGAGCCTACAATTATGAGCAGTCTATCATGAAAGTGTGTTGACAAATAGACAGATGGCATCTGGTGAACCGAAGCCTCAATATTCCAGTGGGAAAGTTGTCATTCTCTTGCATATTCAGGTGACATCTCATAATCTGACTAAAAAACTTATACCTGCAGTTAAGTAAAAGAATCATAAAGGAACTACCCATCCACCACTGTTGGTTTTACACAGCAAAAGTCTACAATAAAACTACATATGTTAAAATAAAATATGTAGATGAACTGGTAATTTGGACAAAATGTCTAAATGAGGCTGTTTGTTGAAGACTTCCCATTTCCTGGGGGGTACAAGTGTACTAGACCATTTTTCTTTCAATGCTTTAGTAACATTATTTTTTGCTAATTTGGATTCATTTAAATACAATTTACGTAATAAAATCGTATTTATATTGTTTTCATGTTTATTAATGATTAGAATATCCGAAAAAAAAAAGTTATCTTTTCCACAGGTCAGCAATAATTTATATGGCCCAGTAAAACACTAAAGAGCTGATTTGGAGAAGTGTTAGGCTCGACACTAAATTATTATTCAAATTAATTATTAGTGTCAGCAGCAGAAAACATGGCATCAAAGCACGAGGTGAACCTCAGAGAATGGTGATGCTTTTCTTCATGCTCCTTTAAAGGTTTGCAAACACACATACTCATTTACTACATATCAAAACAAGGAGACACACATATGCATGCACAAGAACACATACACATTTCTATTCATAGATGTATTTTTAAACAGATGCATGTCATGTTCCTCAAGTTTTACTCATTAATCATTGTTACGCCTTCCCATCACAAGAGAATTACAGTGTTCACACCCTCAACTAACGTCACAGACGCTAAACATAATGGGGATGAGTTCCTGCCCCAAGTGGAGGAGTTCAAGTATCTCGGGGTCTTGTTCGCGAGTGATGGGAGAAGGGAGCCGGAGATCGACAGACGGATTGGGGCTGCAGCTGCAGTAATGCAGACGCTGCACCGGTCCGTCGTGGTGAAGAGGGAGCTGAGTGTAAAAGCGAAGCTCTCAATTTACCAGTCGATCTACGTCCCTACCCTCACCTATGGCCACGAGCTGTGGGTAGTGACCGAAAGAACGAGATCGCGGATACAAGCGGCAGAAATGAGCTTCCTCCGAAGGGTGGCTGGCCTCTCCCTTAGAGATAGGGTGAGAAGTTCGGCCATCCGGGAGGGGCTCAGAGTAGAGCATCTGCTGCTCCACATCGAAAGGAGCCAGCTGAGGTGGTTCGGGCATTTGACAAGGATGCCCCCTGGGCGCCTCCTGGGTGAGGTGTTCCAGGCATGTCCCACCGGGAGGAGGCCCCGGGGCAGACCCAGGACACGCTGGAGAGATTATATCTCTCGGCTGGCCTGGGAACGCCTTGGTATTCCCCCGGATAAGCTGGAGGAGGTGGCTGGGGAGAGGGAGGTCTGGGCCTCTTTGCTTAGGCTGCTGCCCCCACGACCCGGCCTCGGATAAAGCGGATGAAGATGGATGGATGTTTGTAAATCATACTAAATGTCTTCATAAATATTTACAAAATATTTTTAATAGTTTGTTTTAAAAAAAAAAGATAAATATTTGTAAGTTGAAAATGTTGTGTCTGAACAATTAAACACTGTGGTTTTATTCTCCTTCACTGTGTACACCTCGATTACAAAGGTCATTATATAAGACTTTCTTGTAAACTGACAGTGATAGACTTTTTATAATAAGCAGCAGAAAAAACAAAAGGAGAACTTCTGGAACGTCGACTTTTCAGGGTGGAGCTGGTGAGTTTCATTCCTAATAGAAGACAGTTAGGGCGGTAGGTAACAACAGGTACAAAGAAGACAAAACAAATTTCATTTGGGAGTGGCCCATTGAAGTTGTAAGTCACATTTTGTGCATTGAATTCATGGAGCCTACAATTATGAGCAGTCTATCATGAAAGTGTGTTGACAAATAGACAGATGGCATCTGGTGAACCGAAGCCTCAATATTCCAGTGGGAAAGTTGTCATTCTCTTGCATATTCAGGTGACATCTCATAATCTGACTAAAAAACTTATACCTGCAGTTAAGTAAAAGAATCATAAAGGAACTACCCATCCACCACTGTTGGTTTTACACAGCAAAAGTCTACAATAAAACTACATATGTTAAAATAAAATATGTAGATGAACTGGTAATTTGGACAAAATGTCTAAATGAGGCTGTTTGTTGAAGACTTCCCATTTCCTGGGGGGTACAAGTGTACTAGACCATTTTTCTTTCAATGCTTTAGTAACATTATTTTTTGCTAATTTGGATTCATTTAAATACAATTTACGTAATAAAATCGTATTTATATTGTTTTCATGTTTATTAATGATTAGAATATCCGAAAAAAAAAAAGTTATCTTTTCCACAGGTCAGCAATAATTTATATGGCCCAGTAAAACACTAAAGAGCTGATTTGGAGAAGTGTTAGGCTCGACACTAAATTATTATTCAAATTAATTATTAGTGTCAGCAGCAGAAAACATGGCATCAAAGCACGAGGTGAACCTCAGAGAATGGTGATGCTTTTCTTCATGCTCCTTTAAAGGTTTGCAAACACACATACTCATTTACTACGAATCAAAACAAGGAGACACACATATGCATGCACAAGAACACATACACATTTCTATTCATAGATGTATTTTTAAACAGATGCATGTCATGTTCCTCAAGTTTTACTCATTAATCATTGTTACGCCTTCCCATCACAAGAGAATTACAGTGTTCACACCCTCAACTAACGTCACAGATGCTAAACATAATCTCAGAGTAATCTCATAATGAAGATTTACGGTCAGCGTTAAGTACCTAAACTTATTGTCAGCGGTTACTTCCTGATTCAAGATGTGTAGAGACAGGACTGGACTTAGCAAAAAGTAAGCAGATTATTTGTCCTGGGAGAAAAAACAAACAAGAATATAAAACAAAAGGCAAAATGAAAATCAAACTTTACTAACTAAACTGAACAAAACTAATCACTGAAAACATAGAATAGGAAACCTGTGGCATGGACAAGACACATGAAGGGAGGTGAACTGACATTCCAACAAGGTACAAGGGGGGACTAACACAATAAATACACAGACAGTGATTAGGAGAGTGGAAACAGCACAGAAAAACAGCTGGAACAAATTAGGACTATCAAAATAAGACAGGAACTGCATCACCCCTGATGACAGGTGGACAAGTGGACAGCAAGCTCTCCTCCAGCTGCATGGACAGGTGAGTGTTTCTTAGATTTAGGTAGAAGTTTGTTGTTGACCCTGTTCTGACAGCATTTAAATCCAGCTCCCCATCTCTCTGGTCTATCTCGATACCTGGCCTATACCGCTATAATCGCTGTCTTCATAGCATCTGCCTCTCATCCATCTTTCACATAATGTCTACCTATGCATTTGTTTGGCTGCATAGTGTGCACATTAAAATAAAATCTTGGCCCTAGCTGCATGGATTCTTAGAATAGCTGAACGCGGGCCCTTTCCTGACAGGAGTCAGCGCTTCTTGATTCTACAAAGAATCGGCTCTTAAAGCCAGCTCACTTGCTAATGACACAAAAAGTAAATACTGTCCAGAGAGGGAACTGCTCTAAAAAAGACTTTCTGTTTTAAGGTTTGTTTGTATATCGTATGTGCAGCAGTACAGTGTCTTAACATTTGATTTTGGGTAGTATGCAGCAAACTCAATGAAAAGGTTTAGTTCATTTTCACAGCTTTTGATGTTATTTCTGCAGGTACAGTAATGCAGTATTGGTATGGTTCTAATCACACCAACAATTATAGACTTTTTCCCTTTGATGATCTTCAAAACATGCGCAATGTGTGCAGGAAAACACCTTGTACATATTCCGGTACAGACACTGATAGACGCTTTCTGTTCTATTATTAGTCTTTTACTAAAACCATCTGAGAATGTGGCATCAGTGACGCCTATTGACTAAGACAATGCCGTTTAATGTCATGACTTTTATGTTTCTGTTACCACAGAAATTGTTATGTATTGTTAAATAATGCTGTTAGCATTAGATTGTCAATCATATTTTTAATTTCAACAGTAATTGTTTTCTTTTTGTCTCTTTGTTTTTTTCACCTGTTTTGGAAACAAATTGCTTGAATACTGAAAATTCATGACTAAAAAAAGACTTAAAAATAAAGATTAGTTCAAAAAGGTTCATAATTTTATGATATATTGTTCGTTTTTTTTAATGTTGCTTTCTTCTGTTTACCTGTTCTGAAAACAAATTGTTTTGTTTCTAAATGCTGTGGTTCTGGGTCGTTGACCCAGTGTTTTGTGTTTGCGAACTTTTTAATCTTGTTTACTTATCATTGTTGTGATCCTTGTCTCTGTTGGTATAGTTTAGTCATGTCTGTCATAGTCTTCATCTTTGTGTTCTTCTTCAGCGTCCCCTTAATCTCCTCAGCCCATCATTTCTCTCTCTCTCTCTCTCTCTCTCTCTCTCTCTCTCTCTCTCTCTCAGCCCCATCCTCTCTGTCTGTCATGTGTATGTTGCTCCACCACCATATTTTTGTGTCTGGAGTCTGGATCTCTGTCTACAATATATTTCTCCTGTTAGCTATTTGTTCCTGTTGTCTACTGTTTATATTTTATTCCAGCACAGTTGGTGTGGAGCACCTACAAATTCTTTGTACATGTAGAATAACAATAAAGGGCTATTTTATTCTATTCTAAACATATTTCTAAACCTTCTGGAAAGCCTTCCCAGAAGAGTTGTAGCTGTTATAGCTGAAAAGGATGGACTGAGAGCATATTATATCCTATGGATTAAAAATAGGATGTCACTAAAGTTTATAGGCGAGTGAAGGAAAATGCAAGTACTTTTGGCAATATAGTGTAGTTTCAAAATGATAGATAAACTGATATTTGCTTTAGTTTATTAAGATCCCCATTAGCTTTGCATGCAGCTTAAAGTGTCTTGGGCTAGTCTGGATGAGTTCATTGCTACAAGGTTTTTCACATACAGATAGAATGAATACATTTTTCTCGAGTCAGTGAACAAAAAGTGAACTTAATTGTTTTTAAAGACGTTTTAATGAACAGGAATGAAGAACAATGTAAAGGTGAAAGCTATGCTTTGGTGAAATAATTTTATGTTAAGTTTAGATGCTTACTTTTCTTTATGTTTTTATCCAAACATTTGCACATTAGCAAGAATGAAAATGTGTTGGTGTGCTGGACATTCCTCATGCATTTTTCTTCTTAGAAAGATATGTACTGATGGAAGCTTCCTGTTCCATCATCAGTCTTTTACTGAAAACACTTTGAAAAGCACTTGGGGAATGCGGCCTCAGTGGCATGTACGTTGACGCAGATAATGACCTTTATATTTCTGTTTCTGTTACCACTGTTAATCGTCACGGTTCTGGGTCTTTGTGACCCAGCATTTTGGGTCTCTTGTGTTTTGGTATTTTATATCATGGTTTATGTTCTGAGTCCTTTTTTGTGCTGTTTTGATTATTTTAGTTATCGTTATTACCCTAGGTTCGGTTATGGCTGTTAAGGTTTTAGTTCTTAGTTTTTGTTATATGGCTTCCCTGTGTTTAATGTTGTGTCTACTCTGTGCAATTCTGTCCCATGTTTCAGGTCTATATGTTCTGTCTGTTTGCGTGTCTAGAGTTCAGTCGGTGTGTGTCCTGTTTTACTTTGAATGTCCGTATCTCATGTCAGTGTTTCTAGTTTTGCTTCCCTTGCCTCATCCTGCCTAATTACTCCCAGCTGTGCTGTCCTTTTGTGTCTCATATCCCTCGTTATCCCTCAGTGTATTTAAGCCCCGTGTTTCTCTTTGTCAGTGTTGTGATCTCCCTCACATCTGTCTGTGTGTTCTACCTGCCAACCCTGTCTTGTTTATTTCAGTATTCAAGTTTAGTTCTTTCTTGTTTCCAGCAATAAAGCTGCCCTTTTGAGTTTACGTTTCAACTGTTTCTGCATTTGGGTCCTTTCCTGCCTGCCTGCACTCAGATCATGACAAACATCAACAATAATAAATATTTATTTACTTACAGAAATGTTTAAATTTCCTGTCATATTTTGAATATTTTACAATAAGTCTTTTGTTTCATTCTTTCTTTATGTTCAAACGGATGCTTGTCTCCAGATTTACTTTTCTTCCATAGGCCCTGAAATACTGTACTTTGACTAAAAGACTCTACATGTAAGCAGTTAAGTGGAATTAATTAGTAAAGTGTATCAAATGCTAATTGTAACTGTAACTATATTTCTAATGAAGAAAAACATTTGTGTTCCCTTGTAGAGTAACTCTACAGACACAACCTAGAAGACTGGTAAATAAAAATAAATACATTTTACTGGTGTCCTTCTATAAAATTTGATTAAATCTAACAATATATGTCAGCTGTCTTCAAGTAACAAACTAAAATGTCAGTGTTTAATCAGAGTTGATCAGAAATGGTGTGAAAACAGTGCAGTGATGCCATTCGACTACATGATTTTTCATTGGTATGAAGTTATGTCACACAAAAGAGCCACACCTTGTTTATAAATAGTAATGAAAATGACGCACATGTACCTCAGTTGTACAGATATCAAATGATCAAATGTAACAACAGCAGCTTACATAACATACTAGATTTCAAACATCATTTATAGCTAAATAGTGCCTGTTAATAAAGGATGATCTGGACAAAAGGCCTTTCTTTCTGTTTGTTCAAGTGTTTATGCCATTAAATCAATCCTATTGTTAGGTAGTTTATGTGAGCTAAGAGATCAGTGATCTCTTAATTTGTTCATTTCTTGTCTTTCTTTGTGTTTGCTATTAAATCAAACCTGAGCCTTATTGTTAGGTTTTTCATGTGAGCTTTAAACTTTGATCTCTGAAGTTGTTCATTCCCTAGTGGATTCAAACCTACATAATTCGGTTCGATAACTCAAATTTAATTAAATCATAACGCCACAAATCAAGAATATAGTTCTGGCGGAGAGACTCGGCTGAAGTCCTGGTAGATCAACTAATCTCAGTGTTAGCCAACATTAGCTCACAGGATTATAAAATCAAGCATGGAGCCATAAATTCTGCCTTTACCAACATTTATGAAAGAATAGGTTGTTCCAAAGTGCTTTATTCACTTAAAGGTACTGTAATCAGATGCCACCTTTGTATCCGCTTTTATTAATACTATTTTGATGTTTTAGTAATTAAGAGTTTTGTTTTAGTAATTAAGAATGAACTCTACTATGCCATGTGACTACAGACAGAGAACCCCCCCCCCACACACACACACACACAAAACATGTTGCACGGGACAAATACAACTTTTTGTACATGTGGTAATATGCAGAGTCCACTTACACAGTGTCCAAGAACTGTCATTATAACGGCAATAATGTAAACATTGACACAACAACTTAACTTTGACAACAAAATTTACAGCTTTTTGAAAGTTATATATGGTGTTTATAGTGCATGCACGGGCCAGTTAGAACAAAAGACATGGTGAGAAATGTGCTAAAGCATTTGAATAAAACAACTATATAAGGGTAGACTTAATATTATGGTATGTATTATTTCTTACAAAATACTGCTCTTTTGTTTCTTTGAATCTAGACAGTTGTGTAAATTTACAACATATACTACATGTAAATGACTTTATAGCAACCAGTTAGAGAAGATATGCACCAAAGGACGGTGATATTACAAAGCATGCAAATAAATATATCAATTTAATAAATAAAACTCTTATATTTTCTTATAGAAATGAAGGGCAAATTTGTAAAGGCTTTCTCAGCATTTTGCAACTTTAAGAGGCATGTAAGGAGTACAGGTTCCCTCTCTGTGTCTGCTGCCCATCCTCTCGTTATTCTGTATATTTAAGTCCTCAGTTTGCCTCAGTTTCCTCGTCACATCATCAGTCTTCATGTTAGTACTTCTCTCATGTCCACCTATGGTCTGTGCACCATGTTTTGCTTCCTAGTGTCTAGTTACCGTACAACAAGTTTAGTGTTTTGTATTTTAGTTTGTAATTCTCAGCAATAAATCTGCTTAAGTTTACATTTTGTCTCTGGAGTCCTGCCAGATGTTTAAATTATCTTTGGTTTGTGACTGCTTTTGTATTCACAATCATTAAAGAACTATACTATTTGTATCACACCCTCTTTTCCCACCTCACAGCCGCACAGCAAAGCTTGTTTAACATATTTTCTCTTAACCTGAGGGCATTAATGGAGAGGTAATTTCTGAAAATTCTGGTTTCACAAGCTCTCCTCCAAATGTCAAATCTAATAAGACTTCCCATCTAAATTATTCTGTTAGCCAAAAACAGACTGGACATAATGAAACTTTTTTTAAAAAGCGTGGATAATTGAGAAAGTACATGTTAAGCTGGACCAGTATTCTTATTTTTTGTTCTTTCTGTGTTTGTTCTTCAGTTACATTCTAATTTAATAAATATCGGAGAACAGTTACATATCAATATATCATCATTTTTTATTGTTGAGCAGATCCGGAAAAGAGGGATGATGAGCTTTTGCAAAGCTTCCATCTCTTGGCTCAGAAAAAAAAGTGAACATGACTGAACCAATCACATCAGAGGATTCAAATGATACTAAAACATCATGTTCAACTGTAATCAGCTCAATACAGTAAACAGAGGTGTGATATTGAATGAACAAAAGTAATGTGGTAGAAAATGTATTGCTGAGCCAACTTTTGAAAGAAATTGTTCTTACACAACTCTAGAAACAATATTAGAACTGAAATATGAACATTCAATATTTTTCACTTTATAGAGTGAAAGAAAAGTACACAGATGTCCCATTTGTTACATATTTTATTTACATATTTTATTTTCGTACTAGTTTTGTAGTAACTTCGTAACTTTACAGAAACTCCTTTTTACCTCAGTAGAAATCTATTTGTTTGTCTGCCATGACATCAATGACTAACTTATGTCTCAAGGGAAAACAAAGGGAGAGGCTCTTATCCTGAGGCAAGAAACTGTAAGGTTGACAGTTGAGAAACTTGTGAATCCTATGACGTAACATTCTTCATCATCAAGATCTCACAACCTCGTCTATCATTTCTCACATACGTCATTAGCCCTCACGCTTCTGAAATATATAAGGCCACGAGAGGTGTGAACATATGATTAAAAGAGTTGAAGAGCAAAGAGTTGTGAATTGCACTGTTGTGAGACAAAAAAATTGGAAACCATCTACAGAAGACAAAAAGGACAATTGATACATTTTTCATCTGATCTCAATTTTGGTAAGTGCAATGAAATATAAATTTTATTTAATGTTAATATGACTATTTTGTATTTTAGCTTGTTAAACAAAGTAATTATTATATCTATATTATTTTAAAATTCTGATTCATATTTTTTCATTAAGATATATAATGATGAGTACAGTAAATAAGTCTTGCATTTTTGTGAAATTCTATTTTACTTTTTAAGTAGTGTTTTGGGGTTTTAACTTTTTTTTTAATACATATACACTTGCCATCTGTGTCTTTTACAGAGTTAACTGATTAAACAATGGGTGTTGGACTGATAATATCAACGTTCTTGTTTCTAACAGGTGAGCTAAGTGGTGCTAAACTTACTGTTGATAAAGGAATTATGAACTGCTTTATCATAGCAAAGTATACATCATAAATAATTGCTACAGACAATACGTAGACTGCATTAAAGTTGAATGTTATAGTACTTTTTATGGTTAGGCACTTGAGTACAATTAATCTAGGTAAGCTCTACCTAGTAAGATGTCTTCAAAAAATGGGTTTAGTAAAAATTTGAGTTTGGTATAGCTGAGATGAGGATGATTTACATGACTTTTGACAATTTTTCTTTAAAGAAAAAAAATGTAGTTTCTCTCTGAATCTTTCTCTCTTGGCTGTGAAGCATGTGATTACACAGGTCTGCAACTGCATAAGATTTTAGAGTGTTTCTTATAGATTTTTACTCATTGAAACTGGGAAAAATGTTTTAAAAATTCCATCTCATCAGGTTTTCTTGCAAATCTCATGTTTTTAGTTTAAATGTACAATTTCCCTTTTTAGACTGAAATCTGGTATCCTGTACTTTAGTCAAACAACCATATCCAATGATGTCTTACATTAATTTAATGTTTGTAAGAACGAGACTCAAGATAAATATTTCTCATAATAAATCTCACAGCACACATGGGGCATTCCATTTAAAATCATTCAGTTCTGAAAAAGGTTAAAAGGTCATATCATAATCAGCTTTTATACAGCCTTAACATATTCAAAGAAACAATGCAAAAATGACCTTTGAAATTATTGGATTTACCAGAACTTGAAATGACAAGATTAGGCTGGAATTTTGCGCTTGTTAATAAATGATATTCTTGTCCAATATTTGAGCCCTCACAACTAGAACTAGATTGCAAATATTTATAACATGAGAAAAAATATCATTGTCAGTGTCAAAAATGATTATATTAGAAGATTATTTGACACAGAAGGATTAACAGGTAAAGACTGACCTCTATCACAATATGAATAGAAGTGAGACCTTTCAAGTGCTATAATTCATTTTTGCCAGCCATGTATGTCACATGGGGATATGATCCTTAAAAATTTACCCAAACTTCACTTTATAAAGCTTTCCTCAGTGAATTATCATAAAATTTATTTTCTTCTTTATGAATCTTTTTTTAATCTGCTGCATATAAAACAACCACTCAAAAAAAGGGAACAAACATTGAAAAATTGAGCTAAAAAGCAAGAAAAAAAAGACAGCAAGCTTAAATACTGGCTAATCATGCCATTTCAGACACACATGAGTAGCAAACAATTACATATAAAAGAAAGACTCAAAGGACAAACACAGTGGTTTAGAAGAATTACCGTAATTGTCGGGCTATAAGCCGCTACTTTTTGCACAAGCTTTGAACCCTGCGGCTTTTAGTCAGGTGCGGCTTTTCTATGGATTTTCCATGATTTTTGTGATATCGTAAGACGATTTGTTTTGTTTGTTCTGCTGTTGTATGGCACTACGTTGCCTGGCGGAAGGATCGGGGTTCAAGAGTGGTATGTTAGTCACATGTCCGTCCGCCAGGCAACGTAGTGCCGTACGAAGTAGCGCGAAAAACAAACTTCAAAGTAGCGCTACGCATTCAGCGGGAGGCGTGGATGACGAGCGGCGATAAACTTGCGAAAAGCAAGTTATGCCCAACTCCACCGGTGGATTCTGACAGCGTGGAAAAGTGCGAAAACATCCACGATCACCAACGGATTTTGAAGGGCTGGACTGCTGCATGATGGAGAGGAGGACACCGCCACGGCCCTTCTGAGGGTGTTCGACTCTGACACTGACAACGAGGATTTCTTTGGTTTTGAAAGTGACAACGAAGGAGAGAAGCGGAGAGTGGATGACGAAGCCATCCTGAGCCTGTTCGTTTCCGGCATTGGAGGAGAGGACTTTGGTGGTTTTAGAGCGCAGGAAGAAGAGAAAGATGGTGAATGACTGACTTTTCTTCTTGTTAAAGCCGTGTCACTGCACCTGAGCCTAAAAGGTAGTCCGAATCTATTTTTCTGGTGTGCTGTAGGTTACTGTTATGTACTACATGTGCAAATATGTACCCATAACTTGTTTTTCAAAATATTAATAAAAGGGGTGTGTCTCCAAACAGCCATCTCTTTCCTGACAATTCCCTTTGTGCATATTCTCTTACATATGATAAGTCAATATTGAAACACCTGCGGCTTTTAGTCAGGTGCGGCTAATGTATGTACAAAACAGGATTTTCCCCTGATTTTAGCTTGTGCGGCTAATATTCAGGTGCGCTTTGTAGTCCGGGAAATACGGTACTCCAGTTACCCCACGATTTAGAAATCATCTGTGTACACCAGTCAGCTCTTTTTATGATTACAAAGGTTGCATCGCAAGACACAAGTTTTGCTTTTCATGACAGCAGAACTAAGTCACCTCCCAGTACTGATAAACAAGAAAAAGCAGTGAATTAATTTTATTAAATATATCAATGAATGCAATATCTTTTAACGAAACCTAAATGATTATAAGCACGTATGGGGGAAAAAAAGATAATTTGGGGGAGATTACTTTAGATTGATTGCAATTTATATCAAAAACATAAAAAGGTGAAAAAATTGGGTAAACTGTTGGAGCATTGGATTGAAGACACTGAACTTGTTTTAAGGTAGAGATGGACGGTAGAGATTCATGTGGTTTATGTTTGTCATAACAACATCATATTAATGTCATAACAACATCACCAGCTACAACAACCACTACAGCAGCTACAACTACTACCACGCCAGTTACAACATCGACAACATCAGCTCCAACGACTACCACAGCTGCTGCAACTACCACCACAGCTGCTACAACAAGTACCACAGCAGCACCAACAACTACTACAGCAGCTCAAACCACTACAGCAGCTACAACTGCTACCACACCAGTTACAACATTGACAACACCAGCTCCAACGACCACTACAGCTGCTGCAACTACTGCAACACCAGCTACAACAACTCCTACAGCAACTCAAACCACTGCAGCATCAACGACGACAGTATCAGCTTCAACAACTACCACAGCAGCTCAAACCACTACAGCAGCTACAACTGCTACCACGCCAGGTACAACATCGACAGCATCAACTGTAACAACAACCACAGCCGCTGGAACTACTGCAACACCAGCTCCAACAACAACTACGTCAGCTACAACAAGTACCACAGCGACACCAACAACTACTACAGCAGCTCAAACCACTACAGCAGCTACAACTGCTACCACAACATCGACAACATCAGCTCCAACGACCACCACAGCCGCTGGAACTACCACCACAGCTGCTACAACAAGTACCACAGCGGCACCAACAACTACTACAGCAGCTCAAACCACTACAGCAGCTACAACTACTACCACACCAGTTACAACATCGACAACATCAGCTCCAACGACTACCACAGCTGCTGCAACCACCACCACAGCTGCTACAACAAGTACCACAGCAGCACCAACAACTACTACAGCAGCTCAAACCACTACAGCAGCTACAACTGCTACCACACCAGTTACAACATTGACAACATCAGCTCCAACGACCACTACAGCTGCTGCAACTACTGCAACACCAGCTACAACAACTCCTACAGCAACTCAAACCACTGCAGCATCAACGACGACAGTATCAGCTTCAACAACTACCACAGCGGCACCAACAACTACTACAGCAGCTCAAACCACTACAGCAGCTACAACTGCTACCACGCCAGTTACAACATCGACAACATCAGCTCCAACGACCACCACAGCTTCAGCAACTACCACCACAGCTGCTACAACAACTACCACAGCGGCACCAAAAACTACTACAGCAGCTCTAACAACTACTACAGCAGCTCAAACCACTACAGCAGCTACAACTGCTACCACACCAGTTACAACATCGACAACATCAGCTCCAATGACTACCACAGCTGCTGCAACCACCACCACAGCTGCTACAACAAGTACCACAGCAGCACCAACAACTACTACAGCAGCTCTAACAGCTACTACAGCAGCTCAAACCACTACTACAGCAGCTACAACTGCTACCACGCCAGGTACAACATCGACAGCATCAACTGTAACAACAACCACAGCCGCTGGAACTACTGCAACACCAGCTACAACAACCACTACAGCAGCTACAACAAGTACCACAGCGACACCAACAACTACTACAGCCGCTCAAACCACTACAGCAGCTACAACTGCTACCACACCAGTTACAACATTGGCAACATCAGCTCCAATGACCACCACAGCTGCTGCAACTACTGCAACACCAGCTACAACAACTACTACAGCAGCTCAAACCACTACAGCAGCTACAACTGCTACCACACCAGTTACAACATCGACAACATCAGCTCCAACGACCACCACAGCCGCTGGAACTGCCACCACAGCTGCTACAACAAGTACCACAGCGGCACCAACAACTACTACAGCAGCTCAAACCACTACAGCAGCTACAACTGCTACCACACCAGTTACAACATCGACAACATCAGCTCCAACGACTACTACAGCCGCTGGAACTACTGCAACACCAGCTACAACAACCACTATAGCCACTGGAACTACTGCAACACCAGCTCCAACAACAACTACATCAGCTACAACAAGTACCACAGCGGCACCAACAACTACTACAGCAGCTCAAACCACTACAGCAGCTACAACTGCTACCACACCAGTTACAACATCGACAACATCAGCTCCAACGACCACCACAGCTGCTGCAACTACCGCCACAGCTGCTACAACAAGTACCACAGCGGCACCAACAACTACTACGGCAGCTCAAACCACCACAGCAGCTTCAGCTACTACCACGCCAGCTACAACAATTACTACAGCATCTACAACAATCACTACACTAGCTACAACATCGACAATAGCTGGTCCAACAACCACCACAGCACTTTCCACAACAATATCATCAGCTCCTACAACTACTAGATCAGCTCAAACAACGACCACAGCAGATGCTTCTGCAACAACTAACCCTAACCCTGCACCCACAAATACAACTGCTCCAACAACCACCAGAACAGCTGCAACAACAACATCTGCTCAAACAATCACCACTGCAGCTCCAATAATAATCTCATCTGCAACTATTGCAACTGCTACAGCAACCACGACAAGAAGTCCAGCTCTTACCACAATTGCTCCGATAACTATCACAGCAGCTTCAACAACTTCCACTCTCAGTTCAATAAGTACAACAACAGCAACAACAACCACATCTGGGGCCACAACCGCCAGGTCTCTGGCAACTAGATTTGTTGTTTTCAGATCCATTCAGAGCACTTTTACAAAGGACTTGTTGGATTCATTATCCGAAGCTTTTAAGAATCGATCTTCATTAATAAAGAGACAGGTAAGTCCTTCCCTTTCTCAAAAATCCTGGTGAATAGCAACTTTTAAAAAGTTGATGCAGAATGTGAAGTTTTTTGGGGGTTTTGGGGGTTGTTTGGGGTTTTTTTTTTGGGGGGGGGGGGGGGGGGGTATGTGGAGTTCTAAGCATTTATTACTGAATTAAGAGGCAAAGATGTGTGCATTGATTTTGGAAATTAGAAAGAAGGCAGTGTTTAAAGATCATAACCAGTCAAGTGGGCAGCCTAGCAAAGCTCTAAAAGTAACAGTACCTTTTTTAAATCAAGTTTTATTCATCCGATAATGTTCAGCTCATTGATTTATTGAACTGCAGTCTGTTTTACTGCTGGCAGAGCTCTTGAAGTCAGTATTACTGATGGATTTTTATTCTTCTCTAAAAGCAGAAAAGATATTAAGATGTTGGTTCTCACTGAATCTTCCTTCATATTTGAACAAACATTCCCAGCTATGTAGTTAAATAAATCCAGATAAAGATTCTCTTTTTTCACTCTCCTGTCAACTGTCTTTCACATTTCCACCTGAGGCACTCAACCTAACTTTACAGCACTTATTCAAGACAAGACACACTACATTTCTCTCACTAGAAGATGGATAAAACACTTAAATACCCAATGAAGTTATAAAACTACTTAAATTTAAAATCTGTGAATTTTTTTTCCAACAAAATATTTTGTTTACAATGTTTATTTGGAAAGGGCAGCACAATGGCATAGTAGTTATCACTGCTGCCTCACAGCAGGACAGTCTTGGGTTTGAATCTATATTGTCATGTGGCTCCTTGTGAAATATGAATTTCCTATCTCTGCTCTAAGGAAACATGTTAAACTATTGGGCAACAGGTAGAGTGTAAAATTAATATAGCAAGCCAATCTTTAGACTAAGCCACCATAGCTACTCACTGTAGGGATCAGTTGCTCATTAGTCTCCTGTCATATTTTACTGTAAAATATGGCACGGTGGTTAGCACTGTTGCCGCACAGCAAGAAGGTCCTGAGTTCAATTCCAACATCAGGCCGGGGTCTTTCTGTGTGGAGTTTGCATGTTCTCCCCGTGTTTGCGTGGGTTCCGTCCGGGTACTCCGGCTTCCTCCCACCGTCCAAAGACATGCAGCTTGTGGGGATAGGTTAATTGGATAACCCAAATTGTCACTAGGTGTGAATGTGCGAATGAATGTGAGTGCGAATGGTTGTCTGTCCTTGTGTGTTGGCCCTGCGACAGACTCGAGACCTGTCCAGGATGTACCCTGCCTCTCGCCCTATGACAGCTGGGATAGGCTCCAGCACCCCCCGCGACCCTGAAAAGGATAAGCGGAAGCGAATGGATGGATGGAAAATAGAAACATAGTTTTAATGTGTGTAACAAACTGAAATGAAATGAAATAAAATCTCCTTTGTGTCTGCAGCTAGAACCTGTTTACAAAAATGCATTCGGTTCATCATTTGTTGCCTTGGATGTTGTGAGCTTCAGGTAATTTCAGTATTACCTACCAATTTCAGTATTTTGACATATAACATTAAGAGCCCTAAATATTCCAAACTATAATTTTTGTCTCTGCATTTACAGTCAAGGATCAGTCATAAACAACATGGAACTTCAGTTTGTAAATTCATCTGTACCAAACAACACCGAGATTAAAAATGTTTTGAACAGTACAGCCTTAAACGTTACAGACTTTGACATTGAATTGGCCTCCATCAATGTCAGTGACACAAGTAAGTAACATTTCATGTTGTTTAATCAAAAAGTCTCAAATGTTTTAGAGTGACTTGGTTAGAAATGTTTTGTACATTTTTTCTACCACAGATGCTGCATCAACTACTACAACTGTTGTACCAACAACTACACCTAGTGCAACAACTACTACATCTGCTGCAACTACAGCTTCAAGTGGAGTATGCCACAAGATTAATTCCAGCACTGTTTTCCCTCTGATGCTGCTATTATGGGTTCTATCAAGCCAGCAATAGCATCTGTGCTATTCCATATGAATGGCTTGCAGAAGATGATCTCTTTCACTGCAACTCTTTATTTATTATTATTTAATTGAGAAAGAATACATTTGGTATGTTTGTCAATATGAAAATATTTCTGGGTGGGAATGACCCTGAAATGAACAAAATGACACAGACTTATTTTATGCACCCCATTAATTGAATCATAAATAGAAAATCTGACTCGAGGATACAGGGACAAAATATATGGTTTCTTCTGTATCTTAGAGGCTTGGCAGTTTATGCTGTTCAATTCAGTTTTATTTATATGGCACTAAACCACACTAACAGTCATCTCAAGGAACTTTATATTGTAATGGTAAGATAAAGAACCTACAGAGACCTTCCTGCTTGTAAGCGTGTCTCTGCCTACACGTCTGTTAACTGTTATTCTTTCATTTAGAAAAAAAGACTAAACATGAAAAGATATATAGAAACAAAAGGTCTTTTTTATAATTTCCAAATGCTTGTAAATTATGTTTTAAGTTCATATATATATATATATATATATATATATATATATATATATATATATATATATATATATATATATATATATATATATATATATCAAAAAGCTGAGTTTTCTTATGAGACCACAGTGCATGGCGGATGAGTGAGTGAAGTGTGAAAGATGTGACCGACACAGGCTGCTCCACACAGCAACAGAGAAGGCTGAGCGTAAAAAAAAGGCTGAACTGCATCACCATTTTTGTTGAATAGATTTTTTTGTACCATAACTGGGTTCCGGAGGCAGTTTATAACTTTCGCAGAGATCGGGAGATTATTTCATTACGCTGCATTATTGACGCCTGCATTCGGGTGCTCTCATGTTCGCTCTGCTTACGTATCTGTTAGCTCGGTAATTTAGACAATAGGATGTTGACAGTAGAAAGTAGATCTACTGGCACTTTTCTTTATATAGTTGTATTATTATAAGATTTATATTCTGTGACATGTCTTTCAATTGTTATATTTTCTGTAAGAAAGTTACAATAACCACAATACATAATCTATGAGAAATTTACACTGTCTCCTGTGATGTTTTGCAATTTAGGTGGGTAAAGAGAAATGGATTCAAGGAACTGTGAGAACCGGAGCTTTCATGAATGCTAAAGCAATTTTGAACAAACTGTATTTTGTATTTTTCTGGGCGAAAGCACCATGCCACTCCTGTGTTTTAAATGCACTTTAGAACAGCACGCAACAACACCACATATGGCGGGCGGGGAGAGGTATTGGGCCTTCACACCTCCCCTGGGAGGAGAAGTTGGCCCTCTCCTTCTGTTAACTCTCTTCCCAACTTCTCTTTTCTTCTTATTTCGCTTTCTCGCTCCCAAGCCCAGTTCTGATTATAATAACTTAAAATGAAAAATAAACAATAAAGATCAAATAAACTATGACAGTCAAGTGGACCAGCATAGTAAAAGTTCCACTTCGGAAAGTAAATCTGTTAGGCATTTTTCTTGGCCTTCAGACAATAATCCAAAAAAAAGAAATGGGGCATAACAGCACTGCCCTGTGCACTCCGGTCAAATGGCCAGATGGTCTGTCATGCTGAGATACAAAAGACCAGGCACACAGGCAGCGTTATGGAAGAGTGCATGTTTGAGTTATAGTGTTTTAGCTTGGTAGTGTTGTTGCTAACCGATGGACTCGCGTGCAGACAAAGTTCTGGCAAGCAAAAGGTGACAGTTTATTTACAAAACGTGAAACCACTGTGCTATAAATATATACAGAGAGTGGGGCTGGGGCCAGGGGTAAGAGGGGAGGGAATCCACACACACGCTCACCTCTTCAGCACAATCACCGCCGCTCCTCTTGTGGTCACACTCGCTCCTCTTCAGCAACTTTCAACCTAATTTCCATTCACGCTGCCACACTCAGAGATCACAGGGAAGGGTCCAAAACCAGTTCCGGGGGAATCTATACACAGGCATGATCAGATCCAACAGGCTAAATACACAGTTTTCTAGTAGAGAGCTCAGAGCACGAACACGGGAGGTTCAACGTTCCAGCAATGACTGCTCTGTGTCACGGTTCTGGGTCATGTTGACCCAGCTTTCTATTTTTTATGCTTTGGTGTTTTTCTAGATTATGATTTATGATTTGATTAATCAGTGACACTGTTTTGATTATGATTTTTATTTAGTAGGCTTTGGTCAGTGTCAAGTCTGTCTCTCTCTGTCTAGTCCGTGTCTTAGTAAAGTGTGTTTTGTTTCCTGTTTTACTTTGAAGGTTCTTGTTCCTGTCTGATGTTAGTGTTCTGGCTTTGCTCTCCCTGTCTCGTTAGGTCTTATTTCTCCCAGCTGTGTTCCCCTTCTGTCTCTAATTCCTTGATGACTCCATCAGTGTACTTAAGCCCAGTGTGTCTTTGTGTCGGTGTCGCGTCGTTAATGTCTGTTCATCCTCGCTTCCTCTGTGTGTTCCGTTTGCCAGCCTGTCTAGTTATTCTGCTCTCCCAGTTTAGTTAGTGTTTTTCCTGTTCAGTTTCATACCAGCAATAAAGCTGTGTGCTTTGAGTTACTTCTGCCTCCGTGAGTCCTGCGTTTTGGGTCCTCTCTTCCTACCTGCCTACACACAGACATGACACTCTGTGCCACACCGTCAAATAGTCATAGGGAACTCCGGCAGGTCAGCAAGAGGTGGTGGCAATCACCGCAGGTGTGTAGGCTAAGAGTGAGAGCCCACAATGAACTTCGCCCAGGCAAGCAGGAGGGAGTGAGAGAGAGATAGATCAAAAAACAAAACAAAATCTTTGGCCATCATGAGCCAGCTGAAGAGGCACAGGGACCATGACAGGTAGCTTTTCAGTTCCATGCTGCTCGGCTCAGCCCTGACCATCTGACCTGTGCTACTCCTCTTTGTTGATTTAGGCCGCTGAATTCACCAAGATATAAGCAAAGATATCATGACTGGTTTTCATCACCCATACTGTATAAAGGTGGACTTCTGTGATTGAATCTGATGAGAAGACTTTAGTGTTGTTCTTTTGTTTTGTTTTTACAGTTTATAATTAATAAATTAGTTATTCATTATACATCACTGGTGACTGTTTTGGCTGCATAGCTCCATCTTTTTCTGTCTGGCTAGAGCATTGTTGAGTTTCCTGACGGATAGTAACAGGAAGTTCATCACCAGTAACTGCTTTTTATTGCTCTATTTTTTCCAAGGTTGTTCTTTTTGTGTTGTCCATGCTCCATGGGGACTCTGCCTGCTCACTTGTTTACTTACTGTATATTAAAGAAATTATGGTGAAGACAGCTCTTGAAAATGGTGTTATTGACAATTAATATTTTCTGACACATGATGAGAACCCAGAACCAAGAAAGGAAACGAAGGTAGAATTTTAGGTGTATATGTAATAGATCTCCAAGGGTCTTGTGGGTCTACTCAGTGCTGTGAGATGTTCTGGGAATGACTGGAAAGTTTGATGCAGCTAAAATCTGTCAATGCTGTAAAAACAAGAGACACTGAACAAGAGAAGAATGTCCAATAATTAGGCTTCCCTTAGTAAATGAGAGTTAATTCTGTGTGACTACTGAAAGAGAAACAACACCCCACAACACAGTATAATGTTATAATGAAGCTTCCCTGCATATCTGTAGATTCCCCTGTGTATGGGAAGTCAATTGTACTACTGTCAACAATATATAATCACCTACTTGTATTAATTAGATGCATGCTCCTTTGGTTTCATATGAGTTTTGTATCTTTGGATGGAAAGCGAAAGATACATGCTAAAAAATTGTGAAGATATTGGGGCTAGTAAGAGCTTTCCTAGCCCATACTGCGACAAGAAGTAAATCCTCAGTGCCTGGCATTGGTTTGTTGCTCTATGGATTCACAGTTTCCACTTTTATTCCTATCTGATACGCTATTCACCCATGAAAATTATTGATTTCAGGTGTTCCAGTCACTTCCATGGCCACATGTGTATAAAATCAAGCACCTAGGTATTCAGACTGCTTTTCCAAATATTTGTGAAAGAACAGGTCACTCATTCCAGTGTGGTCCTGCTTGTTGCTTCTAACATAATAGCAACTAGGAACGACAGCAATTCTGCCACAAAGTGGTAGGCCTTGTCTGAGATTTTCAGTAGATGTACCTATTGTATCAGTTTTAAAATCCTATGTGACTTCTTTCTGGAGTTATTGCATTCACGAGATTATCAGAAAACCTGACATCTGACCTTGACTTTGAGGTCAAGGTCACTGAGATTTGAATTTATTCAAAATTTTTAGTAGATGCACCTATGATACCAATTTCAAAATCCGATGTTCCCTTGTTCTCAAGACTGTTCCTCTTTTGAATACGAAAAAAGACGAAAAATAAACAGACACCTTTGTTGTTTAAGATTTTTAGGAAAATTATCCACAACTCTTCATTATTTCTAAATTCCTGTATAAATTGGGTTTCACTTCACATAGTTTATACTTCGTATATATCACAAATTATATGTAATAGTGTAAAGAATTGATCTACATGTTTCCTATAACCAGCACTGTCACTCCTCTAATTTATACAAAGTTTTATAATTATCTATATCTGTATCCTATGAGATTTCTTTTAATTTCTGTAAGATAAGTTACAATCATAAGAAAACAAAATGTATGCAAAATTTACAATGTCTCCTGTGATGTTTTACAGTTGAGGTGGGTAAAGAGAAAGGGGGTAAGGGAACTTTGAGGTCAGGAGCTGTAACAAAAGGCAAAAGCAATATTGGTCTCTGTTGTGTCAAGGTCATGTTTTATTGTTTTGGTTATTTAGGTTTGTGGTGTAGTCAGACTCGAGCGTCAAGGAAGGTGGTAGGGAAGCAGACTACGCAGACATGTCGGGTTTCCAGAGGTGAGCAATTTATTTACAATGAACTCTATTTAATGTGCAAATTCCCCCTAAAGTAACTAAATTAACAAAACTCAACAGTACATGGATCTGGTAACACAGCTCACCTCTCTCTCTCATCTGAATCTGGAAGAGACTGGCTTTAAATAGGGCCATCAATTTCCCTTCAATTAGCCCAGCCAGTACCACTCACTTGAACCGAGGGATCTAAGACTCTACACTGATGATTAAAAAAGACACAAAACCTCCTCACCCTTCTAATTGGTGCATTTACGCAACTAAACGGCTCTATTTACAAAAAAAAAAAAAAAAAGACCCCTTCAGACCTTGAAAAACACAAAAGGAAGGTTAGACCTGTTGATGTCATGTGTGACATCATCAAGGATTGAAGCTTGTATTAAAAAACGGTTCATTACTTGAAGCTTTTCAACACAGTCCTCTCTGGTGACATCTGGAGGCCAAAAATATGAAGAGCAGCTTGAATCTACAAAATAAAATGAACTGCTCCATTATGGTTCTCCAGTCTACAGAGTGGAATTCTGTTTGATATTGAGCCACCGTTGTGTTGCTTTGAACATGTATTTTTTTTGAGTGAAAAAATTGTTTGTTTGTTTGTTTAATAGATAATTGTAATCAATAAACTTTCCTTGTTTAAACATGTGCTATGGTGTGGTCTTTCTTTACTTGTGACTTCTTGATGTTGGTAATTACAACAACAGAAAAATAGATATAATATACATATATTAATGTACAACACATTATGGAGCACGCTTCTGCTGTGAGGTCCTGTCTCCGTGTACTTATGTAATTAATCACTGGACAGCTGGACAGGTATGTTTATGTAAGGGGCTACTAGCCCCGCTATGTAGGGGTGAAGAGGCGCACAGGCTGCCCTGAACGACTAAAGGGTGGTGAGATCTGAGTCCATGACCCCCCAGTACAGTTGACCCTGATACTTACTTCTGTAAGAATGGTTTTAACTGTCTGGCTGCTACAGGCACAGAAGGGGGCTCCGGGGCCCAAACCTGCGAAACAACGACTGCCTGGCGCACACTGCACTGTTGAATATTAACAAAGCCTCGCTTGCCTCCGTTTTTCTGTACCTAACCAGACAATTCGGGTGCCCCTACTCCAAGGCAACCTGAGTTAGACAGAAGCATACAACAACTTTTTAAACAACGTGGCCCCTGTTCGGATGGCCCTCGTGAACCAAGATTGATTATAGATGTTAACAGTGCCCTGGAGAGCAAAGGGTGACAGTAAGGAAACTCCCCAAGACCAAATAAATAAAAGAAGTAAAATAAAATAAATCAAACAGGCTGTTGTGACCCAATGTTGTGAGTTCTCAACCCCTCCCACCACACTAGCCACCGGAAAAGGGCGCAAAGATCACAAATACAGCAGAACAATTAAGGTTAACACAGAAATTCTCTTATCTAGAATGGTTAACACAGCTTTATCATGTTACTTGCAATGTCCAAACAGCAAAAAAAAAATAGTTCCGGTCTTTACAGTAAAGTCCGATCCAGTGAATTGTCCCTGGTATGTGAAACCAATAAACAGTTCTAGGTGTAGCTGTCGTGAACCAGAGTTCCCGTCTGTTAGGCTGCCCAGAAATTCCACAGCCGGAGCAGGATATCCAGTCTCGGGTTCACAAAAAAAACAAAGAACACAGAAACTATACCTTTGCCTCCCGAGAAACGGGGCATGAAGAACCAACAGGTTAGAAAAGAGCGATGCTCTCACAAACGATCAGCTGGAGCAGGGTGAACGACCCGAACGTCGTCTGAGTGGCAGGGTAATCCAAACACCGCTGACTCCTGGCATCCTAAACGTCGAGTCCGCGGAATGTATCGGAGGTCCGGCAGTCCCCCGGGCAATGCGAAGCCGTCCAACTCCCCTCTCTGAAACACGCTAGACCTTTGCCTGACAGCCAGCCGTGCTGCCTCACTTTCTATACGTGTTCTACAGTCAAACTCTGCCCATAGTGATGGGAAACAGAGGTGAGTTAAAAGGGAAAGGCAGCTAGCCTTAGCTCTCACTTAGCTCCCTGCATGCACTATCTCCGTCAACAGTACACCCCAGCGCCGTGCCCGGAGGTCCGCTGTAACCGGAGTCGGATTCCACACACGATGGGAAACTCCACATAAACTCGCTGCGATCCCGTACGCTGCCCCACTAACCTCCCGGTTACTCTTCGCTCGGTTTCATTCTGACCGCGGGGCTTTCCTGGTGTCTTCCGCTGTAATCGCACGTGCGCGATCAGTACTGCAAACCCCGCTCGCTCCCAACAGCGCACCTCCCTGTTTTTTTTTTTGCGTGCCCACGGGCTCTCCTCAATATGTCGCTTCCTCTTGGCTTATTCAAACAGGCCGCTAAAGGCCCTACTTGACAGTTTTCCACAAGTTATATGCATGTGCCCTCACATTTCCCCCCAGCTAAACCCTGCCACACCAGCGACGTCTCCGGCCGTGCATCCTTGTAACAAACACAGAATAACACATATTAACTCACTTGTTCAGTAACACTCTATATCATTCACATACGACTTACATTACATAGCAAATGAACATAACAGTGACCCATTACTTCATCTCGTAACATAATCCCTATACCTTGCAGGGGTACCCCTCTGGTTCGCCTCAAAGGACGCTCAAAACTTCACCTCGCTCTTCCTGCATTTCATCGCTCGTCACTGAGGCCCCATCACTCTCCTCCTGTTCACTTGGAGCTGCTTGCACTTCCCCCGCTAAATCCGGCCCCAAACCCTGGGAAGCACAATTACCAACATTGTCGACCCCTGGGGCAATGTGAGCGTTCAGATTCGACACACACGGGGGTGGCGGAACACAAACAACCTCCATGCAGTCTGTATCAGACTCCACTTCTGCTGGTAACCTAATGACATGCTTTAACCACCGTATCGGCGCTTGAAAAGTGCACAACTTGACCTGATCTCTATGGACAACCTTCACTGAGCCACCTCTCTCTGGTTTGATTGTGAACACAGGAATGTCGGGGTGGTTCTGCTTCACCACCAAATAAGGGTTTGGTTTCCATTTATCCTGTATCTTATTCCTACACCTGGGCTTGTGGTTGCGTGTGTTACCCTGCGGATGGTAAGGACTGGTGTGACTCTTGGCAATCCCATAGGCCCTACACAGCTCTTTTATGACACTAGCGTCCGACAACGGGATCGTTTTTCTGTGCCGCTTCCACCTCATCCCAACTTTGCCCACCGAGAGCTTTCCCAGCAGTCACCCGCACCCTGGCCTTCAGGTCAGTCTTACCATCCCCATCCACACTAGCAGGCCACAGGCACGCACGCACTTCCTCAGGACCCACTTTAATAAAGTCCTTGTCCATGTCCTCCTGCTCAGGTTCCTCCTGGTAAGGAATCCTGGAGAGGACGTCTGTGTTCGTGTTTTGCTGCCCAGGCTTGTAACACACCTCAAAGTTGTACTCAGCGAGTTGTGCTACCCACCGCTGCTCAACAGCCCCCAGATTAGCCGTTCCCAAGAAGCGCAGCAGGTTATGATCAGTAACCACAGTGAACTTGGCAAACATTAGGTAGTCCCTGAATTTCTCAGTAACAGTCCATTTAAGCGCAAGAAGTTCCAGTTTAAATGCGCTGTAATACTTGTCAGGTCCAGGGTTGAGAATAACAGCGCATTACCGAGCACATCCAATGACTCTTCGATGCGAGGAAGTGGGTATGCATCTTTGCACATTACTTCATTCAGCCGCCTGTAATTGCAGCAGAAACGAAGTCTTCCATCTTTCTTAATAACTACCACCGCAGGTGAGGCCCATGGACTTGAGCTCTCTTTGAAGACCCCCTGGCTAACGAGTTCCTGAACATGCCTCTTGAATTCCTGAAAGACATGGGGAGGGACCCTTCGGTGCCTCTGTTTGATAGGAGGTGCCTCGGTAGGGATACTGTGCGTCACAGTGGTGGTCAGTGGCGTGCACAGACATTTTGGGGGGCAAGTGCTCCAGGGGGAAAAAAGGGCACTTTTTGCATATGTGGAAAACCTTTTCTTTTTATAATAAAAAAATCGCACAGGTTAAATGCAATTTGACTTTTATTTCAAAACATTCTCTAAAAATCAAAAATCACACCACAAAAAGATAAAATCTGTATCCAACTCTAAACTATATACATACATATTCTCAAGTGTCCATTAAATGGAGTGTACTGCTCTAAAGAAGCATCCTTCTTGGTGCCATGTCTTTGTAAATGTTGATGACCTCGTTGTAATTGATCTCCACATCTTTCTCAATGGCCAACAAGAGGAGATCAGACAACCTTTCTTCTCCACACAAACTTCTTAGTTTATTTTTGATTATTTTTAGCTTTGAAAAGGATCTTTCAACTGTCGCAGTTGTCACTGGTAGTGTTGCATAGATCTGAATCATTTTGACAAAGGCAGGAAAGATCAGCTGGCCATTGTTTTCCCTCAGTATCAGAAATATTTCTCTGAGGTCTTTTAAACTAAAGCTGGAGTGGAAGACCTTTAATTCTGTTTTGAGCTGGTCCTCATCTTCTCCATAGAATTCACAGAGGATGTGGACAGCTTCAATGGCTTCTGGGTTTGGTGGGCCTACCCAGTTAACATGCACAGTTAAGGGCTGGAAGGACTGAATGATTCTGGCCGTTGGGCTTCCAGTATTGTCCCCTATGAACCTCCTGTTCAGTTCCCCAGTCATGATGTCCAGAAAGGTGAAATATACACCACTCCTGAAATATGCCTCCACTGACTCAAACTGAGCACCTACTTCAGACACTGTGGTGCTGTGTTGGAAACGCACTGGAACTTTCCGCTTTCTCTCCTGACCAGGCACCACGGTAGGTACTGGAATGTTGAAACTCTCTGCCTTCTCTGATGCACATCTAAATATCTCTCCAAATTTCTCCTCAGACCTCATGGTTTGCAATGTGTGAAGCACACCATCAATTACCTTGTAGGCAGTGGAATGGTCCAACCCTTCTTCCTGCAGAGAATCTGATGCCAAAGCAGTGACTTCGAATACTGGTGTGGTGATTTCCATGCAGAGAATGAACATAAAATTAATGGCATTTCTGTACATCTGAGCATCACCTTGGGCCAGGTTAGGTGGGTCACTGTCACTGATGTCATCAAGGAGCATCAAAATGGCTTTCAAATTTCTCTGAAGTGCCTTCAGGGCTTTTTCCCTGCAAGCCCATCGAGTATCTGACAGCTGCTGGAGCTCCATAACACGTTGTCCAGGAAAGAGAGACTCCTGAAATTTGACCAAGGCAGCATGACGCTTTGGGGAGGCTGAGCAAAAGGCATACAATTTCTCCACCAAGTTGAAAAATGTCACAAAATGCTTGCTGGACTTTGATGCCTCCACTAGTACCAAATTGAGGCAATGGGCTTTGCAGTGCACATAGAGGGCCTTCTCATTGTGTGCACGGATTCTAGCTTGGAGACCTTTATACATGCCACTCATGTTGGCTGATCCATCATAGCCTTGACCATACATGTTCTTCATCTCTAGGCCATTCTTTTGCAGAAGCAAGAACACTGTATTCTCCAGCTCCTGGCCTGTAGTTGTATCAACATTGCACACTTCTATGAATCTCTCCTTTATTTGCATATGATGAAAATATCGCACAACAAATGACACTTGCTCTTTGTGTGAAACATCAGAGGTTTCATCAAGTAGAATGGAATACATTTCAGCCTCTTTTATTTCACGTTGTATCTCCTTCCTGATGTAAGTTCCTAGTGCTGCAATGATGTCATTTTGACTTCTGTTGGAAAGCAGTGACACCTGGGGCCTTGTCTTGGTGGCTTTAACTGTGGCAATTTTTTCCAAATGCATTTTCAGCACACTATCGTAGCGGGAAAATACATTGACTAATTCACAAAAATTGCCACGGTTATCACTGGACTCACTCTCATCATGACCTCGGAATGCTTGTCCCTGACGTGCAAGATACACTGTTAGTGTCATGGCCTGGGTCTAGGGACCCAGGGCTCAGGCATTTTCAGTGTATGTTTATGTTTATGTTTTCCGTGTGTTGTATTGGTTTGCTCTCCATCTCTCCATGTGTCTCTGTGTGAGCTTCCGGAGGTGTGGGTTCGCTGAGGAGACTGCGAACCCGGAAGTGGTCTACTCGAGAGACGGCCGCACCTGCCGCTCGTCGTCCTCTGCCAGCTGCAGCAGATTACGCTCGTCTAGGAACGGCATTTAGGACTGCAGCTGAGCTGAGGCCGACGCTGGATCCTTGAGTCAGAACTCGTCAGTACTGCCGTGAGCTTTTACGTAACCTCCGCGGAAACAGATCCCCTGCTAACCCTCTGCCTTTTGTGTTACCAGGAATCGGGAGCGGAGTACGCCTCTAAAGTCACGGTGTGGGAATTGGAGTTTTTTGGAGTCGCCACCTTTCACTTCTCACGGACATCTGCACTGTGTGGGATTCAGGGAGAATCACCACGGGACCACAGTGCTGGGATTTTGTATATAGTTGTGTGTTTTTCACCTCCTGTAAATAAATCCACTGTCCTTCACTTAGAGTCTCGCGTTTGGGCCCTGCTTTCACTGTCACTCCACGGTCTGCCATCGCAGCCCGTGACAGTTAGGTCAATTAACTCATTCACTGCCAGCCATTTTCAAATGGCTGGCAGTGAAACACAACAAGACTTGCACCACATTTTTGTCTCACTGCGCAATCCCTTACGTGCGCAAACCCTGCACCTCCTTGCAGGTCTACTTTTACTGCTGGTGGGCTTCAGTTCAACTTACGTTGACTGCCATTGACGTCTATAGACGTCAATGGCAGTCAACGTAAATTTTTCAATTGACGTCTATAGACGTCAATGGCAGTGAATGAGTTAATCTTGTCAGGATTTCTTTGTTTGTCTGCCTCTCTCGCTCTCTAACTTCCACCCCTTCTACGTCTGAAACATCAAATGCAGACTGAAGGGCCTTTTTCTGGAAATTGATCCATCTAACCATGCTTGTCATGTGCATCTCTGCGCTGGAGTGTTGTTTGATTTTTTCAAGAGCAGTACTCCACTTTCTGATGCCATCAGTTGTCCAGGCTGTTCTGCTTTTATATTTTTCATCCGAGAGGAAAAGCCGACAACTAAAACAATGCATTGAATTAGCAGTGGGTGAGTATTCCAGCCACACATTAGCAGAAAACCACTGTTTCTGGAATGATCTCCCCTCAGTTTTTGGGTAAGGTATATCAGGCTGACATGGGCCCACATTGAAACGTATCTGTCATTGCGCTTTATTTTAAATGTATGGATGTGTGTTGGATCTGTTGGGTATTGTAAAGCTGCTAACTTTGACATTATGTGATCGATCTGTTCTTCCTCATTGTGGTCTTCAGAGAGCACTACATCAGTGTCTGTAGGCCTAACTGAACCTGTTGCTGCATTGGTCGCGGCTTCATCTGTTTCTATATCTCCCTCTTCTGCTATGCTGGTAGATGGCATAGAGCTGCTTCCCTGCTGTGACTGACTACAATGGAACAATAATAATAATAATAGTATTAGTATTTATCATAATAATAAGCTTAAACAGATAGTTTTAATAATAACCCATACTGCAAGTCTTGTAACATAGAAATAACTTTCGTAGGTACAAAATAATAGTTAGCTCAATGCCTGCTGATTAAGTTCATTAAAAACTAAGTGTGAACAGCTTTTAAGATTTTTCAATAGAATTAACTGCAAGGAGCAGGTTACATTAAAACATTAAAATAGAACCTGACTCTGCCCTTGACTCTGACCTTTCATCTTCATTTTCCTTTGCTTTCATCCAAGAGAGCAGAGAACTGCTTCCCTGGGCTGCCTGTTGTAGATCCCTTTCTTTCTCCTTTCTCAGCCTCTCTTTCCTAGGCATTATGCTTGCTGAAATTAGTAAATAAATAGACCAAAATGTATGAGAACGAATAAGACTGACTGTGGTCATTACAAGAACAGGGCAGAATGGTCGTTTTCACAGGCAATTGGGAACTGCCTATTTTTCCTTTAGCAAATTAATGTGTTAATGTTGCCAATATGTTACACCAAAAAAAATTAACATGTCTAACCAGTGCTTCTCAAAACTTTTAACATGCACCACCCCCAACACCGTATCCTTCAAACTACCAATAACAACGTCACTGTTCTGTCACAATCAGGTCACAACACAGTGCGTAAATGTCTGCGAGCATCGCTGAGTCAGTAACAACCAGTTAGGCTAAAGACTGCATCTTTAGACAGTTGGACGGTGTTCTAACTTTCTCACAGGAGACACCTACTAAAGACAGTCAAAGACATTAATTTCAATCTTACCAAAGTAGGACAGTAGTTGACGTTAGTTATGGAAAGGCTAATCCACAAAAACGGAGAAACATCCATAATTCTATTATTCATAATCATGTCAAGGTTTTAGGTTTTTCTGCAGTTCCATCTCTAAAAAGTGTGATGTCTTCCCGTCACTGACTTCAGTTTGAAAACTTTGTATTTATTCACAGATTTACGTGAGATCATCCTAAAATTTGTAACGAAAAATGGGCTCAAAAGAGCCCTCTGCCTAACGGCATGTAGCCTATAGCATAACGTGATATTTTCAATAGTGTATGCAAAAAGGTCGGAATTGATGGAGAGTGGGGTTGCCTAAATGGTTTAGGTTACATTTTAAATGTGTCGTTTTTTTGTTTATCCATAAGTTTGTCATGTGCAGTTTCTGACAGGCTACTTCACAACAAAACAATTGCAGGTTGGTCTTAGAGGGCAAACAGAATAATTTCACTCGATTCATGGGTTACCTGACTGGTTGGGAAGGGAAAGAGCTGCCGTGTTGTCCGCCGTGGCTCCCAGTCGCTATAGTTAGCCTACTATGCCTACTCCAAGTAGTCCTATGTCATGCCGCTGCTACACGCCTCACAACAAATGAACTGCAAGCGTGTTCACGTGCAAGGTTGGACTGGGACAAAAAATCGGCCCGGGCATTTTGACTAGAGACCGGCCCACCAGGATAAAGATTGAAAATGTGATGTCATTCAGGGGTAAAACCGCAAAGGATTCTGGGAACTTGTGGCAAGAGGTACTAGCGCAAGCAGGCTTTCAATTGAACTCAGTTACACAGCGATAAAAAGAAACAAAAAATGGCAAGAAGCTGTTGTATTATTAACTGCAACAGCCGGTCGCATGACAGCCACGGGAAGCCGATCGTTTTTTTTTTAATCGGATTACGTCGTTGAAGAGAAATGTTTTAAGCCATGTTTCCGAAGTAAGAGCCGACGGATGGTCTGGATATACCAAATATAATGTCCCAGAACACTCCAGCTCACATGTTAGTCTGCTCCAAGCATTCCCACAAAGGTCAGAGTTTTGTAGTAGTTAATACGTAATTTTTCTTAACATAATTGGTGATATAGGTTACAAGCAAGTCTGGCGCTGAACAGAAATTGTCGTGCTATGCTCCTTTGTTTATTGTGCATAAATAGTAAATTGTCCTGACACAATATTGCGTTTCACTTCTGTTATTACCATGGTACATTGACAAAAACATATACTTTTATTCACAGGATAAAACAGTTGTTTTGTATCACTAATTGTCCAGTGCGATTACAACATACAATATTATTGTCACTGCTACATTTCTGTAATGAACCAGAAATTATTTCCACTACTAATTACCGTTGAGCTCAAAGGTTATATTAATAAACGGTTAACGAATGTGTATTTATGACGACGATTTGTGAGACTGGTAAACTTACCTTTGTTCGTACGATGGTCTTTCGTTCTACACGGTGCGTTTCAAGGTCCTGTACCCATCCGTCGGTAAACTGTACCTGGGCTTGTTGCAGTGACCTGAAGTTACTAAACTTCATGAGTGTATGCACTCACTCCAAGAACCGTGTAATTATAAATATGAGCGTGGTGAAAGTTGGGCAGCACGCTAACGACTTTTGTCCCTCTGTGTGCTCGTAAGGGTCTAACCCTTTCACACCTTTGATTTTTTTCGTCGAGTCTGTCTTTGTACGGACCGGCATTGTTTTCCTTTTGTTTTGTACATTCCTTTTTTGTGCGGCAAAGAAAAAACAAGAAGGTATTGGAACCGGAGAATGAACGTTTTGCGGTGCTGCAAATGCTTGCATTTGATGCGGTACTTGGATTGTTTTGCCACGAGTTCCCGGCATGCAATGCGCGAAAATCACGTGATTGCTAAACAAGGGGGCGGGTGCATTCGGCCTCGGCTGTAATTGGTCCAGTCCAGAGTCGCTCATGATCAATTGGCCAATCCAACACCTTTCATTATATATACCCTTCCTAAAAAAAAAATTAAAAAAAAATCCATCGGCCCATAAAAACAAAAAATCGCCAGCGGCCCACCGGGCAAATGCCCGGTATGCCCGATGGCCAGTCCAGCTATGTTCACGTGACACGGTGACAGTGAAAAAGCGACAGGGTTTGGGTGTCTTTGAAGAAGGGGCACAAATCAAGCCATTATTTTCACACCTTTTTAAAATCGCGCAGCTTTAAAAAAAAAAGAAAATCACGTCTTTCAAAAGGGCACTTTTGGACTGAGGGCAAAAGGGCAAGTGCTTCAGCACCACCTCGTCTCTATCTGTGCACGCCAGTGGTGGTGGTATAGCCATAATCACTTCACTTGCTGAAAACACGCCTTTGTGTTTGGCTAATAGATGACAAAGCTTTTGACACTGTAGCTCTGTGAGGTCTTGAGTGTTAGCCTGCACAGGGACAGGTAACTGCCTAACCTCACCCCCTGTCGCTATGCTCTCACCCTGGCCCAGCGGCTTAACCGCGAGCGCCCCCTCTCTCTCCTCTACTTGTACAACCTCCTTGGGAAGTACAGCTCGTGGCTTGCTAACCACCGCAAGCCTGGCTCTAGGCATCAACTTGACAGCTCTCTCACTTGTGTTCATCACTCTGAGAGGGATTCTTCCACCAATGGTCGTCGCGAGGGTGTTGGCAACTAACAGTCCCCTCGGCAGCTCTATTTCTCTCACCGCCTCAGCCAGCACTTGGCACTCAACCCTGGGTGAGACCCCGCACCGGCCCTCTACCACTTTCTCACTCATTGGGGGAATGATGATTGGTTCCCTGCCAGTCACCTTGATGAACCCAATTTTGCCACCCGGGCCCGTGCAGGGGGTCTCCTTCCTCGCCTGGGCTATCAACCTACAGATGGCGGCCTCTTCCTCGTCGGAAGCATAAGGATCCATTTGGACACAACCCCCATCTGCGGTAAAAAGCGCTTTGAGATCTTCTATAACATTCATCCCCACAATGCCTGGGAGCCCATTAGCTTTGCCTAGCTGAGGGTGAGTGTCAGTGAGTACAAAAATGCACTTCTTGCCAACCACTCTCCCGGCGCATTCAATCTCGACCTCCAAACAGCCCAAGACAGGAATATCGAGCCCATTTGCTGCTGTGAGCTTGATCCAGTCTGCTGACCTCAGCTCTTGTGGCCCAGAGCACCTACGGAAATGGGACTCCGTAATAGCAGTCACATTTGACCCCGTGTCCCAGAGGCAGGTGGTGTCCACTCCCCCTATTTTAAGGTGAACAGTGCAACACTTTCCGAGAGCACTCCTTTTGAGGCTCTCCTCCACCTCTGTCACGAGACACTCAGCTGCTTGGTGCCCAATGGTCGGTGTGGTGGTGTGTTTCTTAGCCCCATCCCTGGATTTTGGATTGCCAGGAAATACCGCCTGGGTCGGTCCGTGGGGATAGGAGCCAAAGCCCCTTCGTCTGCTTTTTTGGTACAGCGCCGGCTAGTGTGGCCGGGTTCCCCACAGCTGTAGCAAATGTATCGCCCTTCACTGTCTTTTAGCGGTGTTCGCCTGCGCTGGGTGCTCGGCTGGCTGTTTCCCCCTTCCCTGCTCTTAAGCGCCAGGTATAACTCTTGCTGGTGGGCAGCTAACTTTCTTATCTCCTCGTGGAGCATCTCCATGGTGAGGGGGCACTGCCTATCCTCAACTGGTGCTGCAGCATTCACCGCACCTCTAGCCTTGGGCCTACTTTGGGAGGCGAGAGGGAGTTGGGCTTCGTCTTCTTCGGACCAGTCAATTGCGGCTTGCAGCAGCCCAATAAAGGTTAGGCCTTTCTCTTCCTTAACCCTCCTTTTCATCTCCCATCTCAAAAGGTCATCCCGCAAGTCCAATACTAGCTGTTCCTTCAACACTGTCTCTGTGTCTGGAACGCGGTTAGGTTCCCGCCTCCTAATCAAAGCCAACTTCTCCTGTAAGTCATAGGCATAAGTTCTGACAGTCTCACCTGGCATCTGCCTTCTCTCATAAAACTCCTTTAACCTGGTGCCTATTGGGATTTTGTCTACATAGGTTTGGAGGAGAACGTCAAATATCTCCTCAACAGACCCTCCTGCCCCACCCAGCATGAACTTAACAGTTGCCCTAGCCTCATCTTTTAAGTGTTGCTTAACTAACTCTACACGGTCCTCCTCTGGCATCTTCATGACTTGGAATGCAGACCTCATTGCGGAAATCCACCCTTCCACACTATCATCCCCGCTTTTCCCAGGGCAACCACTAAAATCTGTCAGTTTGCGGTCTCGGTGGACATAGATTGCTCTCGGGGCATTATGTGTGGCCTCTGTTACATGCTGAGTCAGCCCAAAGTTGCCCAGAGTGTTACTCAGGTCTTTAGTCCCTTTGTCCTGAGGGTTGTCCACATGGATGTTAAAATCCCCAACAATAATTACACAGTCGAAATCAACACAGATCACAGACAGCAGTTCACTGAGGTCATTAAAAAAGTCTGTGCAGTATTTGGGAGGCCTGTAAACATTAAGAAACACAACTTTGGATGGGGCCTTCAGCTGTAAAGCCACATATTCAAAAGACTGAAAACTTCCAGGAGATAGCTGCTTACATTGAAATGATTCATTAAATAAGACAGCGACTCCCCCTCCTCTCCTGCTCACCCTGGCCTCACTGATAAAACTGTAGTTAGGAGGGGTCGTCTCGATGAGAACAGCTCCACTGTTACTTTGGTCCAACCAAGTTTCAGTTAAAAACATAAAATCAAGGCTGTGCTCAGTGATTAAATCATTAATTAAAAATGTTTTCCCAGCTAAAGATCTAACGTTTAATAAAGCCAACTTAAGTGTTTTGAGTTTTAGACATTTGCATGCACAGAAAGGTTTTTAATTTGTGTTCGCGAATTGTGGATTGAAGCACACATGTGAGTACTCAAAAGTTCAAAAAAATCATTGCACACATTTGTAAATCTTATTTTTCTTTTGTGGAGTATATCACTTATATGCACTTACAGCTCTTTGGAGACAAATTTCTCTCCATAAATATTCATATTAATTCAGAAGTATACAAAATGTCAGTTGACAAATACTGGGAAACAGACCACTGGGAAGGATGTGATACTTTAATTAAGGCAGAGCTGGAATAGGAACACAGTCTTTGCTCAAATCCTGAAGTCTAGTCAACTACAGAAACCTGTTATTTATTTTGAATAATTATAATTTAGTCCTTATTTTCCATTTAATTTAATCTGAGCAGCATATTTATTTAGTATTTAAAGTAAGAACTGCTTTATGTCTGGGACAATCATACAAATTTTACAGTAGCCAAATGTTAAAAGATAGTCTTATCTTAAAATAATTGGTATTTTTCTAATGGAGTGGCAATCAGAATGCATCAATTAATAATAATATGAATCTAATAACTAATGCAATATCACACTTTAAAAAGTATAAATTAAAATTTAAATCTTAATTTCAGGAATTCCAGTGAACACAGATTTCTGGCAAAAAATCCCTGACTTTTTTTTTCAGGTGCAAATCGGGGTCCCCAGGGGGCGGGGTTTAAAAGCATGTGTGCGCGTATGTGAGAGACTGAGAGTGTGGACTTATCCTCAGTCCTCAACTTCTGTCTCCAATCACCTGTGAGTGATCACACACCACTTCCTAAGGTTGGAGAAACCCCAACGTTCAGCCAGCAAGCTGAGGGGATACTAGGATACCCACCCCAGCCCGCCGCCTCTCACCAGGGGCCCCATGGACTAAGGCTCGGGCACCCTCCCTGGTCTCGATTCCAGGGCGGGGCACCAGTAACCCTATCCCGGGCAGGGTGGACTGTTCCCTAGGTGTTCCTCTTAAAGGGGTCTTCTGAATTGCTTTTTGTCTGGTCCCTCACCCAGGATCAATTTGCCATGGGAGACCCTACCAGAGGGCAGACCTCCTGGACAACGAAGCCCCTGGGATTCCTGGGACACAAATCCGATGGGAAACAGTGTGAAAATTGGTTTGACAAGTGTTGCGTTATGAAGCAGGGTGAGCAGTAGCATCAAAGATGAACTCAGCAGACACAGACCAATAATTTTCTGTTATTGTGCTACGCCTGCTATTGGCAGAAACCTGAGTAAGAGAGAGTATTTTATGTTGCATTGATATTCTGGGGGCTAAGTCTCATACCTGACATGTTTTACCTTTCTTATAAAGGCATAAGACTTGATTCTGAAAACTGTGCAACAAACCTCTGACAAAGTGTAATTTATCTTTATAGTTTTTCTTCTTTTATCATACATTCTGTAGAAATTAAAGCTAAAAAATAATAGACTGAATGATGTTCAGCATTAAACAGCTCAAATTAATAAACCTATTGCACTGTAAAATCTAATTAGTTCACAGAACTCAAAAAAACTATGCAAACTTGTTGCCTCAAAAGAATTGAGTAAACTTTACTTAAGATGTTTAAGTTAAGGCAACTTATTCACTTTGAGTACAGAGTAAAAACCTATTTCGTTTCCAGAACTCAAAAAAATATACAGTGGGGCAAAAAAGTATTTAGTCAGCCACCGATTGTGCAAGTTCCCCCACTTAAAATGATGACAGAGGTCAGTAATTTGCACCAGAGATACACTTCAACTGTGAGAGACAGAATGTGAAAAAAAATCCATGAATTCACATGGTAGGATTTGTAAAGAATTTATTCGTAAATTAGGGTGGAAAATAAGTATTTGGTCACCTCAAACAAGGAAAACCTCTGGCTCTCACAGACCTGTAACGTCTTCTGTAAGAAGCTTTTCTGTCCCCCACTCGTTACCTGTATGAATGGCACCTGTTTGAACTCATCATCTGTATAAAAGACACCTGTCCACAGCCTCAAACAGTCAGACTCCAAGCTCCGCCATGGCCAAGACCAAAGAGCTTTCGAAGGACACCAGGAAAAGTATTGTAGACCTGCACCAGACTGGGAAGAGTGAATCTACAATAGGCAAGCAGCTTGGTGTGAAAAAATCAACTGTGGGAGCAATCATCAGAAAATGGAAGACATACAAGACCACTGATAATCTCCCTCGATCTGGGGCTCCACGCAAGATCTCATCCCGTGGGGTCAAAATGATCATGAGAACGGTGAGCAAAGATCCCAGAACCACACGGGGGGACCTGGTGAATGACCTGCAGAGAGCTGGGACCAAAGTAACAAAGGTCACCATCAGTAACACACTACAACGGCAGGGAATCAAATCCCGCAGTGCCAGACGTGTTCCGCTGCTGAAGCCAGTGCATGTCCAGGCCCGTCTGAAGTTTGCCAGAGAGCACATGGATGATACAGCAGAGGATTGGGAGAATGTCATGTGGTCAGATGACACCAAAGTAGAACTTTTTGGTATAAACTCAACTCGTCGTGTTTGGAGGAAGAAGAATACTGAGTTGCATCCCAAGAACACCATACCTACTGTGAAGCATGGGGGTGTTTTTCTGCCAAGGGGACAGGACGACTGATCCGTGTTAAGGACAGAATGAATGGGGCCATGTATCGTGAGATTTTGAGCCAAAACCTCCTTCCATCAGTGAGAACTTTGAAGATGAAACGAGGCTGGGTCTTCCAACATGACAATGATCCAAAACACACCGCCCGGGCAACAAAGGAGTGGCTCCGTAAGAAGCATTTGAAAGTCCTGGAGTGGCCTAGCCAGTCTCCAGACCTCAACCCCATAGAAAATCTGTGGCGGGAGTTGAAAGTCCGTGTTGCTCGGCGACAGCCCCAAAACATCACTGCTCTCGAGAAGATCTGCATGGAGGAATGGGCCAAAATACCAGCTACTGTGTGTGCAAACCTGGTAAAGACCTATAGTAAACGTTTGACCTCTGTTATTGCCAACAAAGGTTATGTTACAAAGTATTGAGTTGTATTTTTGTTATTGACCAAATACTTATTTTCCACCCTGATTTACGAATAAATTCTTTACAAATCCTACCATGTGGATTCATGGATTTTTTTTTCACATTCTGTCTCTCACAGTTGAAGTGTACCTCTGGTGCAAATTACTGACCTCTGTCATCATTTTAAGTGGGGGAACTTGCACAATCGGTGGCTGACTAAATACTTTTTTGCCCCACTGTATATGCAAGCAAGTAAAGCTTATGTTACGTTCTTAGTCTAGGCGAGTATTGAACGCAACAAGAAGTTGGCCCACTCAAACACCACCCAAGCAAGAACACCAACAACAATATCTTTTTAAAGTGCTAAGCAGCCATTTATTTTCTTCAGCAGTGAGCAGTGCCAAAAATAACAAACAAAACTCCCTAATGGTCCCTACGCTTTCCTACACAAAATTAAAACCAAACAAAAGACAATTCACTTACCTAACTTCCTAAATGAAAAACAGGAGAAAACGTAATCAACAAAAATGGCTTCTCACGCCTACTAGGCTGCTGCAGTGAAGGATATATACAAGGTGAACAAAATACACGATTGCTACTTGACAACTCTATTTACAGCTATTTACAAAATTGAGGTACTAACGCCAGACACACACACACGAGGTGATACTTGCAAATCACTTTGTCAAAGAAACACTACACAGCAACGAATCAAAATGCAGGTTCTTTGTTGGATGGTGGAGGTTAGGAGAGAGGGAGCAGGTGGCTGTCATCTGGTAGCTAAATACTGGAGGTGGTTATCCAATTATCCAATCCAAGGACAGGAAGAGACTCCACCCAACTACTCAGAAGGCACGCCCAGGTGTCCAACTCCTAAAAGAAAAAGGGGAAAAAACCCACAGCCATCCTCTGGTGGGAGGAGTCACACATAAAACAAAACACTGACAACATTGGATCGTAACATTTCCCCCCACCCAAAAATCAAACATTTAACCCCAAATGAAATGTTTGATTCATGACCTAGAGAGGACATCAGCCATGACGTTCTCTAAGCCCTTTTTGTACCGGATGTCAATGTTGAAGTCGTGGAGGAGTAAGGACCAGCGCATAAGGCACTGGTTGCTGTTCTGCAGGAGACGCTGATGGCTGGACGGGCCCCTCGAGCCCTCCAGCCGGAGCAGGCCGCTGAAGCGGTCCCTTGGACCCTCCAGGGAAGACGGAAAGCTGAAGCGGTCCCTCGGACCCTCCAGCGAAGACAGACGGCTGAAGCGGTCCCTTGGACCCTCCAGCGAAGACAGACGAAGGCCAGACGGGCCCCTCGGACCCTCCAGCTGAATGAAAGGCTGAAGCGGTCCACCGGACCCCCCAGCGAAGACAGACGAAGGCCGGACAGGCCCCTCGGACCCTCCAGCTGAAACGGAAGGCTGAAGCGTTCCACCGGACCCTCCAGCGAAGACGGAAGGCTGAAGCGGTCCCTCGGACCCTCCAGTGGAGACGGAAGGCTGAAGCGGTCCACCGGACCCTCCAGCGAAGACGGAAGGCTGAAGCTGTCCCTCAGACCCTCTGGCAAAGACAGACGAAGGCCGGATGGGCCCCTTGGACCCTCCAGCAAAGACGGAAGGCTGAAGCGGTCCCTCAGACCCTCCAGCGAAGACAGACGAAGGCCGGACAGGCCCCTTGGACCCTCCAGTGAATACGGAAGGCTGAAGCGGTCCCTCGGACCCTCCAGCGGAGACGAAAGGCTGAAGCGGTCCCTCGGACCCTCCAGCGAAGACGGAAGGCTGAAGGCAATCCTTGACAACCTCTTTTCTTCTCATAGCGAAAGACTTCTCCATTTTCTCATTAATTGCCCTCTCATTGTTCTTCTTCTTCATTTCCTTCAGCAAATCTAGTCTCTCCATCTCTAAGGTTTCCTCAGTCTCACCGAATGGCAGTGGTGGCAGATAGTTGACTTCAGCTTTTTTTGCCCTTTTAAAGCCTTTAAGTGAACCCTCTTCACTGGAGCATCGTCTCTTCAGTGTGTTCACCTCGAGCTCTGGAATGGCTAATTGGTGACCTCTTAACTTTGCCCTGTAGTTGCCCATTTTATACTTTATCCTCTGTTGCCAACCATATAGGCCATTAAAAGACCCTGGCTCTTTGAGGCATGGGTATTTTGCTACCAAGGGTTCAGCAACAGCTAAAATCTGGACACCAGTTGGATATGCTGTGAAGCCAAATATAGTCTCTGCAAGCTTCTCAAGAATGCTATAGTTACGCTTGGGTTGTTCAAAAGTGTGCCATCATTTTCATAAGCTTGCTTTCCTGCTTCCAGTGCAAGGTCTATATCATAAGAGAAGTCTGGTATTTCAAACTTAAATGGCCATGGCTTAGACCTGTAGGATGGTCCACTCTCATCTGGGGAGGACAACAGGATTGTGTCGCATACAGATGAGGAGGAGCTTGCTTCTGTAGATAGTCGAACTGGAGATTCGACTTCTGACATGTCCACAGTAGTGAGACTCAAGATTACTGGTTCAGTTTTTACTACTTTGAGGTTAGCTTTATCTTGTACTTCCTCAATCGAGGTCAAACTGAAGAACTGACCATCAAAATCCATGTCCTGGTACATAACAGTGAATGGTCCTGTAATATCAAATGTCTCTCGAAGAACATCATTGAGGTCCTGAAGTGTGCTTGGGATGCCTGCAGGTAAAAGTAGTTTGTGGACATCATCCTCCCCAAAAATTATTCGCAGTTTCGCTGAGGGTGCCATATCAACAGGAAGAAGCTGCAACAACAGAGAAGAGAAATACACAGACATTTATTCACAAGCTTCTCTCCTCACATTTCAAAAGGACCGGCAAATGTGGTGCTTTAAAGTTGTCAGGCGTCTTCCTGCAAGGGTGTATAAAGCCAAAGGATGAAAATCTTTAAGCTCTCTTTGCTCAAGTAACTGCACACTCCCTGTGTTCTCCAGCTCATAACTCCTCAGGTGTTCATTGTACCATGTATTTTGTTGTCTCACGAAAAATGTCAGTTTGTTACAAATCACCATTATCTGTAACACTTCAGAAAAGTCAGGCAGTCCTGCAGTGGAACCACAACACAACAACATTCCCACTGCATAGTTGGTGCCTAAACTGCACACATTATTGGCAACATGCACAGCTGTAACAGCAGGGAATCTGCATTTCACCAGGTCTTTTAGATCATCCTTAAGCACATCTAAAGAGACCTCTGTTGTTTTTGTGACTACAAGTGATGGTTTGACAGAATGTGATTGATGATATGCAACCATGAGCTGGTGCTTATTTGCAAGGGACAGCAAAATATTCCTGAAACTGTAGCGGTAGACTACTGTTCCCATAAGGCTGTGTGTGGGGGGGAGCTTCCGGGTTAGGAGTAAAGTTGGAACACATCACCCGAACACGTTGCGTCCAGTGTCATCATTTATACGTGGTGTCAGAAGTGCGAACGGCGGTCTCCACAGTTTTTTTTTTCTTCTTCTTTTTCGAGTACAGTACGGTGCAGTTAACTGCGAGAGAAGTTTTCGCATCGGTAACCCGAACAAGACCGGCATGCAGGTGAAGCGTGGCCGAAGCTGTGACCGGCGCTAGCAACAGGGCGCGTGCGCGCGTGCGGTCGAGCACGAGCTTCACATGTCGGAAGGAGGAGACGAGGTCGGCGCACCGGAAAGCTTGGATTCTGAACGCGAGGAAGCCAGGGATCCACACGTCAAGATGGCGACCACGGTACAAATAACACCCCCAGAAACATTTGACTTTTCTCATCCTGCCGAATGGCCAAAGTGGATCAGAAGGTTCGAAAGATTTCGCATTGCAACTGCTCTTGATAACAAATCAGACGAGTATCAAGTTAATGCACTCCTGTACGCTATGGGAGACGCTGCTGATGATGTTTTGGCAGTTTTACCACTGTGCGATGCAGACAAAAAGAAATATGCAACTGTCAAAGAGGCATTTGACAAACATTACGTAGGAAAACATAACGTAATTTTTGAAAGAGCACAGTTTAACTCCAGACGGCAACAGGAAGGGGAAAGTACAGAGTCGTTCATCACTGCTGTGCACAAACTTGCAGAAAATTGTGCATTTGGAGCACTCAAAGACGAACTCATAAGGGACAGAATTGTAGTTGGCATAAAAGACAAAAGACTGTCCGAGCTGCTGCAAATGGACTCAGAGTTGACTCTTGCTAAAGCCACTGAGAAAGTTAGGCAGAGCGAAACGGTAAAGAAACAACAATCGATACTTCACAGCAGCGCAGCAGTGGAGAAAACACTGAACATGGACACAATACGGACAAATACAACACGCGGGAAAACGCAGACGTGGCAGAAGAAAGAACAAAAGCCAATCAAACAAAGTGGAAAGGAATGTGGCCGCTGTGGTCGCAAGAACAAACACTCATGGAAAGAATGTCCAGCCAAAGAGGTACAGTGTCGAAAATGTCAGAAAAAAGGGCACTTTGCTGCGGTCTGTCGCAGTAGTGAAGCTACAGCACTACGGGAAGTGACAGAAAATCAGAAAGATGCAGACAGAGAGGACTGTGTGTTCTTAGGTGAAGTAGAGACTGGGAGGTCACAGCCCTGGGTGCAAAAGGTCAAGTTAAATGGGGAAAATGTATATTTTAAACTTGACACAGGGGCGGATGTCACATATATTCCAGAGGGTTTGTACAGTCCAGACAGGGACGGTAAGCTGCAGAGACCCAGAAAGAAGTTACTAGGGCCGGGCAGTAACCCACTCAATGTTAAAGGCTGCTTCGAGGCACAGCTAGCAGTGAAAGGGCGCAGTGTTTCTCAAGACGTCTACCTTGTGTCAGGTCTAGTACAGCCATTGCTAAGCAGGCCAGCGTGTGAGGCTCTGGGTCTTGTGTATAGAGTAAGCACAGTAACGGAATCTGTGACAGATTTCAGGGCAGCATACCCAGACGTTTTTAAAGGTTTAGGCGTGCTGAGGGAGCCTTATCACATTGAGATAGAGCAAGGAGCTGTACCAATAGCCCTATCTGCCCCAAGACGCGTTCCTCTTCCCCTCAGACATGCAGTGAGAAATGAGCTGCACAGAATGGAAGAAATGGGTGTTATCTCCAAAGTCACTGAGCCTACAGAGTGGTGTTCTGGCATGGTAGTGGTCCCCAGACCAGCAGGAAAGCCCCCCAGAATATGTGTGGACCTCACACCCCTGAACACAGTAGTCAAAAGAGAAAGACACATCCTCCCAGCAGTAGATCAAACACTAGCGATGATGAAAGATGCTAAAGTGTTCACAAAGCTCGACGCCTGGTCTGGATTCTGGCAAATTCCGCTCACGCCAGAGTCAAGGCCACTCACTACCTTCATCACGCCTTTTGGAAGGTTTCAGTTCAACCGCCTTCCTTTTGGCATTGCATCGGCGCCGGAACATTTCCAAAGGCGAATGTCACAGATGCTGGAATATTTTGAAGGGGTGATTTGTCACGCCGATGATGTGCTTGTATATGGCAGAGACAGGCAGGAGCACGACCAGAGGTTGCACTGTGTGCTCCAAATGTTTCAGGAGGAGGGTCTCACTCTGAATGAGAAGTGTGAGTTTACTAAAAGTCAAATAATCTTTGTGGGACACAAAGTGTCAGCAAAAGGCATTGAGGCTGATCCCAACAAGATAACAGCAATCCAGCAGCTGCCGCAGCCTCAGAGTGTGGAAGATGTGCGCCGTCTCATGGGCATGGCCAACTATCTTGCCAAGTTTATGCCACAATTAGCCACAATCACCACACCATTAAAGGAGCTGCTAAAAGACAGAAACGAGTGGATATGGGCGGAGCCACAGGAAACAGCATTTAGGAGACTAAAAGGGATATTAAGCTCTCCAGAAGTGCTCGCTCAGTACTCCAACTCAGCAGATACACGTGTCGCTGCAGATGCATTGCCATACGGTGTCGGGGCTGTTCTCACTCAGAAACAGTCTGACAACTCCTGGCGACCGGTCACATATATCTCAAGAGGTCTCACAGACACAGAGAGACGCTACGCGCAGATAGAAAAGGAGGCGCTAGCTGTAACGTGGGCGTGTGAACGACTGTCATCTTACCTCATGGGCCTACAGTTCACTCTAATCACAGATCACAAACCCCTGGTCCCTCTCCTGAGCACAAGAGCCCTGGACGACCTGCCTCCACGCATCCTGAGATTCTGCCTCAGGCTGCTGCGCTTTACTTTCACCATTGTCCATATTCCAGGGAAGAACCTCGTCACTGCTGACGCTCTCTCATGAGCACCGCTGGCGGGGCCTCCTTCTGCTGGGGATCTTCAGCTGGAAAAAGAGGTGGAGGTTTTCGTGGACAGTGTAGTTTCCCATCTCCCAGCAACAGATAAAAGGCTGGAGGAGATTAAGTTGGCGCAGGAAATGGATGACCTGTGTAGAAAGGTGGTGTATCAATGTGGGACAGGCTGGCCAGAAAAAGGTAAACTAGAACCAGAGTTAAAGGGATACTGGCAATACAGAATGGACTTCAATCTAGTCCATGGTCTTCTCATGAAAGGGGAGAGACTTGTGATACCACCTCAAATGAGAGCGGAGGTTTTGTCACATTTGCATGAAGGCCACCAGGGCGTTTCAAAATGCAGGGCCAGAGCAAAAGAGTCTGTGTGGTGGCCGGGCATCTCAACCCAAATACGTCAAATGGTAGACAGATGCGAAACATGTCAAAAACATAGGTTACAGTGCCGTGAACCAATGCTGGCAACTCCTGTTCCCGACCGCCCATGGCAAAAAGTCGGCATGGATCTGTTCGAGTGGTCAAAGAAACACTTCCTGCTGATTATTGATTTTTTCTCAAGGTACATTGAGATAGCTGAACTGAGACACACAACTGCAGAGGTCACTATTAATGCTGTAAAAGAAGCCTTTGCAAGACATGGTGTTGCCGAGACTGTGGTATTGGATAACGGGCCGCAATTTTCATCAGAACAGTTCAAGCACTTTGCCAAAGAGTACCAGTTCACACATGAAACGAGCAGCCCCAGGTACCCCCAAGCCAACAGGGAGGAAGAACGTGCTGTTCGTACCATTAAAGACTTGTGGAAAAAGGACTGTGACTACACCAGAGCACTGCTAGCGTACAGGGCCACCCCACTGGAACATGGGCTTTCGCCGGCGCAGTTGCTTATGGGGAGACACCTGCGGACCACGCTGCCACAGGCTGTGGCAAAGCTGGTGCCAAAGTGGCCTGACCTGCAGGCTTTTCGCAAAAAAGATGAGGAGGGGAGGTGTGAGCAGGCAAAACACTACAACCGCAGACATAGAGTCAGACCGCTTCCGGAACTATCGTCAGGACAGAAAGTGTGGATTACCACTGAAGGAACTACTGGAGCAGTAGTTGGACCTGCCAGTGCTCCAAGATCCTATGTGGTAGAAACAGACAGGGGTTTTCTGAGGAGAAATAGGAGCCACCTCAGACCAACAGGGACTATTACCAGATCTGGTCGAGTGGTGAGACCTCCTGAAAGACTGGATGTGTAATTCTCTGAAGTTATCCATTCATGCCCTATTCAAAGATGGGTTAAGCTGTTAGAGATGTTTACAATGTGTTTTGTTTAAATGTAAGTGAACAAATGAGGGATGTGTATAATTTTCACGTTTCATGATGTTCCCCATTTCTGTTCTAGTGAGCTGTTTGAGACGTTATGAAGTATGTCTTTAGCTAAAAGGAGGAGGTGTAGCGGTAGACTACTGTTCCCATAAGGCTGTGTGTGGGGGGGAGCTTCCGGGTTAGGAGTAAAGTTGGAACACATCACCCGAACACGCTGCGTCCAGTGTCATCATTTATACAGAAACAACCAAAGTGTCTGACCACCTTCTTGAAAAAGCTGTGTTTGGCCTCGAATCTCATTGTCCGGAGGGCAGCTAGGGGGCCAAATTCCCGAATGAGCTGAGGATAGTGCTCAAGGAAATGGTGCTTGGGAATGAGCTTATGTTGGGGGAAAACATCAAGGAATCTGCTTCGGTGTTCTGAAATGATGCTGTCAAGATAGTAAATGCTTTCTTCAGTATGGGCTCGAGACATGACAAGGTCCACAATGTCTTTCAGTGTCATCAGCATCTGCCATACAGGCTCTTGTTGGGGTACTTTTAAACCTATAATCAGAGGCAAAAGACGTAATAAGCACCAATTTTCATGTGCGCTGCCCCCTACTGATTCTCGAGTCGAAAAGTTAGCAGGAATGAGATGAGGGCGATTTGTTTCATCACTCCACTTGTATGGGAAATTGGAAATGGCATCATTCAGTTCCATGAGAGAAAAATATTTTTTCTTGATCAAGTTATCAAATGCCAAAGCCAGTTCCACTGGAACAATGCCCTCCAGCAGATCATGTAAAACATCTGGAGGGTAACTAGATGCAACATGAAAATGCTCAAGTTTTTCTGACAATGCACACTGTTTTTTTACACCATAACAATGAGGGTGATCTGGACTAGACACAGCTGTGTGTACATGCAGTGTATGTTGATCTTTGGTTCTTTGATGAAAAGACCCAGATCTCACTTCATTGGACTGAAACTTGGATCGCTCCCCTTTGTGACTCACAAAGATTTTTCACTAAATCTGAGATAATGGCTGGATCCAGATCACAATTATGGCTTTTCAAGGTGGACACCACCACATCTCTTAAAAGTGAACCAGATGCAGAGGTGGATATAAACTGAAGCTCATCTACTATTTCATCAATGAAATGGGACATTGAACATGCTTTCTAACTTTAAAAATAGATGGCCAAATTTCTCTTTTATATCTTGAGACAACTCCTGTGGTTCCCATCCCAAAGCTCTAAGGTCTCTTCCACACAGGTCTCATCCTGAGCAAACATGGGTTCATTAGGTTTGCTTTTTAATACTTCAGTTTTAAAATCCTCAAGGGTGTGTGACTGGTGTTTTCTGTGTCTATGTGTAGCAAAGGTGGAATAAATATTTGTACTGAAGTTGCAGTTTTTGAAGACACATGCAACTACTTCAAACTTCCTTAAGTGGTTTTTAAGATGCTCAAAATACTGCTTCTCTGAATTAAAAAAAAACAGAGCAGCAAAGTAGACAAGTAAATGAAAGAGGTCCACTTTGTGTGACCATCTTCACATGGTGTCGAGACAAATGGGTCTTAAGGGCATTAAATGTTTTAAACAAGCAAGGGCAATCAGTGTGAAGACAAGGGACTGACTGGCTGCGACCACCATTTCCATGCTTTAGTCTGTAGTGTTTTAACAATCCCAACCTCTTCTCTGACTCAAAGCTACATATCTTACACATCCATCTCATGTTGTGGCACCTTAAACAGACAAATTGACCATCTCAAAATTAAACCAATTGCTACGCAAAGAAATCCTAGCTATGTTCTCCCCCACTAAAAAGGTCATAAAAGCAGTGAAAATTTAGTTTTTACAGAATAAAATGTGGGCAGGAACCAATTGGATGAAAAGCTTCAGTGCTTCATGAAGCTTCATCTGCCCATCACTAGTAAACATTTACTCACCAAGTCAGTGTATCAGGTAAAGATCCACAGCAATGACAACAATAATATCGTGAGCTGAAGCTTCTCCAGGTTTGCTCAACATATTCCATAACAAATGCTGGCACCATGAACATGTGAACTGATCCGTGCTAGGGGGGAGGACGGTAGTGACGTGGCATTTTCAAACCACGTCGTTTCATCCTTCCGCACTGAGAAGCAAAACTTCCAGCTTACTTAGTTTTTCTAAGTTAAGACAACTCAAATAAATTGAGTTGATCAGCGTTTTTGTATAAAAAGTACTGGTAACTTACTTAAATTGAGTTCTAATAACAAATTGCTAAAAATTGAGTTCAGCCTACTTAATATTTTTATTAAACACAATATTAGATTTTACAGTGTGTGTAATCAGTAGCTTTGAAACACAGTCTGACAGTGAGACATCAATCAAATATGCAATGACAAAAAGACAGCATTTATTTGTTTGTACAAGGTTAATAACTTGTACCACAGATCAACTGTGCAATACTATAAGAGAAGGTGTGTGTGTGTGCGCGCATTTCATTATGGCTAAATGAGAAAGACAAGGTATGTTGTGTTTGTTTTTTACCATGGTTGAGGCCAGTTTACGGTGATTAGTATATTGATAGCACATCAGAAACAGAACAGTTAAGACATTTGTGTTTCAGACAAATTGTAACTGTAAGCTTGGAAACAACATTAGTTTCTTAGGTTTAGTTTTGTAAATGTGAAACATTTTGTTTCATGTCAGAAATCTCAAGCTGTTTATTTGAAAAGTTATTAACATGTTAATATTTGATTTGAGAAATCCTGCAGCATGCACATTGAAGTGAAATAGAACAGTTGTTTTATTTTAAACTGCTAATACAGCTAATACAGTAATAAGTTCATTTTAAAAAGTCAGAGACTGAGCAGTGTCCAACAACACATATTAAAATGAATAAACTCAATTGTGCATGAGGTGTGACAGCCTGTCTGCTTATTGAAATTATTAGTCTGTTGAAATTGTAATTACACCAACAATCACATTTGGGTGTGATGACATTTTTCCATTTGTCGCCCGTGAAAACACACTTGGTAAAAATGTGTGGGTGTGCCAGACACTCAACATGCATCTTTCATCTTAAAGAGATATATACTGATGGAGGCTTCCTGTTTCGTTATTAGTCTTTTACTGAAGCCGCTCTGAAAAATAGGCTGAGAATGTGGGATCAATGGCATGTAGTTGACGTAGACCATGTGCTTTACGGCACTTATGTATCTTTTGCCATAGAAAATAATAATATAATAATAGTAATAAATTACGGAGCCCCGCAGGGGACATGGGAGAAAAAAAAATTAAGACGGACTTTTGCGAGATCTCCTCCCATGTCCCCTGCGGGGGCTCCGTAATAAATAGTATTTGTTTATCTATCAAAATATTGTCATAAATGTTTAGAATTAGTTCCTCAAATGCTGTTTTTAATCATTTTCCCCTCATACTTTTAATATTTCACAAGAATTCTTTTTCATATGTTAAAATGTTTTCCATTCCAGTAGTTTAAGTGGTTTTAAATAAAGTGTACATGTAGCCATGTTGCCAATAACACGTTTCTTTGTAGAAAATTTAATTATATTTCAGCTGTCCCTAAATAACATGCTAAACAGTGAGGAGTTAATCTGAGTGGATTAGAAACAGTGTGAAACCAATGTGGTAGATGCCATTCAACGTCATGATTGTTTACTGGTATTAAGCTATTTCACAAGAAAAAAATATTTTTATAAACAATAATGAAAGTGACGCCGACATATCTGCTTGATTCTAAAAATAAATGCGAAAGCCACTTACATAATATACTAGATCTCAAACATTGTTCATGGATAAATAATGCTTGTTAATAAAGTATTATCAGTTTTATTAAGACAAAAGGCCTTTCTTCTTTATGTTTGTTCAAGTGTTTATGGTATTCAATCATTCCTGAGCCTTATTGTTAGGTAGTTTATGTGAGCTTTGATTGGTGATACCATTGCTTGGCGAAATTATCAAATACTGAAGATACAAATCAAGAAAAGAGTTTTTCCGGCAGGTCTGGCAGACAGACTGAGCTGTAATCTTTGCAGATCAACTGATCTTGGTGTTGGCCAACATTGCATTTAACACATTTAAGCTGTGTTGTGGAAGTTTTCCATTAAATAAAGTCTGCAGACAAGTGGTGAGAGGTTGCTAACATTCTTTAATAAAAACACAAAGAACAGAAAACCAAGCTTGGTGGAGAGCCTGCATGATCGCGGGCTGACTGTCTGCTGGCAGACGGTCAGCAGAGTCTCACCTTGAGCCTAACATGGCTCTCAGTTAAATACCTCCTTCAGGAACAAAAGGCAGTACACAGCTGTTTCACACCTTAAGGTTCACACTCCCTTGCTACCTCCCAGAGTCCCTGAAGAGACAAAAGATTCTTCCTGTGGAGTTGTCTGCTTCACCCAACTTCCAGACCCCCACCATCTGTCTAACTGTATGAGTGTGAGACATGTTAAAACCCAGTGGCACCAAGGCATAATACAATAAAATAATGTGATTAATACATAAATAAAATAAATTCCTATACAGCTGCATCAGTTCAAATGTTTTCAGTCCCATTGCAAGGTATATAAAATCCAGCACCTAGCCATCCAGTCTGTCTTTAAAAGACATTTGTGAAGAATGGGTCATTCAATTTGAGCATGGTACAGTAATATGATGCCACCTTTGCAACGTGTCAGTTTGTCAAATTTCTTCCTTCCTAGATTTTACACAATCAACCGTAAGTGGTGTTATGGCAAAGTGGAAGATTTTAGGAAGCACAGCAACTCAGCTACAAAGCGACAGATCATCTAAAGTTGCATAGGGTGGTTTTCTAGTGCTGAGGCATAGTGCACGAAGATCACAAATGCTCTGCTGACTCAATAACCACATTTCCAGCTATGATAACTGTGGAGTAGTTACAGTCTTTTGGAAGTTATATATAGTGTTTATAGTGCATATCTGAACCAGTTAGAGCACCAGATATGATGATCAATGTGCCAAGGCATTTGAAAAAAAAGGTAGACTTGATATTTGGTATTTATTTTAGAGTATAAGATACTGTTGTTTTTTGTTGTTGTTTTGGTTTGTTTTAATCTAGATAGCTGCAGGGAATACATGGTGTACATGGTCTCTGTGAAAAGTACATAGAAAATACACATCTATCTAGCCACACATGGTTACATGTAAATCTAATTTCCAGATTTTAGATAAGTCTCCTGGACTTACTTGCTTTATTCATTAACTGTGCATAAATTACCTCAAAATATTTGAGGATCACTGCTGCTAGTTAAGTGTACTGCTGTTTTCAATGCCGTATTATTGTCCTACTCAACTCTCTGAGTCTGCCTTATTCAGGAATTTGACGAAATATTATACACAAAACCAATTCTTCTCTGAAACCGAGCCACTGAATATCATTCAGTTTCTAACTGACAATATCTTGAAAGAACAGGAGATACAGTCGTATGGCTTTACACTTGAGTCTTTTAAAAGTTGCCACTGGTTTTTGGACTGCAATTGTGTTCATCATGATGAAATATCTATGTTCTCTCCCCAGATCACAGTTGCACTGCAACGCTTGTTTAATAAATGGTGGATGGTTTAATTCTTGTGTGAATGGGTGTGACTGTGACATGATGTATTAAGTGCTTTGAATACTCCAGGAGAGTAGAAAAACACTACATAAGAATACGTTCATTTACATGTTCCTAATAAAAAAAATTACCCTGAAAATGTAATGGAGAGGTATTTGCAGAAAAATATGCAAGTATCCAATCTAATGATACTTCTCATGTAACATCTTTTTTCAGCCAAAAGCAATTTTTTGTATTTTTATCTAAGTCTTAGTTTTGTGCGATTTTACTTTTCTATTTGCAATATTAAGTGGTCTCTGATAATAAGAGTTTCATTGTAATGTGCCATTGTTACCTGTATATGACAAGTGAAACTTGAGGAGGAGTTGGCGTTGTGAGCGACCAGTGCACTTCTGCCTGCAGTGTCCACTGATGAAAATCAGGCAGGTTTTCCATGTCAACTGCCCCTCAACACCTTCCCTTGGTTCAGGAGGTATGTAGAGTGTTCCAGTAAGATACTGAGGTATCTAGTAAACGCAAAGGTATCTATATATACTCCCAGGTTTGATGGATGCCAAGTTTTGGTGGATCATAATTTACCAAACTCTGGTTTGAAGAGAGGCATTATTGGAGAATTAAGGCAATGAGAATAGAATTAAGGGGACCTGACGCATTCTTTGATTCTGGGGACACATTGGCTGGGGTTTAATAACTTCTTGGGGCAATATGTGGGGACATGTAGTGACTATGTTGTAAACAGTGGTGATGCAAGGTCATCTGACTTGGGAGGGCGAGACAGCAGCACCTCCAGCGATTCACTTCACAGGAGATTTCCCACTAAAGCAGTCTCATGATAGCACTCTACACTCAGCCTTTGACCAAGTGATAAAGTGCACCCTAACGTAGCGCTGACATAACCTCATTTTGGTTCATTAGACACAGTGAGTTATGACACTCACCAAAAAGAAACACACTCAGTTGTTGTTGCCAAAAAGATGCTGAGAAATTATTTTTAACCCCATGGTGGGACATATGGAATATGAGGAAAAACATACTGGTGTGTGTCCTGCACGGACTATCACGTGCAGGACACACACCAGTGTTAACCAGCCAGCTATTCCAGAAGCACCTTTTCACCCATTACCATCAATGGAGATCCTGTTTGAGCGCACTTACCTTGGGCCATTTCACTGGAGTGCATATGGCTATAACCTTGTATTAGTTCTGATGGATTATGGAATGCAATGGTTTTTTATGTCATCTCCTGAGTCAGCATCTCAAAATAGGGGCACATTATTCATGTCTCGCACACTACATGAGCTGTACAAATTGCTGGCCATTAAATCAGTATGGACAACCCAAAGAATGATAGATTGTTGTAGCAGCTGAACAAGACTTCCAAGTTCATGACCTGTGAGTTCATTAGCGAAAAGCAAAATCTAGAGATGTCCCATTTGTTAAATATTAAAATTTTGCAGTAGGATGCGGCATTAACGCGGTCATCACAATTAACGTGATTAAAAATTTTTGACGCTCTCGACCCATCTGGAGCGCAGAATGGACAAACTTTGGATAAACTGCCCAAAATGATTTAACAGAGACATTTCAGGGAGTCAGTCTGGGTTCATTGTTAATTGCGTTAGTTGTGATTACAGCGTTAGCACATTTAAGCCTCATTAACGCTGAGTAACCCTCATACAATCTGTGTTAACTTGTTAACACGAATTAACTATAAAATATATTACTCACAAAAGTTCTGTATTACATGGTACAGTAAAAAAAAGTCTTTATAAAATCATACTCTCTAATAAACAAAGATGTGTGCTTCCTTTGATCATGTCACATATCTTCTTTTCACTCTACTAGAATTCAGTAATTGTTTGTCTGCCATGATGCCTATGAATAACTCAGGTCATAAGCAAACACAAGGGAGAGGCTGTTATCCTGAGCCAAGAAACTTTCAGGCTGACTGCTTGACAAAGTGAATCCTGTTACATGACATTGTCCATCATTATTGAAGTCACAACCTGCCACTGTTTTAAAACAAATAATTTGAAAATAGAGTTTATTATTTTAGAATAAATAGTTTCCCTAACTTTTTAAACTAATGCAAATGAAATTTTTTTTCCATATCATTTTAAAATAGTCATTCATATTTTTTTTCATTAAGAATTATAAAGGTGAGTAATAAAATAAATCTTTTGCATTTCTGTATAATTTTCCTTTACTGAGAATTTACGCTTCAAAAAATCTGTACTGTAAGTTCATGATCAGAAGTATGGGGCTAAACCACACACTGTGCGACTCTTCTATTACACCCAGCTTCAGCATCTCAGCCAATTCCCCCTGAACTACTTGTCGTTTATGTTCAGGCAGCCTATAGGGCCGTGAACGCACTGTCATGCTTGTCACGCATGACGTTGTTGACTGACCAGGGCACATCGTTCATGTCTTGCACGCTAAAAGGGCTGTATGAATTACTGGGCATTTGCAGTGTGCTTCGCATAGAGAATTCCCAGGCTGTAAAGAGACTAATATGATCTGCCAGACACTCTCTATATTGGTTAGAATTAAGATTATTTTTATTTTTCCAGAACACGAGGGCAGTCTCCTTGGCAAAGCATGGGGCGGCGAGAAACGTGGGCTGTATTAATCTCTGTAGTTACGTCATCCAAGTTGCCCAACAAGCAAACTGGAGGGGAGGCTGGAATGTTACATTTCAGACACTTTTATGAGTCTTCACATATCCAGCACCAAAACCTCTGAACTGGTGGACATAACCAAAGAGCATGGATGTAATTGTCAGGTGTATTGTTATAAGTTTATTTTGTGACCCAGAAAGAGTAATATTTCAAACTCCGCCACTCTGTGCTCCTCCGCCACTGCCTCATTTGAGTTTTGGATGAAATGGATTCTGGGATATTGCATTTTGTCATTTCAAGCTGATTGGAGACCAAAACAGCCAATCAGGTTTTTTTGCATCCAAGTCTGTGACTGGCTTGTTTTGTGGCACAAATATTACGGTGTACAGAAAGAGTTGAGCGCGCATGGGCAGAAATATTGAGAGCGCAAGCAACACATTGCGAGTAACCACAAATGCAAAAACTGAGCGAGAGGGGCTGCTATTGTGTGTGTGTGTGTGTGTGTGTGTGTGTGTGGATAATATCAAACACTGAAATACATTTTTTGCACGCAGCAATGGATTTTGTTCACTCAAATATAGCTTTTCTTCGCTCAAAATAAATTTCTCCTCAAAATGCAACACTTGCACCTGCAATTTCTTTTTTTTACGTGCGCTCAGAATAGTGGCACAAAACCCCCCGCCATATTGGAGAAGCGCAGACAGGCAGACAGAGGAGAGCTTAAGTTTGACCAGATACCAAAACAAAAATAAAATTTGTTTTTAACTCTAGGAGTCTTGGCACACTGATCTCTCAAGGAATGAGGATATATGGCAAGGAAAAAAAATGTTGATGTCTGGCTGACAGCTTTTAAGAAGGTGTGTACCTGATACATTCCTTAAGCTCCACTCACAAGTATCTTAAAAGAATGTGAAACACTCGTTTTTGTTTCCCACTACAAGATACTGGAAATGTCCCGGCTTTAACTGTAATTACTGCACAACAAGGTAACAAATGCTCTGACTTGATCTCTTTATATTATCCTTTTAGGTATTTTCTTCCTCTAACATTACTGTCAATAGTAACTTCCTGGCTTTAATCTTCTAATGGAATGCAAATAGTTAAAAAACTGAGTTCATTTCCTTCCATGAAAATTCCCTCTGCAAATGTCTAAACTCCGCTCACCTTCCAACATCTCAGTTTGTTAAACTCTCAGGACATAAATTTGTTGACCAAAATATTATTATATAATATTAACAAACAATTAAAATGTATTTGAAGTATAGACTTTAAGCATTAAAGAAAATGACATTTAAGAAAATGTTGCATTATCAATTTTTTTTTCTTTGACATTGTACACCAATTTTAGACACTAAATTGTAACACTAAATTGTAATTTTAAAATTAACTGACAAGCACTTTCAGGACCTAATGAGGACTGCCCCCTTGTTTCATGAAAAATGAATCAGACATAATATTCTTAACTACATTCAAAGTAAATTCAATTAATGTATCACTTTTCAAGTTTAAATATGAGACTGGAAGAGATGTCAGTGCATGAGATGAAGTCATGCATCATTAATCATTAATAAGGGAATTAAAACTAGATGTCATGTAGCTTGATAATTGAACATTGAGACAGGTCCTGCCCTTTCTCATAAACCTAATCTTGTGTAAGGTTTTATATTCTGTAATTAAACCAATGCAAGGTAACTAGATAACTATATAAACTGGCACAAGTCCCTTGCAACTGATTGTTGCTGCATACCTACTTTTAATAAACGCCGCTTAGACTGAAGAGTACAAAAGGCTTGTTTCATTGTTTCATTACGTGTTTCTTTAACTAGAACTTTTATTTACATTGTTTGGTAGTCTAGGTTAACTTTCACTAATCACATGCTCTTATCCACTGCCTGGTTAATGCTTATGATATTTTAACTTCTATTTTAATGGGTGTTGAGTTGGATTTTTTTCTTTGTTTGTTTATTTCCAATAATGTTTAATATATTTACACTTTGTCTGGTTTTATTTGCTTAAAAAAAATTCAAATTGTTAAAGTCTGTTGTGGAAAATGTCATATTCCAGGCCAGCTGGAAATTCAGGAGTGATTCATAATAATTCACTGAATTATTATTAAACTTAATTATTAATACCAGAAGGAGAAAAAGTCACATCAAAACACAGGGTGAATGTCAGACAATGGTGCTAAGCTTAAAGGTTTGCAAAGTCATTTACTACAAATCTTAAACACAGAGATGCACACATGCATGCACAAGAACACATACACATGAACACAAACCTAATCTACCTTACACAAGAAATACAATGCTGTCAGAACACTTTTTGGTTCCTCTTACTATCAAAAAGACATCCAAGAAGACAGCGTAAAGGGTATTTTATTTCATGCCTTTAGCTTGTATGTATAACTTACTTTACTTGACCTACTTGACTTGATGATGTTCATTGCTACAAGGTTTATTCATGCCAGGACATGAATAAACCTTGAAGCAATGAACACATACAGATGCAATGAATCCATTTTTCTTGTAGGAGACACACCTAACTCAGGACAGTGAGTTATGATGTGTTTATAAAGACATTTTAATGAACAGGAATGAAGAACAACGTAAAGGTGAAAGCCATGCCCTGGTGAAATAATTTTATGTTAAGTTTAGATCTATACTTTTCTTCAAGTTTTTGATCCAAACATTTGCACATTACCAGGAACGAAAATGTGCTGGTATGCTGTGCATTCCTCGTACGTTTTCCTTCTCAGAAAGATACGGTATGTACTGGTGGAGGCTGGTGTGATTTAGCTTTTTAATGAAGCCACTTTGAAAAGCACTTGGGGAATGTGGCCTCAGTGGCATGCACATTGACGCAGACAATGACCTTTACTTTTCTGTTTAGCTTACCACTGAAAATGTTCCACTTTTATAAATATTTCTTTGCTTACAGAAATGTTTAGTTTGGATCTGAAAAATGTTTTCTTCAAAATTTCCCTCATATTTTTATTATTTTCTTTTTTTAATCTCTCTCTCTCTCTCTCTCTCCTTGTATGGGGTTATGTCTGTATGTATGTCATTTCACTACATGAATGTAGTCAAATGACAAATGAGTTATGTCACACGAAGAAGCCACACCTTGTTTTATAAATAGCAATGAAAACTAGAAAGTGCATTTTCTGAAGAAACTGCAGTGTGAATGCTTGAATCTGAATGTATGCACTGAAATGAATTAATTGCTGAATGTTAAGTTAAAAATTCTGAATGAGCTGGAAAATACAGAAATTTTCACCTGAAAACAAAAGTGCAGAACTTTTGAAAGCTGATGTTCACACGGAAGAAGTTGGAAAAAAGCTAAACATGTTTAAAATGTAAATAATAAAAAGATGAGTAATGACAAAAGAAAATTTAGAGTCAGAAAACCTCTGAATGAATATTAAAAGTTCAAATTCTTCTAATTGAAATGAACTTAAAAGATGAACAAAAATTCTGGAGAAAATACAAACTTTAATATACAGCATAATGTTTTTCAGACATATACACATGTGTATATCATGTTTAATAGTATTACATACATCAATTTGTTTTGTATGTCATAGAAAATAACATAAAAATCTTAAGTCATATTTTACAGCTTCTTTCTGAAAAGGACTAGTAGAATAAATAAAAATAACTAAATTAAATAACTAAATAAAAAATAATAAGCAAGATATGAAATACATGAAAATTCAACTTTTAAAACCACAATCCTGAACCTTTAAATTGTGTTGGTTTCTTAGAACATGGCTGAACAGCTGTTTCTATCGGTCTACTTAATCTGTCTACACATCTTTTTATTACTCATTCTTCTTTATGTTTTAATGTAAACAGAGTCCACACAGTGGTAAAAGAGAACTGTATAGAGATTTTTGAGTAAAGTCAAATGAAAGCGTAAGGTGGTGACACAGTTTAACACATGCAAATAATCAAATAAACACATTAGTCCTTTTTGTGAACATGGATAAATAAGTATCAATACAGCATTGTTCAGCCATGCCGCTAAATGCTTTTTTACACATTGTTTTAACCTGGGCTCAGACACAAAGTCCCAAAATTAGTTAGTCCCTGACTTTGAGTTGTGGTTATGACTAATTATTATACACAAGGCTTTATCTATCTGAACTCTAAGGACACAAATATGAAAAAAAACCCCTATACTTACCAGCTGATACCCCACACTACACACTAGGTGTGCCATGTGACCTGAAACTTTGGTACAAAATCATCATAATCATTCTGTTAACACTGTTTTTTAACGCTGTTTGTGTTGCTGTTCAGCAGTTTAAAATGTTTTAGATTGGATTACATGGAATGAATTTGAATTTTCTTGGGGGGTTTTGTGTGTGTTTTGTTCTTAGCAGATTTTTTCTTCCATACTGTTGAATTCCAGTTACCACATTTCTGGTCATATGACATCCCGAGTGCCCACTTAAAAAAAATCCCCACAGTTAATTCAACATTAGAACAAAATAAAAATATCCATCCATCCATCCATTCGCTTCCGCTTATCCTTTCCAGGGTCGCGGGGGGCGCTGGAGCCTATCCCAGCTGTCATAGGGCGAAAGGCGGGGTACACCCTGGACAGGTCGCCAGTCTGTCACAGGGCCAACACACAGGGACAGACAACCATTCACACTCACATTCATTCGCACATTCACACCTAGTGACAATTTGGATTAATCAATTAACCTATCCCCACAAATAAAAAAATAAAAATATGTTAAAGAAAAAAAGGTTTGCTCTGTGATGAAATACTAAATAAGCATACATTGTACAGAGCACTAACAATGACAACAATCCTTTAGCCTGTTGATCAGAGAGAGGCAGTCATTATGTCCATTTAAAACCTGTAATCACAGAGCACATCGTTTCTGTGAAACTATAAAGTCCCATATGATCCTCATCATGTCCAGTGACTTCAGAGTGGATCCTCCCTGTCATCCGGCCAGTGTTTGATGTGTGGCAAGCAGCACAGAAGCAGGATAGCTGAGGACTTTAAAAGAAGAGCAGAAAACAGGAATATGTAGTTGTAAATGTAAATATCAGTGATACTTGTCTTGTCAAAGGGAATAAAATAATGAAAATGTTAACTTACACACTCATTTAGGGAGGATCTTGACACTGCACAGAGGAGGCACAGTCAGTCTGACAATGATGGTGATCTCCAGGGATGTTTTCCTGCAGCAACATTCCTGCCAACTGGCCATATGATCCAGAGTAGTGGGTTTGTAATGAACAGAAAGGTGTATATGTTAGGTAGTGTGCACTCAGAGCTGGTCCTAAGAAACAAACACATCCTGTAATAAACTGAATACCTGTAGTAGTGCTGCTGCAAATATGAAGCCCTTCTATCATGAGTGGTTTCAAAGAAGGTGTTTTGGAGGCTCAGTCACAGAAACTGTGCCGTCTGTTCAGTCCTGAGTGTCTCAGCTCTGAAGGGGATGGATCACAGAGGGAAACACCTGAGTACAGACATTACAATACACTCTAACACTCCTAAGGTCAAGTGAAAACACAATTTAAACACTTCACAAAGAATGAATACATGTTTTCATGGAAATTATGTCATTAACCCTTTTTGTTGTGAGTAAATCTCACCGGCTGCTTGTGGGACAAGCTAGAAGGAGGACTTATCACAGAATCTCTCCTGTGCTCCAGATGTGAAGTCTCACGCTCTGATCGTATGGCGATGAAGATGGTGATCATGAAGTTTCTCTGATCTGTGGCATTACAGTTTCTGGCTGCTATGTGCTTCACATTGTTGGATTTTACATGTGAAGCTTGGAGAAGACACAGGAGGACTGTGTCTTGCTTAAAAAAAAGAAAAAAGAAAAAAAAAGGAAACCTAACAGGAAAGGAACCCCCCCCCCCCCCCTCAACTCCCACCGTACCCTCCCCCCCCCCCCCCCCCCCTCCCACTCAACTCCCCAACCTCACACCATCCAATGTCTATACAAATGTAGGGTATCAGCTGGTAACAGAAAGCAAGTGTAACATATGCACTACATATGTAACACTGCTGAAACATTTCTGGCCAGAAATGTGCAGTTATCAACCCAGACCCACCCTGATGATTGCACTGGCCAGAAACATGATAAAAGCTCATAAAAATTTATGTTTCATAGTAAAATTGGTCCAAAAATATAATCGTATACTTTTGAAAAAGTTTAAAGTTTATAACAAACCAAAATAATAACATTTTTGTAAATAGTATTTCAAAATAGAGGCACACATAAAGTGGCTTAACTGTCATTATTGCTGTAATTAGGTTTGTTTGTTTGTTTGTTTGTTTGTTTTTTTAAAAAGCAACCTTTAGTCATTATTGTTCTCTCAGAAACAATGAAGAAGCTGTTGAACATTTATGTGTTGTGTAGGCAATCCTCTGGTCCACCCTCCCTCCCTCCCAGCCACAGTGAGACTGGGGCAGCCTGGCAGGATGTTGAAGCCTGGCTGCAGAGAGGATATGCCTACACTATTCATTTTAAACTGCTATATTTGATTTTTCTGACATTTATAGGTTACTGTTAGTGAATTTTAGATTTTCTGTAATAAATAAAATTGTCATCTTTTACTGATATCATTACTTAATTCATGTAATTGTATTTTATGTAAACAATTCAAACATTATACTGCAATGCAGGGCGTCAACTTTTAAATATCGCTCTACTTTATGTCTGTGAAGGTTCTCAGTCATCCAGGTCATCGTAGTCAAAGGAGCTTGCAAAGAAAAGCGTCTGGACTTCTTTCTGGAGTTCAAGCATCGCTCTACTTTCTTAAGTCATTCAAAAATATAGATATTACTTACTGTATTCAAAGATCTAGATCATGAATCATCACAGGACAATACACAGTATACTGGGTCATGGTAACTATGGTAGGTCTTCATGACTCCAGAATGGAGACATCGATCTGACTGAGAAATGAAAATTAGGTCAAGCAGTGTGTTCTTCTCTGTGGTAGGGGCAGTGATGACCTGTGCGTATCCCCTAGACTCAAACAGCTCCAGGATTGGTTTGTTTGCACTGGATAAAACATTCTCATTAAAATCACCACAAACTATGATGGGATGACAGTCCATGATCTCCAATGAGTCTAATAGGCTTACCAGGTTTTTCAGGAATGGCCTCAGAGTGTAGTCTGGAGGTCTGTATACAACTGCAATCAGAGCACTGACTGGTGCTTCAACCTTTAAAGCCAGAAATTCAAGGTCAGTTACATTATGGATGTACTGTTTTTCATGCACTTGAATGTCACTTTTCACATAAACAGCAACTCCACCACCACTTCTGTTTGCCATCTGGGGAAAGTTTGTGTAGGACAGGTGTCTGTTGCGTTTGAACAAATTGTAATTTTCCAAGTGGAGACTCTCTGCGACAAAAGAGCCCCGCAGGTGTGTTTCTGTTAGGCACAAAACATCTGCTAGACACAATTCATGGTGACTTTTGATGTCATTAATGTGAGCTGGCAGTCCCTCTGTATTATGATGAACAATGGTGAAAACCTCTGACCTGCTCAGTGTTTGCCTCACGTGTAGAAGAGGCATCATGTCATCAAGGTTGGCTTGTCTCATGTTCTCAAGCGCTGCAGTGATTTCTGGGTTGGTGAATATTTTTTTCTCCTCCATATCAAGAAGATACAGTCCACTGAGAGACGTCACTCTACTGACAGCTACGTAGGCCATGCCGGGCTCAAAAATGCTCTTAAGAGAGACAACAGCTGATGTAGTTGTCATACCCTGTACCTTATGTATTGTACATGCAAAGGCCAGCTTCACTGGGAACTGTCTTCGTACCACTCCTTTCTGCTTCAGATTCTCCTCTGCTCTCTCAATGTACACCATGTCGTCTGCTGGTGTGCGGTTATTCTTTCCAGATGTCTCATTATCCATTTTAAGTCCAAGCTTGATGATGTGTTGGTCGTTTTCAGAGTGAACTACTCTAAGTAGTATTCCAAAAGCTCCATTAACCAAACCATTTTGTATGTCAATGTTTCTGGTGAGCATGACACGAGCTCCTTCTGCAACTTTCAGTGTGTCTGGTAACTCGTTTTTACCTCCTTTCAATGGTCTGTCTTGAAGTGCCATTCTGCCAGTTCTAGGATCTTTTCTATAATCATCTGCATGGATGTCAATGATATGAGTGTGGAGCAGAGCCAGTGTTGCAGAGTTGTGTGCATCCACTTCTTTATTAGTTGCAAAAATGTGCAACGCATCAGTTGGACAATGGGCTGGTTCAGTTATGGCCTGTAACAACAAATCTCTATCTGCTTCGCAAAGCTCATCCAACTTTCCTTTCACACGAATTCTGTTCAGCATCTCTGCAAAGACAACATCATCTTTCTGACGCATAATCTCAGTCAGAGTGATCATCTGAAAATGCTCCCGCCACAGGTCGATTTCGGACGGGTCGTGCACACAGAGAGGTTTAGACTGTCGCACTGGGGGTAGCTGATAGAAGTCTCCGACAGCAATGACTGACATGCCTCCAAAGGGTCTCCGAGTCCCTTTGATCTGTTTGAGTCTTGCATCTACATATGCAAACAGATGTCTTGACACCATAGACACTTCGTCAATGACGATTATTTCAGCATTCAAAAGTTCTGATCTGACTTCATCCAGCTGATTGCCAAGTCCCTGAATGGGAGGTTTTAAGCTTCTAGGCAGCTTGAGAAGAGAATGCAGTGTTGTTCCAGAAATGTTAAATGCTGCAGTCCCAGTGAAAGCAGTTAACAGGACAGTGGGTTTTGATATGTCAACGTCGTCTGCATATCTGGGCACTTTGCTCAGTATCTTAGATGCTTCTGAGTAGATGCATTTGATAAGATGTGATTTTCCTGTTCCAGCACCACCATTAATATAAAAGAAAAACTGCTCTGGATTTAGAGCACAGACTCTTTTAATGCACCAGTCTCTAACTGCATAAAATATGCAGGCTTGCTTCTTGTTCAGATTCTGAAACATCTGACGTAACAATGTGGGATCAATAGCAGGGGGTTCCCTGATGGCTCTGACTTCTGTTGAAGCATCAGCCTGACGGCTGTAGTCGGGCACATCTTCCTGTTCATTTTCATTGTCTCGCTCTCTTTCTTGTTCGACAAGTGGCAACCTTACGAGATCTGATTCAGGTGCCAGATTACACCATTCGTCAGTCACACCTCTGTTCTGCTCATATTCCTCAACAGCGCTCTCGATCTCCTCACTGTTTTTCTCATATTTTTCTCTGTTTCTTTTGACAATGTGTTGCACGTACTCAAGATGGTCAGTACCTGGTAGCTGTACACAGCCAGCACCATAGAAAGCCTGATAGGTTGGCAACGATGGTGTTTTCAGTTCGTGGTCTGAACGATGAGGAAGGTACAGTTTAAGCAGTCTTCCGTAATATTGCTCTGGATGTTTTTCTTGTGAGCAGCGGTGAAATCTGATGATAGCAGGCTTATTGTTTTTGCGCCTTTGCACAAACCCCATCTCATTGAGAAGGGGCAAAACATCTTTACCTTTTTTCTGTTGGCCATAGACAATCCTGCAAGTAGCAGCAAAGTCTGCCATGCACATCTCCTCATACTCTGGTGTTTCAGGTCTGGCTTTGTATTTGTCATTCAAAGATGTCATCCAAACATTGGAAGACTCAGGTGTTGTGTTGTCCAGAACTGACAGGGGACGACTCATTTTCACAGGATTATCATCAGTTGGTATGAATATTACAGCACGTGAACATTGCTTCATGTGAAGACCACATGCACGAGCAACACACTCCTGTGCACTGATCTCTCGCTTCTTTGAATATGCCTGCATGACGGCTCTCATTTCATCGCACTCATTTACACTGTCCTTATGGGAGTTCTCAATGACAGTTTTCAGGTACTCAGATAGCCCGCCCTCTTTTTTTGATATATATTTCATTAAATAATTTGCAGCACCAAAAGCATCTAAAACAAAGCTTATGTCGATATTACTGTTCCAGGCTTCAAGCAGATGTGGATTATAGCCGTTTATCCAAGAGTCTTTTGGATCACGCTTTAGTATGATCGTACTCCTCATGTTCATTTTATTCAGGTATCTCTCATATTCTGCATGTGTCAACTTGCATCTTTCCAAGAGCTGCTCTAAACTCATGGAAGCAGTTTCAGGTTCATTCAGCAGCTGGTTCAGTGGTCTGAGCTTGTTCTTTGCCGTTTCTACTTCCAGTGCATCATCCTCACTGGGTCTTGTGATCATTGTCTCATTGCAGGGTGGTTTGGGAAAACCAAAACGGCACCCGGAGCTTAAACTCCTAAAGCACGTCTTTGTGTGGTTCTTACTGTGTTTTTGCACTTCTGTTACTTTTTTGTACAGTTCAGGTTGTTTATGTGGATCAGGCAGCTGAGCTGTGATGTATTTGTTTATAAAATCAAGAACAGTTTGCTCATCATCCTCCTCAAACACAGGAGCACCTTCTACCCACAGGAGGCAGTGTATGTGTGGGCTTCCTCTGTGCTGAAACTCAACTCTGTAAAAGTAGTCAATGACTTTGCCAAGTGGCTCTGCGGGAGATAAGAGTAAATCTCTGAATAATGCTTCAACTCTCTTGTCAAACATGCGCATTGTTGTGACAGGATTGCTTCTCAGGATGTCACACTTTGCTGACCAGTCGAGTCCTTCAAAATTCACTTGTTCACCTTGCTGCCTTGTTATTGCCTCGATCACTTCAGGCCAGCGCATTTCAGCAGCTGAAAATGTGCAAAAGAACGTGGGAGTTCCCAACTGTCTGATCATGGCAAAAAGATCTCTTGTTGTTTTCTCCCAATAGGCTGGGGTTCCTCTCAGAGGCTGCATGAATCTCACTGCATCTTTATTTCGCACCAGTTTCTCCACCTCATGTTTATCTTGTAACATGCCTGAGGTTATTTTTCTACCATCTCTGGTCAGAGGCTTTGCCTTCCTTAACTGTACTGTCATGCTGGATGTAGCCAAGTGTATTTCAGTCACAAACTGTGCAAAGAATAAATAGTTTGTGTCTTTGGCAAAACGATCATCAATGCAGAAAAGTCTTGATTTGAAATACCCACTGGGGGATACTTTGATCAGCCTTCTTTCATCAAGTGTGTTTTGGCCTGTAGGAAACTGCACAGGGAAGGCCATGGCCTCCAGTTTAGGTGTTTTGAAAAAACTTATTGGATTGTTTCTCTCTGCAGGAGCAACAGAGTAGATTCCTTCACTGAAACATAATATCTCCTCAGCCACATCAGGGGGCTGCAAACAGGACTCGAGTGCAAAACCACCATTAGTCAGTCCATCTGCTTGCTCTGAATCATCTCTCATCTGTTCATGTGATTGTTCACCATCACAGGGTAACATGTCAATGTCCTGTTCATTTATATTTTGTGCTTCACTCAGTGCATTTTTCTCACAGCTGTCAATTTCCATTAAATCAGCCTCATCATAATCGTCCTCATTCATGTTTTCATCATCATCATCATCTTCATCAGGAAGTGTTGGATCACACAGCTCAGCATCATCTCTGATGCTCACATCCTTATACTGTGGATGAATCTGCTTGAGTTTATGCAGTGCTTGCACAAGTTTAGACCAGCTTACAGTCTGAAACAGCTGATGACCTTTGTAAGACAAGCGTCTCTTCAGTTTTATTCTCATGACCTGAGAATTAATTCTTAATCGAGGCAATGCTTCAACAGTTTCCTGTACCTCTGATGGGACACAGACCACATTTCCTCTAATTGCTCTTTGTCTGCCTTTGGGAAGAGGAATGATCTTGGCAAATGGTATGCACTTGGCTATGAGATGTCTCTCCAGTATGTTGAGATCAGACAGTTCAGGTGGAGTATCAGCAAGATCCAGTTTATTGGCAACAGCAAGTGCTGGCATGGATCCATTTTTAAGATGATCGTGGCAGGTGTGACAAATCCACTCTCTCTTTCTCTCATCGGGAAAATTGCACTGCTCATTTCTGCAGTTTTCATCACAAACATGAACAAATCTTCCAGTCAAACATGTTGCAACCACATGTGGGTTTTTGACATACTTTGACCTTGTGCAGGGTCGCACTTGGTTTGGAAATGAAGCCTTGAAGCATACAGTACATGGGTATGATGGTCCAGCTTTGATTTGTGATTTGAACACAGATATGGCCTCGTTGATCACACTGTTGTCACTCTCTTGGGTTTGTCTGTTCACCCATCTGTATTTCCTTTTTATTTTCATTGCACATCTCATGTTGTGCATAATCCTGAATGCAAGATTACTTTGATACCTGTCTCGCATTAGTTGTTTCATTAGTTGTCTGTGTCTTACTCTGAATGCGTTATCACGTGCATAACGCTGAGTCACTCGAGATCTCTGTCTCTCTCTGAATTCAGGGTTTTCTTGATACCTTTTAGTGATATAGTTTTTTTGTTTTTGTCTAAATTCAGCATTGTCACAGTAGCGTCTTTTAATATATTGTTGTTGTTTCTTTCTGAATTCATCGTTCTCACAGTAGCGTCTTTTAATATATTGTTGTTGTTTCTTTCTAACTGTAGCATTCTCAGAAAAACGTTTTTTAACATATTGTTTTTGTTTCTTTCTGAATTCATCATTTTCACAGTAACGTCTTCTAATATATCTCTGTTGTTTCTGTCTCAATTCATCATTCTCACAATAACGTCTTTTCATATACTGTTGTTTTTTCTGTCTGACTTGAGGATTGTTTTTATATGCCTCGCTTGTGCAAGACTTTTTCTTTTCTTTGTACTCTTTGTTTGAAGCATACTTTTGTCGTTCTTTCCTTTTTTGGTTTTCTTTTCTCTGATTTCTGGGTTTCTCTGATGCCATTAATCTTCTTTTCATTTTGTGCCTTTGTTCTTTATTAACTTTTTTCAGTTTTTGTAAAACTATATCAGAAAGATCACAGGAAGCAACATTTGTTATTGCAGCATTTGATTGACATAAAAAAGCATCCCTTGATGGAAGGAAACTTAATTCACTGCATAGTTCTTCAGTTGGTATATTAGGAGGTTCATTCTGATCTTCATATGATGTGAACTGAGTCACGTGAACTTCTTTTTGTTTCACCGGTGGCGTACAAATGGACATTTGACAAAAGATGTTCTCAGTCAGATCAGTCGTTGTGTTTCTCCTTGGAGTAGAGGAGTTTGCTTCATCAACAGTTGTATCAGAGTGAGTAGATGCCACAGCAGTGGCAGCTGTTGGTCTGCAGACTGTGTCTGTGATAGTATCACTCAGGTTGACTGTGCTCATACTGTAGAACTGCACAGGCTTCAGTTCATAGTTACAAGAGGGTGATATCTCCATCATTTCATAAGAATCTTGGATCCTCTTAATCATGTCACTGAGGAGTGTGAATTTCAGCATCACTGCTGTACCACGATTACGTGACTGTAGTAATAGAGGAAGACCACTGGGTGTTCTGGAGTGTGGATCAAAGAAACCATATTTGCCTGATGTGGATCTGAACACTGCGATACACAATCCACTCATAATCAATAAGGCATACTGCACATCTGACAACAGGCAGCTCAGTCCTGCTTCTAAGCTGAGAAAGGTATCTACTGCTTCCTCTGGAGGTTCTTCAAATGTCCCATACCGGGAAGGCTGTGTCATGTCGACATCATACATAGACCAGCGAGCATCAACTTTGTCTGGCAGCTCATCGGTTGCCAAATGAATATTTTTAGGAAATCTTTTCTTGGCCTCTTTGTACATCACATCACCTTTATCCAAGACCAGATTAAGGTCAGCTGTAGTCATGTTTTCATTCTCATGAAGGAATGCAAGAAATGTGAGTGAGTTGCATGTGCACTGCTTGTTTCTGGAGTCTCCATATTTAGGATGTGCCTGGCTGTGAGATGCACAGACAAGTGTAATAGAGGGCTGGTTTTCAAGGTTCACTCTTTCTGCATGAGATGGTCCTGCCACATCACTGTGACAGCCTCTTTTCAAAAAGTCAGCATAACCCACCTGTGGGGCACTTGACACCTCATGTTGTTCATTAACTTTATGCTGCAGTCCACGCTTTACAGCATCAGCATAAGATACCTGTTGTACATGTGCAGGAACATGTTGACCTGCCTGTTTGACACTGTCAGAATTGGTCTTTGTAGACACACTGTCTTCTGCAGAGCTCTGAGGAAAATCACACTCAGCTTGTTCACATGTTGGTACTTTTTGAAACTCATGGAACTTCTTCCAGCGTTGTTTTGCAGCTTGTGACTTTTTCTGCTTCCTTGGCATTTTCACACACCTGCAAGTGTTTCTTAGTCTTTAGAAAATATGTTCACAAGATAAGAGTGGCACACACCAGGAGATGTTGTCTTTGTTTTTATATTTCAGTTTTTATTTGTCTTAAACAGTTGTCTTTCGTTTGACAGTTTGTTCTTCAGTTGAGAGAATATTATGCACTCTCTTTATTGGCTTGGCATTTTTCAGCAGCAAGCCAAGAGTGAAAAACAGGTAGAGAGAAAATTTAGAAGAGAGAACAGGCAGAGCAGGAGAGACACGGCTGGGAAATCACAATCAAACCGTGAATTAGTTTTCTTTGTTTGTTCAGTTTGTTCTCAGGTAGAGGCAATATATGCACTCTTTATTGCTTTAATGGCTTGGCGTTTTTCAGCAGCAAGCCAAGAGTGAAAAACAGGTAGAGAGAAAATTTAGCAGTGAGAACAGACAGAGCAGGAGAGACACGGCTTTAAATCAAACCGCAGATTTTTCTTTGTTTGTTCAGTTTGTTCATAGGTTGAGGCAAAATATGCACTCTTTATTGCTTTGTTGGCTTGGCGTTTTTCAGCAGCAAGCCAAGAGTGAAAAACAGGTAGAGAGAAAATTTAGCAGAGAGAACAGACAGAGCAGGAGAGACACGGCTTTAAATCAAACCGCAAAAGGATTGTTGGTTTGGCAAAATTTCTCACAAACCACAGAGTGAAATACAGATGGAAAGAAGGCAGAGACAATAGGTGGAGCAGGACAGAGGATAGAGGGGTTGGGGGGTTGGGATGTGAGAGAGAAGACTGGAGATCTGGTCCTTGTTCTTCTTCTTCTACACACTCTGAACAAAAAACAAGAAAAAAAATAATTTTATTAAAATTATATCACATGGTAATTGTATGAACTAAATGTGACTACTGCAAAAGGACAAAACAAATATTCAAGCTAAACTGTTGTCGGCTGCCATGTGCAAAAAGTTGCATAATTGGGCACTTTTTAAAAGAATAAATATTTAATTAAATTCAGCAATAATATTTTTAAATACAAATATGATTGAGTGAATCATTAATTAATCACATGTAGTGTGACTACAAAAATGTACGAAAAAAATATTTTAGCCCAATTGTTAAGCTGCACTTATGTGTATTTATTATAAAATTGTGTTTAAAAGGTCTAGCACAAAGTTTGAACCCATCACTTTACAGCTTATATTAGTCATATAATTTTTTTATTTTGGTCCACTTCTCTTACAGTATGTGCACACCTACCAGGCAAAGCACAGTGTCAGTCAGGTTCCTGAAAGAAACGAGAAATAATACGTTAGTTGTCTGTACAGTGTTATCAGACTAACAGAAATACAAAGCCCACACGACATGATACACTGAACTTCTAGTCAGCAGGGTAATTATAGAGTAATATAGCACACCAACTGATACAGCAGTCATTTTACAATTCAAACTAGTTAACTGAAGTATTGCCACTTATGTAAGGCTACTGTTAGACTGTTACTAGCCTTAGCATTGCTGCTAGCGCTAGCATTCCGGCTAGCATTAGCACTTCAGTTAGTGTTAGCATTGCAGCTAGCGTTAGCATTGCAGCTAGCGTTAGCATTGCAGCTAGCGTTAGCAATGCTGCTAGCGCTAGCACTCTTACTGTTAAAACTGAGCCACAATGGCAATAATAAAGCTAATTTCTTACTTTTGTCTCACTGACCGGCAAGAAATATCACAGGAATATTATTTTTGTCAGTTAACAACTGCTAAGGCTAGTGTTAGCACTATAGCTAGCGTTAGCATTGTTGCTAGCATTAGCATTGAAGCTAGCGTTAGCACTGCTGCTAACAGCAAAACGTAATAAACGTATATAAATGATAGCGAAGGTTATTCTTTTTTCTTTCTTTCTTCTTTGAATTGTTTTTAACTCTGTTGGACTTGATATGTGAGTTTAAATGTCAAACATGTATTTTTTCCATCATAAAAATAAAACACTGCAGTACTGAGTGTACTGTACTTACCACAGCAGAGAGCAAAGCGGAATGACGACAGTTGGTCCAGTGATAGGTTAAAAACAGATGAGGCGTTCAGGTGGTGCTTGGAAATTTGACCATCAGTTTGAACAGCAATAATGAGCATATACATGTCTGTGTGTTGGTCTCTGTGTGTGACAGACATAGAGAGATAGAGTGAAAAAATACACTATACTAGTGTAAAAATTGGTCCTTTTTGCCCAAGTATAAGCGAATGAGTGACATACAGAAAAACAGGGCAACTGGCATTAAATGAGCAAATAAAAAGTATTAAATCTTGAACTGTTTTGTGGGTTTTATTTTAAGACTACTTTGAGTGTATTCGTGGGGAAATAAACTATACAGACTATAAACAGAGACATTAAATGAGATTAGGTTAGTTAAACGTTAGTTAAAAGGTGGGGAAATTAACTACAGACCGATAGATGCTGAGAGCTTTAATTATCCAGTCAGAAAGGATGATTTTGAAGTCATCAACTGACTCCAACTGCCCAGATCTGAAAAACCTTTGTGCCAATCACAATGCTCTACTTAGTTGGCATATACTAACTAGTGACAAACTATTAATCTGTGGCAAAACCCTGTCAAATCTGTCTTATTGTACTTTTGAAAAAGTTAATCTTACTACAATCTAACATTTTTAGGTTTAACCTTGGCAGAGTGGCAGAGAGAGCTCGTTAAGCAGGCAGGTGTGAGCCTGGTTGCTATAGTGACAATGGCTCCATACACACGACACAGACATGCACCTCACTTTTGCTGCTTAAAATGAACAGAAAAGTCAGGCCGAAACAAATCGTTCCCATATGAAAAGTACAAGTCGTATTGACGAAATTCTTTCACCGTGAGCGTCAGCAGCTTCTAGTCTACTGAATTCTCAGTTTTCATGCCTGTGGAGTTTATTATATGGACGTGGTGACAGTGTAAAGACACCATGCTCTTCTGATTTTCAAACGAACCTTCTGAGCCATTTTAACATTAGAGTCTATGGAAGAGTTGGAGGGAGGAGGCTGTGCATTGGTGACATTTATGAAAGAACCATAACACCTAGTACAATAGTAAACACATTGGATGAAAGAGGACAGCGATGGCTACGTTTTGAGGGTAAAATCATACCTGTAGAGCAAACGCTGCGGACACAGCAGCAGTTTAAAAAAAGATTTTAAGATTAATTTTTTTCGCTCCTCTCACTCTAGCAGTTGAGCTGTCTCACTCTAGCCCCAACATTCCGTCCCATACACACCCATTATAAACTCTGAAACGGGTGAAAAAACATCATGAAACTTAAACTGGAACTGAAGAAAAAGTATAATAGATATTGAAAAGATAAATACAAGTTGAATAGTTGAATGTCTTGTCTTCGTTTTAAAGTTTGAATGGTGGCTCTATGTCAATGTATGTGGAAGTAGTAAGAGTTTAAAAATGAGTAAGTTGAATGAGGATTTGAAGGGTCTCCCCATTGAAATACATTATAAATTTTTGTTGAATAAAGTTGAATAAAATTAAAAATATAAATGTTAAAAATATGAAAAATAGAAGCAGTGTTGTCCAAAAGAATAGGAATCTAACAGTGTTTGAATGGTTTTTCTAAGTTGAACAGTTTTGAAGGAGTAGGATTACAAAAAACGTACGGAATACAGAATAAAATATAATAATAACTAGAAAAATTTGCATTTCCTGCGAAAATGCAGTGTGGATGCTTAAAGCTGAAGCTGTATGCAAAAAGTAGCTGAAAAAGCTGAAAAGTTGCAGAAATTGTAAAAACTTTGCAGAAGCAAAAGAAGTTTGCTAAAATGGAATAACTTAGCAGAACTGCAATATCTTAGAGGAAACATAATACTTGGCAGAAATACAATAGCATAGCAGAATTTAGCAGAAATATTGTAACTTACCAGAAACATGATAACTTCTCAAAAATACAAGAATTTAGGAGAAATAGTATAAGATAACAGAAAGAATATATTTAGCCAAAAATACTTAAACATTACAGAAACACTATGATTTAGAAAAATAGTACAACAGAGCAGAAATATTGTGATTTACCAGAGACACTGTGATGAACTATGAATATTGTAATTTTAAATTGAGACTATGTTTTAGCACAAATATTATAATTTGGCAGAAATACTATAATTTAGCAGAAATACTATATTAAGCACAAATCCTATAAAAAGCAGAAATGGTATGATTAAGCACAAATACTACATTTAGTAGAAATACTTTGTTTTAGCACAAATCCCATAAAAAGCAGAAATACTGTACTATGATTTAGTAGAAAAACTATAATTAATCAGAAATACTAAATTTAGCAGAAATACTATATTAAGCAGAAATACTATAAAAAGCAGAAATAGTATGATTAAGCATAAATACTACATTTAGCAGAAATACTATATTAAGCACAAATCCTATAAAAGCAGAAATAGTATATTAAGCACAAATCTTATAAAATAGCAGAAATAGTATGATTTAGCACAATAGTAATAAGTTAAACAGAAAAATTGGAAAAGCAAAATGGACAGCTGAAAAAATGCTGAACATGCTGAGGGTCCCTCAAATATACTTGTTAAATGACAAAAATCTGCAAAAAAATTTATTACAGCCACACAATCACAAATATGTACACATGAGGAAACACACATGCACAGAGAGACCCACACACAAGATCCAATTCAGTCAACCAGTCTAAATATATTGAATTTAAATCTTAGAATGAGATCATCCCATTAAAAGCCTTTCTCTCTCTCTCTCTCTCTCTCTCTCTCTCTGTCACACACACACACACACACACACACACACACAGACACACACACACACACACACACACACACACACACACACACACACACAGGGAGAGAGAAGTAAGTTTCTAGGTCAGCCTGGGAGCTGGTGAATTTGAATCCACCAATCAGAGAGGCTGTGCACTTTTCCCCACCAAAACAGGTGCATCTGTTTACACACGCAGCAGCACAGAGAGACACAGGATTTTTGCAGTCTATTTCTCATAGTGACGACTCCCCTCAAACAAATGACCGTAATTTCCTAACCGTAGGGGCTAGAACGGTCATTCTTACACCGTTTTGTTCAGAAGAGATGGGGGAATCTTCAAGTGTTGACAATTTAATATTAAAATATGAATTTTTAGAGATATATGACATGGATGACTTGTTGACTTAGAAGCCACGAAGGCCCCAATATGCAAATTTGAATGCCTCAGGACACTTATTTGATTGGCTGGGAAACTGTGCAGGCCCTGATTTGAAAGTTTGAATGTCTCAGTCCTCACAGAGGATTGGCTGCCTGGGGACCTGGCAGAAATATATAGAAATACTATTATTAAGCATAAATACTACATTTAGTAGAAATACTATGTTTTAGCACAAATATTATAAAAAGAAGAAAAACTATAATTTAGCAGAAATACTATATTAAGCAGAAATCCTATAAAAAGCAGAAATACTATAATTTAGAACAAATAGTATAAAAAGCAGAAATACTATAATTTAGCAGAAATACTATGTTAAGCACAAATCCTATAAAAAGCAGAAATACTATAATTTAGCAGAAATACTATATTAGGCATAAATCCTATGAAAAGCAGAAATAGTATGATTTAGCAGAAATACTGTATTTAGCACAAGTACCGAAAAGTACCAGAAATACTATGATTTAGCAGAATAGTAATAACTTATTGAAACACAAATGCACAGAGGGACACACAAACACAGGCTCTAATCCAGTCAACCAGTCTAACTATATTCAATTTAAATCCTACAATGACATCCTGCCAAATAAGGGCAGGGTCCTCTCTCTCCCACTAAACACACACACACACACACACACACACACACACACACACACACACAGAGGGAGAGAGCTGCCGAATTTAAATCCACCAATCAGAGTGGCTGTTTACGTTTTCCCGCCAAAACAGGTGAATCTTTTTACACACGCAGCAGCACAGAGAGGCACAGGATTATTGCAGCCTATTTCTCATAGTGAGGACTCCCCTCAAACAAATGACCATAATTTCCTAACCGTAGGGGCTAGAGCGGTCATTCTTACACTGTTTTGTTCAGAAGAGATGGGGGGATCTTCCAGTGTTAACAATTTATCATTAAAATGTGAATTTTTAGAGATATATGACATGGATGACTTGTTGACTTAGAAGCCACGAATTCCCCAATATGCAAATATGAATGCCTGAGACCACATATATGATTGGCTGGCTGGGAAGCCGTGCAGGCCCTGATTTGTGGATTTGAATTCCTCAGCCCTCAGATATGATTGGCTGGCTTAGAAGCCATGAAGGCCCCAATATGCAAATTTGAATGCCTCAGGACACATATATGATTGGCTGGGAAGCCGTGCAGGCCCTGATTTGAAAATTTGAATTTCTCAGTACTCACAGAGGATTGGCTGCCTGGGGACCTGGCAGAAATATATAGAGATACTATTATTAAGCATAAATACTACATTTAGTAGAAATACTATGTTTTAGCACAAATCCCATAAAAAGCAGAAATAGTATGATTAAGCATAAATACTACATTTAGTAGAAATACTATGTTTTAGCACAAATAGTATAAAAAGCAGAAATATTGTAATTTAGCAGAAATACTATATTAGGCACAAATCTTATAAAATAGCAGAAATAGTATGATTTAGCACAATAGTAATAAGTTAAACAGAAAAATTGGAAAAGCAAAATGGACAGCTGAAAAAATGCTGAACATGCTGAGGGTCCCTCAAATATACTTGTTAAATGAAAAAATCAGCAAAAAAATGCACAGGGAGAGAGAAGTAAGTTTCTAGGTCAGCCTGGGAGCTGCTGAATTTGAATCCACCAATCAGAGAGCCTGTGTACTTTTTCCCGCCAAAACATGTGCCTCTTTTTACACACGCAGCACAGAGAGGCACAGGATTATTGCAGCCTATTTCTCATAGTGAGGACTCCCCTCAAACAAATGACCATAATTTCCAAACCGTAGGGGCTAGAGCGGTCATTCTTACACCGTTTTGTTCAGAAGAGATGGGGGAATCTTCCAGTGTTTACAATTTATCATTAAAATATGAATTATTAAAGATATTTGACTTGTAATGCACCATAACTGAGTAGAGCGAAGCAAAAACTGCCTTGACTTGCCCTCAAACAACGCTTTGTAACTCGAAATCTATTTGGAGTATCGATATCATTCTTTCACCGTAAGAGACAGCAGGCTTTGGTGAACAATCATGGAAATTTTCAGGTCTCTGTGGAAATCCAACAAAAAGTTATGACGAGAGAAAAAAGTGGTTCATTTCCACAGTTTGAAATCTGAAGAAATCTGAGCGAAGGACGAATTTCCTACCCTCAAACAAGTCCAACTCATTTCAGAACGGTAATAGGTGAGAAAGAAATTCTTGAATTGTGAGCGTCAGGGGTGTCTGAAGATATTCGGGGACAAGCCTCATGTCTTAACTTTGCTTCGTTAAGGAGATATGACGATTCGAATATGCCTCTCATTACAGAAATCCAGCGGTGATTTTGAACAAGCTCTCCATTCACTTTATATGGAGAGTTTTCTGACATTGTGTTGGTCTGAGGAGATTTGCGAAAATTCTATAAATCCCACAACAATGATAGTGACATTTCCTGAAAGCCAGCAAAAATACCTACGTTTTGATGTATAATTTGTGGAAGTTGAGTGAAAATTGAGCAAGTAGCAAACAGTTGTTCCGACATGAAGAGAAGACTGCAAAACCTTCAGTGACACACTGGAAGCCAAGAGCATAGCAACCATAACAACGCATGTATTTTGTGAAAAATCACAATTTTGCAACTCAAAACTTTAAGAGGCATAAAAGTAAAACAGTAGAAGATTTGAAAAAGCTGAATCATACCTGAATAGCCCAATAATTTGTGAACATTTTAAAATTTGAATAGTTGTTCTAGGTGAAAATATGAGGAAGTAGTTAAGTTTCAAAAACAAGCAAATTTTAGCAGAATTGCAGAAGTTTCCCATTCATTTCAATGGGACAAATTAAAGGAAAAAAGCTTAATATTTTAAAAAGTATAATAGTTAAAAATAGCAAAAATCGTAGCAGGAAAGAGCAAAAATAGCAGAATAGTTTAAAATTTGAACGGTGAAAATCGGCTGAAAATTGTGGAAGTAGTTTAACGGCGAAAAGTGTACGGAAGCAACTAGAATAATAACTAGAAAAATTTGCATTTCCTGCGAAAATGCAGTGTGGATGCTTAAAGCTGAAGCTGTATGCAAAAAGTAGCTGAAAAAGCTGAAAAGTTGCAGAAATTGTAAAAACTTTGCAGAAGCAAAAGAAGTTTGCTAAAATGGAATAACTTAGCAGAACTGCAATATCTTAGAGGAAACATAATACTTGGCAGAAATACAATAGCATAGCAGAATTTAGCAGAAATATTGTAACTTACCAGAAACATGATAACTTCTCAAAAATACAAGAATTTAGGAGAAATAGTATAAGATAACAGAAAGAATATATTTAGCCAAAAATACTTAAACATTACAGAAACACTATGATTTAGAAAAATAGTACAACAGAGCAGAAATATTGTGATTTACCAGAGACACTGTGATGAACTATGAATATTGTAATTTTAAATTGAGACTATGTTTTAGCACAAATATTATAATTTGGCAGAAATACTATAATTTAGCAGAAATACTATATTAAGCACAAATCCTATAAAAAGCAGAAATGGTATGATTAAGCACAAATACTACATTTAGTAGAAATACTTTGTTTTAGCACAAATCCCATAAAAAGCAGAAATACTGTACTATGATTTAGTAGAAAAACTATAATTAATCAGAAATACTAAATTTAGCAGAAATACTATATTAAGCAGAAATACTATAAAAAGCAGAAATAGTATGATTAAGCATAAATACTACATTTAGCAGAAATACTATATTAAGCACAAATCCTATAAAAGCAGAAATAGTATATTAAGCACAAATCTTATAAAATAGCAGAAATAGTATGATTTAGCACAATAGTAATAAGTTAAACAGAAAAATTGGAAAAGCAAAATGGACAGCTGAAAAAATGCTGAACATGCTGAGGTTCCCTCAAATATACTTGTTAAATGACAAAAATCTGCAAAAAAATGCACAGGGAGAGAGAAGTAAGTTTCTAGGTCAGCCTGGGAGCTGCTGAATTTGAATCCACCAATCAGAGAGGCTGTTTACTTTTTCCCGCCAAAACAGGTGCATCTTTTTACACACGCAGCACAGAGACATAGACCTGCTTCTTTCAGTTTATTTCACATAGTGAGGATTCCCCTCAAACAAATGACCATAATTTCCTAACCATAGGGGCTAGAGCGGTCATTCTTACACCGTTTTGTTCAGAAGAGATGGGGGAATCTTCAAGTGTTGACAATTTATCATTAAAATATGAATTTTTAGAGATATATGACATGGATGACTTGTTGACTTAGAAGCCACGAATTCCCCAATATGCAAATTTGAATACCTGGAGCCCACATACATGATTGGCTGGCTGGGAAGCTGTGCAGGCCCTGATTTGTGGATTTGAATTCCTCAGCCCTCAGATATGATTGGCTGGCTTAGAAGCCATGAAGGCCCCAATATGCAAATTTGAATGCCTCAGGACACATATATGATTGGCTGGGAAGCCGTGCAGGCCCTGATTTGAAAATTTGAATTTCTCAGTCCTCACAGAGGATTGGCTGCCTGGGGACCTGGCAGAAATATATAGAAATACTATGATTAAGCATAAATACTACATTTAGTAGAAATACTATGTTTTAGCACAAATACTATAAAAAGCAGAAATAGGATGATTAAGCATAAACACTACATTTAGTAGAAATACTATGTTTGAGCAAAAATCCTATAAAAAGCAGAAATACTATATTAGGCACAAATCCCATAAAAAGCAGAAATAGTATGATTAAGCATAAATACTACATTTAGTAGAAATACTATGTTTTAGCACAAATAGTATAAAAAGCAGAAATATTGTAATTTAGCAGAAATACTATATTAGGCACAAATCTTATAAAATAGCAGAAATAGTATTATTTAGCACAATAGTAATAAGTTAAACAGAAAAATTGGAAAAGCAAAATGGACAGCTGAAAAAATGCTGAACATGCTGAGGGTCCCTCAAATATACTTGTTAAATGAAAAAATCAGCAAAAAAATGCACAGGGAGAGAGAAGTAAGTTTCTAGGTCAGCCTGGGAGCTGCTGAATTTGAATCCACCAATCAGAGAGCCTGTGTACTTTTTCCCGCCAAAACATGTGCCTCTTTTTACACACGCAGCACAGAGAGGCACAGGATTATTGCAGCCTATTTCTCATAGTGAGGACTCCCCTCAAACAAATGACCATAATTTCCAAACCGTAGGGGCTAGAGCGGTCATTCTTACACCGTTTTGTTCAGAAGAGATGGGGGAATCTTCCAGTGTTTACAATTTATCATTAAAATATGAATTATTAAAGATATTTGACTTGTAATGCACCATAACTGAGTAGAGCGAAGCAAAAACTGCCTTGACTTGCCCTCAAACAACGCTTTGTAACTCGAAATCTATTTGGAGTATCGATATCATTCTTTCACCGTAAGAGACAGCAGGCTTTGGTGAACAATCATGGAAATTTTCAGGTCTCTGTGGAAATCCAACAAAAAGTTATGACGAGAGAAAAAAGTGGTTCATTTCCACAGTTTGAAATCTGAAGAAATCTGAGCGAAGGACGAATTTCCTACCCTCAAACAAGTCCAACTCATTTCAGAACGGTAATAGGTGAGAAAGAAATTCTTGAATTGTGAGCGTCAGGGGTGTCTGAAGATATTCGGGGACAAGCCTCATGTCTTAACTTTGCTTCGTTAAGGAGATATGACGATTCGAATATGCCTCTCATTACAGAAATCCAGCGGTGATTTTGAACAAGCTCTCCATTCACTTTATATGGAGAGTTTTCTGACCTTGTGTTAGTCTGAGGAGATTTGCAAAAATTCTATAAATCCCACAACAATGATGGTGACATTTTCTGAAAGCCAGCAAAAATACCTACGTTTTGATGTATAATTTGTGGAAGTTGAGTGAAAATTGAGCAAGTAGCAGGAAGTTGTTCGGACATGAAGTGAAAATTGCAAAACCTTCAGTGGCACACTGGAAGCCAAGAGCATAGCAACCATAACAACACATGTATTTTGTAAAAAATCACAATTTTGCAACTCAAAACTTTAAGAGGCATAAAAGTAAAACAGTAAAAGATTTCAAAAAGCTGAATCATACCTGAATAGCCCAATAATTTGTGAACATTTTAAAGTTTGAATGGTTGTTCTAGGTGAAAATATGAGGAAGTAGTTAAGTTTCAAAAACAAGCAAATTTTAGCAGAATTGCTGAAGTTTCCCATTCATTTCAATGGGACAAATTAAAGGAAAAAAGTGGAATATTTTAAAAAGTATAATAGTTAAAAATAGCAAAAATCATAGCAGGAAAGAGCAAAAATAGCTGAATAGTTTAAAATTTGAATGGTGAAAATCGGCTGAAAATTGTGGAAGTAGTTTAACGGCGAAAAGTGTACGGAAACACCCGGAATAATAATAATAAAGAATAAAGAGAAACAGGAACTCAATAGTGTGGATGCTTAAAGCATCCACACAATAATAACTAGAAAAATTTGCATTTCCTGCGAAAATGCAGTGTGGATGCTTAAAGCTGAAGCTGTATGCAAAAAGTAGCTGAAAAAGCTGAAAAGTTGCAGAAATTGTAAAAACTTTGCAGAAGCAAAAGAAGTTTGCTAAAATGGAATAACTTAGCAGAACTGCAATATCTTAGAGGAAACATAATACTTGGCAGAAATACAATAGCATAGCAGAATTTAGCAGAAATATTGTAACTTACCAGAAACATGATAACTTCTCAAAAATACAAGAATTTAGGAGAAATAGTATAAGATAACAGAAAGAATATATTTAGCCAAAAATACTTAAACATTACAGAAACACTATGATTTAGAAAAATAGTACAACAGAGCATGAAATATTGTGATTTACCAGAGACACTGTGATGAACTATGAATATTGTAATTTTAAATTAAGACTATGTTTTAGCACAAATATTATAATTTGGCAGAAATACTATAATTTAGCAGAAATACTATATTAAGCACAAATCCTATAAAAAGCAGAAATGGTATGATTAAGCATAAATTCTACATTTAGTAGAAATACTTTGTTTTAGCACAAATCCCATAAAAAGCAGAAATACTGTACTATGATTTAGTAGAAAAACTATAATTAATCAGAAATACTAAATTTAGCAGAAATACTATATTAAGCACAAATCCTATGAAAAGCAGAAATAGTATGATTAAGCATAAATACTACATTTAGCAGAAATACTATATTAAGCACAAATCCTATGAAAGCAGAAATAGTATATTAAGCACAAATCTTATGAAATAGCAGAAACAGTATGATTTAGCACAATAGTAATAAGTTAAACAGAAAAATTGGAAAAGCAAAATGGACAGCTGAAAAAATGCTGAACATGCTGAGGTTCCCTCAAATATACTTGTTAAATGACAAAAATCTGCAAAAAAATTTATGACAGCCACACAATTACAAATATGTACACATGAGGAAACACACATGCACAGAGAGACACACACACAAGATCCAATTCAGTCAACCAGTCTAAATATATTGAATTTGAATCTTACAATGAGATCATCCCATTAAAAGGCTTTCTCTCTCTCTCTCTCTCTCTCTCTCTCTCTCTCTCTCTCTCCCTGTCACACACACACACACACACACACACACAGGGAGAGAGAAGTAAGTTTCTAGGTCAGCCTGGGAGCTGCTGAATTTGAATCCACCAATCAGAGAGGCTGTGCACTTTTCCCCACCAAAACGGGTGCTTCTGTTTACACACGCAGCACAGAGAGAGACACTGGATTATTGCAGTCTATTTCTCATAGTGACGACTCCCCTCAAACAAATGACCATAATTTCCTAACCGTAGGGGCTAGAACGGTCATTCTTACACCGTTTTGTTCAGAAGAGATGGGGGAATCTTCAAGTGTTGACAATTTATCATTAAAATATGAATTTTTAGAGATATATGACATGGATGACTTGTTGACTTAGAAGCCACGAATTCCCCAATATGCAAATTTGAATGGCTGAGGCCACATATATGATTGGCTGGCTGGGAAGCTGTGCAGGCCCTGATTTGTGGATTTGAATTCCTCAGCCCTCAGATATGATTGGCTGGCTTAGAAGCCATGAAGGCCCCAATATGCAAATTTGAATGCCTCAGGACACTTATATGATTGGCTGGGAAACCGTGCAGGCCCTGATTTGAAAATTTGAATGTCTCAGTCCTCACAGAGGATTGGCTGCCTGGGGACCTGGCAGAAATATATAGAAATACTATGATTAAGCATAAATACTACATTTAGTAGAAATACTATGTTTTAGCACAAATACTATAAAAAGCAGAAATACTATAATTTAGCAGAAATACCATATTAAGAACAAATCATATAAAAAGCAGAAATACTATATTAAGCACAAATTCTATAAAAAGCAGAAATACTATATTAAGCACAAATCCTATTAAAAGCAGAAATACTATATTAAGCACAAATCTTATGAAATAGCAGAAACAGTATGATTTAGCACAATAGTAATAAGTTAAACAGAAAAATTGGAAAAGCAAAATGGACAGCTGAAAAAATGCTGAACATGCTGAGGGTCCCTCAAATATACTTGTTAAATGAAAAAATCAGCATAAAAATGCACAGGGAGAGAGAAGTAAGTTTCTAGGTCAGCCTGGGAGCTGCTGAATTTGAATCCACCAATCAGAGAGCCTGTGTACTTTTTCCCGCCAAAACAGGTGCATCTTTTTACACACGCAGCAGAGAGAGGCACAGGATTATTGCAGCCTATTTCTCATAGTGAGGACTCCCCTCAAACAAATGACCATAATTTCCAAACCGTAGGGGCTAGAGCGGTCATTCTTACACCGTTTTGTTCAGAAGAGATGGGGGAATCTTCCAGTGTTAACAATTTATCATTAAAATGTGAATTTTTAGAGATATACGACATGGATGACTTGTTGACTTAGAAGCCACGAATTCCCCCAATATGCAAATTTGAATGCCTGAGGCCACATATATGATTGGCTGCCTGGGAAGCCGTGCAGGCCCTGATTTGTGGATTTGAATTCCTCAGCCCTCAGATATGATTGGCTGGCTTAGAAGCCATGAAGGCCCCAATATGCAAATTTGAATGCCTCAGGACACATATATGATTGGCTGGGAAACCGTGCAGGCCCTGATTTGAAAATTTGAATGTCTAAGTCCTCACAGAGGATTGGCTGCCTGGGGACCTGGCAGAAATATATAGAAATACTATGATTAAGCATAAATACTACATTTAGTAGAAATACTATGTTTTAGCACAAATACTATAAAAAGCAGAAATACTATAATTTAGCAGAAATACTATATTAAGCACAAATCCTATAAAAAGCAGAAATACTATATTAGGCACAAATCCTATAAAAAGCAGAAATAGTATGATTAAGCATAAATACTACATTTAGTAGAAATACTATGTTTTAGCACAAATAGTATAAAAAGCAGAAATATTATAATTTAGCACAAATAGTATAAAAAGCAGAAATATTATAATTTAGCACAAATAGTATAAAAAGCAGAAATACTACATTTAGTAGAAATACTATGTTTTAGCACAAATAGTATAATAAAGCAGAAATACTATAATTTAGCAGAAATACTGTATTTAGCACAAGTACCGAAAAGTACCAGAAATACTATGATTTAGCAGAATAGCAATAACTTACAAAATTACAAATATGGAGGCATATTGAAAAAGAAATGCAGAGAGGGACACACAAACACAGGCTCTAATCCAGTCAATCAGTCTAACTATATTCAATTTAAATCCTACAATGACATGCTGCCAAATAAGGGTAGGGTTCTCTCTCTCCCACTAAACACACACACACACACACACACACACACACACACACATACACACACGGACAGACACAGACAGACACAGAGGGAGACAGCTGCCGAATTTAAATCCACCAATCAGAGAGCCTGTTTACGTTTTCCCGCCAAAAAAGGTGCATCTTTTTACACACGCAGCAGAGAGAGGCACAGGATTATTGCAGTCTATTTCTCATAGTGACGACTCCCCTCAAACAAATGACCATAATTTCCTAACCGTAGGGGCTAGAACGGTCATTCTTACACCGTTTTGTTCAGAAGAGATGGGGGAATCTTCCAGTGTTTACAATTTATCATTAAAATATGAATTATTAAAGATATTTGACTTCTAATGCACCATAACTGAGTAGAGCGAAGCAAAAACTGCCTTGACTTGCCCTCAAACAACGCTTTGTAACTTGAAATCTATTTGGAGTATCGATATCATTCTTTCACCGTAAGAGACAGCAGGCTTTGGTGAACAATCATGGAAATTTTCAGGTCTCTGTGGAAATCCAACAAAAAGTTATGACGAGAGAAAAAAGTGGTTCATTTCCAGACTTTGAAATCTGAAGAAATCTGAGCGAAGGACGAATTTCCTACCCTCAAACAAGTCCAACTCATTTCAGAACGGTAATAGTTGAGAAAGAAATTCTTGAATTGTGAGCGTCAGGAGTGTCTGAAGATATGCCGGGACAAGCCTCATGTCTTAACTTTGCTTCGTTAAGGAGATATGACGATTCGAATATGCCTCTCATTACAGAAATGCAGCGGTGATTTTGAACAAACTCTCCATTGACTTTATATGGAGAGTTTTCTGACCTTGTGTTAGTCTGAGGAGATTTGCGAAAGTTCTATGAATACCACAACAATGATAGTGACATTTTCTGAAAGCCAGAAAAAATACCTACGTTTTGATGTATAATTTGTGGAAGTTGAGTGAATATTGAGCAAGTAGCAAACAGTTGTTCGGACATGAAGAGAAGACTGCAAAAGCTTCAGTGGCACACTGGAAGCCAAGAGCATAGCAACCATAACAACGCATGTATTTTGTGAAAAATCACAATTTTGCAACTCAAAACTTTAAGAGGCATAAAAGTAAAACAGTAAAAGATTTGAAAAAGCTGAATCATACCTGAATAGCCCAATAATTTGTGAACATTTTAAAATTTGAATGGTTGTTCTAGGTGAAAGTATGAGGAAGTAGTTAAGTTTCAAAAACAAGCAAATTTTAGCAGAATTGCTGAAGTTTCCCATTCATTTCAATGGGACAAATTAAAGGAAAAAAGTGGAATATTTTAAAAAGTATAATAGTTAAAAATAGCAAAAGTCATAGCCGGAAAGAGCAAAAATAGCTGAATAGTTTAAAATTTGAACGGTGAAAATCGGCTGAAAATTGTGGAAGTAGTTCTACGGCGAAAAGTGTACGGAAGTCCTAAGAATAATAATAATAACTAGAAAAATTTGCATTTCCTGCGAAAATGCAGTGTGGATGCTTAAAGCTGAAGCTGTATGCAAAAACTAGCTGAAAAAGCTGAAAAGTTGCAGAAATTGTAAAAACTTTGCAGAAGCAAAAGAAGTTTGCTAAAATGGAATAACTTAGCAGAACTGCAATATCTTAGAGGAAACATAATACTTGGCAGAAATACAATAGCATAGCAGAATTTAGCAGAAATATTGTAACTTACCAGAAACATGATAACTTCTCAAAAATACAAGAATTTAGGAGAAATAGTATAAGATAACAGAAAGAATATATTTAGCCAAAAATACTTAAACATTACAGAAACACTATGATTTAGAAAAATAGTACAACAGAGCAGAAATATTGTGATTTACCAGAGACACTGTGATGAACTATGAATATTGTAATTTTAAATTAAGACTATGTTTTAGCACAAATATTATAATTTGGCAGAAATACTATAATTTAGCAGAAATACTATAATTAATCAGAAATACTACATTTAGCAGAAATACTATATTAAGCACAAATCCTATGAAAAGCAGAAATAGTATGATTAAGCATGAATACTACATTTAGCAGAAATACTATATTAAGCACAAATCTTATAAAAAGCAGAAATACTATATTAAGCACAAATCCTATAAAAGCAGAAATAGTATGATTAAGCATGAATACTACATTTAGCAGAAATACTATATTAAGCACAAATCTTATTAAAAGCAGAAATACTATATTAAGCACAAATCTTATAAAATAGCAGAAATAGTATGATTTAGCACAATAGTAATAAGTTAAACAGAAAAATTGGAAACGCAAAATGGACAGCTGAAAAAATGCTGAACATGCTGAGGGTCCCTCAAATATACTAGTTAAATGACAAAAATCTGCAAAAAAATTTATGACAGCCACACAATTACAAATATGCACACATGAGGAAACACACATGCACAGAGAGACACACACACAAGATCCAATTCAGTCAACCAGTCTAACTATATTCAATTTAAATCCTACAATGACATGCTGCCAAATAAGGGCAGGGTCCTCTCTCTCCCACTAAACACACACACACACACACACACACACACACACACACACACACACACAGAGGGAGAGAGCTGCCGAATTTAAATCCACCAATCAGAGTGGCTGTTTACGTTTTCCCGCCAAAACAGGTGCATCTTTTTACACACGCAGCACAGAGAGGCACAGGATTATTGCAGCCTATTTCTCATAGTGAGGACTCCCCACAAACAAATGACCATAATTTCCTAACCGTAGGGGCTAGAACGGTCATTCTTAAACCGTTTTGTTCAGAAGAGATGGGGGAATCTTCCAGTGTTAACAATTTATCATTAAAATGTGAATTTTTAGAGATATACGACATGGATGACTTGTTGACTTAGAAGCCACGAATTCCCCAATATGCAAATTTGAATGCCTGAGGCCACATATATGATTGGCTGCCTGGGAAGCCGTGCAGGCCCTGATTTGTGGATTTGAATTCCTCAGCCCTCAGATATGATTGGCTGGCTTAGAAGCCTTGAAGGCCCCAATATGCAAATTTGAATGCCTCAGGACACATATATGATTGGCTGGAAAACCGTGCAGGCCCTGATTTGAAAATTTGAATGTCTAAGTCCTCACAGAGGATTGGCTGCCTGGGCACCTGGCAGAAATATATAGAAATACTATGATTAAGCATAAATACTACATTTAGTAGAAATACTATGTTTTAGCACAAATACTATAAAAAGCAGAAATACTATAATTTAGCAGAAATACTATATTAAGCACAAATCCTATAAAAAGCAGAAATAGGATGATTAAGCATAAACACTACATTTAGTAGAAATATTATGTTTGAGCAAAAATCCTATAAAAAGCAGAAATACTATATTAGGCACAAATCCCATAAAAAGCAGAAATAGTATGATTAAGCATAAATACTACATTTAGTAGAAATACTATGTTTTAGCACAAATAGTATAAAAAGCAGAAATACTGTAATTTAGCAGAAATACTATATTAGGCACAAATCTTATAAAATAGAAGAAATAGTATGATTTAGCACAATAGTAATCAGTTAAACAGAAAAATTGGAAAAGCAAAATGGACAGCTGAAAAAATGCTGAACATGCTGAGGGTCCCTCAAATATACTTGTTAAATGAAAAAATCAGCAAAAAAATGCACAGGGAGAGAGAAGTAAGTTTCTAGGTCAGCCTGGGAGCTGCTGAATTTGAATCCACCAATCAGAGAGCCTGTGTACTTTTTCCCGCCAAAACATGTGCCTCTTTTTACACACGCAGCACAGAGAGGCACAGGATTATTGCAGCCTATTTCTCATAGTGAGGACTCCCCTCAAACAAATGACCATAATTTCCAAACCGTAGGGGCTAGAGCGGTCATTCTTACACCGTTTTGTTCAGAAGAGATGGGGGAATCTTCCAGTGTTTACAATTTATCATTAAAATATGAATTATTAAAGATATTTGACTTCTAATGCACCATAACTGAGTAGAGCGAAGCAAAAACTGCCTTGACTTGCCCTCAAACAACGCTTTGTAACTCGAAATCTATTTGGAGTATCGATATCATTCTTTCACCGTAAGAGACAGCAGGCTTTGGTGAACAGTCATGGAAATTTTCAGGTCTCTGTGGAAATCCAAAAAAAAGTTATGACGAGAGAAAAAAGTGGTTCATTTCCAGAGTTTTAAATCTGAAGAAATCTGAGCGAAGGACGAATTTCCTACCCTCAAACAAGTCCAACTCATTTCAGAACGGTAATAGGTGAGAAAGAAATTCTTGAATTGTGAGCGTCAGGGGTGTCTGAAGATATTCGGGGACAAGCCTCATGTATTAAAGTCGCTTCGTTAAGGAGATATGACGATTCGAATATGCCTCTCATTACAGAAATCCAGCGATGATTTTGAACAAGCTCTCCATTGACTTTATATGGAGAGTTTTGAGACCTTGTGTTGGTCTGAGGAGATTTGCAAAAATTCTATAAATCCCACAACAATGATAGTGACATTTTCTGAAAGCCAGCAAAAATACCTACGTTTTGATGTATAATTTGTGGAAGTTGAGTGAAAATTGAGCAAGTAGCAAGAAGTTGTTCGGACATGAAGTGAAAATTGCAAAACCTTCAGTGACACACTGGAAGCCAAGAGCATAGCAACCATAACAACGCATGTATTTTGTGAAAAATCACAATTTTGCAACTCAAAACTTTAAGAGGCATAAAAGTAAAACAGTAAAAGATTTCAAAAAGCTGAATCATACCTGAATAGCCCAATAATTTATGAACATTTTAAAGTTTGAATGGTTGTTCTAGGTGAAAATATGAGGAAGTAGTTAAGTTTCAAAAACAAGCAAATTTTAGCAGAATTGCAGAAGTTTCCCATTCATTTCAATGGGACAAATTAAAGGAAAAAAGTGGAATATTTTAAAAAGTATAATAGTTAAAAATAGCAAAAGTCATAGCCGGCATTAGCAAAAATAGCTGAATAGTTTAAAGTTTGAACGGTGAAAATAGCACAAAAATTGTGGAAGTAGTTCCACGGCGAAAAGTGTACGGAAGTCCTAAGAATAATAAAGAATAAAGAGAAACAGGAACTCAATAGTGTGGATGCTTAAAGCATCCACACAATAACTAGAAAAATTTGCATTTCCTGCGAAAATGCAGTGTGGATGCTTAAAGCTGAAGCTGTATGCAAAAACTAGCTGAAAAAGCTGAAAAGTTGCAGAAATTGTAAAAACTTTGCAGAAGCAAAAGAAGTTTGCTAAAATGGAATAACTTAGCAGAACTGCAATATCTTAGAGGAAACATAATACTTGGCAGAAATACAATAGCATAGCAGAATTTAGCAGAAATATTGTAACTTACCAGAAACATGATAACTTCTCAAAAATACAAGAATTTAGGAGAAATAGTATAAGATAACAGAAAGAATATATTTAGCCAAAAATACTTAAACATTACAGAAACACTATGATTTAGAAAAATAGTACAACAGAGCAGAAATATTGTGATTTACCAGAGACACTGTGATGAACTATGAATATTGTAATTTTAAATTAAGACTATGTTTTAGCACAAATATTATAATTTGGCAGAAATACTATAATTTAGCAGAAATACTATAATTAATCAGAAATACTACATTTAGCAGAAATACTATATTAAGCACAAATCCTATGAAAAGCAGAAATAGTATGATTAAGCATGAATACTACATTTAGCAGAAATACTATATTAAGCACAAATCTTATAAAAAGCAGAAATACTATATTAAGCACAAATCCTATAAAAGCAGAAATAGTATGATTAAGCATGAATACTACATTTAGCAGAAATACTATATTAAGCACAAATCTTATTAAAAGCAGAAATACTATATTAAGCACAAATCTTATAAAATAGCAGAAATAGTATGATTTAGCACAATAGTAATAAGTTAAACAGAAAAATTGGAAACGCAAAATGGACAGCTGAAAAAATGCTGAACATGCTGAGGGTCCCTCAAATATACTAGTTAAATGACAAAAATCTGCAAAAAAATTTATGACAGCCACACAATTACAAATATGCACACATGAGGAAACACACATGCACAGAGAGACACACACACAAGATCCAATTCAGTCAACCAGTCTAACTATATTCAATTTAAATCCTACAATGACATGCTGCCAAATAAGGGCAGGGTCCTCTCTCTCCCACTAAACACACACACACACACACACACACACACACACACACACACACACACACACACACACACAGAGGGAGAGAGCTGCCGAATTTAAATCCACCAATCAGAGTGGCTGTTTACGTTTTCCCGCCAAAACAGGTGCATCTTTTTACACACGCAGCACAGAGAGGCACAGGATTATTGCAGCCTATTTCTCATAGTGAGGACTCCCCACAAACAAATGACCATAATTTCCTAACCGTAGGGGCTAGAACGGTCATTCTTAAACCGTTTTGTTCAGAAGAGATGGGGGAATCTTCCAGTGTTAACAATTTATCATTAAAATGTGAATTTTTAGAGATATACGACATGGATGACTTGTTGACTTAGAAGCCACGAATTCCCCAATATGCAAATTTGAATGCCTGAGGCCACATATATGATTGGCTGCCTGGGAAGCCGTGCAGGCCCTGATTTGTGGATTTGAATTCCTCAGCCCTCAGATATGATTGGCTGGCTTAGAAGCCTTGAAGGCCCCAATATGCAAATTTGAATGCCTCAGGACACATATATGATTGGCTGGAAAACCGTGCAGGCCCTGATTTGAAAATTTGAATGTCTAAGTCCTCACAGAGGATTGGCTGCCTGGGCACCTGGCAGAAATATATAGAAATACTATGATTAAGCATAAATACTACATTTAGTAGAAATACTATGTTTTAGCACAAATACTATAAAAAGCAGAAATACTATAATTTAGCAGAAATACTATATTAAGCACAAATCCTATAAAAAGCAGAAATAGGATGATTAAGCATAAACACTACATTTAGTAGAAATATTATGTTTGAGCAAAAATCCTATAAAAAGCAGAAATACTATATTAGGCACAAATCCCATAAAAAGCAGAAATAGTATGATTAAGCATAAATACTACATTTAGTAGAAATACTATGTTTTAGCACAAATAGTATAAAAAGCAGAAATACTGTAATTTAGCAGAAATACTATATTAGGCACAAATCTTATAAAATAGCAGAAATAGTATGATTTAGCACAATAGTAATCAGTTAAACAGAAAAATTGGAAAAGCAAAATGGACAGCTGAAAAAATGCTGAACATGCTGAGGGTCCCTCAAATATACTTGTTAAATGAAAAAATCAGCAAAAAAATGCACAGGGAGAGAGAAGTAAGTTTCTAGGTCAGCCTGGGAGCTGCTGAATTTGAATCCACCAATCAGAGAGCCTGTGTACTTTTTCCCGCCAAAACATGTGCCTCTTTTTACACACGCAGCACAGAGAGGCACAGGATTATTGCAGCCTATTTCTCATAGTGAGGACTCCCCTCAAACAAATGACCATAATTTCCAAACCGTAGGGGCTAGAGCGGTCATTCTTACACCGTTTTGTTCAGAAGAGATGGGGGAATCTTCCAGTGTTTACAATTTATCATTAAAATATGAATTATTAAAGATATTTGACTTCTAATGCACCATAACTGAGTAGAGCGAAGCAAAAACTGCCTTGACTTGCCCTCAAACAACGCTTTGTAACTCGAAATCTATTTGGAGTATCGATATCATTCTTTCACCGTAAGAGACAGCAGGCTTTGGTGAACAGTCATGGAAATTTTCAGGTCTCTGTGGAAATCCAAAAAAAAGTTATGACGAGAGAAAAAAGTGGTTCATTTCCAGAGTTTTAAATCTGAAGAAATCTGAGCGAAGGACGAATTTCCTACCCTCAAACAAGTCCAACTCATTTCAGAACGGTAATAGGTGAGAAAGAAATTCTTGAATTGTGAGCGTCAGGGGTGTCTGAAGATATTCGGGGACAAGCCTCATGTATTAAAGTCGCTTCGTTAAGGAGATATGACGATTCGAATATGCCTCTCATTACAGAAATCCAGCGATGATTTTGAACAAGCTCTCCATTGACTTTATATGGAGAGTTTTGAGACCTTGTGTTGGTCTGAGGAGATTTGCAAAAATTCTATAAATCCCACAACAATGATAGTGACATTTTCTGAAAGCCAGCAAAAATACCTACGTTTTGATGTATAATTTGTGGAAGTTGAGTGAAAATTGAGCAAGTAGCAAGAAGTTGTTCGGACATGAAGTGAAAATTGCAAAACCTTCAGTGACACACTGGAAGCCAAGAGCATAGCAACCATAACAACGCATGTATTTTGTGAAAAATCACAATTTTGCAACTCAAAACTTTAAGAGGCATAAAAGTAAAACAGTAAAAGATTTCAAAAAGCTGAATCATACCTGAATAGCCCAATAATTTATGAACATTTTAAAGTTTGAATGGTTGTTCTAGGTGAAAATATGAGGAAGTAGTTAAGTTTCAAAAACAAGCAAATTTTAGCAGAATTGCAGAAGTTTCCCATTCATTTCAATGGGACAAATTAAAGGAAAAAAGTGGAATATTTTAAAAAGTATAATAGTTAAAAATAGCAAAAGTCATAGCCGGCATTAGCAAAAATAGCTGAATAGTTTAAAGTTTGAACGGTGAAAATAGCACAAAAATTGTGGAAGTAGTTCCACGGCGAAAAGTGTACGGAAGTCCTAAGAATAATAAAGAATAAAGAGAAACAGGAACTCAATAGTGTGGATGCTTAAAGCATCCACACAATAAAGAATAAAGAGAAACAGGAACTCAATAGTGTGGATGCTTAAAGCATCCACACAAATAACTAGAAAAATTTGCATTTCCTGCGAAAATGCAGTGTGGATGCTTAAAGCTGAAGCTGTATGCAAAAAGTAGCTGAAAAAGCTGAAAAGTTGCAGAAATTGTAAAAACTTTGCAGAAGCAAAAGAAGTTTGCTAAAATGGAATAACTTAGCAGAACTGCAATATCTTAGAGGAAACATAATACTTGGCAGAAATACAATAGCATAGCAGAATTTAGCAGAAATATTGTAACTTACCAGAAATATGATAACTTCTCAAAAATACAAGAATTTAGGAGAAATAGTATAAGATAACAGAAAGAATATATTTAGCCAAAAATACTTAAACATTACAGAAACACTATGATTTAGAAAAATAGTACAACAGAGCAGAAATATTGTGATTTACCAGAGACACTGTGATGAACTATGAATATTGTAATTTTAAATTAAGACTATGTTTTAGCACAAATATTATAATTTGGCAGAAATACTATAATTTAGCAGAAATACTATATTAAGCACAAATCCTATAAAAAGCAGAAATGGTATGATTAAGCATAAATACTACATTTAGTAGAAATACTTTGTTTTAGCACAAATCCCATAAAAAGCAGAAATACTGTACTATGATTTAGTAGAAAGACTATAATTAATCAGAAATACTAAATTTAGCAGATATACTATATTAAGCACAAATCTTATAAAAAGCAGAAATACTATATTAAGCACAAATCCTATAAAAGCAGAAATAGTATATTAAGCACAAATCTTATAAAATAGCAGAAATAGTGTGATTTAGCACAATAGTAATAAGTTAAACAGAAAAATTGGAAAAGCAAAATGGACAGATGCTGAACATGCTGAGGGTCCCTCAAATATACTTGTTAAATGACAAAAATCTGCAAAAAAATTTATGACAGCCACACAATTACAAATATGTACACATGAGGAAACACACATGCACAGAGAGACACACACACAAGATCCAATTCAGTCAACCAGTCTAAATATATTGAATTTGAATCTTACAATGGGATCATCCCATTAAAAGGCTTTCTCTCTCTCTCTCTCTCTCTCTCTGTCACACACACACACACACACACACACACACACACACACACACACACACACACACACACAGGGAGAGAGAAGTAAGTTTCTAGGTCAGCCTGGGAGCTGCTGAATTTGAATCCACCAATCAGAGTGGCTGTTTATGTTTTCCCGCCAAAACAGGTGCATCTTTTTACACACGCGGCACAGAGAGGCACAGGATTATTGCAGTCTATTTCTCATAGTGAGGACTCCCCTCAAACAAATGACCATAATTTCCTAACTGTAGGGGCTAGAAGGGTCATTCTTACACCGTTTTGTTCAGAAGAGATGGGGGAATCTTCAAGTGTTGACAATTTATCATGAAAATGTGAATTTTTAGAGATATATGACATGGATGACTTGTTGACTTAGAAGCCATGAAGGCCCCAATATGCAAATTTGAATGACTCAGGACCAATATATGATTGGCTGGGAAGCCGTGCAGGCCCTGATTTGAAAATTTGAATGTCTGAGTCCTCACAGAGGATTGGCTGCCTGGGGACCTGGCAGAAATATATAGAAATAGTATGATTAAGCATAAATCCTATAAAAAGCAGAAATAGTATATTAAGCACAAATCCTATAAAAAGCAGAAATAGTATATTAAGCACAAATCCTATAAAAAGCATAACTAGTATATTAAGCAGAAATCTTATGAAATAGCAGAAATAGTATGATTTAGCACAATAGTAATAACTTAAACAGAAAAATTGGAAAAGCAAAATGGACAGCTGAAAAAATGCTGAACATGCTGAAGGTCCCTCAACTATACTTGTTAAATGAAAAAAATCAGCAAAAAAATCTAAAACAGCCAAACAATCACAAATATGTACACATAAGGAAACACACATGCACAGAGAGACACACACACAAGATCAAATTCAGTCACCCAGTCTAAATATATTGAATTTGAATCTTACAATGAGATCATCCCATTAAAAGGCTTTCTCTCTCTCTCTCTCTCTCTCTCTCTGTCACACACACACACACACACACACACACACACACACACACACACAGGGAGAGAGAAGTAAGTTTCTAGGTCAGCCTGGGAGCTGGTGAATTTGAATCCACCAATCAGAGAGGCTGTGCACTTTTCCCCACCAAAACAGGTGCATCTGTTTACACACGCAGCAGCACAGAGAGACACAGGATTTTTGCAGTCTATTTCTCATAGTGACGACTCCCCTCAAACAAATGACCGTAATTTCCTAACCGTAGGGGCTAGAACGGTCATTCTTACACCGTTTTGTTCAGAAGAGATGGGGGAATCTTCAAGTGTTGACAATTTAATATTAAAATATGAATTTTTAGAGATATATGACATGGATGACTTGTTGACTTAGAAGCCACGAATTCCCCAATATGCAAATTTGAATGCCTGAGACCACATATGTGATTGGCTGGCTGGGAAGCCGTGCAGGCCCTGATTTGTGGATTTGAATTCCTCAGCCCTTAGATATGATTGGCTGGCTTAGAAGCCACGAAGGCCCCAATATGCAAATTTGAATGCCTCAGGACACTTATTTGATTGGCTGGGAAACTGTGCAGGCCCTGATTTGAAAATTTGAATGTCTCAGTCCTCACAGAGGATTGGCTGCCTGGGGACCTGGCAGAAATATATAGAAATACTATTATTAAGCATAAATACTACATTTAGTAGAAATACTATGTTTTAGCACAAATACTATAAAAAGAAGAAAAACTATAATTTAGCAGAAATACTATATTAAGCACAAATCCTATAAAAAGCAGAAATACTATAATTTAGAACAAATAGTATAAAAAGCAGAAATACTATAATTTAGCAGAAATACTATGTTAGGCACAAATCCTATAAAAAGCAGAAATACTATAATTTAGCAGAAATACTATGTTAGGCACAAATCCTATAAAAAGCAGAAATACTATAATTTAGCAGAAATACTATATTAGGCATAAATCCTATGAAAAGCAGAAATAGTATGATTTAGCAGAAATACTGTATTTAGCACAAGTACCGAAAAGTACCAGAAATACTATGATTTAGCAGAATAGTAATAACTTATTGAAACACAAATGCACAGAGGGACACACAAACACAGGCTCTAATCCAGTCAACCAGTCTAACTATGTTCAATTTAAATTCTACAATGACATGCTGCCAAATAAGGGCAGGGTCCTCTCTCTCCCACTAAACACACACACACACACACACACACACACACACACACACACACACAGAGGGAGAGAGGACTAAGTTTCTAGGTCAGCCTGGGAGCTGCTGAATTTGAATCCACCAATCAGAGAGGCTGTTTACGTTTTCCCGCCAAAACAGGTGCCTCTTTTTACACACGCAGCACAGAGACATAGACCTGCTTCTTTCAGTTTATTTCACATAGTGAGGATTCCCCTCAAACAAATGACCATAATTTCCTAACCATAGGGGCTAGAGCGGTCATTCTTACACCGTTTTGTTCAGAAGAGATGGGGGAATCTTCAAGTGTTGACAATTTATCATTAAAATATGAATTTTTAGAGATATATGACATGGATGACTTGTTGACTTAGAAACCACGAATTCCCCAATATGCAAATTTGAATACCTGGAGCCCACATACATGATTGGCTGGCTGGGAAGCTGTGCAGTTCCTGATTTGTGGATTTGAATTCCTCAGCCCTCAGATATGATTGGCTGGCTTAGAAGCCATGAAGGCCCCAATATGCAAATTTGAATGCCTCAGGACACATATATGATTGGCTGGGAAGCCGTGCAGGCCCTGATTTGAAAATTTGAATTTCTCAGTCCTCACAGAGGATTGGCTGCCTGGGGACCTGGCAGAAATATATAGAAATACTATGATTAAGCATAAATACTACATTTAGTAGAAATACTATGTTTTAGCACAAATACTATAAAAAGCAGAAATACTATAATTTAGCAGAAATACTATATTAAGCACAAATCCTATAAAAAGCAGAAATAGGATGATTAAGCATAAACACTACATTTAGTAGAAATACTATGTTTGAGCAAAAATCCTATAAAAAGCAGAAATACTATATTAGGCACAAATCCCATAAAAAGCAGAAATAGTATGATTAAGCATAAATACTACATTTAGTAGAAATACTATGTTTTAGCACAAATAGTATAAAAAGCAGAAATATTGTAATTTAGCAGAAATACTATATTAGGCACAAATCTTATAAAATAGCAGAAATAGTATTATTTAGCACAATAGTAATAAGTTAAACAGAAAAATTGGAAAAGCAAAATGGACAGCTGAAAAAATGCTGAACATGCTGAGGGTCCCTCAAATATACTTGTTAAATGAAAAAATCAGCAAAAAAATGCACAGGGAGAGAGAAGTAAGTTTCTAGGTCAGCCTGGGAGCTGCTGAATTTGAATCCACCAATCAGAGAGCCTGTGTACTTTTTCCCGCCAAAACATGTGCCTCTTTTTACACACGCAGCACAGAGAGGCACAGGATTATTGCAGCCTATTTCTCATAGTGAGGACTCCCCTCAAACAAATGACCATAATTTCCAAACCGTAGGGGCTAGAGCGGTCATTCTTACACCGTTTTGTTCAGAAGAGATGGGGGGATCTTCCAGTGTTTACAATTTATCATTAAAATATGAATTATTAAAGATATTTGACTTGTAATGCACCATAACGGAGTAGAGCGAAGCAAAAACTGCCTTGACTTGCCCTCAAACAACGCTTTCTAACTCGAAATCTATTTGGAGTATCGATATCATTCTTTCACCGTAAGAGACAGCAGGCTTTGGTGAACAATCATGGAAATTTTCAGGTCTCTGTGGAAATCCAACAAAAAGTTATGACGAGAGAAAAAAGTGGTTCATTTCCACAGTTTGAAATCTGAAGAAATCTGAGCGAAGGACGAATTTCCTACCCTCAAACAAGTCCAACTCATTTCAGAACGGTAATAGGTGAGAAAGAAATTCTTGAATTGTGAGCGTCAGGGGTGTCTGAAGATATTCGGGGACAAGCCTCATGTCTTAACTTTGCTTCGTTAAGGAGATATGACGATTCGAATATGCCTCTCATTACAGAAATCCAGCGGTGATTTTGAACAAGCTCTCCATTCACTTTATATGGAGAGTTTTCTGACCTTGTGTTAGTCTGAGGAGATTTGCAAAAATTCTATAAATCCCACAACAATGATGGTGACATTTTCTGAAAGCCAGCAAAAATACCTACGTTTTGATGTATAATTTGTGGAAGTTGAGTGAAAATTGAGCAAGTAGCAGGAAGTTGTTCGGACATGAAGTGAAAATTGCAAAACCTTCAGTGGCACACTGGAAGCCAAGAGCATAGCAACCATAACAACACATGTATTTTGTGAAAAATCACAATTTTGCAACTCAAAACTTTAAGAGGCATAAAAGTAAAACAGTAAAAGATTTGAAAAAGCTGAATCATACCTGAATAGCCAAATAATTTGTGAACATTTTAAAATTTGAATGGTTGTTCTAGGTGAAAATATGAGGAAGTAGTTAAGTTTCAAAAACAGGCAAAATTTAGCAGAATTGCAGAAGTTTCCCATTCATTTCAATGGGACAAATTAAAGGAAAAAAGCTTAATATTTTAAAAAGTATAATAGTTAAAAATAGCAAAAATCGTAGCAGGAATTAGCAAAAATAGCTGAATAGTTTAAAGTTTGAACGGTGAAAATAGCACAAAAATTGTGGAAGTAGTTAAACGGCGAAAAGTGTACGGAAGCAACTAGAATAAAGTATAAAGAACTAGAAAAATTTGCATTTCCTGCGAAAATGCAGTGTGGATGCTTAAAGCTGAAGCTGTATGCAAAAACTAGCTGAAAAAGCTGAAAAGTTGCAGAAATTGTAAAAACTTTGCAGAAGCAAAGGAAGTTTGCTAAAATGGAATAACTTAGCAGAACTGCAATATCTTAGAGGAAACATAATACTTGGCAGAAATACAATAGCATAGCAGAATTTAGCAGAAATATTGTAACTTACCAGAAACATGATAACTTCTCAAAAATACAAGAATTTAGGAGAAATAGTATAAGATAACAGAAAGAATATATTTAGCCAAAAATACTTAAACATTACAGAAACACTATGATTTAGAAAAATAGTACAACAGAGCAGAAATATTGTGATTTACCAGAGACACTGTGATGAACTATGAATATTGTAATTTTAAATTGAGACTATGTTTTAGCACAAATATTATAATTTGGCAGAAATACTATAATTTAGCAGAAATACTATATTAAGCACAAATCCCATAAAAAGCAGAAATACTGTACTATGATTTAGTAGAAAAACTATAATTAATCAGAAATACTAAATTTAGCAGAAATACTATATTAAGCACAAATCTTATAAAAAGCAGAAATACTATATTAAGCACAAATCCTATAAAAGCAGAAATAGTATGATTAAGCATGAATACTACATTTAGCAGAAATACTATATTAAGCACAAATCTTATTAAAAGCAGAAATACTATATTAAACACAAATCTTATAAAATAGCAGAAATAGTATGATTTAGCACAATAGTAATAAGTTAAACAGAAAAATTGGAAAAGCAAAATGGACAGCTGAAAAAATGCTGAACATGCTGAGGGTCCCTCAAATATACTAGTTAAATGACAAAAATCTGCAAAAAAATTTATGACAGCCACACAATTACAAATATGCACACATGAGGAAACACACATGCACAGAGAGACACACACACAAGATCCAATTCAGTCAACCAGTCTAACTATATTCAATTTAAATCCTACAATGACATGCTGCCAAATAAGGGCAGGGTCCTCTCTCTCCCACTAAACACACACACACACACACACACACACACACACACACACACACACACACAGACAGACACAGAGGGAGAGAGCTGCCGAATTTAAATCCACCAATCAGAGTGGCTGTTTACGTTTTCCCGCCAAAACAGGTGCATCTTTTTACACACGCAGCACAGAGAGGCACAGGATTATTGCAGCCTATTTCTCATAGTGAGGACTCCCCACAAACAAATGACCATAATTTCCTAACCGTAGGGGCTAGAGCGGTCATTCTTACACTGTTTTGTTCAGAAGAGATGGGGGAATCTTCCAGTGTTAACAATTTATCATTAAAATGTGAATTTTTAGAGATATACGACATGGATGACTTGTTGACTTAGAAGCCACGAATTCCCCAATATGCAAATTTGAATGCCTGAGGCCACATATATGATTGGCTGCCTGGGAAGCCGTGCAGGCCCTGATTTGTGGATTTGAATTCCTCAGCCCTCAGATATGATTGGCTGGCTTAGAAGCCTTGAAGGCCCCAATATGCAAATTTGAATGCCTCAGGACACATATATGATTGGCTGGAAAACCGTGCAGGCCCTGATTTGAAAATTTGAATGTCTAAGTCCTCACAGAGGATTGGCTGCCTGGGCACCTGGCAGAAATATATAGAAATACTATGATTAAGCATAAATACTACATTTAGTAGAAATACTATGTTTTAGCACAAGTACTATAAAAAGCAGAAATACTATAATTTAGCAGAAATACTATATTAAGCACAAATCCTATAAAAAGCAGAAATAGGATGATTAAGCATAAACACTACATTTAGTAGAAATATTATGTTTGAGCAAAAATCCTATAAAAAGCAGAAATACTATATTAGGCACAAATCCCATAAAAAGCAGAAATAGTATGATTAAGCATAAATACTACATTTAGTAGAAATACTATGTTTTAGCACAAATAGTATAAAAAGCAGAAATACTGTAATTTAGCAGAAATACTATATTAGGCACAAATCTTATAAAATAGCAGAAATAGTATGATTTAGCACAATAGTAATCAGTTAAACAGAAAAATTGGAAAAGCAAAATGGACAGCTGAAAAAATGCTGAACATGCTGAGGGTCCCTCAAATATACTTGTTAAATGAAAAAATCAGCAAAAAAATGCACAGGGAGAGAGAAGTAAGTTTCTAGGTCAGCCTGGGAGCTGCTGAATTTGAATCCACCAATCAGAGAGCCTGTGTACTTTTTCCCGCCAAAACATGTGCCTCTTTTTACACACGCAGCACAGAGAGGCACAGGATTATTGCAGCCTATTTCTCATAGTGAGGACTCCCCTCAAACAAATGACCATAATTTCCAAACCGTAGGGGCTAGAGCGGTCATTCTTACACCGTTTTGTTCAGAAGAGATGGGGGAATCTTCCAGTGTTTACAATTTATCATTAAAATATGAATTATTAAAGATATTTGACTTCTAATGCACCATAACTGAGTAGAGCGAAGCAAAAACTGCCTTGACTTGCCCTCAAACAACGCTTTGTAACTCGAAATCTATTTGGAGTATCGATATCATTCTTTCACCGTAAGAGACAGCAGGCTTTGGTGAACAGTCATGGAAATTTTCAGGTCTCTGTGGAAATCCAAAAAAAAGTTATGACGAGAGAAAAAAGTGGTTCATTTCCAGAGTTTTAAATCTGAAGAAATCTGAGCGAAGGACGAATTTCCTACCCTCAAACAAGTCCAACTCATTTCAGAACGGTAATAGGTGAGAAAGAAATTCTTGAATTGTGAGCGTCAGGGGTGTCTGAAGATATTCGGGGACAAGCCTCATGTATTAAAGTCGCTTCGTTAAGGAGATATGACGATTCGAATATGCCTCTCATTACAGAAATCCAGCGATGATTTTGAACAAGCTCTCCATTGACTTTATATGGAGAGTTTTGAGACCTTGTGTTGGTCTGAGGAGATTTGCAAAAATTCTATAAATCCCACAACAATGATAGTGACATTTTCTGAAAGCCAGCAAAAATACCTACGTTTTGATGTATAATTTGTGGAAGTTGAGTGAAAATTGAGCAAGTAGCAAGAAGTTGTTCGGACATGAAGTGAAAATTGCAAAACCTTCAGTGACACACTGGAAGCCAAGAGCATAGCAACCATAACAACGCATGTATTTTGTGAAAAATCACAATTTTGCAACTCAAAACTTTAAGAGGCATAAAAGTAAAACAGTAAAAGATTTCAAAAAGCTGAATCATACCTGAATAGCCCAATAATTTATGAACATTTTAAAGTTTGAATGGTTGTTCTAGGTGAAAATATGAGGAAGTAGTTAAGTTTCAAAAACAAGCAAATTTTAGCAGAATTGCAGAAGTTTCCCATTCATTTCAATGGGACAAATTAAAGGAAAAAAGTGGAATATTTTAAAAAGTATAATAGTTAAAAATAGCAAAAGTCATAGCCGGCATTAGCAAAAATAGCTAAATAGTTTAAAGTTTGAACGGTGAAAATAGCACAAAAATTGTGGAAGTAGTTCCACGGCGAAAAGTGTACGGAAGTCCTAAGAATAATAAAGAATAAAGAGAAACAGGAACTCAATAGTGTGGATGCTTAAAGCATCCACACAATAAAGAATAAAGAGAAACAGGAACTCAATAGTGTGGATGCTTAAAGCATCCACACAATAAAGTATAAAGAATAAAGAGAAACAGGAACTCAATAGTGTGGATGCTTAAAGCATCCACACAATAAAGAGAAACAGGAACTCAATAGTGTGGATGCTTAAAGCATCCACACAATAATAATAAAGAATAAAGAGAAACAGGAACTCAATAGTGTGGATGCTTAAAGCATCCACACAATAAAGATTAGAAGAACAATACTGTGAATGCTTTTCAAGCATTCACACTAATGACGCACATGTACCTCCTCAGTTCTACAAGTAAATTTGAAAACATCAGCTTACATAACAAACTAGATCTCAAACATCATTCATAGATAAGTAGTGCCTATTAATAAAGGATGATTAGTTTTATTCAGACAAAAGGTTTCATTATGTTTTCTTTGTTTAAGTGTTTATGCTATTTAATCACACCTGAGCCCTATTGTTAAGTTGTTTATGTGAGCTTTAATCAGTGATCTCGTCAAATGTTGTTATGGAATTTTAATTAACAAAATCTACAGACAACGATGAGATAAGATAACCTTTATTGGTCCCACATGTGGAAAATTTGTTTTGTCACAGCAGGAAGTGGACAGTGCAAAAGTTATATAGCAAAAATTAGAATTAATAAGAATATAATACTGTACCAAACTGTACAGAATAGAATAAAATAAAATACTATATACAGTAGAATAAATAGAATAAAGTATACAATAGGATAAAAATAGAATACAAATGCTTTATACAACTGAGTAAAAATACAACTTTGTCAGAAAAAGAGTATTGCACTTAGTGTTATTGCACATGTATGGATGTGTGTGCTTGATTAGTTGGAGTCTTTGTTGTGGAGTCTGACAGCAGTGGGGAGGAAAGACCTGCCAAATCTCTCCATCCCACACTGTGGGTGCCACAGCCTGCCACTGAAGGAGCTGCTCAGTGCTGTCAGAGTTTCCTGCATGGGGTGGGAGATGATGTCCATCAGGGATGACAGCTTAGCCACCATTCTGTCACTCACCACCTCCACCACTGGGTCCAGAGGGCATCCTAAAACAGAGCTGGCCCTTCTGATCAGCCTGTTCAGTCTCTTCCTGTCCCTGCAGGTGAGGAAGAAGACACGGAGGCCGGACCAGACGAGGATGAAGACACGGAGGCCGGACCAGGCGAGGAAGAAGACACGGAGGCCGGACCAGGCGAGGAAGAAGACACAGAGGCCGGACCAGACGAGGAAGAAGACACGGAGGCCGGACCAGACGAGGATGCAGACACGGAGGCCAGACCAGACGAGGAAGAAGACACGGAGGCCGGACCAGACGAGGAAGAAGACACGGAGGCCGGACCAGACGAGGATAAAGACACGGAGGCTGGACCAGGCGAGGATGAAGACCCGGAGGCTGGACCAGATGAGGAAGAAGACACGGAGGCCGGACCAGACGAGGATGAAGACACGGAGGCCGGATCAGACGAGGATGCAGACACGGAGGCCGGACCAGACGAGGATGCAGATACGGAGGCTGGACCAGGCGTGGATGAGATGGTGGCGCTGCAGGCGACGGCGTAGGAGCCACAGGTGGCGACGGCGTGGGAGCTGCAGGTGGTTTCAGTTTTTAGGGCTGGATTGAACGATTTGGCTATAAACAGTGAAGAAAAAAGATGCTGACGCTGAGAATACCAGGCGGCAAGGGCTTCCAGGAGGGCAGCTGAATCTTCCGTGCCCGGACCGCCCATGCCGAATAGTTCAAAGCAAATCCTGGCTCTCAGAGCTGTTATTAGTTGCTTCAATCTTTTAACGTCCAACAAACCCGAACGTGCAGGTAGTGGATGACAAAAAGTTGTCCAAAAAAACTATCTGGGTGAGCTTCTTGGGTGTGTCCTTAACAGAGATGGGCAGTAACGTGTTGTAATCCGATTACTTTTTTCAGGTAACGAGTAAAGTAAGGGATTACTATTGCAAAAACGGTAATTAGATTGCCGTTACTTTCCCGTAGGAACGCTGCGTTACTGCATTACTAACACCGTGATTTTTTTGCGAGAATGTCTCATGACAGTGACGTAAGCGAGTGCGACGTTTGTGACAACAGCTGTGTGCAGATCAACAATGGATCATATGAGTGCGGGAGAGAGTATGAGCGTGCAGCATTTAAAGCGTGGAAGTACTGACCTTACTTTGAGTTTGATTCCATAAAAAGTGACAAAAACATTAGTGTCCATTGTGCGTGGGAAGAAAACTTCTTTTTACAGCGAAAAAAACCCCTTAAACTTCCAAGCAAGCACTGAGTGCGCAATGACTTAATGGGAAACTCACAGAGAAACTCGCGGATTCTTCCACTGACCGCTGCGGCGCACCTGCACCAGGGTAAACCTCCGCCTATGCCACTCCTGCTTTACAGGTGAAAATAGAGCAACAGGACCGCTAGTCTTTGATGTTATTTATTTTCTGCTGTGTTTTACTTGCATCTATTTGAAAGAGTGAGTGTAAACACACACACAAAAAAATATTTTATGTGCTGAAATGTGCAGAAAATAAGTTTAAATGTTAAACGAATTTCTTCCAGTCAGAGAACGTTGCATATAATAAAATTTTTGCTTGATGCATAAAGTTAAAAGGTTAAAACTAATAAAACAAGTTAAAAAAAGAGACTTTTCCATTTGATTACATTTTGTATGATGGATTATGCAGAAAAAGTAGAATTGGGCTGAAAGATCTATCGCTTTATCACCTACTCAGGTTGTAAATCGTGTTTTTAAAAAGTAACTAAGTAACTAAGTAATTAATTACTTTTGAAAATAAGTAATCAGTAAAGTCACGGGATTACTTTTTTAGGGAAGTAATCGGTAATTAGTTACTGATTACTTTTTTCAAGTAACTTGACCAACACTGGTCCTTAACGTGAATTATGTCCCGGCAGTAATCTCACAGCTGCGCGATATACTGGAAACGTGAGTCCGCTGGATCCATCTGATGGTCGCGTTGTACTGTCATGATGTGCAATGTGGCAGGCAGGAATTGGACCCAAAATGCAAGACTCTCAAAAACTCTGCTTTAATGTCCCGACGCTGGACCAGATGAGGAAGAAGACACGGAGGCTGGACCAGACGGGGAAGAAGACACGGAGGCCGGACCAGACCAGGATGCAGACACGGAGGCCGGACCAGACCAGGATGCAGACACGGAGGGTCAGGCGGCCTAAATTGAAGTCTGAGCCGTGGCTGAATAACATCACTCGGGCTGCTCGAAGAGAGTGCAGAAAAGCAGAATGCAAATGGGAAAAAGACAAACTACAAGTGTCTTATGATATCTTAAGAGATAGCTGGCATAGATATCAGAAAATTGTCAAGAACCAGAAATCCGCCTATTTTGCAGGTGTTATTAATGACAACTGCCATAAGCCCCGTGTCTTATTTAGTATTTTAAGCTCTGTTCTTAACCCTCCCCAAACCAACTGTACAGAAGCTTCTGCTGAAACTTGTGAAGCTTTTTTAAATTTCTTTGTGGAGAAGATTTTATCTATTAGAGCACATATTTTACACCCTTCTTATGACCCTTCTGTTATTTTTACGCCTTTAGCAATTTTTGGCCATTTTGAACCTGTGTCTCTATTTAAACTGGGTAAAATTGTCACCCAAATCAAGTCTGGCTCTCCCAGTGATGTTCTTCCCCCTCGCTTTTTTAAAGAAGTTTGGGGCACTATTGGACCTTATATTCAAAGGCTTATAAACAGCAGCCTGACTTTAGGCCATGTACCTATAATTTTTAAACAGGCAGTGGTCCAGCCTCTGCTGAAACGCCCTGGCTTGGATGCCTCTTTGTTGAGTAATTTCAGACCTATTTCAAAGCTTCCTTTTGTTTCTAAAATTTTAGAAAAAGAAGTGTGCTCACAGCTGCAGACTTTTTTAGAGAGTCAAAACATTTTTGAGGTATTTCAATCTGGTTTTAAAGCACTTCACAGCACAGAGACTGCACTTTTGAGAGTTTTTAATGATATCTTACTAACTGCTGACTCTGGGAAGTCTGTCTTACTTGTGCTTTTGGATCTCACAGCAGCTTTTGATACAGTAGATCACAATATTTTGATTTATCATCTAGAACATCATGTTGGAATTAGAGGCACTGCCTTGGAGTGGTTTAAGTCATACCTCTCTGATAGAAGTTTTTCAGTCTCACTTGGTAAATTTCATTCATCTTCCGCCCCCCTCCCATGTGGTGTACCTCAAGGATCCATCCTTGGGCCCCTTCTTTTTAGTATTTATTTACTTCCCCTTGGCCATATTATTAAATAACATAAAATCTCATTTCATTTTTATGCAGATGATTGTCAAATGTATCTACCGCTAAAACACAATGGCCTTAACCCCCTCAGGCCTATTTTAGAATGTCTTAAGGATATCAGAGCATGGCTGGCTCTGAATTTTTTAAACTTTAATGAAAAGAAGACTGAAGTCATTATATTTGGGCCGAATGGACCTGGTGTCCCTCCATCTGACTTGGGTCCTCTTACATCGTGTGTCAAATCAATTGTCACCAACCTTGGAGTAAAATTTGACACAGCTCTTAAAATGGACAAACAAGTAAATACAGTGGTGAGAAAAAGCTTTTTTCAGTTGAGGCAGCTCTCTAAAGTAAAACCTTTTATTTCTTTTTGTGACTTGGAAAGAGTATTTCCAAGAGTATTGATCAGGCTTCACTATCACGCTTGCAAATGGTCCAGAATGCTGCTGCTCGCCTGTTGACAGGGACACGCAAACATGAGCACATTACCCCTATTCTTGCCTCCTTACACTGGTTGCCTGTCCATTTTAGAATTCATTTTAAAATTTTATTGCTTGCTTTTAAAGTCTTAAATGGCCTGGCTCCTTCTTACCTGTCAGACCTTTTACACCAATACACTCCACAAAGGCCTCTCAGATCATCTGACCAGTCACTCCTTGCTGTCCCCATGTCGAGACTGAAACACCGAGGGGACCGAGCTTTCGCTGTTGTGGCCCCCAAACTATGGAACAAACTGCCCCTCCATATTAGGCTGGCCCCAACACTTGAAATGTTTAAATCACTTTTAAAAACACACTTTTTTTCAAAGGCTTTCCAGGAGTGTTATCAGAGTCAGTTTGTAGTCAGTTTTTAGTCAGCTGTTGGTCATTCTTAATCTTTTTACTTTGTTAATCTTATTCATTTTATATCTTATTGTTTATTCTACTCATGTTTTGATATTTAATATATACACTGATTTATTTTTATCTTTTTCAACTATATATTTATTTTGTTTATTGATTTCATTGTATGCTTAAAGTATGGTTTTTAACTGCTATCTCTGTTTTATTATTGGAAAGCACTTTGGTCAACTTTGTTGTTTTTAAAAGTGCTATATAAAAAAAGTTGGATTGGATTGGATTTAATGTGGGCTTGGCAGGAATACAGAACAGCATCAAACTAAACTGGGTAATCTAAGGATAAGAACTTACAAGGAAACACACAGCATGCAAGGGGAACCGACGTTAACGATGCAACAACAAGAACTAACTGACAGGGACTAAAATACACTGGCAGGCACATGAGGAAACGAGGAACGGGTGGGCACACAGCTGGGACTCATGAACATAACGAGACACAGACCTACATAATAAAACAGGAAACACACAGACTATTTTACAACACAAACGCGGGGACCTGAACGGAGCACAGAGGGAAGACATAGGTAGGGATAATAAACACGCTGACCAAACCCAAAGAACTAATACAAAATCAGAATAAACTACAAAATGATAATAATAAACTCAAAGCACTCGGTCACCGACCCAGAACCATGACACTTTCCCTGGTTGATCCTAGCTTTACTCTGATTTAAATCTTGATCTGAAATAAGTTGATTACCATTATTTCTTTCTGCAGGTAGGAGATATGAATTCACTCATAGAGGGTACTATTAAGTAGCTATGGGGGTACAGATGAACTGTTAGCTTAGACAAAATGTCTAAATTAGGCTAAAGGCTGACATTCCATTTCCTGTTGCAGTGGTGAGCAGAGGCGAGCAAAAGGGGGGGAACGAGTGCACTAGACCATTTTTCTTTCAACACTTTACTAACACTTTACTTTTTCAGAGTTTAGATTAATATAAAATATAAATAGAATTTTATGACTGTTACGACCCAGATCTGCTAGGCGACAGGGGATGTAACATAAATGAGCCCAGAGACAGGAGGGTTAGATAAACAGAAAAACGTAAGGTTTATTAACACAACTGAAAAAAGTTAGTGAAATAACTCACTCGTCTCGTGTTTTTTTTTTCCCTGGAACATTCTCTCACAGTCTGTTCTCTAAAACCTAAAAGAGGAATTATGGATTGGATCAACTGGTCCCTAAATGCAATTGACACCCCTTTCTCAACGAGAAGTTTGGGCTTGGATGAGCCTGAGTGCTGAAGATATCTACCTATTCGGAACCATGGTAACAGGCTTCTGGCTGATCAGAGCTGGCTTGGCCCTGACTTATCGAAGAATTAAGAAAGCGGAACCGGCTGTTCAAACCACCACAAGGCTGCCCGCTGGGATTGGAACGATGGGACAGGCGTGAGTTTCTCAAAATGGGCTCATTGAGTCAGCACGAATAAGATCTTGGAGAGGCTACGGCTGCTATGAATACTCAGAATAAGATCTCTGACTGCAGACTGGATACATCTCGGAAGGGCTAGCCTGGAATAACATCTCTGGGCGCAAATCGGATGACATCTCGGGGAGGCACACTGCCGTGAGTTCTCAGAAATTGGCTCCTTGAGCACAAGAAATGACAACATCACAGAACGCAAGTATGGCGAAGCTCGCGGCTCTCCAATGGGAGATTGAGAGACTAGTATTGGACTGTAGAACTGCTTTGAAATTCATATAAGCTGTTCGCACTAAAGTAAAAAATAGCATCACTTATGCGGATACCCCTTTGGCGCCAGCTGCAAGGCCGGAGCTGAACAAAACACCCTGATAACGACTGTGTTTAGTCTGTTCCTTTCCATTCCATGCAAGGCCACCTGGGTTGGCTGGAAGACTGTTTACTTAGCCTGGCAGGACGAAGGACACTGTCTCAGCTGAACTATGGACATGCACACACATACATATACTGATACTGATAAGCACTCACTGACGCATCACCCTCCCTACCCCGGATCCAACGCCACCTCCAACGCTTACCTCCCCTCTGATGTGGACATCGGGTCAGTTGGAGGCGCAGTCGAAAGATTACAGCGGTCCCAGATCAGATGTACACACTGGAACTCTTTCCCATGTTGCTGTCTGTGTTTATTGTGCTATGGTGTGTTGATATCTGTGCATTCCTGTATTATCCTTCTGTGTTACACATTTCAATGGTTTTTTTTTCCTCGCTACCTAGCCTGACCTGTCTCCCCAATGTGATGTTTGTGTATTGTATGTACGGTCGGCAAGGTCTGTCATCTCGGTTGTGGGCAAAAGACCTGCAACTGACAAATAAAGGCTATCTCTCATCTCATCACTAGGCAATAGGGTGAGTTAAACAAACATAACAAACAACTCATATATTCAAATAACACTAATAACACCAGTAGAACACTAATCTTCTAAACATCTCACAGGCAGTTACTCATCACAAAGGTTGCAAAGGGCAACAATACAAAGGCAAAGGTAGGAGGGACAGTCTGCACAGTCTATTCAAATCAACAAGTCCCCCACGAATGAAGACTCCTCAGCCTTTTATACTCCCAGGTAAATGCAGGCAGCCGCGTCATTAGCCCGTCGTGTTCAAGGCTCCTGCAGCAGCCAATGGTGTGTGTGGCACTCTGATCTGCATGAAGTTGGGCGGGCATAGGTCCCTGGCCAGCCAATCACCCATGAGTCCTGGAACACTTTGATTTCCATAGAGGAAGGCAGGGCCACATGAGGCCAAGTGCCATAACAATGACATATATTTATATTTATATTGTATTAATATTTATTAATGTTTAGAATATCAAAATAAAAGTTATCTTTTCCACAGGTCAGCAAAAATGTATATGGGCCAGTAAAATTCAGCAGCTGATCTGTAGACACATTAGGCTAGACTCTGAATTGTTATTCAATTAATTATTAATATCAGCAACAGAAAATGTCACATCAAAGCACAAGCACAAGAACCTCAGCGAATGCGGATAAGCTTGCTTCTCTTCATTGCAACCACCATATGCTCCTTTAAAGGTTTGCAAACACACATTTACTAAGAATCTAAAACACAGAGACACACACATGCATACACATGAACACATATCCAATCTAACTTACACAGGACATATGTTTTCAGAACACTTTTTGCCTCCTCTTACTGTCAGAAAGACTTCCCAGAAGACACAGTCTGCCCTCCAGCACTCTTAGCAGCAGAAGCAGCAGCAACCCTTCAACAGCAACATTGTACTCCATCAGGTAAAACATAGGCTGTGTTTGCTTTGCATAGTCCCCACCTAATGACAGTGATGTGATTCCATATTAGATTCTTGATGAATGTGGGTTGTTATTATTCAGCATAGTTCTAATTAACTTTGAACACCCGCCCTTTTAAACATCTCTGCACGCCCCTGATGTGTACCTTGCTTTACTTGACCACAATACACTTGGACAATTTACTTCTTTATGCTTGTTTTCTTTAAAGCATTTATGATTTTCATATGATTTGTAAATGTAATAAGAGGACTGAGCTTTTTTTTCACAGCAATCGTGGCTCAAGAGTTGGGAGTTCGCCTTGTAATCGGAAGGTTGCCGGTTCGAGCCCCGGCTTGGACAGTCTCCGTCGTTGTGTCCTTGGACAATATAAATACTATATAAATACAGGCCATTACCATTTTTACCATATTCGATTTTGATATGATATGTATTGGGATGGAGCTGTTTTTGACATGTTATTCAGTTAAACTATTAAAATAGTGCCGTTTTTAAAATGAGCAATTAATTTTTAAAGACCTGTGTTTTTTCTCTTTTGAATACTGTCTCTTTAAACAGATGTATGTCATGTTCCTAAGTTTTACTCATGAATCATTCTTACTGCTTCACATCACAAGAGAATAGCAGTGTTCACACCCCCAAGCAATGTCTAGATGCTAGATGCTAAGTCCTCCAGTTATGGAAGTCATATATGGATTGGTGGGTGGCCACTTGCTGTCTTTGCAGCATCTGACACCCACAATCTTTCTAATAATGTCCACTAAAATAAAATATTGGCCCTACCTGCATGCATTCTTAGAAGAGCTGAACTCAGGCCCTTTCCTGACAGTAGTCAGCTCTTCTCGATTCCACAAAGAATCGGCTCTTAAAGCCGGCTCATTCGCGAATGACACAAAAAGTAAATACTGCCCAGAGAGGGAGCTGCTCTAAAAACAGTGCTTCTGTTTAAGGTTTGTTTGTATAATATATGTGAAACATTTGTTTTATATCAGACATCTTAAGCTATCAGTAGTACAGTGTCTTAGCTTTTTCTTTTTTTTTAGTGTTTATTTTCATAGCCTTTCTGCGGGTACAGTAGTGCAGTATTAGTATTCTGCAATTCTAATCAAAACCAACAATCATAGCCTTGTATGACTTTTTCCCTTTGATGACCTTCTAAACATGCGTAACATGTACAGGACACACAAAAGCTATTTAGATACTGATAGAGGCTTTCTCTTCTATTGTTAGTGTCAGGCTGTGCTGTGTGGCAGGCAGGAGACAGGACCCAAATGCAGGACTCACAGACGGAAAAATGAAACTCAAAGCACAGCTTAGTTTACTGGAGAACTTGAACATGAAAAGAAGGAAACTAAAGCACGTAGCACTGACTAGAAAAGCTGGGGAAACTAAAAAACAAAACTGTAAGCAGAGAACTAGAATGTTACCAGAAACACAGAGGAGAAAACACAGTATGGTGAGGGTACAATGTGACAAAGAGCAGAGGAAAACACAGGGCTTATAAACACAGAGGGATAACAAGGGAATGAGACACAGGAGGAGAGCACAGCTGAGAGTTAATCAGAACTAACAAGACAAAGGAAGCAAACAGGAATACAATGTCAACAGACACACTGTCAAAGTAAAACAGGAAGTCTAACACAGATGACTTGACAGAGGCTTGAACTGTGGAACGGGGGGGGAGGCACAGAGAAGGCACACTGACTGAAACTAGAAGCTAGATAAAACAAAAACTAAACTCAAGAGAACTAAAAACATAAATAATAAATAATAAAGAAACATAAATGAAACACAAAACACTGGGCCACACACAGGACCATGAAAATAAGTCCTTTACTAAAATGGTTTGAAAACAGTCTGAGAATGTGGCATCAATGATGTCTAGTGACATAGACAACGATCTTTTATGTTTTTGTTACCACAGAAAATGTTATGTATTATTGAATAATACTGTTTGCATTACATTCTCAATCATATTTTTAATTTCAACAGTAATTGTTTTCTTTTTGGCTCTTTGTCTTGTTCACCTCTTTTGGAAACAAACTGTTTAAATACTGAAAGTTCATGACAGAATAGAAAGACTTAAAAATAAAGATTAGTTCAAAAAGGGAAGGTTAATATTTTATGACATTTTAATGTTTTTAATGCTGCTTTCTTTTGGTCACCTGTTATAAAAACAAATTATTTTGCTTCCAAATGTCACGATTGTGGATCATTGACCCAGTTTTTTGTGTTTGTGGACTTTTGAATCTTGCTTACTTATTATTGTTGTGATCTTGAGCAGTGATTTATGTTTCCCAGACTCCATTGGTATAGTTTAGTTTCTTTGTACTTAAGAGTTTTCTGTTATTATGTACCTCTTGTGTAATTCAGTTGACCTTAGGTAGTTTAGTTTAGGTTCATTAGTAGTCTTATGTTTGGTATATTATGAGTTTCTTATATTCCCTGTTTAGTTTCTTGTCCATATAGGCTCCCCTTGTGTTTTTGTCCTCTGTGTGTCTCTCTGTGTGTTTGTGTGTGCTTGTGTGTCCTTCTGTCTTGTTTCCCTTTTCTGTTCCCATGTTCCCCCTTCTCCTGTTCATTCTATGTCTCTCCTGTCTGTCATGTTTATCCATGTTTTCCCAGCCCGTCATGTCGCTCTCTCTCTTGTGCTATCTCGCCTTCTCAGTTCCTTGCTCCCTTGCTCTCTTTCTCTCTCTCTGTGTCTCATCTCCCTTAGCTGTTTCGGTGTCCCCCTCATTGTTTCCTCACAGCTCCTATGTCATGTTGTGTTAATGAGTCTGCGTTTTAGTGCTTCCTGTTTTACTTTGAACATCACACCAGACAGGAGACTATCAGTTTTGTTTCCCCCTGTCTTGTTAGTTAGATCAAATTCAGCTGTGTTCCCTCCTGTGGTTTTATCCCTCGTTTGCCCTTGTGTCTATTTATGTCTGCGTCTCCCTCTGTCCTGCATCAGGTTCTCCCTAATGGGTGTTTTTCCTCCGTATGCTCAGTTTAGGTTCCTGTATTCCAGTTTAGTTTAATTTAGTATCTTCAGCAATAAATCTGTGTTTTCGAGTTAAAGTCCTGTCTGCAAATCTGCATTTGGGTCCAATTCTGCCTGCTTCACAGCCAGTTCATGTATGTATGTATGGAGGGTTCCTGTTGCATTATTAGTCTCTTAATGAAGCCACTTTGAAAAGCAGTCTAGGAATGTGGCCTCAGTGGCATGTACGTTGATGCAGACAATGACCTATACGCTTCTGTTACAACTGAAAAACACTGATAAGTACTTATTTACTTTGAGAAATTTTTAACATTAATATTTACAATTAGGTTTCCAAAAACTGTTTTCTTTAAATTTTCCCTCATATTTGTATTATTTTACAACACTTCTTTTGTTCTTTAAAAAAAGAAAGAAACAGTGAATGAAGATTTATCACTTGTTACATTAGTGATGGTTCAGAATAAATATTTGTTATGACTGGGCAGAAATAATTCAATCTTAGAGACATTTTCTTTATGTTCAAAGGCATGCTTGTCTCCAGATTTCTCAGATTTTTCTCAGATTTCAAATTACTGTGCTTTGACTAAAACACTCTACATGTAAGCAGTTAAGTGTAATTAATTAATTAATGTATTTAATGGTAATTGTAACTATAACTATACTTGTAATGAAGAAAAAATTGCATCTTTGCTTGTAGAACATTTCCACAGACAAAACCAGGAAGGAATAAAAATTAATACCTTTCATTCGTATCCTTCGATAAAATTTTACTACATCGAACAATATATGTTAGCTATTTTCAAGTAAACACTGAAAGGTCAAGGTTTAATCAGAGTATGTCCGGGGGTGGGTGTCCAGGTACACACCGGCTCACTCCTTGGTGGCTGCTTGTCGGGGCCTGGAGCCTGGGGCTTGCTCGGGCCACTTCGGGGGTGGGGTGCCCTCAGCCTCTCGGCCTGGGGCTCGGTCACTCTGGCACAGCTGGCTGCCGGCGGAGCTCACGGGCACGTCACTGCACGTCATGTTTAATATTTAGTATTTACTGTTATATTCCCATAGATCATTGTGATGTTGTTTATTATGTTGCTCTTTTTTTTCTTCTGCTTGTTTTCTCTTTTTTCTTTGTCAACAGTTGATCCAGGTGATTGATATATGTATTTTTTGTCTGCTTATTTTGTTGGTTTTTGTTTTTTGCCCTTTATCCCCGTCCCTCTTCACCGCTGTCCAAAGAAAAAAAAAGTTTAATCAGAGTAGATAAGAATTGGTGTGAAAACAGTGCAGTGACATGACTGCTCACTGGTATGAAGTTATGTCACATGAAAGAGCCACACCTTGTTTTATAACTAGCAAAGGAAATGACGCACACAAGTAAATGTGAAAACGGCAGCTTACGTAACATACTAGATCTCAAACATAATTCATAGATAAATAGTGCCTATTTGTCACGGTTCTGGGTCCGTTGGACGCAGTATTTTGAGTTTATTATGTTTTGGTTTATTTTTGCATTATTGATTGTTTTCTGATGTTCTGGTGCTTTGTTTGTTATTATCATTATAGATCTGTTTCTGTTATTCTTGGTGAGGGATCAGTTCTTAGGTTTTGGGTTCTCATGTGTGTTGCAGTTTCTGTTCAGTGTCTAGTCTGTCTCTCAGTGTCATGTCTGCATCTGGTTTAGTAATTCTTGTTTCCTGTCTTATTGTGAAAGTCTTTGTCTTATGTTAGTGTGTGCAGCTTAGCTCCCCCATCTCGTTAGCCCTGATCTCCCCCAGCTGTGTCTCCCTTCTGTGGCCCATTCCCTCATTACTACCCTGTGTATTTAAGCCCTGTGTTTTCCCATGCTCGGTGTCGCGTCGTACCCTCAGACCCTGCTTGTGTGTTCCTGCTTGGTTTCATGGTTTGGTTTCTGTTTTTGTTTCATGCCAGCAATAAAAGCTGTGGTTTTAGTTACATTTCGTCTCGGAGTCCTGCATTTGGATCCACATTTCCACCTGCCCGCACACAGAGCCCTGACACTATTAATAAAGGATGATTAGTTTTATCAAGACAAAATGCCTTTCTTTCTGTTTGTTCAAGTGTTTATGCTATTAAATCAATCCTTAACCTTACTGTTAGGTAGTTTATGTGAGCTTTGATTGGTGATCTCTTAATTTGTTATTTCCCTGCCTGATTCAAACCTATGTAATTAGGTTTGATAACTCAACTTGCAAGAGTGGAACAAATAGTCATTAAATACTGATGCGACATTTCAGGTCTTCCAGTCACTTCCATGGCCACATGTGTACAAAATCAAGCCCCTAGGTATGCAAACTGCTTCTCCAAACATTTGTGAAAGAATAGGTCGCTCATTCCAGTGCGTTCCCAATGGTTATAGAAGGAATCACAGGAACAACAGCAATTTTGTCACAAAGTGGTAGGCCACATGTTGGGTCTAAACTCAGACCCCGCTATATCCAGGACTTATTCCCGTGAAAGAAAAACAAGGCAACAGCAATCGATCGTTTCACTTGCAAGGGAGGCCTTGTCGTTATCTCAGCTCATCACAAATGACCCTGACGACGGCCTCCTCTTGCTGCCTTTTATTGACAACGTCCACACAATAAACAATAATATACAACACGTACCTTCCCCACGTAACCCCCCTTGGTAACAAAGACAAGGCACTGTGTGTGTGTGTTATGTGAGAATGTGTGTGTGTGTAAGAATGTGTGTGTGTGTGTTACCTCCTGCTGACCAAAGGGTCATAAAAGCAGGAGCAACATCACAAGAAACAGATCTTCCAGATAGGATGTATCTGCAATAAAACACTACAGCCCCCCACCCAGAACCTTGAGAATCTGGGGGGAAGGACAGTGGAATTCCTTTCATCAGAGTTGGCAAACATAAAAATGACAACATTTAACAATTCACTCTAACATTCCCTCCTGTGTTGTGATTTTTATGCTCCAAATTATTCCTGTGTAGTATATTCTTAGCAATGCACCTCGTGCTTGACATTTTCAGCGCAGGCGTCATTTATACAGTACACAGGCATCTGTCATGTCATTCATTTCAGTCAATTCATATTGTTATAAAAGTACATAATTAACAAATGTATTAGGAATTATTTTAGTTGGCATTGATCTTATACACTGTAAAATGCATCCTATACATAAGCAAATCAATGTCAACAGTCCAAAAACAGGAATTGATATTTTCAAAAGAAGATGCCACCAAGGACCAGACATTAACCAAGCTATCCAGCCTTGTGGTGCATCTAGTCCTGTCATGCGATTCATTATGTATTTCTACAAGTAAACAACTGAATGTCAAAAGTCAAACAAGAAGAATCATCATTCTCAAAAATCATATGTCATTACAATCCAACTGTATACAGACATAGGCATTTAAACGCATCAGTTGACTTCATTGTTTATCCATGTGGCTCTTAGCTAACTTCAAAGCTGTAGCCTGGTCAACACCCTTCTTTATGACTCCTATCAATCCCCCAAATCTTCTCACTGTAGGCATCCTGTGGGGGTTAGAGTCAACTAGTAAACTATCTGCATTTACAACTCTTCTCCTGTCCTGTTGTCACCACAGAAAACTATTTGTAAAGGAAATTGGATCAAGGTATTTTGATCTTCTTGGCTCAAAACCTCAACCAGCTTAGAGAAGTGTTCATGATGTAAATATAGACAAAAGGCTTCTCTGTTTACATCCTCCTTGCAGAGGACAAAAAGAATAGGTGACGTTGCACAAATTCCATGATAAATCTCCAACTTGGACTAATCCATTGCCCTTCATATACATAGGCAATTGGCCTGTTTCCAGTTCGCTTAGCTGTATAATGTCCTGCAGCAAGTCAGATTCTTTGAGTCAGACTAGCAGGTCTGTCGTACCAGAGCAGTTCACCTTCCCAGCTACTGGTGAATCAACCTTCCATTCAGGTTCAGAGCAGTTGAAAAGTTGGCAGTGTTCCAAGTACGTCTACTCCTGGATGTGTTTCTAAGGCAATCAAACAAACTGTCTCGCTCCCAGTAATGCTATATGGCCACAGTCCAGAAGAATGTGTAGCCAGTGGCATCACAAGCATAACCATCGGTCTCGTTCTTTGTGTGAGCGGTTGTGTTCTTAAACTGCCACCAGTAGTTGTTGAAAACCCATGCGGGTACTGGGTGTGGTTTGCTCTGTCCCAGTGCGCTCCCTGTCATCCCACTCTGGGTCCACAGGCTCAAGAAGATGCACAGCACATTCCCAGCCATTCTGATGAGTACCTGTGGCTCAGTTGGTTTCATCACCGGATTGAGACGAGGGGCCCTCACGTGTGTGCTGCACATTTACAAACGGCAATTCTACTGGGTAATAACACTGCCTCCAGCAGATTTTGCAAGAGTTTGGCGTGTTCTACAGGTTTCTCTGTAGAGGTTGTCACACCTCGTCTCACCCACTGCACTACAAAGAGATGTACTGTAGCTGTCATGGTACGACCGTGTGGCAGGCAGGAGGAGGACCCAATAGCAATATTCACAAACACGGGGATGAACTTAAGAAACACAGCTTTAATGCTGGCAGGACAGAATACAGGACATGCAAAACTAAACCGGAAAAACGTAAACTAATACTCAAAGGTAGACACAGGGAGATCCACACAACATGAGGGAGAACGCGACGCCGAACAGAGGGAGACGCAGACAGAAATACACAGAGGGTAAACGAGGAAAGTTTGAACACACGGGGAACACAGGTGACGCTGATAATCATAACGAGACAGGGCGGGGTGAACTGAACATGACATGTACAGGCGTGAGAGTCACAAAGTAAACAGGAAGTGCACAGAGGTTCAGACAGGAGGAGAGAGAGCACGGGGAAAACACAGACATAACGGGCTGGGGAAACATGGAATAAAACATAAGGAGAGACGAGGGCTCAGATACACAGAGGGGCACACAGGGGGTGAGAGTCACAACGGGAAAACACATAAGGAACAACGTAACAGATCAACCCAGGAAGCATGGCCTAAATAAAGAACAAAATACAAAAATACATGAAAACTAAGAATACTGGGCCCACATGGCCCAGGACCATGACATCACCCCCCCCTAAAGGGCTGGCTCCCGACAGCCCAAACCCGAGAAACAAAACTAAAACAGAAAACAACCCACCCAGGGCGGGAGGCGGGGGACCAGGACGGAGGGACCAGAACGGGAAACAAAACAAACAACAGAAAACACAGGAGCACATGACCGTAGTTCAAATAAGGTTCAGGGGGCCGACCCAGAGCCCACAGGCACAAGAGTTCACGGGTCACACGGTCGGGGGGCCGACCAGGCGGGTGGCACAGGTGGCAGAGCTGGTCCAGAGGCCGGCCGTGCGGAAGGCAATGGCGGCGGCGACGAAGGAGACGACGGAGCAGTTCAGGGGGCCGGCCGCGCGGAAGGCAGCGGCGGCGACGAAGGAGACGACGGAGCAGTTCAGGGGGCCGGCCGCGCGGAAGGCAGCGGCGGCGACGAAGGAGACGACGGAGCAGTTCAAGGGGCCGGCTGCGCAGAAGGCAGCGGCGGCTCTCCAGTGTCAGGCGTACTGGCCGAGGCCTGGTGGGCACAGGACCAGTCGAGGCGGGACCAGTCGAGGCGGAAGACCTTGAGGCTGCAGCAGACGAAGCACAGGCTGGAGCTGGAGTAGGAGGAGCAGAAGCCAAAGCTGAAGTTGGGCCAGACGATAACGAAGACTCCGAGGCTGGGCCAGGCGAAGCACAGGCTGGAGCTGCGGCAGGCGAAGCACAGGCTGGAGCTGCGGCAGGCGAGGCTGAAGACTCGGAGGCTGCGGCAGGCGAGGCTGAAGACTCGGAGGCTGCGGCAGGCGAGGCTGAAGACTCGGAGGCTGGACCAGGCGAGGCTGAAGACTCGGAGGCTGGACCAGGCGAGGCTGAAGACTCGGAGGCTGGACCAGACGAGGCTGAAGACTCTGATGAGGCCGGACCAGACGAGGCTGAAGACTCGGAGGCCAGACCAGACGAGGCTGAAGACTCGGAGGCTGGACCAGGCGAGGCTGAAGACTCGGAGGCTGGACCAGGCGAGGCTGAAGCCGGGCCAGGCGAAGATGAAGCCGGGCCAGGCGAAGATGAAGCCGCTAGAGCTGCAGCGAACGTGGACGAGGCTGCCGGTGGAGCAGCTGGTGGCTGAACGGGCCCCTCGGACCCTCCAGCGGAGACAGGAGGCTGAACGGGCCCCTCGGACCCTCCAGCGGAGACAGGAGGCTGAACGGGCCCCTCGGACCCTCCAGCGGATGAGGTAGATGGTGGCGTGGGAGCCGCGGAGTCCTGGATGAGCTCATCCGGGCTCCCAGCAGGAGCTGATGCAGAGCCAGGGAGATTTGGGACCCCTGGCTGAATGTTAAGCTGACCAGCGGACCATACTGCTATCGGGGACTGGGCTACAGGAGCTACTGGGGCCTGCGCTACAGGCGGCACTGGAGCTACTGGGGCCTGCGCTACAGGCGGCACTGGAGCTACTGGGGCCTGCGCTACAGGCGGCACTGGAGACTGAACTGAGGGGGACACTGGAGACTGAACTGAGGGGGACACTGGAGACTGAGCTGAAGGGGACACTGGAGACTGAGCTGAGGGTGGCTGCGAGGGAGCTAACTGAGCCGGGAGTAGCTGCGGGGGAGCTAACTGGGCTGCTGGTGGCTGCACCGGCGATAAGCAGCTCGCGTCGACATCCGCCACACAAAACACAGCCCCTGAGCGAACAGTCACTATGTCTGGAAAAGACACAGAGTCCTCACTCACCACAGCAGGTGAATTGGAAGTCCGAGTGTCCGGCTGTGGGGTGGTGCGTCGCTGTACAGTGTCTCCGGAGTCCAAACAAAAGGGGACAGAATTATCCGAGTCCGGTGTTAAAAAAACAGAGCCACTCACAGTTGTGCACGGGTTAAGAAGTCCGGGATCCGAAGGCTCGGGCTGAGAGTGTGACACACGGTCACTCTCTCCCAGGGGTGAAAACTGCTCCGCTGCTCGGGAACGGCGACGACGTGAACGCCGTTTTCTCCGGGAAGGGGGAGGAGACGAGCCGGGCCGCGAATCCGTCAGCGGGCCGGGCTGAACATCCTCCGGCTCTTCGTACAGGAGCGACCGCTCCGGGAGGACGCCTACAGTGGAGACGAGGAAGTCCTGGATGTGGGGGTGGAGCGCGCCGAATAGCCACGGGAGTCCGGACACCATCCGCCGTAGGCGGACGGCTACGGTCTCCCGGTACTCACCTTCGGGCAGCACCACCCACTCCTGACAGTGATACTCCACTGTATAAATCAGATCCTCCCGGAGGTCAGCGGAGGGGTTGTGAATTGCTGGGTCCATATCGTGGTCGCGTTCTTCTGTCATGGTACAACCGTGTGGCAGGCAGGAGGAGGACCCAATAGCAATATTCACAAACACGGGGATGAACTTAAGAAACACAGCTTTAATGCTGGCAGGACAGAATACAGGACATGCAAAACTAAACCGGAAAAACGTAAACTAATACTCAAAGGTAGACACAGGGAGATCCACACAACATGAGGGAGAACGCGACGCCGAACAGAGGGAGACGCAGACAGAAATACACAGAGGGTAAACGAGGAAAGTTTGAACACACGGGGAACACAGGTGACGCTGATAATCATAACGAGACAGGGCGGGGTGAACTGAACATGACATGTACAGGCGTGAGAGTCACAAAGTAAACAGGAAGTGCACAGAGGTTCAGACAGGAGGAGAGAGAGCACGGGGAAAACACAGACATAACGGGCTGGGGAAACATGGAATAAAACATAAGGAGAGACGAGGGCTCAGATACACAGAGGGGCACACAGGGGGTGAGAGTCACAACGGGAAAACACATAAGGAACAACGTAACAGATCAACCCAGGAAGCATGGCCTAAATAAAGAACAAAATACAAAAATACATGAAAACTAAGAATACTGGGCCCACATGGCCCAGGACCATGACAGTAGCAAATACATACTGGCTAACAATGTATATTGTCACATCTTGTTTCTCTGCAGCTTCACACGCTTCCATTAAAGCTAGCATCTCTGCTGCTCAAGCAAATATGAAACATGCTAGTTGTCCTGCACAGATAACTTTCTCACTGTCTACTACAGTAAAACCTGTTTTAGTCTGTCCCTCTGCTGTCGTAAAACTCAAATCATCAACAAACCAAACCTTTCCCTCAACGAGTGGCACATTTGTTAAGTCATCCCTCAGTTTACACTCCTTCTCCACGTCCTCTCTACACTCATAAGAAGTGCCCTCTTCTTTTGTTGGCAAAAGGGTTGACAGATTCAGAATTGTGCACCACTTATAGTTATGTGTGGTTGTGAGAGTAATAGTAACATTAAAGAAAAGTGTCTTGTAGGTGACCCTAGCAGAGCTGTACGTTTTAATTTGTTTCCAAAATCCCTCAGTTAGGACATGCTATATTGTATTTAGATGCAATCTAGCGAGCTAACTTCCTGCTAATTTCGTTTTCATGTATGCCTGGATGATAAACTCAATTGTTACACATGGTAGAGCAGAACGCCGATCATTTTATTGCAGATGAAAGACTTTAGATAGTTTTTCAACACTCAGTGATGCCACAGTGATCGTGTGATTTATGGACCTGCAGGTGCTCTTGGGAGTTTGAGCCAAGACACGGCTAGTGATGTCAGACTTAAAAGACCGATAAAGAGTGATATGAACATATCTATAACTTACCGGAATGAAAATGTCTGGAGCACACCAACAGATATTTGGAGATTGAAGAGAACTGGATATCAGCTGGTCTCACAGCTGCTATCCAGACTAGACGCCTTCTTTTGGTAACATCCAATACATGAGCTGCCTCATGTTGCTTCCAGGTGGGGAAAGAATGAAAAGATAAACCATTTTCAACCTTATTCCCTTGCCGGTCGTGCGATCTAACTTTACAACCGACCGCACAGCAAGTACGAACCATAGCTGGTGTCATCCGTGTACTTTCGCTCCTCTTTCGCTAGCGCTTTGTTCGGCCCAGAAACATGGCACCTCAAACAAAAAACCTGGCCACGCCCCCTCTCGTGACATCACTCTCCATAAGGCTAATCGTTGTGTCACTTCCGGTATTTCAGACAATCCCTTTCCGTCAAGGATTTTTAATTTGTTGCAGTTTTTTAATTTGTTGCCGTTTTTTAATTTGTTGCCGTTTTTTAATTTGTTGTGGATTTTTAATTTGTTGTGGATTTTTAATTTGTTGCGGTTTTTTAATTTGTTGCTGTTTTTTAATTTGTTGTGGATTTTTAATTTGTTGCGCTTTGCACTTCCCAGCCACCGTACAAATGTGTGCCATGGTAAAACTTCTTCACACACCAGAAACTCACAATCAGCTCACTCAGCTCACTCATTTAAGACCTCTGATCAGCATTCTGTTTTCTCCACTATGATGCAACCATCTGTCCTCCTATAATATTCAGTCCACTAGTTTATGTATCACTTTCATCTTACTAGTGACTTGGACAAGATGACAAACAGAATCTCATGCTTAAGATGCTGTCTGGTCTTCATGAGTATCATTTATTGTGTATGCGTTTCGGGTTGGTATAGTTAATGCATTTTCTGTATGTTTTTGTGTTCCTCTCTCATCACATTTTCATTATTTTCAGAAAAGTAGCATTATAGTTGTTTCAGGCTGAGAAACACCAAACACTCTTCATGTTATCATTCATCAACACAACTATTTTATTTCTTTTTGTCCACTGGGCAGGTGACCTGCAGAATCATGTCTGCCCTAGCTGGATACCTTTTCACCATTGACTGTAGAAAACATGGACGACGTGACAGCTCCCCAAAAATGAAGCCAAAACGTCTCTATCGCCTCCTGGTGTCTGGCTGCAGTATAGGTCATGAACCCCACCTCCTCCATGTTAGCGGATGGGACTGGGGTCAGACTAAAATTAATTAATTCTCCTTAGATAATTTTTTCCAAAGATTCTTTCTTTTGTTTTCAATAGTTCTCATCACGCTAATTTATGTCCAAGGGGTCTCCTTTCCCATAAGTTTGCTAAGCATAAGCTAGCTAAGATGAGGACTCGGCTGTCAGGGTTCGTTTAGCTAATCTGTGCAGGTGAATGAATTTACCTTGACAAAAGAAATCAAGAGAAACGCTCCGGGCTACTCAGTCACTAATTACTGTTACTGTACTTTTATTACAAGTGTTACACTGTAAAAACAACAGGCTGCACCCTGCTGCAGCTCCTGTGCAGAGCTGAATATTAAATATGTGCAAACAACAGCATGTTTTCAGTCTCTTGCCACATCTGTAAAGACAGTAACAATTTTTTTTTAAAAGCTTGTACTTCAGTAACTCCTCATTAATCAGGAACTATGGATTAAAGTACTGTAGTGTACTGTAATACTGAAAAAAACTTACCTCAGACTATATAAAGCATATAAACAATTACAGCAATATGATGCAACAAACACAGCAGTGCTACTAATCCAAAATACTCAAAGCTTCATAGAACTGGAACAAACATTTATTTTTAGGTCCATTCTGCTGCTGATACATACTTCAGGTTTCTGAATATTAAACTTGTTGCTGCGTTTCATAGTGTGTAACTTGAAGGCCCTGAGTACTTTCTCCCACACTGAAAACACTGGAATGATAAAATGATTTGAACATTACCTAATAAGACTGATTCAGGACAGACAATTAGTTATGTTAAACTTTTCTAGCAGTCCTTCACAAACAGGGAACAGTCTGTCTATTCTCTCCATCTATCAGCTGCTGCTGGCTCTTCCTCCTCCTCTTCCTCACACACTGTTGAGTTTGTCCTGGTGGATCATCAGGGGTGCAAAGCCTCACAGATGATGTGCAGCAGTGGGTCCCTCAGTCTGTCCTCACTCTGGACACTTGCAGTTGTCACACATGGAAATCAAATGTGTGATAAGCTGCAGGATTCAAACACAAGTGTGACTTATAAACACATGTTCATACTTTTATTACACAATCAGAGAGAAGGAAACAGAGAGCGAGTGCAGGACAGACAGACAGGTGAAAGTCTCAGGTGTATACACTGCTACAAAACAGCACAAAAGAAGGAGGATTTAGTGTTTGTGTTATTACGAAACAAGAAGAGTTCCCAGATGGTACAGTGAACACATGTGTGACTCCTGCGATTAAAGCATCTTTCTTTCAGCTTAACGAGTGAACCGTCAGCTCGTTCAAACACACGTTAAAGACCGTTTGGCTCGACACCACCGAACAGAGGCAGCAATATAACATAGCTAACATTAACATTGCAGTGAATTCTGCTTGTGCCGTGATATTCAGGACTGCAAACCGAGCAGCATCACTGACTTTCAGCTTGTTGTGTTTGTGGATATATGACTGACTTTAATTATCCACAAAATCATCACAGGGATTTAAATTCAGGTTAGATTTTTTTTTTTTTGCGCAACACAGATTTTCTGTGCGCAGAGACCTTGCCAGCAGTGCGCAATTGCGCAAGTGCGCAGCTTAGAAGGAACATTGCCTACCGGTGAGAGGGACGTTGCTAGCTGGCAGTTTTTTCAAGCAATGTTGAAATTTCCACATTCCAACACTTCAAATGCTTCAGGAGCTGTCAGTACCTGACAAGTTTAACTGTCTTCACAATCATGCCAGAACTCTGGATTGTCAAGATGATCACCATCATTATCATGTTTCTCACCTTGCTCAGTGAGGAAGTACACAGTGAATGCTTTTCATATATTGGAAGCATTGTTACGAATAATATAGTCTAGTTTGTCTTTGATGTTGTATTCGTCACATTTAGCTTAAAATTTCTCACAGATTCTGTCACCAGTGTGTAATCCTTTGGAGCGGTCAAAGGCCAGCAGTTTGGATTTCAACTGTATTCTCTCTGTCTCTTTCTTTATCCAGTGCACAGTGATGCCAAGGAAACCCCTCATCTTTTTGGTCCAACCAAATGTCCACAGTAACTGAAACATGATCAGTGTCGCTCAACTGAGTTTTTAACATTGAACGTTTCTCAGCAGCAAGGTTCTCTGTTTTTGATGTTCTGCGACATATTTGCTGTATTTGCCGTCAACTACTGTCGGAAAGTGCTTTGTGTTTTCCACAATAGACAATTATTTCCCAATAATCAAGTCTACGTGACTTGATTATTGGTTTATTAAAACACTTTTCTCAAAACTCTGCATTAAATCTATGGGTTTAATGATGGGAAGGAGACAGAGAGAAACTCTATTCCCTGAGTTCAGGTACAGAGCCCACTTTCTGGTCGACCCCCGCTCACCATTCACTGACAATTCTGAACTAAAAAGCTGCATGTTATTCTTGAATGAGCTTGTAGGACCAGATTTAAAATAGCATGACAAAAATATCATAAATGTTAAAGCCAAACTGTATCATCAATGTTGCCCAGAGAACATTTGCTAATAAGATGAAGTTAGCTATGTCAGCTATCTCATCGTAGCAAAAGAAAAGTACCACCCACCATTCTTTATGCAACTTCAAATGTCGGACAAAGTTGGAAGTTGTTCCATCTCCATCTGTGATTCTCTTCTTGCATGTCACATACAGTGGAGTGGAGTGTGGAAAGAATCAATGAAATAATGAAATAATTAATGGTGTGCACTTTTTATATAATATGTGTGTGTTAAATTTTAGATTTGGGGTAAAATATCAAGTCTTTTCAAGTAAACAGGTTCAAGTCCAAGTCAAATCCCAAGTCATTGGTACAAAAGTCCAAGTCAAGTCACAAGTCTTGGAACATTTTTCAAGTCAACTCTAAAGCATAAAATTAAAAAGTCATGTGACACCATTTGAAATGACAATAAACCTCTTGAGTCTTAAAATGTCTTGAGTCCATCAACATGTATTAAGATTAATAAACTCAGTAGTGCATGAGGATTACTGTGTGGTACGACTGACTGTCTGCTGCAGATTTATTTTTCTTTCATATTCTCCGATTTGCTGCACTTTGTCTTAAAAAAAGCTAAGAGGAATTAACTAAAGTGCACTAAGTGCTACATGTAGCTATACATCTAATTAAGTTTCATGTTTCTTTGTAGAACACGTCAGTTGTCCTTAAATCACAAACTAAAAGGTCAGAATTAAATCTGAGTGGATTAGAAATGGTTTGAAAACAATGTGATAGATGCCATTTGTCTACATGATTGTTCACTGGCATGAAGCTGTTTCACAAGAAAGAACCCCACCTTGTTATAAACAACAGTGAAAGTGACGCACATGTACCTGCTCGATTCTAAAATAAATGTAAAAACAGCTGCTTACATAACATACTAGATCTCAAGCATCATTCATGGATAAATAATGCTTATTAATAAAGGATGATTACTTTTATCCAGACAAAAGGCCTTTCTTTATGTTTGTTCAAGTGTTTACGGTATTAAATCAGTCCTGAACCTTATTGTTAGGCAGTTTATGCAAGCTTTTTTTTTTTTTTTTTGTGTCCCGTTTGGATCTTTAGCCATCAGAATTGTTGTCTTAAGGCCAAGAAAGATGCCAAGTGGATTTATTTTACCAAGTGGATCATCATGGTTTTGCCATATTGGTCCATTTGATTGACCTTTATAATTATGAATTTATTTTATTTTCAGTTGCTACAAACGGGACAGACATGACTGGGGGATAGGACAGGGAGAAAGAATGAAAGAAAGAGAGGGAGAGAAAGAAAACCAAAGGGGAGAAGAGACGGTGAGAAGGGGGGGAAGAAAGAAAAAACAAACACCTGGGTCACCTGTATGGAGAAAAAAACAGAAGAGAAAGCAAACAACAAAGAGCAACATAATAAAAAAAACAGCACCATCACAATAAACTAGCTAGCAGTAGAGATCAGTAGGTACTAAATAATAAACGATATTGTGCAGCACGCAAGATAGACAGCGCACAATGTGCTTTGAGGCAGCAGCCAAGAAAGCTGTAGTCCGCGTCTGTGAATACCCGTGTGTACACCTGTGTGCATACCTGTGTGGATCAGCATATGCTTGCATTCCAAAGGTTTCTCCATGTAACGATCTGCTAGGGAGTGTGGGGAGCCACAGCCCCGTCCTCCAGGGTATGAAGCAGGTATGGAGGAGATCAAAACTCCAGACATCCAGAGGCCCCCAGAACACAAGAGACCAAGGAAGACCAATAGAGGGGCAGCCGCGCCACTGTCCCAGTAAGAGCTGAGGAGAGTCCCAGATGAGGGCTCACTCAGCAGCAGGTGCAGAAGCCAGGGGGAGTTGCAGTGACGCGCCGTGAGCTCCGCCGGCAGCCAGCCGTGCCTGAGTGACCGAGCCCCAGGCCGAGAGGCCGGGGGCACCCCACCTCCGAAGTGGCCCGAGCGAGCCCCAGGCTCCAGGCCCCGATAAGCGGCCGCCAAGGAGTGAGCTGGTGTGTACCCGGACGCCCACCCCCAGACACAAAGAACCACCAACGCACCGACACCTGAGGGAGTCCGCCACTGGCAGGGGAAGTGGTGGTGGGGGGAGATAGGCCTCCAAACCTTGGAGGGCCTGAGATGTCCCCAGAGAGGTGGCGTCTGATACCCAACCTGACATATAGACACAGACATACAGGCACACACAGACACAAACATCCATTCCCACCCTCATGCTCTCATATGCACTTACTCCACACTCAACCAACGTGGAGACAGACATAAAGAGACGCTGTACACACGATCACACTCCCCAAGCGTACTCTACAAACCGGGTCTAGGTACCCTTGCCCCTGGAGGGGGGAACTGCACCCAGACCCAGGTGGTGTTACCCTTTTCCCTGCGGTGGGGAGAGGCAGACCGCCCCGACTCCGCAGCAGCAGGGCGGCCCCACACTCCAGACCGCAGTCGGACGGCCAACTCCTCCTAGCCCCCCCGCTCCAGCAGGCCGCAGAGAATGGGGGTGAGAGAAGACTCCAAACCTCCCTCCACCCGCTCATTGTAGTGTTGATGCATGTGTGTTCTAAGGTGCAATTAAAACCCAGGAGGGCATGGAGCTACCTGCCAGAGAGCAGCAGGTAAGCGCATAGTCCCTCCTGCTAGCCCTCAATGTCTACGTGTATTTAAAATTGAGAGGTGGGCAACGACGCCAGGGGTGAGGTGTACACCCTGATGGTAATTTGGACTCCGTGTATCGTGCCCACCCCCAAGATCCTATATGTATGTGTAATGAGAGTGTGAGAACTGTTAAAATGGCGGCGGCGCACACAGTTGCAGCAGCTCGATGTACCACTGGTCGGTGTGGTGTTTGGTTATCTTTGTACGTTTTGTGTTTTGTTTTGTGCGCGATCAGTCAAGCGAATAACATCTTCAGCAGACATGATCTTCTTAAGATCGGAATGAGTTACCGTGTGAGCGTGACCATGGAATTTATCCACACACACAAAATACCAGAGGAAGTAGCGAGGAGACCGGGCGCTCCTTGGATTACTATTCCGGCGGGAGGGAGACGCAGACGGCGACGAGAGAGAAGGAGGAAGAAGGCTGCCGGGCTGGCATGCTAACCAGGCTAAGGAGGAAGCCTTTTAGACCCGAGTTTATATCTCTCGAATGTCAGATCCTTGGTGAACAAGATGGACGAACTAAGGTTACAAATAACAACGGACAATCACATCAAAAACTCATGTATTCTTCTGATCACTGAGTCCTGGCTGCATCAGTCCATCCCGGACTCTGCTATTGAGCTAGCAGGCTACACCGCACAGCGCCAGGATAGAACAAACAATTCCGGTAAGAGAAAAGGAGGGGGAATCTGCATATACGTGAATAACAGCTGGTGTACTAACACAGTGATCATAGACCGTCACTGTTCTCCGGACATAGAATATCTGACTGTCAAATGCAGGCCCATCTATCTTCCACGGGAGTTCACTGTTGTGGCAATAACAACTGTTTACATACTGCCAGATGCAAATACTAACGTGGCACTAGCGCTTTTGCACACGAACATCAACAATAAACTCAATAAATACCCTGACGCAGTGCACATTATAGCGGGTGATTTTAATCAGGTGGATTTAAAAACAGCTATCCCTAATTTCCACCAGCATGTGAAGTGTGCCACGAGAGGGGCTAACACCTTAGATAAAGTCTATTCCAACATCAAGAAGGGCTACAGGGCAAGACCCTTACCACATCTGGGCCAATCTGACCATTTATCCCTGCTCCTAATTCCTGCATATGCCCCAATCAGGAAAACTGCGTCGACCATCACTAAAATTGTAACAACATGGCCAGAGGGCGCTTCTCAACAGCTACAGGACTGCTTTGACAGAACCAACTGGAATATCTTCCAACATCAAGATCTGGAAATGTTCACAAACAGTGTCCTCTGTTACATCAAACACTGTATAGACACTGTCACAGTAGACAAGCAGATCCGGGTTTACACCAACCAAAAGCCATGGATGACCCGGGAAGTCCAGCAGCTGTTAAAAGAGAGGAACAGCGCCTTCAGGTCCGGAAGCAGGGAGAGCTACAGCAGGGCTAGAGCCAACCTGAAAAAAGGCATTAAGAAGGCCAAGGCGGACTATAGGAAGAAGATCGAGAACCACCTGGAGAGTAAGAACAGCCGGCTGGTGTGGCAGGGTGTCCAGCAGCTGACAAACTACAAGTCCAAATCAGGTATGGCTGAAGGTGACCCAGCATTGGCGGAGGAGCTGAACATCTTCTTCACACGCTTTGAGGTCACTGCACCCTATGCCTCAGAGGAACAGCTACACCATACAGCCCACAGCAGCAGTACCATCATCACTCTGGAGGAGCATGAAGTGAGGCGCACCCTGCGGGCTGTTAACCCGAGGAAGGCAGCCGGCCCAGATGGTGTACCAGGACGTGTGCTGAGAGACTGCGCAGACCAGCTTGCCTATATTTTCACCAGGATTTTTAACCAATCCCTTGAACAGTCAAACGTCCCACCCTGCCTCAAGACCTCCACCATAATACCCTTGCCCAAGAAACCTCATATCTCTAGCCTAAATGACTATAGACCAGTGGCACTAACCCCGGTGGTGATGAAGTGCTTTGAGAAACTTGTGCGTTACCACATCACAGCAGCCCTACCCAGCAGCCTTGACCCACACCAGTTTGCCTACAGAGCAAACCGATCGACAGAGGACGCCATAGCAACAGCACTCAATGTAGCATTAACACATCTGGAGAGGCAAGGAAGCTATGTGCGTATGCTCTTTGTGGATTATAGCTCGGCATTTAATACCATTCTTCCATACAAGCTGGACGCCAAGCTAAAGGACCTAGGGCTTCCTCACAGCACCTGTAAGTGGATCAATAGCTTCCTCACCGACCGCAGACAGAGAGTGAGAGTGGGACGTTACACATCTCCAGCCCTAAATCTAAGCACTGGATCGCCACAGGGCTGCGTGCTTAGTCCACTGCTCTACTCGCTTTATACACACGACTGCACCCCCCGCCCACCAGAGCAACACCATTGTAAAGTTCGCAGATGACACTACTGTGGTGGGGCTCATATCTGGGGGAGATGAGTCTGCCTACAGAGATGAGGTGGAGCGGCTGTCTTCATGGTGCAAGGATAACAACCTTCTCCTAAACACGAAAAAGACCAAAGAACTCATAATTGACTACAGAAGACACAAGACAGAAATCCAACCACTAATCATCAGCGACGACTATGTGGAGAGGGTGGCAGACTTCCGCTTCTTGGGAGTCAGCATAGAGGGAAACCTATCCTGGAGTGTGAATACCTCTGAGCTACTGAAAAAGACACAACAGAGACTGTACTTTCTGAGAGTGCTTAGGAAGAACAACATCACACAGAGACTGCTGGTGTCTTTCTACAGAGCCTCCATCGAAAGCATACTAACGTACTGCATAGGCATATGGTACGCTAGCTGCACAGTGGCTCAGAGGAAAGCACTCCAGGGAGTAATCAACGCTGCCCAAAGGACAATCGGCTGCCCTCTCCTCAAACTGAAAGACCTACACAGTTCCCGCTGCCTCAAAAGAGCCCATAACATCATGAAGGACACCTCACACCCTGGACACTCCATGTTCGAACTGCTGCCTTCAGGTAAACGGTATAGAACAACATACACAAGGACTAACAGACTCAAACACAGTTTCTACCCAATTGCAATATCATGTCTCAATGCTACTAAAAGTAGATGACTTTCATTGCCCCTGTTGTCATTTGTGCCCTTGATGTTGGAATACTTTCAGACATGTTTTGTTGGATGCGCTAACAAATTGACTGAGTGATTGATTGTTTGAGTGATATATCAACTAGGTCGTATGTTGAGTGTCTGTATGGGGCCTTAGGCCTGGAATGCTTGGGTGTATTTACTGTATAAGAACACTGTATTTTATATGTATTTTTATCTTTTATATCATATCTATTATAGTTTTTAAGTATTTATCTTTCGTGATGTTGCACTGACCGGAGACATCTTTCAATTTCATTGTACTTGTGACAATGACAATAAAGAATATTCTATTCTAATGTCTAAGTTGTGGGATAAAATTAAAATTGAGGCAGAGGCAGCCAGAATGGGACACGGGGGGGGGGGGTCTAGCCTCCTCTGCACCCTGGTGACATACCCCTACTCCAAGGCCCTGCATGTGTGGGTGGTTGTGGTGCAGCGGGAAGAGGGAGTCAGCTGGAGATGGGGAGGGAAGGAAGGGAGGGGCAGGTGACCCCTCCCTGGGGCCAGCTCCCCCGCTGACCCCAGTAGGCACTCCCATACTCCGCGACCCGCCAGGGAAAGGGGGCCCAGGCCCATCCAGACCGGGGCCCAGCGCAGCAGCGCCCCCCGGCCCCACAGAGCCCGGGACAATCCACCCAACCCCACCACAGAGAAAACTGCACCCGCCCCACCATCCACTCATCTTCCAGACTACATGAGACAATAGACGCCCAGGCTGAGATCTTCCTCCACCTCTCCTCTTATGCAAGCTTTGATTGGCGATACCATAATTTGTATATTCCTTGGCTGATTCAAACCCACATAATGAGGTTCAGTAACTCAAAAGTGGAACAGATTCCATTAAATACTGAAGCCACCAATCAAGAACAGTGTTATTTCCGGCAGGTCTTGCAAACAGACTCAGCTGCAATCTTTGCAGATTAACTGATCTCAAGTCAGTTTGTGAAATTTCCTGCTTTCTAGATATTACATGATCAACTATAAGTGGTGTTATGGCAAAATTAAAGTGTTTAGGAACCACACGTATTCAGCTACAAAATGACAGATCATTTAAGAGTGGTTGTTTACTGCTGAGACATAGTGCACGAAGGTCACAAATGCTCTGCTGACTCAATAACCACATTTCCAAACTTTCTTTTGCATGAACATTAACACAAAAAATGCACCAGGAGCTTCATTTTTTCATGTTAGAGTTTGAGATATTGTGAGCCATGTGCCAATGCATTAAAAAACAAAAGGCAGTTAAGGTACAAGGTAGACCTAATAATTTGGTATTTATTTTAGTGTACAAAATACTGCCTGTTTGTTTCTTTGAGTGTGGAATACACCAGAGTAAGCAGGGTATACATTGTGTCTATGTGAAGACTACACATAACTCAAATATTTCCAAAAAATTTTTTTACGATGCCATAGAACTTTAAAGGCTTAACCGGAGACAATGGAATTTCAAGAAAAGATTTACTGTTTTTAGATATTTTTTTTAGCTGACAATAGCACTAAACCTTTAGCCTAGTTAATGATTTACTAAGTAAACTGCTTATTGAGTTGATGTAGCAATGCATAAAATACATAAAAATAACAAACAATTGTTAAGCTGGACCAATATTCTTAATGTCTTGTTCTTGTTTCTTTGTTTCTTTATCCTTTTTTTTTTTTAACTCTTCAAGAAAACTGTCGTTTGAAAATATGAGAAAGGAGTTAAATTTGAATGCATTATCAGTCCTCATTTTTGGGCAAATGAGTGTGGTATATATGTAGAGAGAAATATCTCTAATAGTAAAAACACTATTAGAATGGAAATATAAAAATGCTGTTTTTTTCACTATACAGACTAAAAGCAAAGTACGGAGCCATTCAATTTGTTAATTATTATAATTTTGCAACTTGATAATATTGACTTCATAAGTTTTCAGTTACTTGGAAAAATATGAGGAAATTTACTTGTGATGCTTTGAGCTCACAACATATTATCAGACTATATCACTTTGTTAAAAAGTTCTGTGTTGGGTTGCTGGTTTAGCTTACTGGGATGAGCAGGCTGCCACATGGTTGAGAGCGAGCAGTCTGGGTTTGAATCTGACCCATGGAAATTCGTTTTCCACTCTCTGTCTGCTTCCCTGTCACTCTTCACTGAATAGATCAAATAAAGCCAGAAAAAGGCCAGTTAAAAAAAACAAAAACGTTTCGTATTACAAGGTACAGTGAAAACATTTTGAAAACTCATACTCTATAATAAACAAAGATGTCTGCTTACTTTGATTATGTTACATTTCTTCCAACTGCTTTTCGCTCTACTGGATTTCATTATTTGTTTGTCTGCCTCTATGTCCATGAGTAACTGAGGTTACTAACAAAAAGAAGGGAGAGGCTGTGATCCTGAGCCAAGAAACTTTCAGGTTGATCACTTGACAAACTTGTGAATCCTGTGATGTGACGTTTTTCATCTCTTCTGTCATCTCTCACATACGTCATTAGCCCTCACTCTTCTGAAATATATAAGGTCACAAGAGGTGTGAACATAAGGTTTAACAGAGCAAAGAGGTGAATATCTACAGGAGATAAAAACAAAAAACAAAAAGAGAATTAATACATTTTCATCTGATCTCAGTTTTGGTAAGTACAATATACAAAATAGATTTCATATACTGTGAAAATGACTTTTCATTTTTTCACTAAGTTGTTAAACTAATCCTAATGAATTATTTTACATATGTTATTTTAAAATTGTCATACACTGTTTTTTTTTATTGAGAAGTGTTATGATGAGTACAGTTAATGATCAAAACCTTTTGTATTTTTGTAAAATTCTGTTATCCTGAGTTTTTAACTCGTTTTTTTTTTTTATTTGTTTATTTATCTGTGCGCATAACCTTGACATATGTTTCTTTTACAGATTTAACTGATTAAACAATGGCCGTTGGACTGATGATATCAATTTTGTTGCTTCTTATAGGTAAGTTAAGTGATGCTAAACTTACTGTTGATACAAAATAAATGAACTGCTTTAGCATAGCTATATATACCCTCATAAATAATTGCTACAGACAATATGTAGACTGTAAGAACACTGATTGTTATAATACTTTAATGGTTAGGCACTTATTACCTTGAGTTCAATGTGTACAATCTAGGTGAATTGTACTTAGTGATGCAAGATGAAGCCAAATTTCTACATTTTAAAAAAAAAAAAATTCTACAAAAAGTGGGTTTAGTAACAACTTTGAGTGTGGTATAGATGAGATGAGGACATTTTGCATACTTGTTGAAAGTTTTGCTTTAAAAAAAAACAGTGTAGTTTCTCTGTCTGTCTCTTTCGCTCTTGTCTGTGAGAGTCAAGAGAGAAAGCTTCTCTCTCTTGAGTGGTGTCCCTCATACTCAGTATGCAGTATGCAGTAACACAGCACACATGGATCATTCCATTTAAAATCACTAATTTCTGAAAAAGGTTAAAAGGTTCCCACTAAGCCCCCTCATAATCAGCTTTGATACAGCCTTATCATATTCAATGAAGCAGTACAAAATATTGCCTTCATACTTTTAAAGTATTTGGAGTTACCACAACTTAAAATGTAATTACTAAGCTGAAATTTCCTATTTTTGTCCAATGTTTTTGAGCCCTCATAACATTAAGCTATAAAATAAAACCTTGTAACATTTTCAAGGCCGAGAAAATCCATTTCGGCTCTGTTAATTACTGTAATCAATTAACTAATTTCTTATTATTATTTTACAATTTTAAGAAACAATATAATTCAGTGTAAAAATAATTATATTAAGAGATTATTTTAGAGTGTTACAGAAGGAATAATAGGTAAAGGTTGCTTTCCATGAAAATGTGGATAGAAGTGAGACCTTTCATGCAGTAATGAATTTTGGCCAGCTATCTATGCCACAATGTGATATGACCCTTGAAAGTTTAACCAGACTTCACATTATGATGTTGTCAGAGAGGAAATAATAATATTTAGGGTACCATATTTATCTTACTCTACTTTATAGAAGTTATTGTAATTAATTAACCATGATTAATCGCATTTAATCGCACAAGAAAATTTGCCCCAAAGCGCAAATGGTTTTTTTTTTTTTATTTAAAAGGGATTTAGTGGGCGAAAGAATCAAGACATGGACATGAATATTGTAAACTCAAGCTCTTTTAATTTTGGGGGAAAAATATTTAAACTGCAAAACAGAGAAACAAAAATAATATCCCTGGCCAAAATTGGGCAGACTTAAAAATAAAGTGCTATTTTAAGTAGTTTAAATACGTTTTCAAAATGGTATTGTCTTTAAATAATAATGAAAACTGTCAACATAAAGTGCAGTTTTTCTTTTTAAACAAAATAAGCCAGAAACATAAAAGGGTATTTGAACAGCTTCACCTTTAAACTCTAAGTAACCTTAGCCAAAATTATTTTGTACATTAGGCTAAAACAGTGTGCTCATCAAACATTTTAGTGCAAAATATAGCAAACCCATTGGACTCACAGTACGTCCATGCTTATTTACTGTCCATCTATTTCAGCCAGTTACTTAGACAAACTAGTCTGTTCGCATTTTCTCAAGGCAGCTCTCTTTTTTGTTACTATGTGACCTGCAAGTGAGAACAGTCTCTCACATGGGACAGAAGAGGCAGGACTAATCAAATACTTGTGGGCCAGGACAGACAGCTGTGGGTGGGTCCATGCTCGACTGGACCACCACTGCAGCGGGCAGTCTTTCTTGCTAATGGTGGATTCTGTTCTGCACAAACTCAGGGCCCTGTTACACAGGGCTTCCTCATCTGAATAAGAGTCTGAAGACAATGAAGAGAGGAGGAGGCTCTTTGCCTTTGCTGGCTCCTTTGTGGTGGCATCTTTACACGTTTCCTGCAGCAGGGCCTCAAGGCTGGTCCAAACCTCTTCCCCTTGCAAGTCACTTTAAATCTTTAAAGCATGGGTCGAGGATAGTAGCTATCTTGAGCCACTGATGGTTGAGTGTAGCTACACATTGGGACAGGTCCTTTGTGAGGGCAGTCTTAAATTTCACCATGTAGTTTAAGTCATCAAAGGAGACCTCGATGGTGTGATGCAGGTGGCAGAAAGCAGGTAGAACCACTGAACATGAGACACATGTCTCACCTCCAAGAAGCTCAGTCACAAACCTGTAGTAGACAGTTCAAGAAAGTAATTATTAATCTACGCAATAATTGTCAACTACAGAGCTTTTTGGAGAAACAGTACCAATAAGTTAAAAAATATCTGCATGGGTCAAGGATAGCCACCAGCTTTTGGAGTTTTATCAGCTCTAATGGAGTTAAAATGAGTAACTTGTGCCTTAGTTTGTCTAAAGCAGCAAAAACCGCCTCTTGATTCTTTAGTAGATGAGAAACCATATGATATCAACTGCATTTGAGTCCACATTCTCTCCGCTCCATGCTGCCTCAGTAGAGTTGACATTTACTGTTTGTTATTGGTTTGCTCAGCATCAAATAAAACAGCTCTTTTTCAGTTTGGGTTAGGCTAGGTTAAATGAAGTTTGTTTCCACGCTTCATTTTGTCTGCGTTTGGGTACACTATTCTCCACTCCACATGGTCTGCAGATCGTGAAGTGGAGCCAAAGGGAATGAATAAGGAATCGATAAGTGATAATAATAATAGAATCATAATTGCAAAATTCTTATCAATTCCCGCCCGTATCGGTGTTGCGTAATTACTGAAAAAAAGACTAATGCATTACATATATTACATAGAACATTTTACTTAAAAGCATACTTGATATATTAAGTACTAAAAAGTATTATGTAATGTATTTAATGCAGTATGTAACTTAATTACTCCAAGGAGGAAGTATTTATTGCACTACTCTTGACAGTACTTTTTGCGTTTCTCTGTAAAATGACTTAAAACACGTTGTAATATAACATTTAACAATATAAAACTATAGGCGATGTTCCCACACAACAACCAAATCCTTATCCTAATGAGAACACGTATGATCTCTTATCTTTTATGTATAAACACAAAACCAATATGATAAAACAAAACAAAAAAGCAACACAAAGAGACTTCAAAACAATTACCACAGTAATTCTACTGAAAAAACATGGGAGGGAAATATGAAGGCTGTAGCATGAATGCGCATGGCTGCTGTTGTTACGTGTTGAAGCACAGGGGATGGCTGCTGGCTTTGGGTCAGCATTCACTCATCTTTGACAGCAGTCTTGGTTCTACTGTAAAAATTATTTAGCTCTACAGGGTATCATAGATTACTTGAGTGGGCAATTTATATGAAACACAAGAATTACTAAAACTTCTTGTGTTAACTGTTGCAATGAATTCATGACATGATATTTGAATTGGGAAGACATAAACATATTACGGACTGATTTGGGAATGGTGACTCAGAATAGGTTAATTTACATTTGTATGACTACATGTAAATGCCGTCACTACAACCACAGGCCCAGCCACAGCGATGGATGCCACAACCACCACAGCCCCAGACACTACAACAACGATGGCTGCCACCACCACCACTGCAGCCACAACCACCACAGCCCCAGACACTACAACAACGATGGCTGCCACCACCACCACTGCAGCCACCACCACCACAGCCCCAGAAACTACAACAACGATGGCAGCCACAACCACCAAAGCCCCAGACACTACAACAGCGACGGATGCCACAACCACCACTGCAGCCACAACCACCACAGCCCCAGACACTACAACAACGATGGCTGCCACCACCACCACTGCAGCCACCACCACCACAGCCCCAGAAACTACAACAACGATGGCAGCCACAACCACCAAAGCCCCAGACACTACAACAGCGACGGATGCCACCACCACCACTGCAGCCACAACCACCACAGCCCCAGACACTACAACAACGATGGCTGCCACCACCACCACTGCAGCCACCACCACCACAGCCCCAGAAACTACAACAACGATGGCAGCCACAACCACCAAAGCCCCAGACACTACAACAGCGACGGATGCCACAACCACCACTGCAGCCACAACCACCACAGCCCCACCCACTACAACAACGATGGCTGCCACCACCACCACTGCAGCCACTACCACCAAAGCCCCAGAAACTACAACAACAATGGCAGCAACAACCACCACAGCCCCACCCACTACAACAGCGACGGACGCCACAACGACCACAGCCCCAGCCACTACAACAACGATGGGTACCACCATCACCACTGCAGCCACAACCAACACAGCCCCAGCCACTACAACAACGACGGATGCCACAACCACCACATCCCCAGACACTACAACAACGATGGCTGCCACCACCACCACTGCAGCCACAACCACCACAGCCCCAGACACTACAACAACGATGGCTGCCACCACCACCACTGCAACCACTACCACCACAGCCCCTGAAACTACAACAACAATGGCAGCCACAACCACCACAGCCCCACCCACTACAACAGCGACAGATGCCACAACAACCACTGCAGCCACAACGACCACAGCCCCAGACACTACAACAACTACGGCAGCAACAACCACCACATCCCCAGACACTACAACAACGACGGCAGCCACTACCACCACGCCAGCCACCACCACCACAGCCCCAGCCACTACAACAACGACGGCAGCAACTACCACCACAGCCCCAGCCACTACAACAACGACGGCTGCCACCACCACCACAGGCCCAGCCACAACCACCACAGGCCAAGCCACTACAACAACGACGGCAGCCACAACAACTACAGCCCCAGACACAACAACAACGACGGCAGCAACAACCACCACATCCCCAGACACTACAACAACGACGGCTGCCACAACCACCACAACCCCAGCCACTACAACAACGACGGCAGCTACAACAACCCCGTCCCCAGACACAACAACAACTACGGCAGCAACAACCACCACATCCCCAGACACTACAACAACGACAGGTGCCACCACCACCACGCCAGCCACCACCACCACAGCCCCAGCCACTACAACAACAACTACCACCACTGCCACAGCCACTGCAACAACGACGGCTGCCACCACCACCACAGCCCCAGCAACTACAACAACGACGGCAGCCACAACCACCACAACCCCAGCCACTACAACAACGACGGCTGCCACCACCACCACCACAGCCCCAGACACTACAACAACAACGGCAGCCACATCAACAACGGCAGCCACAACAACAACGACGGCAGCCACTACCACAACAGCCCCAACAACTACAACAACGACGGCTACCAGCACCACCACAGCCCCAGCCACTACAACAGCAACGGCACCAACTACCACCACAGCCCCAGCCACTACAACAACGACGGCTACCAGCACCACCACAGCCCCAGCCACTACAACAGCAACGGCACCAACTACCACCACAGCCCCAGCCACTACAACAACGACGGCTGCCACAACCACCACAACCCCAGCCACTACAACAACGACGGCAGCTATAACAACAACAACGGCAGCCACTACCACCACAGCCCCAACAACTACAACTACGACGGCTGTCGCCACCACCACAGCAGCCACAACCACCACAGCCCCAACCACTACAACAACGAAGGCAGCCACAACAACCACAGCCCCAGACACTACAACAACGACGGCAGCCACTACCACCACACCAGCAACCACCACCACAGCCCCAGCCACTACAACAACAACGGCAGCAACTACCACCACAGCCCCAGCCACTACAACAACGACGGCAGATACAACAACAATGACGGCAGCCACAACAACCACAGCCCCAACAACTACATCAACGAGGGCAGCCACAACCACCACAGCCCCAGGCACTACAACAACAACGGCAGCCACAACAACCACAGCCCCAGACACTACAACAACGACGGCAGCCACAACCACCTCAGCCCCAGACACTACAACAACGAAGGCTTCCACCACCACCACAGCAGCCACAACCACCACAGCCCCAGACACTACAACAACGACGACTGCCACCACCACCGCAGCCCCAGCCACTACAACAACGACGGAAGCAACTACCACCACATCCCAGGCCACTACAACAACGGCTGCAACCACCACAGCCCAAGCCACTACAACAACAATTGCTGCCACCACCACCATAGCCCCAGCCATTACAACAACGACGGCGGAAACTACCACCACAGCAGCCACTACCACAACCCCAGCCACTACAAAAACGACGGCAGCCACTACCACAGCCCCCGACACTACAACAACGACGGCAGCCACCACCACCACAGCCCTAGCCACCACAACAACGACGGCTGCCAGCACGACCATAGCCCCAGCCACCACAACAACGACGGCTGCCACCACCACCACAGCAGCCAGCAGCACCACAGCCCCAGCCACAACAACAACGACGGCAGAAACCACAGCCCCAGACACTACCACAACGATGGCAGCAACAACAGCACCAGACACTACTACCACCACAGCAACCACCACCACAGCCCCAGCCACTACAACAACGACGGCAGCCACCACCACCACATCCCCGCCCTTCTCAACAACGACAGCAGCCACCACCACAGCAGCCCCAGCCACAACAACGATGACGGCAGCCACTACCACCACAGCTCCAGCCACTACAACAACGAAGGCAGCCACTACCACCACCGCAGCCACAACCACCACATCTCCAGCCACTACAACAACGACGGATGCCACTTCCACCACATCAGCCACAACAACCACGGCTCCAGCCACTACAACAACGGCTGCAACCACCACCGCAGCCCCAGCCACTACAACGACGACGGCTGCCACCAGCACCACGGCCCCGGCCACTACAACAACGACGGCTGCCACCACCACAGAAGTCCCAGCAACTACAACAACGACGGCTGCCACCACCACAGCGGTCCCAGACACTACAACAACGACGGCTGCCACCACCACAGCAGTCCCAGACACTACAACAACGACGGCTGCCACCACCACCGCAGCACCAGCCACAACAACAACGATGGCAGCCACCACCACCACAGCCCCAGACACTACAACAACGATGGCAGCCACCACCACCACAGCCCCAGCCATTACAACAACGGCTGCCACCACCACCACAGCCCCATCCACCTCAACAACGACGGCGGCCACCACCACCACAGCCCCAGCCACTACAACAACGACGACATCCACTACCACCACAGCCCCAGCAACTACAACAACGCCAGCCACAACCACCACAGAAGCCACAACCACCACAGCGCCAGCCACTACAACAACAACGGAAGCCACTACCACCACAGACCCAGTCACTACAACGACGACGGCAGCCACTACCAACACAGCCCCAGCCACCACAACAACGACGGCTGCCAGCACGACCATAGCCCCAGCCACCACAACAACGACGGCTGCCACCACCACCACAGCAGCCAGCAGCACCACAGCCCCAGCCACAACAACAACGACGGCAGAAACCACAGCCCCAGACACTACCACAACGATGGCAGCAACAACAGCACCAGACACTACTACCACCACAGCAACCACCACCACAGCCCCAGCCACTACAACAACGACGGCAGCCACCACCACCACATCCCCGCCCTTCTCAACAACGACAGCAGCCACCACCACAGCAGCCCCAGCCACAACAACGATGACGGCAGCCACTACCACCACAGCTCCAGCCACTACAACAACGAAGGCAGCCACTACCACCACCGCAGCCACAACCACCACATCTCCAGCCACTACAACAACGACGGATGCCACTTCCACCACATCAGCCACAACAACCACGGCTCCAGCCACTACAACAACGGCTGCAACCACCACCGCAGCCCCAGCCACTACAACGACGACGGCTGCCACCAGCACCACGGCCCCGGCCACTACAACAACGACGGCTGCCACCACCACAGAAGTCCCAGCAACTACAACAACGACGGCTGCCACCACCACAGCGGTCCCAGACACTACAACAACGACGGCTGCCACCACCACAGCAGTCCCAGACACTACAACAACGACGGCTGCCACCACCACCGCAGCACCAGCCACAACAACAACGATGGCAGCCACCACCACCACAGCCCCAGACACTACAACAACGACGGCAGCCACCACCACCACAGCCCCAGCCATTACAACAACGGCTGCCACCACCACCACAGCCCCATCCACCTCAACAACGACGGCGGCCACCACCACCACAGCCCCAGCCACTACAACAACGACGACATCCACTACCACCACAGCCCCAGCAACTACAACAACGCCAGCCACAACCACCACAGAAGCCACAACCACCACAGCGCCAGCCACTACAACAACAACGGAAGCCACTACCACCACAGACCCAGTCACTACAACGACGACGGCAGCCACTACCAACACAGCCCCAGCCACCACAACAACGGCTGCCACAGCCACCACAGCTCCCACCACAATCACAGCTGCCACCACCACCACAGCCCTAGTCACTACAACAAAAACGGCAGCCACCACCACCACAGCCCCAGTCACTACAACGACGGCAGCCACTACAAACACAGCCCCAGCCACCACAACAACAACGGCGGCCACCACCACCACAGCTCCCACCACAATCACAGCTGCCTTCACCACCACGTTCCCAGCCACAACAACAACGACGGCAGCCACTACCACCACAGCTCCAGCCACCACAACAACAACGGCTGCCACCACCACCACAGCTCCCACCACAATCACAGCTGCCACCACCACAACGTCCCCAGCCACTACAACAACGACGGCAGCCACTACCACCACAGCCCCAGCCACCACAACAACAACGGCTGCCACCACCACCACAGCTCCCACCACAATCACAGCTGCCACCACAACCACGTCCCCAGCCACTACAACAACGACGGCAGCCAGTACCAACACAGCCCCAGCCACCACAACAACAACGGCTGCCACCACCACCACAGCTCCCACCACAATCACATCTTCCACCACCACCATGTCCCCAGCCACTACAACAACGACGGCAGCCACTACCAACACAGCCCCAGCCACCACAACAACAACGGCTGCCACCACCACCACAGCACCCACAACAATCACAGCTGCCACCACCATAAGAACGACGGCTTCAACCACCACCACCACAGCCCCCACCACAATCACAGGTGCCACCACCACAACAACGACAGCTTCAACCACCACCACCACAGCCCCCACCACAATCACAGGTGCCACCACCACAAAAACGACGGCTTCAACCACCACCTCTTCCCCGACCTCCACCACTTCCATATTTGTTGAATTCAGATCCATTCGAAGCAATTTTACAACAGACTTGTTGAATTCATTATCTGAAGCTTTTAAAACGCGAGCTGCATCTATAAAGGCACAGGTAAGTGTTTTACTTTGTGGAAAGTAGCATGAATGGTGTGTCTAAAGAACAGCTATTAAAGTACTAAATGCTCAATACAGGATTTCACTGAATTACAGCAGGAACAAGTCAACTATAGAATCTTTGCTTGCACTTTGATGCATGCTCAATCATCCAGGTAAGTAAATCTCCAAAAGTTGATTCTGTTCATCTGGATGTAGTGTTTTGTGTTTCACTCATCCAAAACGCTACGTCCAGATGAACAGAATCAACTTTTGGAGATTTACTTGCACTGTTAAAAACTTTGGAACACTTTGTCCCAAGATTTACACATGTGCTTTTGAGCTATTGATCCGCAGTCTTTTGTACTTGTGGCAAAGCACTTTAAGTCAGTATTATTGCTGGATGTTTATTCTTCTCTCAAAGGAGACAAGCTCTTAAGATGTTGGTTCTCACTTCATATTTGAACAAACCTTTTCAC